>NC_064832.1:50102248-50837248 GCF_024166365.1 Elephas maximus indicus | reverse complement strand
GGTTAATACCAGAAAGATGGCTGATGTTTAAATATATCACTTGATCTAGTTATCTGTTGAAACTAATGCTTGTATTAACATTTATTTTTAGAAGTACTAATTAATACTAAAATTTCTTTTTAGTAATGTTTTACTCTCTTTCTGTTTAGTAATGTTTTAGTCTTAATATGAAACCATACACGTGGATTTAAAAAAAAATTGACTTCAATGCATGGTGATCAATGTGTATCAGAGTAGAATTGTGCTCCATAGGGATTTCAATGGCTGAGTTTTTTCAGAAGATCACCAAGCCTTTCTTCCAAGGTGCATCTGGGTGGACTTGAACTGCCCATGTTTTGGTTAGCAGCTGAGAGTGTTAATGGTTTGCACCACCCAGAGATTCATCTATGAATAGCCTGTTGTTTTAGACCATTAGGCAGTAATTATCTTGACAGCATGCAAATAAATTTAATAACTCAAGTATGCAAGAGAAATAAAATAACTCCCAACATGTTCATCTTCTTGTGCCAGGTCCACAAAGTGATCGTAAGTACAGTATTGTAGTACAGAAATTATTTTTTTTTAAAAAAAGCACTGGCTACACCCTTGTGATAACCATAGGAAATGATATATGGGGCAACTGGTTAGCTCTGGGCTGCTTTGACATCTTGATAGCATTAAAGAAAGTCATTAACATTTTTTTAAATGTATTTTGAAATAATTTTATACTTGGAGAAAAGTTTCAAAAAGCATTCTCATATAGTTTTCACCAAGCTTCCTCAGATATCAATGCTTCATATCATCATGAGCAATTATATGCATAATTAATATTGATACAATATAATTAACTAAACTGCAGACCTTAGTTGTATTTCATTAGCTTTCTCTCTACTGTCTTTTTTCTAGTTCAGAATCCAATCCAAATCCTACATTGACTTTAGCTCACATGTCTTCTTAATCTCCTCCATCTGTGGCAGTTTTTTTTTTTTTTTCTTTTTTTTAATTGTACTTTAGATGAAGATTTACAGAACAAACTAGCTTCTTTTTAAATAGTACACATATGTTTTATGGTATGCGTTAACAACCCCACAATGTGTCAACACTCTCCCTACTCAACCTTGGGTTTCCTATTACCAGCTTTCTTGTCCCCTCCTACCTTCTAGTCCTTGCTCCTGGCCTGGTGTGTCTGTTTAGTCTCATTTTGTTTTATGGGCTTGTCTAATCTTTGGCTGAAGGGTAAACCTCAGGAGTTACTTCATTACTGAGCTAAAAGGGTGTCTGGAGGCCATACTCTCGGGGCTTCTCCAGCCTCTGTCAGGCCAGTAAGTCTGGTCTGTGATGGTTTCTTAGTCTTTTATGGCCTTGACACATTCGAAGAATATTTCTCAGCTATTTATAAAGTATTCCTTAATTTTGGTTTGTCAGAGGTTTTCTTACGATTATATCAAGGTAATTTTATTTATTTTTTTGCAAGAATACCACAAAAATTACATTGTGCCTTTCTCAGAACAGAGTACCCATTGCTGTCCAGTCGATTCCAACTCACAATGACCCTACAGGGCAGAGTAGAACTGGCCCATAGGGTTTCCAAGGAGCAGCTACTGGATTTGAACTGCCAACCTTTTAGTTAGCAGCCGAGTTAGCAGCCAAGCTCTCAACCACTACTTCACCAGGATGAATGATGGCACTACATCCAATTATTAAAGGTATTATCTGATGTCTGTCAAGTTTGTCCACTACAACATTACTATTTCTCCCTTTGTAATTAGCAAGTATCTTGTGGAGAGATACTCTGAGACTACGCAAACATCCTTTTTCACATCTAATGTTTACCCACTAATTTTATCATCATCCATCAATGATTCTTAACTACAACAATTATTACTGTGGTGTTCGCCTTATCTTGATTTTTTATTTTCATCATTCCTTCCACAATTATTAATTGGAATTCTACTTTAAATAATTAAATAGTTTCATGTTTTATTAGTTACTTGAATGAGAACGTTGCATAATTAGAGGAGATTGTTGTGCATTTTTCTATGCCTGAGGCCCAATGGGTTAAGAATTTAATAACCTGCTGGACTTCAGTAGAGTTTTTATAAACACTCAGTAGATCTGGTTAGAACTCAAAGTAGCAGTTAACTAAACTATTTAATCCCCATGCCCCATGATAACCTGGGTTAGACAGATTAATGGACCTCATAATGTTCACGTCCTAATTCCTAGAACTTATGAATTTGTTGTGTTACATCACAAGGGAAATTAATCTTGCAAATGGAATTAAGATTGATAATTGGCTGACTTTGAGATCATATTAGCAAGATCAGCAAGGCATTGCTGGCTTTGAAGATGGAAGGCGGCATAAGCTTAGAAAACCACATAGTCTCTAAAAGGCAGAAAATTGTGGAAACGGACACTCCCTAGAATCTCCAGAAGGAGCACTTTCCTGCTAACATTTTGGTTTTAATTCAATGAACCCATTTTGGATTTCTGACTTCCAGAACTCTAAGGTAAGACATGTGTGTTGTTTTAAGTTTGTGCCAATTTGTTATAGCTGTGATAGGACAGTAATACAATGTAGTGCTAGTATTCTTAGTTAAAATAAAAATATCCAATTTGTCAGATATTTCTGAACTAAAGGTATTTAAATTAATCAATGTTTATGTCTTCCAAAAAATTAGTTTGACTTAATACTCTGGAAAATGAGGAAATCCAAATTTCATAGACCAGGTTAGAAACAGAAGATTTTGGTCTGTGAATACTGCATTATATTTGCTTTTAATCTCAGGTCTAGTCTAGTTTACTCCAGGATCAGCATAGCCATCATATCTTTTCAAAGAGATAAAAATCAAGAATGACCTTCCAATTAGATTGGGTATATGAGTGAAGTACAGAGTGTATCAAGTAACACCCAGGAGTTCAAAACAACAAAGACATTTTAGAGAACCATAAAGTGTTTCTAACTAGATACTTCACTTTGATATTCAACAGAATATACTCTTCTATGTACATTTTTTTTGCAACCAAATATGTCTATATGTGTGTGTCTATATGTGCATATATTTCTTTTTTTATATAGGTTTAAATATTAAGTTAATATTTATTAATATTTTATTTAATAGTGATAAATATTGCTTTTATATTGGCTTAAATAGTGAGTTAATTGAGTTAATCTTTCATTTCATTGAAACTACAGGTGTTTCATAAATATTTTCTATTGTTATAGGAGAAGAGGAACATGCTAACAATGATTAGAAAAATATTCACGTTATCCTTAAATATTTATGCTATTTTAAAAATTTTCTTAGGCACCACTTGAAAGGTCACATTCTGCTCTTCTGGTCACAGGAATATTAATTTCATTTTGACTGGACAGCTTCTTTTCCCATGTCGCCTTTGCTTGACTCTTGAGGCGGCCATGAGACCAAAACTTGAAGTTTTGATTCATTCCTTTGAAAAAGAACCACTGCTTTTCTAAATTTAAAATTGTCATTTTTGTTAGTTTTTTACGTTTTGAATGTACTCCCAAGTAGTTATCTCATTTTGGTAAAGCAAATTTGATTTCGATAATACTATTTAAATTTAGAAAATTCTAAGTGGTGTCTATGGCTATTGAATTAAATGTAGTTTCTTCATGTTGACTTGATTTATTTGAATTTGTTTCCTTAAAAAAATCTGCAGAGCAGAACAGAAGCTAAATGAAATCAGATGATAAAGGTTATGATTCAGCTGAATCTCATAAGTCCTACTTCATTTGGCAATATTACTGAATCAAGAATCACATTTTTTTTTTTTATCTAGTTCCTGGGACACAATTGAGAAAGCAAAGATTTTCTTATTATTTTTCTCAGATTCTAAGATCCTTCTATTCTCATAGACTTACTTTGTTTCCCTAAAAACCATCAGGAAACATTTTGTTTTTAAGCTTCAGAATATTTTTTATAACAACCACCATGAAATATCTATACTTATTTCTCTTATCATTCTGAACACCCACTACGTATATGGTACTGTGCTATAGCAATTTAAAAAAAAAAACCCACTGCTGCTGAGTCAATTACTAACTCACAGCGACCCTATAGGACAGAGTAGAACTGCCTCATAGAGTTTCCAAGGAGTACCTGGTGGATTCGAACTGCTGACATTTTGGTTAGCAGCCATAGCTCTTAACCACTACGCCATCAGGGTTTCCATAGCAATATGGGTAACCAATATTTTAAAATAAACAATAGAAGACTGAGACGCTAGCTGGAAGTGTTATTTAGCTTTTGGCTAGTGTCTTAGTCATCCAGTTCTGCTATGACAGGAATACCACAAGCGGATGGCTTTCACAAAGAGAAATTTATTCTCTCACAGTCTAGTAGGCTACAAGTCCAAATTCAGGGTGTCAGCTCCAGGGGAAGGATTTCTCTCTCTGTTGACTCTGGAGGAAGGTCCTTGTCATCAACGTTCCCTTGGTCTGGGAGCATCTCAGCGCACAAACCTTAGGTCCAAAGGGCGTGCTCTGCTCCTGGTCCTGCTTTCTTGGGGGTGTGAGATGCCGTGTCTTTCTGCTCGCTTCTCTTTTTTATAACTCAAAAGAGAGTGGTTTAAGACACTATCTAATCTTGTAGACCTCATCAATATAACTGCCACTAATCCATCTCATTACATCATAGTGATAGGATTTACAACATATAGGGAAATCACATCAGATGATAAAATGGTAGACAATTATACAATACTGGGAATCATGACCTAGCCAAGATGACAGATATTTGGGGGGACACAATTCAATCTATGACAGCTAGATTTTGCTTGGCGCAACTCAGGCCAAGAGTGGGAATAAGAAACTACACAGAGGCAGCCAGGTTGTCAGGCTGAAGCCTGATGAATGAGATGGAAAACAAAAGCCTGATGAATGAGATGTTTTAAGTGTAAGAGAAGAAATGTGGAAAAGTAAAACTTTCCCTTAAGCAGGGAAAAACATGCACAAGGGCTTCTCCAAGGGACAGGCAGCTGCCAGTCTAGAAAACAAGGTAAACAGTGTGCCAATCACAGCCAAGAAAGCTAGGTTGCTTTGCCAGGCAAGCAAAGATGATTAAAATTTAGCCATCTCTCCACCCACCAGGACAAACTCACATTTCAAGCAGCAAAGGTTGAACATAAAAAGCCATTTTCCCCCTTGTAGCCCTTTGTGTTGCCTTGATTGCTGACTAGCTTAGTGGTCATTGTGATTAAATTACCCATGTCGTTATCCTGACGTCCTGAAAATATGCAGTTCAATTGTTGGTGATTTTTTTCCTGCTAAATATTCTGCATTATATACCGACATTTTTAAAACCCTGGAGTGCCTTCAGATGCTGCCTGTTCTAAATGCAGCTTATTAAATTACCAGGAAGCAAAGTTATTTCAGAAGATCCAGAACAACATGTTTGCATTTTCCAACACTAATGATAAAACTGTCCTAAAGGACCAGCAGATTCTGGAGGTCAAACAAAGGTGATTGTGGACCTTCGCTCTATTTGTTATGTTACCCTTTTCTCATGTCTTGTTTGCTTAATGTTGCTCTATTGTTATTAGAGCCCCTGTTGTTAGGGGAAAATAAATCATAATTAGCAGTAATACGTTACCTTTTGGGTATTAGGATTCCTAGGCAAGCCTGGCACAGATTAAGACTTCCAAGAGAACCTAATTAGTGTTCTTTATTCTCCAGCTACTACTTGTCAATTATTTAACATAGTCTTTGATCACTAGCTTATTTCAACATCTGAGAATATTAAGGTCTGGTTATAACAGGTCTTTATAAAATGAACTCCAATATTTTCAGGAAACAAGATGCCATTAGCGGAGGAAGCAAAAGGAAAGCCAAGATCATCTCGCTCAAATGAGTTGAAATGTGAAATGCCCATCTTTTTATTTCTGTGGTATAATTCACTACTGAAGTTCATGCCATGGTAAGGTTGACACACTTCAAAAATTACACACAAACTACTTTTATGAAAATGTGTCCACTTTAAACTTCCGTATTCTTTGTAATTTCTGAGAAAATTTGAAAGAGTATAGTAAGCTCTCAGAATCCCCTGATCCTGTTAGTTAATAAAAATGTACAAAATATAATAAAGATACTATTAAAATATACCAGCAGCAGTCAAAGAAAGGCTAGTAACCTCATGCCTTTAATTGTGAAATATAATAGCCAAAGCAAAAAATGGAATGTTCTGAGTTTGCATAGTGCTCGAATCGATTTCCTCCTTCTATTTCTGCTAAAGAGTATGAGGAAGAGAAGTGAGTGAACAATATCTTCATTAATGCCTTCCAATTTTGTGAATTGGAAGGATAAGTGGGTGATGATGAGAAAGGTTGAGGGCAAGATCTCATGAGTAGAAGCCCCAACATATCACTTCAACAGAGACAGGAACTCTGGGCTCTACTCTACAGGACACTTTACTGAGTTAGCAAAAGGAGCCTGAAACCACTAAAGAGGATATTGGAGGTTAAGAACGGGAAAATGAATGATACCTTTCTTTTCTGTACTTGTCTGAACCAGCCAAAAGACAAGGCAAAATAACTGGCATATAGAGACAAAAAATTTGCCATTACTAATCATAAAAAGAAAGCTGTAGCATATAACTACAAAAAAGTACAGGTAAATCATAAAATTAAACTGACTTGCCTATACATTCACAATCAGGGCTGGAAATCTGTAGACGCTGACATGTGAAGGCCCACTTTGTCAAAGTTAGTAGAATCAAGGAACAGACCAGAGCCCATGCTTCTTGCAGGTACCTTGGTTCCCAGGAAGAAAGAATAGCTTAGCCACGCATGCCTACAATCACGGTCAAAACACCAAGCAAAATGTGTTCCACCTATTTTGGAATGAGCAAGGAATGGAAAAAGAGGTCAGATGTATTTAGGGAAATTTTCCTATCCTGAAAGTCAGAGGAGAGAGGACTCAGCATCCTTCGCAACTGGGTTTATGGTCCTGTCTGGAGTGTGTGGGTTCTGATACGAGAAATTCAGTGGGATCTTAGAAGAAAGATCAGAGTCTTCAATAAGAACTGAAACTCAGCCTTACCCCAACTTTCCTTCCATTCCCCAGAAATCCAAGTCCTTGGGGGGAAAAAAAAGTGGTAACTTGGGAAGAGGAAGGCAAATTAGTCTCAGATAAGATAGCAGTCAAAGAGATTTATTTGACATTTTATCAGAGAAAATAGAAGGTCTGGACAGAGATGCTTATATCTGAGAGATAAATGAAAAGTAATGGCATAGCAATTTTGCAAACATTCTATAAAGCACGTGAAGGAAGGAAAGGAAAGGAAGAAAAACTACAAGGAAATATGCAAAAGGGAGGCTAAAAACAACAGGGAAGAAAATATTATCTAAGAAATAGAACCAACACCACACATGTATTACAGAAGAAGAAAAACAAAAATAACAAAACGTGAAAAAAAAAAACCTGAAAATGAGATCATTTTAAAAAACAAGAATGAGACAAAAATAGAAACTGTAAAGCTGAAGAAACAAGTATAGAGATAATATCACTACAGATACATTTTTTATGTTAAAAAAATGGCAAGGAACAGAATAGATATGTATGAATAAGAAAAAAACTGGCATAATCATAATGAATTTTTAAAAACAGGAATAATTAGTGTTATTCTGGGTTCTTTACAGGAAAAAACCAGTGAAGTATATATATATATATATATATATATATAAATGTATACAGAAGGATTTACTTCAAAGAAATGGCTCACACAATTGTGAAGGGTCGACAAGCTCCAAATCCATGGGTCAGGTAGCAGGCTGAATGTTTCTCCTGATTCACATGGTTACAGGGGCTGATGAATCCTGAATCTGCAGGTCAGATGGAAGGCTCCCTGAAGACTTCTCCAAGATACAGAGGTCAGACCATGAAACAAGTGCAGGAACGAGAAAGAGAGAGAGCTTTGCCATATATATTGGATCTAGGCCACCCCCCCAAAGAAACTCTCCTTGCAACTGATTGGCTGCTCATATCAGATCACAAAATGAAGGATGATTTCATAATATCTGCCAAACCGCTGAGAATCATGGCCCAGCCAAGTTGACACATAAAATTAACTATCATAATTTAAAAACCTGTTGCCATCAAGTTGTTTCTGACTCATGGTGACCCTCTAGGACAGCATAGAACTGCCCCATAGAGCTTCCAAGGAGAGGCGGGTAGATTCGAACTGCCAACCTTTTGGTTAGAAGCCAAACTCTTAACCACTGAACCCCTGGGGCTCCAAATTAGTGATGTGAAAATTACGTAGGACAGACAAAATTATCCAATATAAAGACAATCTGAGGTGGAGAATAAAACAGAGGAAGAAAAAAATATTCAGAAAAATTTCTCAGAAATGTAGGAAGACCTGACTTAGCAGATTGAACAGGCATGATATCTAACAGAAAAAATGACAAAACAAGCAGCGTCAAGAGAAAACATGATTAACTTACTAAGCTATAAAGATAAAGGAAGAATTTTGACATCCAAATAGAGAAAGTAATTCACCTACCAGAAGCAAAATAAAATGTATACTGATACCAGACTTCACCACGCAATAGTCAATGTCAGAAGAAATGGAGTAATTTCTAAAAAATTCCAGGAAAGATATTTTGACTTAAATCTCATTAAATAAGATGCCAACAGGCAAACATTTAAATATAAATTAATTCAGTTAAGAACATAAGTATTAAAACAATTCTAAATGATCAAAATCTGGTGAATCAAAACCACCGATATGAATATTTCTGAGTGATGGGATTTGGACGGTTGGTTGAAAGATTTCCTCCTCCCCTCTATGGAATCGACTCGACAGCACTGGGGTTTTCTGGGTTCTATTTCTTTACTTTATTTTAAATAAATAAAGATCGTTTTAAAAGAAAAGTACAAATTCTGTAGTTTCCATTCACAGATACAATATAATTTCGTTAACATAAAGTTCTAAAAACAGTTAAAATTAATTCATAGTAACAAAAATAAATCTATGTTTGACTGTCCAAAGGAGGAGAGTTGTCTACAGAGGAGCATGAGGGACCTTTCTGTGGTGTGGATAATCACCTTGACTGTGGTCATGATTATACAGGTGTATACATTTGTCAAAACTCATATAACAGATCACAAAATGGAGGATAATTACATAATGTCTGCCTAACCACTGTGAGTCATGGCCCAGCAAAGTTGACACATAACCTTAACTATCACACCTTAGAGTTGATTCTGACTCCTAGCGACCCCGCAGGTTACAGAGTACAACTGCTCCATAGGGTTTTCTTGGCTGTAATCTTTTTTTTATTTTTTTAATCTTTGCAGAAGCAGATCACCAGACCTTTCTCCCATGGTGCTGTTCAGAGGGCTTGAAACACCAACCTTTAGGTTAGCAGTCGGAGGGCAAATCATTTGTGCCACTCAGGGATCTGTATGTGCTCTTAGAAGTGTTAACTTCACCACAATTTTAGATAGAATTTTATAATACAACACAGGTTTTCCAACAAAAGGCCAGCCATTCAAAATAGTTTTATCTGTTTCCATACAATACAAAACTTGTCTAAGTCTCTGTTGAGTCCTAAGTGACAGAAAATAGTAATAAATGAACAATAAAGATAAAAACAACAAATAAAAAGATTTTTAACTACCTATTTTTTTTTTTTTTTTTATCAGGATCGACTCGATGGCAACAGATTTTTGGATCAGAACTAAATGTATCTCTATTTTAAATTGGAATATTTACTGTCTTTGAAAATCAGATTTTATTTTCTTAAATCCCAATGAGATGTTACTTGGTTTATTGGTCTTTTCTTTAAATTTATGGAACATTTTTGATGTAAAATATATGATTTAAATATATTTGCTTGTATTTTATTCCATCAACATTTACCCAGTATTTAGAGAACATTTTTAAAAACTCATTTTTTTTCTTTTTAAAAACTTGAAGTGACCACAGAACCTTACAACTGTAGTTTTGAGAAAGAACAATCTCAATTTCTCTGTTTAAAAAAATACATACAGAAACACACTTTTTCCATTAAGAAAAATTAATGATGCTACTTTTTTAAAAGCTATTTCGCCTTTATCCTTAAATTTTACTTTTTTAAAGAAAATTGAGTTCATTTTAAAATATCACATAAGTCTTCACTTCTACAATTTCTTTCTTTAGGTACTACTTAGAATCTTTCAAAATATACTAATTTTCTAACAGAGTTTTTAAAAATCAAGCAGCATTATTATCATTTAACTTTATTGGTAAATTACTGACTGCATTGCTTTTTTAAGTTTTTTAAGTTCCTATTAGAAAACCACAAAAATTTCTGAAGTTATGTGGGTAGTAGACTTTCCAAACTGAATAAAAGAATCTATCTTGCTCTTCAATCTTGATGACATTTTATAATTGTCCTGTGGCTTCTAGAGTGAGGCACAACAGAGGAAATGGGAACTATCTGTCAAAAGTTGTGAAGAATTGCTAGAAGTTATTTTGTCAAAGGCCAGTATAAAGTTCTAGAACGTGGTCAACAAAATAGGTCCAACTGCTGTATGAAATTACACATTTTTATGCTTTAAAAAAATCAGAGAAATATTAGTAAGAAAGCATTAATTAGTTCCATCGCTACCATTTTAAGTAAATACTTATTTATAAGGGGTATCGACAAAAAACTTTATTTTTTTCCATGACTTAGAGATGATTGTTTCTCCAATCCTGGGGTATATTTGTTTAAAATTTAAATGTCTTTTTTCTCATATAATTTATGTTTCAGAAGAAAGCTTAGTAAATCTCTTTAAAAGATATTTCAGGATAATTAAGCAGCATCTTTACGTGGGTAGGAAAGTAGGAGTTGGGGGACTAAGACCAGACTTAGTCAGTCTTCTCCATAATCATGACTGCTGACTATATCCAAACCAGTTGTGCACAGATCCCCAATATTGGGTTTAAGTAGTAACTGATCTCTTTTGAGTCGACTCCTACTCACGGGGACCCCATGGGTGTCAGACAGAACTGTGCTCCACATGGTTTTTGATGGCTGATTTTTTTTGAAGTAGATTGCCAGGTCTTTCTTCTGAAGCATCTCTGGGTAGACTTGAACCTCCAACTTTTTGGTTAGCAGATGAGCACCTTAACTGTACCACCCAGGGACTCTTTATTAGGTTTAGAAGCACCAAAAGAATGGACTGACCTTTGGTCATTTAGTTAACTTGTGCAGATGTAGCCTCAGGCTGCTGAGCCCTCAGCTATTTGTGGGACACCCTCTCTTGTATGGAGATGTGTCTCCTGTCCAGAGGTGACTAAACTGCATGTTGTCATCTTTAATGACCCGGTGTTGGTCATTCGCCACCCCTTTCCCGCTTGCCATTTACGTTACCGGAACAAGCATGTTTTGTAACCCACATCCACATTTTGTTTTATTTTTGGATGTTCTTTGAAAAGGAAAATTTTTGGCTAAAGAGTCACATGAGTAAGGATATATTTTTAATCTTCGTATGTGGGTAACTTCTATATTGAGCTCTCTGAGCTTTTAAGATGCGATCACAGAAATGTCCACATTTATGAATTTCCAAATCATCTAGCATTCTGACTCCAGAAATGGTTCAATAATAAATGCTTTTAAAAAAATAGAGGTGAGACATATAAATGCTAGCTTAAATGCTGATGAGTGAAAGCTTTTATAAGAGACCAGCTTGTTCTGAAAATTTTAAGGTTTGAATATTCACTATCTCACCCTTTCTTGGTGTTGTTAGTATTTTCTATCTCCGGCATCTTCCAAGGGAACTGGTTTTCACATGATAAAAAGATTATTTTTGAAGACTTTAGTATTGCTTTTTAGATTATAGCTGACTCCAATGAATATAAATTTTCAGAGTTATGAGCATGGTATGGTGGTGAACAACAAAGGCTGTTGGGTGAGATCTCTTGCATTTGAATTTGGGCTCTACAACCTGCTGTGTGACTTAGAATAACTTGCTTAATTCTTCTGTGTCTTAGTAAACCAAGCCTTAGTAGCTGTCCCTAAAATGAAGCTAATAATAGTACCCAAAACATAGGGTGTTTTGAGGTGAAATGATATAATGCCATTCGTTGCAACAGTAAACACCCAAATAGCATTATTAACGATACTATAGCATAGACTGAGCAGTCTCTGCTTCTGCTGTTGTCCACGTCTAATCTATGCTTCACACAGAAGCAAGAGGAATCTTTTTAAAAATTCAAACAAATAATGCCACTACTGTGTTGAATTCTGCAGGGACTTCCCATACACTTAGCAGAAATTCCAATGCCCTTACCAAGAAGAGACCCCTGACTGTCTTTCTGGTCTCATCTCCTGGTGCCTAGTTTTCCAGTCACACCAGTCGTCTTCCTGTTTTCCAGCTCACCAAGTCCTTCCTCTCATCAAATTTGCATTCGCTTTTCCTTTTCTTCAAGCACAGGAACCCCTTTAGTCGTTTGGGCCTCAGCTCTGATATAAGAGAAGTCTTCCTGAATCACCATCTCACCCAACGTTCTTTTCTACATAGAATTTAATTTTTTTTTTTTTTAATTCTATGTAGAAAAGAACGTTGGGTGATATTTAGCACTAGCCAAAATCATGGTATCTATTCATAAACTATTTCTCTGCCTTTCCCTAAAGACTGGAGGATCCATATATAAGGACAAATTATGTCTTGCTTTCTATAATCTCCAATGTCACAACTACTCTTGCTGATAATTATTTCTTTAATGGAATCATATATAATTGTAGTTTGATTCAAGTAGCCCTGGTGATGCAACAGTTAACCACTCAGCTGCTAACTGAAAGGTAGGCAGTTCAAACCCACCCAGCGTCTCCAAGGCAGAAAGATCTGGCAATCTGCTCCAGTAAAGACTACAGACTAGAAAACTCTATGGAGTCACATGGGGTCACTATGAGTCAAAGTCAACAACATAGCTCCAGTCAAAGGTGATGCAACTTATAAAATCATATAAAACTCACATCTGAATAAAAATCTCCATGTCAGGAAGGGATGGGTTCCAGGCTAGATCAGGATTGTTCTATTTTATTTAAATGGTATAATTCCTTTTTATCAGTATTATGCAAACCAAAGGATGTTTTGTTTATTTATTTATTTACCTACGTATGATCATACAAGACTCAAAAACCAAGTTCTAGGTGAATGTATGTAAAGTCTGTAAGATGACAGAACTTTGATGGAGAATGGTGGTGCAAATGGTTAACATTCTTGGCTGTTAACTAAATGGATGGAGTTTTAAGTCCACCAGCGGCTCCTTGGAAGAAAGGTCTGGCAATTTACGTCTGAAAAATCAGCCATTGAAATCCTACTGAGCAGTTCTACTCCAACACATGGCTCACCATGATTCAGACTTGACTTTTTTTTTCCCCCAAACAAAAAGATTTGGCCTCAGAGAGTTTCCCTAATTTAAACTTCCCACGGTTTTGCAATATTTTTTTTCATGAAAAATCCACAATCTGGCTCACTCCACTCCACTCAATAGTTTTGGCAAATCCGTTGTTCTCTCCTTCAGTTTCTTTTAGTCCTAGACACTGGTATCTATCCTACTCTTGGTGTGAAACAGGGGACACATTCAAAATTAGATAATTTAAGGAGGGATTAATAGGGGAACTATGTTCTAAAAAAGATGTGGTCAGAGGAACTGGTGCATACATTGCAGCCCTTAACTATGGGGGACCTTTACAACCCGAGGTCTTAAAGTGCAATGAGAGGGGGCAGTTATGAGAACCCAGAGAGGTAAATGTATGGAGGGGGCAGCCAGAGCATAGCTGTGGCCTTGATCAGAAGGATTCAGCCAATAGGCAGGAAGCAAGGGAAGAAACACCATATTCTCACCTTCTCAACTTCCAGACTTCCTGCTGGTCCCTCCCATTGGTCCGTGGAGGTGCTGCGTATCAGTCAACAGGATGGAGAAGGGAAAGAGTGAATTTGAAGGCACAGAAAAGAAGACGTGCCACCCATCTTCTTCTTGTGTCTCTTCAATAGTTTTTCCTCGCCCCTAACTTCTTTGAAACAATGCATAAATCTGGCAAAAGCTATGCTATATAAGCGGGCCTTGAGACATTCCTCTGTGCTCTGACTACAACACATTCTGCATGTCAAGGTACGTTACCACATGTCTATACTTCCCACCCCCCACTCTCCACATCATCAATGTTTCCTCCTGATGGATTTTGTCCTTTCTGCTGTAGCATATGTCAACATCAGCCCTAAAATGAACGAATAAGCAAAAACTGTAATAAATCTTTACATGGCTTCTTCTTTTTCTCTTTTCTTCCAGATTCCTCAAATGAGTAATCTATTAGCCCTTCCATTGTCTAATCGGATTCTCTTTTCTGCAGTTCAACATTCTGACATTTTCCAACTAAATCCTCAATTCCCACTAAAATCACTTTAAAGTCAACCTACATCCAAACAGTCATATTATCGTTCTTTAATTTCCCATTCTTTTTTCTCTTTCTCAACAGCATTGTATCCTTCTATCCCCCAATATTTCTAACTATGTGCTATGTTCTAATTTTTACTGTAACTCTGGGTGTTTTAGATCTTCTTGTTTCTTCCTTTCTCTCTAATCCCTAATTCATGTAATACCATGACTTTGAGTACTTTAATATATTAACTCACAAGTTGACAATCCCTCAAACCTATTTTTACTCAACAAAATAATTACCCCATCTCTACTTGATCTGCTCTCATGACTGTTTTCCTTATGTCAGTTTGTACTTCTAATATTATGGAAGAAAAAAAAAATCTCAGTATTCATTTTATCAAGCCAATTGATGTATGAGTCCTGTTGCATTATTTGTGCACTATTTCTAGTATCAATTTTCATTGCCACTTCCCCACTAGACTTGAGCCTTGGTATCTCTTTCCTGGACTATTGAGGCCACCTAATGTGTTTCCTTGCCTTCAAATTCTTCCCTAACCAAACTACCCTTCTCATCACTGTCAAAACCATCTTAAAAACTCACAGATCATATATGTGAAATCATTCCCCTGAGGAGAAATTTTCAAAGGAGCCTCCATTATATTCAAAGTAGCTATCTCCATCCATTATATATGGAAATAATTTCCCAGAGAACTTAAAACCATCCACTTGATGCTTAATTAATATTTATTTTTTGACGTAAATAGTCCAAAGACAGAAGAAAAATTAATCCATTGCATTCTGAATAACTATCTCCACCACTAATAAAAAAATTGGAAATAATTCCCCAGAGAACTTATAATCATCCAGTTGATGTTTAATAATGTTTGTTTATTTGATGTAAAAATTCCAATGAAAGAATATAAATTAATATGATAATTAAAATGCAAACATTATTCATAATTTTACTAAGTCAATGTGGAAAAAAAATTTCTTCTGTAATGATTTAGCCTGATATTTTTGTTGTCCTTGTGATTCACTTCCTGAATTTTTGCTAGATGTGGGCAGAAGCATTGAAGTCTACATGAAATTATAAGATTTTCAAATGAAAGTATTTTCAGTGTTGTCAGTACTAATTTTATGTTCATTATTTTCTCCATATCCTTTTAAGTTCATGATATAATGTAGCCTGCCAACTAAATTGAGTATTTTAACTGAAAAATTAGATCTTTCTCCTTTTGTGCTATGGATAATGTGATTAAAAGGGTAATAAGGAGTGACTATAATTTTGATACTAATTATGAATAATAGAAGTACGCTGTTAAGAGCTCTCCAGAAAATAATCTAGGTACTCTCCATGTAGAATTAATTGTACTTCTAGAAAAAAATTCAAAATTATTTCAAAATGAAACATCAAAATGCAACAACTCAATAGTGAAATGTAGTAGGAAAAGCTCCATAAAAATGTATTTGAAACTATATTAATAAGAAGGGGGTCTACAACAATAAATGAATAAATTAATTTTTATTATTAGAATCAAATTTACAATATAAGAGACTTATTATTTACATGCTTATCACAAACAGATTATTGGGCCTTTCTAACTATGATTCAGTGAATACATCTTGAAGCAAGAATTTGTCTATCAAGCATGTTCATTACCATGTATAAATAATAAAATCTTCAAAGAATTGAAGCTCCTCATCTTCACATAATTGTGATTGAGATTGTTTTATGATTCAAAATATATACTAACTTAATTCAGGATCATGATCTTAAATCATATCTTATAGAAATCGTAAGATCAGAATAATGCTGATGTACCCTAAACTAGTTGCTTTGTCATTCATACATAATGCAAATGTTCCTCAAGATAGAGCCAATTTAATATGAAGGTTTATAAAAACGCAGTGAGTGCTTAATCTAAAATAGGTATGTGGACACGAATGACTGAAAGTATTTTGATAAGGACTAAACTATTTGAGGGAATAATTCCTAGACAATATATCTTTAACCTGTTATTTTTTTATCTGATCATTTGGCCTACTATCAAAACATGCTCCATTAGCTAATTAGACTACTTGAAATAAGTCTAACTACAATTTTGATTAAAAACATTCAAAAAGAATTTTTTCTTCCAAAAAATGTTAAATTAAAATTTAACCATGTTCAGCCAGCTGAAAATAACTGAATGTCAACTGGCCAAAACCTATTGCCAAGTATATACTTTTGCAGTTTTTGGAGTGTTAATAGCAGGTTTTAGTATGTTATTAACTACCAAGCGTGACAATAAGCACTCATCAGTATTCTGCTAACCTTTTCAGCCTGAATTGCTTAGAACTTACTGTGAATTCCAACTTTACCCTGATCGTGTAGTTAACGGTGGTCAAATTTTCACAAGATGGTCTCTCCATAAAACAATATAATAAATTAATGACAATAGTACTTTAATTTTTAGAACATTTTTAAATCCTTTATTTCCTTTTCTTCAGGCAATGACCTAGTGAGATAGGGAGATGATGCATTTTTCCTCTAATTAACTAAAGGAAGAAAATAATTTGAAAGATTAATTGATATAAATTAATATGTAATTGATATATAGAGAGATATAAATTGATATAAAATTGATTAATTGATTTAAATACAGGAATAAAAGATCAGGACTTTTTTCTTTTTTCCAACGGGCAACACTGCCTGGAGGGGAGTGGAAACTTCTCCCAAAGGATCTTTTACCATCATCATCATTTCCAGAAACTGTACCACCGATAGGCTCAATATGACTTACATTTGTATTTCTATTACCTTAAACAACAAACTAAACCCAATGCCATTGACTTGATTCCAACTCATAGCAACCCTATAGGACAAAGCAGAACTGCCCCATAGCGTTTCTAAGGAGTGGCTGGTAAATTCAAACTGCTAACCTTTTGGTTAGCAGGAGAGCTCTTAACCACTGCACAACCAGGACTCCACTGTTACCTTGGGGATTTCCTAATTGATACCAGCTATCTTGTTTTTCCATTCTCTCTCTCTGAGATATCTGAACAGCATAACCCTAGTGCTCCATCCATAGCATCTTAGTAGTATGCATCTTTTCTGCATGGACTCTACCCATTTTACTGTGAGCATCTGGAATAGTTGTCATAGCAACTCCTCCTGTCTCTCCTTTGAAAACCTGGAAAATCTGAGATTGCCCAACAAGTAGTTTCATTGGCTGAAAAAGATAAGATAATTGACTGACACTCCTGCATCAGAGATTCAGGGACAAGCAAGCTCTGATTGTCTCCCTGCTTTAACTAACTGTTAATCAATATCTTAACAAAGACCATGATGGCAAATGTTTAAAAGACTGTGCGTATACTCAGTTAAAAAGAATACAGAATAATTTTATGGAACATGATTTTAGGAAGAATATCCAGAATCCAGAGAAGTAGGAAAGCATCCATTTGCTATTCTCTGGAGCTGCACATTCTCTAAGTGTATCTACTTCATTATTTTTTCTGCGAATCCACTTCTGTGTTCACCCATCTAATTGCAGATGGACAATTCTGACTTTCCCGGATGATAGCATTAATTCCTGGTCTCTAGTGACTGTCTCCTAGCCCCCTGGGAGGTACAAATGGTTTGTGCTCAGCTGTTAATTGAAAGGTTGGCTATTTGAACCCACTCTACAGCACTGTGGAAAAAAGGACTGGCAATTTCAGATTACAACCAAGAAAACTCTATGGAGTGGCTCTACTCTGTAGCACAAGGTGTCACCCTGAGTCAGAACTGACTGGACAGCAAAGGGATTTTTTTTTTTTTTAATGACTGCCTGGTTTTGATTCTTTAGTTAAATTACTCAGTTGCACTGTCTGAATTTTAATTTCTAGAAAAAAATCAGACTGGTACAACTGGGTTGGGTCAGTTGCCTCACACCCCCAATCCCTTCAGCCACGGCCACAGTTCCACTATGTGATAGGTAGGGCTTCTTCTTCCTGGCTTATGAATAGTCAGTTGCCTATTAATTGATGGTGGGTTTGGAATGGCCAGTATCTTAAATATATTTGAAACTGACAAAGATGTTTTAAAGAGCTAGAATACAGTTAATGGGAATCTAATAGAATATCATTCTAATAAAATACTTTTGGATGTGAATTGGCACTATTTTTCTGGAAGGAAAAAAATGCATCATTAGCATAAAAAATAATTCTATACTTTGACCCAGTAATTCATTTGGAATAATTTGTGGTAAGAAAATATAAGAGTTGAACAGCAAGATTTATATATAATGTTAAGCAGAACTATATTTACAACAAAGAAAAGCTGGAAGTAACCTAAAAACGCAAGAGCAGAGAAATGGTTAAAAATAATCTGATGTGTGGAGTATTATGTTTATTGAAAACATAATTTAAATGAATGTTTAATGATAGATGAAATGCTAAAATATATATTTAAGATGAAATGGAGGAATCAAATCTGTACATACATGGGAATGAAATGAATAAATAAATGTAGTGCTAAGAAAAATGGCAAACACAGTAAATCACAAGTACTTAACAGGTATTAGATTTTATTTCAATTTTGTTTATGAAGGTATGTGAATATATATATATATAGTGTATATATATGTATATTACTATATAGAGAGAGTAATCCCATCAACTTTTCTTGGCCCAAATTCTATCTTAGTATAAAGCAGTTTGGGCGAACAACAAAGTCTAGTCCTGATACCATGAGTTCTGAGACAAAGTGACAGTAATGATAGTAGAGGAAAAAATATCCTTATGAAGCTTAAGTGTAGAGTTTAAATTTTCTGTCACACATGAATTTTCAGATTGGTTTTCTTCGTTATCTTAAAATTTCATAAAGATATTCTATTCTGACCCATAATATGTATGTGACTGTTTTAATATTAAACCAATGTAATTTTTTTCTTCAAGAAAACTTTTGTATAAACCGATTTTTAACAAAAATAACCAAACCCATTGCCATAGAGTTGATTCTGATGCATAGGTCCCCAATAGGATAAAGTAGAACTGCCCCATAGGGTTTCCAAGGAGCGCTTTGTGGATTCGAACTTCTGACCTTTTGGTTAGCAGCTGTAGCTCTTAACCACTACACCACCAAGGTTTCCTGAACAGAAATAAGTGGTGCTATATTTGTCCTTTAATCTTACATAATGCCTGATACTCCATAACCTGTCTTCAACAGTAGTAGAGCACTTCTTTCAGAACCACAGAATTCCATTATTTCAGATTCTATAAAAAGCATTAAAACCAAGCTTACCTCAGACTTTCCCAGTGGAACAAGTGTAATGTCTACTGACAGTTAAGGGGTGAAGTCCTTGTCAAGTCTAGTGTCTACTGACAGTTAAGGGGTAAAGTCATTGTCACAAAATAATACACTTAGTCAAGTTTATAGCATGAAATAAATAAAAAGCCATTCTAAACTATGCAAGGATAGAGAAAATAAGAATAAACTGATTGTCATTAATGAAAATTTGCCTTGAATATTGGACTACAACTAAATGTGAATGAAACAAATTTATAAGCTCAAGAATGGGGAAGTGCCAGTGAGCACTAAAATCATCTATAATAAAAATATAAATATAGATGAGAAATGACATTTTAAAATTTGATTCAAATTCAAAATTTTATTCTTAATAGGTGTGTATGTGCATGTGTGTGTATTCAGTACTATCTTTGGTTGGTAGGTTGGAACCATAAAAATAACTATTCAGGATGAAATTATGCAAAGTAATCTATATAATCTATGGGAAAATTTGCAATCATATTTTGACTTTTAACCTTTTATGTTAAATCATTAAAAACTTTTACTCTCAGTTATAAATATATAAGGAAATAAAAACATAATAAAACTAATATTTACTTAAAAAAAAACAAAACTTGTTGCTGTCAAGTTGATTCTGACTCATGGAGACCCTATAGAATGAGGTAGAACATTTACTTAGTACCCCAAAAAAAACCAAACCCATTGCCATTGAGTTGATTCCAACTCATAACAACCCTGTAGGACAGAGTAGAACTGCTTTATGGCTATAGGGTTTCCAGGCAGTGTCTGGTGGATTTAAACTGCCTAGCTTTTCCACCACCACCTTTTGGTTTGCAGCCATAGCTTTTAACCACTTCACCACCAGGGCTTCTTAAAAACCAAAAAAAGTTTTACAGTATAATTTAAAACATCAGAGACATTAAGCATTAAAGTGTTTTATTTCTTTGTAAAACTATATCAAGACTGATTTGAGCCAAGCTTGTCCTCCTCTTGACTTAACATTTTATGAGATGGAAGCAGCATCTTTCTACATCTTGGCAAATCTTCATACTTCTCTATTTGGGTCAGTGTATTCATTTCTATTGCTGCAGTAACGAGTTACCACAAACTTAGTGTTTTAAAAGAATGCAGATTTATTGTCTTACAATTCTGTAGGTCAGGAGTCTGACACAGATATCATGGGATTTAAATCAAGGTGTTGGCAGGGCTGAGGTTCTTTCTTGAATTTCCTGGGAAGAACTGTTTCTTTATCTTTTCCAGCTCATGATCTCCTTCCTCCATCTTCAAAACCAGCATTATTAAATATCTCTGGCCATCCTCTGGTAGTCATGTCTCCCTCTCTACTCTTCTGCCTCACTCTTCCACTTTTACAAATACCTGTGATTACATTAGGCCCACCCAGTTAATCCCAGATAATGTTCCTATTTTAAGGTCAGCTGGTTAACAACTTTAATTTCGTCTGCAATCTTAATTCTTGTTTTCCATGTAACCTAACACATTCCATGTAACATACATACACATACACACACATCTTTTGATGGTGGCCATTGTTTGGTCTACCACAATCAGCTGCCAATATGTTATCCTTTGTGCTTTCAGTGTTGTGAAATATCATCAAATGTTTCTTGTGAGGTGTCTTTACCAGGCTCACTTTATCTGTGAGCAATGCCTTTTTTTTTTTGTCACATCTACTTATTTCAAACAGTTTGCCTTCATTAAGTTCCTCTGACAACATATATAGAGTATCTTTTTTATGACCACTTTTCAATCCTATGACTTTCATTGCAAAAATTCTTGATGCGATCACCTTCCAAAAACAACATTGCCTTATTAACCTTAAATATTGGATAATCATTATCACCACCTGTCTTAATTTCCTAGGGCACCATAATGAAACAGCACAAATTGGATGGCTTAAACAACAGAAATTTATGGGATCAGAGTTCTGGGAGAAAGACATCCAAAAGCAAGATATCAACAGGGCCATGCTCCCTCCAAAGGCTGTAAAGAAGAACTCTTATTTGTCTCTTCTAGCTTCCGGTGTCTTTTGCAATCCTTGGCCTTCTTTGGCTTGCAGATGTATCACTCCAACCTCTGCTTCTGTCTTCACATGACCTTCCCTGTGTGTCTGTGTCTGTGTCTCCTCCTCTTCTTATAAAGACATCTGTCATATTGGATTAGGGTCCACCCGTCATGCTGGTCTGGGCCTCATCCTGTCTTTGCTTTCCTATTGTCATTTTCAAATCTTCTAATTTCATTTAAAGCATTATGACTTTTTGTTTGTTTGCTGCACTTTGATCTTGATTGGCCAATTTCCTCTATCAATTATCTTTTTATAAAATGTAATGTGAGTTTATCACTAGGAGACAAGGAGGAGACACAACTGCCTGTGTTGCTGTCTGTGCATACACTGAATAATAGATAAGCAGTGAACTATCACCGACTGACTTTGAAAAGAAGTGATATGATTATTCACTGGCCATGATGGCAGCTATTATTCATACAGTGGCTTATGGACTGAAAATTGAACTTTGAAGAATTTCTATATGCAATTCCTCACGGTTAATATACTGCCGTAACTGAAATATGAACCATATATTTGGGCAACTGTTGTTATTTACCTAAACTGTGTTAACTAAAATTCACACATACCAGACTGTGCAAAGTCAGGACTCCCAGTTTGCTTGTGTGTGTGTGTGCGTGTAGTTATGTTATATATTATATAGGATAAAAAGCTGTTCCTAAAACTCTAGGTTATATTGACAACTTTAGAGGAGTAGGATAGGAGAATACAACATAAAGTGTTGCTACCTGTCCATATTTAAAATAAGGGGGAATTGTTAAGTTTCTATTTATCTTGACTCTGACAATATAAGAAATATAGTTTAAAAATGCTTATGGAAAACAATCACTACTGGAATTAAAAGATAAAATATACTTCCTAAAACACTTAAGAAGAAAAGAATGCAAAGAAAACACAGGTCATATGCAAAAAATAGAAGACAAAAGAGCAAGATGCCAGAAGATAAGTCGAAAGTAAAATAAGGAAGATAAATTGATTAGCAGTTTGTCTCCATAAAGTATGAAATGCAGGCAAATGAAAAAGAGAAGTCAGGATTTGCACAATTAAGATCAGTCAGGTAATTGTATATTTCTAAGGCTAAAATACACAATGAAGATACTTGATAAGTTTATTTTTGAGTGAAGATCACTGTACTGAAAGAACAAAACACTAATATTTATAATGTAAATATTTATAGGAACTTAATAGTATTGGGAGATATTTAAAATACTCCTTTCAAAAAGCAACTGGGCAAAATATAAATAGAAATGTAGAAAATTGGAATTACTAAATGATTTAGCTTAGTATACAATTTTATAGTAAACTTATTATTATGCAAAGAATACAACATATTTTTCAGTGTCCATAGGACTTTTACTAAACAAGACCCCTGGGGGATGGAGAGAACAAAAATAAAATTTAAATAAATTTTCTAGTTGTCTAACTACACTATAATAAAATTAACATTAATAATAGTAACTGATGTAAAAATAACTGGGAATTAATAATTTCTCAAGTAGTTCTTATATTTAAAAACTGTGATTCTAAACATTTAAATAGCAAATTTAAAAATATTTCAAAACATATGAGTATATACCCAAAGTAACACACCACAGAAGTTATTGCCTAAAGTATTTGTTATCAAATAAGAAATATTCAAACACAATAAACTAAGCATTCAGTACAAGAATTTAGGTAAAGAATCATCAAAAGAATATGATAATTCAGAGAAAATAATTTATAAAATAAAAGCAGAAAATAATTCCAACAAATTTAATAATTAAACCTTAAAATTTGTCATTTAATAAGATTAATAATACAAACTGTTTTGGAGGTTGAGGTATACCATAGAGGTGGAAGAATGTGGTGGAAGTGGCCTACTCAGGTCAAAGTCTATAACAGACTACATTGTCCATTAATAATTTTCAAGCAATAAGCAAACCCATCAAAAGTTGGTCAACATTTTACTGTCACCTTGCACTAGAAATTCTAAACAATGGCAGTGGTAAAATGCTTTTCCCCATCATGCATACCAGTCCGCAGCACTCCTCCCCCTGCTATATCTATGTTTGGACATTAAAGATGAAAAAAGAAAACAGAGAAAATTATAGGAGTCAGAAAGCATGATGGCTACAAATGTGAAGAAAGGTAAAAATTTTATAAAAGACTAGATTGAACTCTTCTATGCTAATAAACATAAAAAATCTTTATGAAAGTAGTTATTTGCTGAAAGAAAATAAGCCCAAATTGATCCAAATATAGTAAGAACAATTTAATCGAGGAATAACCAATGCAAGATGTCAGAACAATGTTAAAAATTACTTTCTTAACCAAAATTTTATTTTTTTTATATATTTTCTATTGAACATTCAAGGAACAATTAATTCCTGATATACCTAAACATCTTCAGAATATAAAATGTTGGAAAACAAGTTTCCACGGTTCTCTCAGAATTCTGTACATCACACCTTTTGAACAAACTCATTAACATCTAACTCCCTTCGGACTATATTTGCAAGGATGATTATATAACAAGTAGATTTGGAAGATATAAACACTGTCTGCCTTTACAGCAGATTTTTTCACTAGCCAGGATAATAAAAATAAGTCTCACTTTGGGGCAGATATACTTAAACTGTGTGCTAATAGCCTCCTATATATACGATTGTTGCTGTTGTTGTCTGGTGTCATTGAGTCAATTCCAACTCATAGCAACCCTATGTACAACACAACAAAAAACATTGCCCAGTCTTGTGCCATTCTCACAATCATTATTATGCTTGAGCCTATTGTTACAGCCACTGTGTCAATCCATCTTGCTTGGGGTCTTCCTCTTTTTTGCTGACCCTCTACTCTACCAAGCGTGATGATCTTCTCCAGGGACTGGACCCTCCTGAAAACATGTCCAAAGTAAACAAGATGGAATCTCACCATCTTTGCTTTTAAGGAGCATTCTGGCTGTCCTTCCTCCAAGAGAGATATGTTCTTTCTTCTGGCAATCTATATGCTGTATTTCAAAATTTTTAACAACACCATAATTCAAAGGCATCAATTGTTCTTAAAAAAAAAAAAAAAAAAACCATTACCATCGAGTCAATTCTGACTCATAGTGACCCTATAGGACAGAGTAGAACTGCCCTATAGAGTTTCCGAGGAGCACCTGGTGGATTCCAACCACCGACCTTTTGATTAGCAACCATAGTTCTTAACCACTACGTCAACAGGGTGTCCAAAGAAAACTGTGTCAGAATTGTTCTTAAGTTGTCTTTATTCATTGTCCAGTTTTCCAATGGATTTGAGGGGATTGAAAATACCAAGGCTTAGGTCAGGTGTACTTTAGTCCTCAAAGTGACATCTTTGCTTTTTAAACATTTTAATGAAGTTTTTTGCAACAGAATTGTCCAATGCAATACAATTAACTGCTTCCATGGGCATTGATTGTGGATACAAGTAAAATGAAATCCTTGACAACTTCAATTTTTTCTCCATTTATCATGATGTTGCTTATTGGTCCAGTGGTGAGGATTTTTGTTTTCTTCATGCTGAGGTGCAAGCCATACTGATGGCTGTAGTCTTTGATCTTCATCAGTAAGTGCTTCAAGTCATCTTCACTTTCAGCAAGCAATGTTGTGTCATCTGGATATCACAGTTGTTAATGTGTCTTCTCCCAACCCTATGTCCATTCTTCTTTCTACTATTCAGCTTCTTGAATTATTTCCTCAGCATACAGACTGAATAAATACGGTGAAAGGATACAACTCTGATGCACAGATTTCCTGACTTTAAACCAGGTAGTATCTTCTTGTTCTCTTCATATGACTGCCTCTTGGTCTATGCAGAGGTTCCTCATGAGCACAATTAAGTGTTCTGGAATTCCCATTCTTCCCAATGTTATCCATAATTCATTATGACCCACATAGTAGAATGCCTTTGTAAAGTCAATAAAACACAAATAAACATCTTTCTGCCAGGATCCATCTGACGTCAGCAATGATATCCTTGGTTCCATATCCTGTTGTGAATCCAGCCTGAATTTCTGGTAATTCACCGTCTATGTACTGCTGCACCCACCTTTGAGTTATCTTCAGCAAAACTTTACTTGTGTGTGATAATAATGATATTGTTCTATAACTTCCTCATTCTGTTGGATCACCTTTCTTTGGAATGGTCACAAATATGGATCTCTTCCACTCGGTTGGCCGGAAGCTGTCTTTCAAATTTCTTGGCCTAGATGACTGAGCACTTTCAACTCTAAACCTGTTTATTGAAACATCTCAGTTGGTATTGCATCAATTTCTGAAGGCTTGTTTTTGCCACTCCCTTCAGCTTAGACTTCTTCCTTCAGTAACATCTGTTCTTGATCAAATGCTACCTCCTGAAATGGTTGAATGTAGACCAATTCTTTTTGGTACAGTAACTCTGTATCTTCCTTCCATCCTCTTTTGATGCCTCCTACATCCGTCATTCAATATTTTCCTCATAGAATCCTTCGGTATTGCCACTCGAGGCTTGAATTTTTCCCTTAGTTCCTTCAGGTTGAGAAATGCCGAGAATGTTCTTCCCTTTTGGTTTTCTAACTCCAGGTCTTTGCACATTTCATTATAATACTTTATTTTTTCCTTCTGAGCTGCCCTTTGAAATCTTCAGTTCAGTTCTTTTACTTCATCACATTTCTTTCAGTCGCTTTAGCTCCTTAATGATCAAGAGCAAGTTTCGAAGTCTCTTCTGACATCCATTTGGTCATTTCCTTCTTTCCTGTCTTTTAACGACCTTTTGCTTTCTTCAAGTATGATGCCCTTGATGTTTTTCCGCAACTCATCTGATCTTTGGTTATTAGTGTTCAATGTGTCCAATTTATTTTTGACATAGTCTCTAAATTCAGTTGGGATATACTCAAGGTCATATTTTCACTCTCGTGGATTTGTTTTAATTTTTTCAGCTTCAGCCTGAGCTTGCATATGAGCAATTGATGGTCTGTCCCACAGTTGGACGCTGGCCTTGTTCCGACTGATGATATTGGGCTTCTCCATCGTCTTTCTCCACAGATGTAGTCAATAATATCCATATGCCTACAAGAAAGACCTGTTAACATGACTATTATTCAAATTTACATACCAACCATTAATGCTATAGATGAGGAAATTGAATATTTTTGCCAACTTCTACAGTCTGAAATTGATCAAACATTCAACCAACATGCATTGATAATTACGGATATTGAAATGTGAAATTTGGAAACAAAGAAGAATAATCGGTAGTTGGAAAATATGGGTTTGGTGATAGAAACGATGCTGGAGATAGCATGATAGAATTTTGCAAGGCCGATGACTTCTTCATTGCAAATACTTTTTTTTCAACAACATAAACGGTGACTACACATGTGAACCTCATCAGATGGAAAACACAGGAATCAAACTGGTCTTTCTTGTAGGTGTATGGATATTTATCCTATCACTGACAGTGTCATTCCTGGCATAGTAGAACATATGGTTGTCTGATTCATAATGGCCAATACCAGTCCATCTCAGCTCACTAATGCCTAGGATATTGATCTTTATGCTTTCCATTTTGTTTTTGAAAACTTCTAATTTTCTTAGATTCATATTTTCTATACTTCACACTCTGATTTTTAATAGATGTTTGCAACTGTTTCTTCTCATTTTGAGTCATGCCACATCAGCAAATGAAGGTCCTGAAAGCTTTACTCCATCCATGTCATTAAGATTGGCTCTAGTTTGAGGAGGCAATTCTTTCTCATCCCTATTTTCAGTGTCTTCCAACCTGGGGGGGCTCATCGTCCAGTGTTATATCAGACATTGTTCCACTTCAGTTCATAATGCAGTTTTTTCAGAAGTAGACTGCCATGTCCTTCTTCCTAGCCTGTTTTAGTTTGGAAGCTCCACTGAAACCTGTCCACCATGGGTGGCCATGCCAATATTTGAAATGCCAATGGTATAACTTCCAGTGTCACAGCAACTTGAAACCCACCACAGTAGGACAAACTGACAGATGGGTGGTGGGTATGTAAGATTGTTCTCTGCCAGTTTCTATGACACTATGGCAGACTAACTTATTGGCTGTCAAGTAGAGCAAAATCTCAGAACCTTTGCAGTTCCTGAGAAAACAATACAGAAAAACATCTCATTTCTTTGAATAAACATAGCATAAACCTAATATGTAAATCAGATAAGGAAAAAAGAATTACAAAGAAAACTTCTAAAAACAAATTCATGTATGAAGGTACAAAGACTCTAAATAAAATTCAGCACATGGAATTCAAATCAATTTTATTCCTGTTATAAAATAACATATTCCATTCAAGTCCTGTAATCTGGGAACATAAATTTGGGACTAGAGTAGGATTATGTTTGGTATGATCATGTGCATAGTTTCCAAGAAGAATGTTTTATGAAATTCAGCATGAATTACCTATTTAAAATGTTAAGACAAAATAAAATATAGAATACTTTTCAAAACGTGTTCCAAAATACTCATCTGTGCCATGCAGTTAGAATAATGTTCAGTGACTTAGTAAATAACTAAACACCTGAGAAAAGCACTGTTGGGGCATTTCAAATAAGATCACAAACAAGACAAGGATTCCAACTAGAACTTCTATGATTTAAAATTGCTAAGATTGAGGAAGTAATTACCCAAGGGAGAAAAAAAGAAAAAGACTTTATGTATTGAAAAGGATGGGGGAATGTTTCTATTTTTTTAAGATACAACCATTACATAATTGTAGAAACAAAAAATTAATTGTGACTATAACTAAAACTCAAAGTACCATTATAATATATTTTGAACTAAAAATTAAGGAAATAAAAGAACATTCCTTTTTCTTTCAAACAGTTGAAAATAAACAGCAATTGGAATCCAGACCCAGCCAAATACTAAAACTTAATATAAAGCTAAAACACCTAAAGCTACAGCAGTATATGTACTAGTTTACATTTGAATTGGCAGTTATGCCTTACTTATTAGTTTCATAATTTTATATTTTAGGTAGATTGAGATTTTTGAATGTTAGTTTATTTTTTGTTTTCTTATTTTTAGTTAATAATGTTGAAATGGTTATTTTAGAATATTTTGAAAATTTACAAATATATAGAAAGAAAAATAGAAATAGTCATAAATCTATTAACAAAGAAATATTTATCTTTTATTTTCTCATTACAGAAGCAATACATTTTGACTGCATAAAAATAATATACAGATAAGCCAAAGGGAAAAATAAATATAAAATCTCCCTTAAGCATAGCTACTAGAGATAACTACTATTAACACTTTAATAAATTTATCTCCACACATTTTTCTATGCATACGTATTAAATGGCAATATACTGAAATGTTCACTTAACTATACATCATAAACACCTCCCAATGCTAGTGGGTATTTAGCTATATCAGTTTCAATTGGATGGAAGGGTTGCCTGTTATTAATACACTGTAATTTATTTAGTTCCTATTTATAGATATTTAGGGTTCTTCCCTTGACATTTAAATATAATAAATAAGGCTACAATGAAGATGCATCTTTTTCAGACCCAGCCAGATTCAGTGCCTGAGTTTTATGGTCTATGCTCCTGATTCCAAAATGTGTTTCAAAGACTAACATTAATTTTATCTCTGATCATTGCTGTAGTACAGCTGGCCAATACATCCTGATCAGAATTTTAGACTTGACTGTGCTTCATTGTCACATCAGAGAATTCAACAACTCAACCCACAACAAAAGGAGCAGGAAAGACTAACTGTAGTCCAACTACAAGACTTCCTTCTCTAAAGAAAATCTCAGCAAAATCTTGACAATGGTAACAATTGGGATATCATGTATTAATGTCCTGTTGCTTGATTTCATCTGCCCTTGGCCAGAACTAAGCAAGAGAAAAGCAGCTGCTGCCTGCTGGGAACTGGCCTGGTACTACCAGGACTGGTACTGTTCAATTGAGCATAAGCAATTTCCCAGAACATTGATATCAGAAAAGATCGCTCTGTGACCATGATAGATCAAGATAATACACAACCACCCCATAATCATGTCTGAGCACTACAAAAACAGGAACATTTTGTCCCATCAAAAAAATGACTAAACATTCCCCTATCTCGCCTCACATGAGTGACTGTTGTTTCTTTACCAATTACAGCTTCGGTCTCTCTCTAATTGTATATCCAATCAGTAAATTACCCCCACTCCCTGACACCATCCAATCCAGGGCAAAACCCAGCTTCTTTAAATTCTCCTGTTGTTGTTTTTGTTGTGTGCCCTTGAGTTGATTCCGACTCAGCAACTCTGTAGAGTAGAGCAGAACTTTCCCATAGGGTTTCCAAAGCTGTAATCTTCATAGGAGCAGATTGTCACATCTTTCTCCTGAGGAGCAGCTGATGGGTTGGAACTGCTGATCTTTGGGTTAGCAGCCGAGAGCTTAATCATTGCATTACCAGAAAACAAAACAAAACCTCCTGGACAGTGTCGAACTATCGCATAGGGTTTCCAAGGAGTGACTGGTGGATCCCAACTGCTGACATTTTGGTTGGCAGCAGAATGCTTAACTTCTGCACCATCAGGGCTCTGTTACATCCTCCGTTGGTGTTGTTAGGTGCCATGGAATCACTTGCGACTCATAGTGACCCTATGTACAACTGAATGAAACACTGCCTGGTCCTGTGTCATCCTCACAATCTTTGCTATGTTTGAGCTCACTGTTGCAGCCACTGTATCAATTCATCTCATTGGTGGCCTTCTTCTTCGTCAATGACCCTCTAATTTTCCAAGCCTTTTTTAAGATGAGATTATTTATGCAGAGCCAGTTTTTTAAATTTTTTCCATACAAGAAACTGCTGTAAACCCCCAAGCAGAGGGTAAAGGGATGAGAGAGGGAAGGTATAACTTTGGCCCTAGATTAAGTTAGAAGTGATCAGAACCAACTGTAAATATTTCTTAGAGACTGGCCAGTGACATATACATAGCTACTCCTACACATATATAACATATGATTGATGTTTAAAAAATTCAATTTATATACAACTTTAATAACCATTTATTGTATAAACAAACCTAAACTTGAATATAAATGACTTTTATTATTCAATGAACCAACCAAGGCCATTTAGCATGAAAAGAGAGTGATAGAACTTTATTCCTCTTTATTGAGTACAGGTCAACTAATAAAGAGAGAAAGAGAGAGAAGGGTTTTTTTATGGCTTCTTTTTTCCCATCAATAATTCAGTAGGCAAATCAGGGGGAAAAAGGACAAGGACTATAGGTGCTACTCAAATAGAAAATAGAAATACGCCTACTGAAACTAAAGTTCAGTGAATATATTCCATGAACATTTCAATTCTCTTGCTTCAGATGCCTTTAAGTTTTCTAAGCACATTCTGTTATTTATTATTTTTAAGAGACTGTCAATCATCTCTATGGAAATGAAAAACCCTCAGATTCACGGACTAACACAAAAAGGAATTACAGTGAGGAAAACTGTGTCCAATATAAGTCAACTTTCAGTATATTAGAAAACATCTAATTAGTTTGCTTATTCTGACTTTTTTTTTTTGTTCTGTGTTTTTCATTCAACAAAATTTTATCCTCAGAACTCAAATTACCTCAAAGTCTATTCGAAGCAGTTATCAGATTGTGTTACTCACAGAGTAAAAATATCAACTGTGGATCTACTAACATTGGGATTAATCAGGAAATTATTTAGGAAGTAGGAAATAAATATGATTGATGAACCATCTCATTGCAATGTATTGGTACGTTTTTATTCATCTGAGCTTTTGTGGTTTCTCAAAATTTTTGATACTCATATTCTAATACATTTAAACATATATATTCCATATATATGCATATACAGTTGTATTTCCAACATTAAATATCCCTTACCACATATTCACATCAGTTTAAAATTCATCATTCATTTAGACATTTTTAAATAAAAAATTGGCATTCTCTGTTGTAGAGATTTATAATTCTTAGATAAAATCATTATTGTCCTTAAAATTGGTTATCAAGATTACAGTGACTTACTGTTCTATTGTCGATTTTCCTATGCATGCTTCAAAGGTGTTCAAGTCCTATCGATTTTACCACATGTGGCCATAATTGAATGAATAGGTAATTCTAAATCATTACATATGAGATTGTTGAAATGGCAACTGTTTTGCTACATATATATTTACCACAACAGAAAAAAAGAAAATGAATTATTCAGCACTGTGATTATCAGGGAGACCCTGGTGGGGTAGTGGTTAAGTGCTATGGCTGCTAACTAAAAGGTTGGCAGTTCGAATCTGCCAGGTGCTCCTTGGAAACTCTACGGGGCAGTTCTACTCTGTCCTATAGGGTCGCTATGAGTCGGAATCAACTCGACGGCAGTGGGTTTGGGTTTTTTTTTTGGGTGATTATTAGTTTGTAACTCTGATTGCAGAATGGTAAAACTGTGGGTGTTTGGGGAGAGGCTGTAAAAAGCACGTCTTACAAAAAGTTTCTAAGGTATATTTAAATGGAAGAAAAATTATTAATTACCTAATGTGTATTAATTAATATCAGTAACCCAACCAGAGGTACAAGAAGTCAAGCAATCTATATTTCATGTAGCATTATTATATCTGACTCTGAATATATTGCACCAATCCAGTGGGAGATGAAAATATCTTCAATCTATACAAGGAAGCTGTTCGGGGGACTTGTTCAGTTACTGTTGAATTGGTTCTGACCATAGTGACCCTAGGACAGAGTAGAACTGCCCCATATGGTTTCCAAGAAGCAGCTGGTGGATTTGAACTGCTGACCTTTTGGTTAGCAGCCAAGCTCTTAACTACTGCGCCACAAGGAAAATGCAAAAATTAATATAGTCAAAGGGCATATTGTCTTCCTGTTAGATGATCTGCCCAAGCCCTGTTGCTTCCATATCTTGTCTGAGGCACAGGAATCTTTTTTGAAGTTACTCTAGTCTTCCCTCTGCCTAGATTTATCCAGTAGGCATTCCTCACCCTGGTCTGATTACCTCCCAGCAGTTCTGCTAGAAAACATGAGGCAGATTGCTTCCCTCAGAAGCCAGAAATCTCTTTCTTGGTATATTTATTTTGGTCTCTAATTTTCAGTTTGTTTCTTCTCTCTCTCTCTCTCCTCCTGTGCCCTTACAACCCCTCCCCCCGCACCCCCCCACCTCCAACTTCCCCTCTTCTGTCTCTCACATTGTTGATGCTGGATTGGTTGCTTGCTTGCTCATCTACCAGGTTCCCAGATGGCTGTTTCAGTGAGTTGAAAGTAAAGGGAAAATATACATATATACTAACAAAACAAACAAACAATATCTTAATATACTGTACAGCCACGAAAAGCTGTAGTAAATCGAATGGATTAATAAGTCACAATACTTCCATGACTTTATCCCAGCTGACATATTTAGTTAGATATCAGCTTGGCCTCAGTTACTCCATTAACTCCATTAATCCTTCCTGACAAAAGAAAAGGAGTCCCTAGATGCCACAAACGGTTGAAGCACGTGGCTGCTAACTGAAAGGTTGGTAGTACGAGTCCACCCACGGGTGCCTCAGAAGAAAGACCTGGTGATCTGTTTCTGAAAAGTCAGCCATTGAAAACCCTACGAAGCACAGTTCTACTCTGACCACATGGGTCACCAGGAGTTGATGGTGACTCAGCTTGATGGCAATGGGTTTGCTTTTTTGGTTTGTCCTTATAGGAATGTTTTTTTCTGAACTTGTTTCACATAGATTCCTGGGTTTTGATCTCGATCCCTGACTTCTTCCTATTTGGCCAAACACAAAAAAATAATGTTCACCTGTCTAAACCTCTCAGTTTTGTTTTTGGTTTGTTTGTTTTTTAAATAGTTACTGACACCTATAATTTCTATTTTCTCACTGATGTTTATCTCCTTAATTTCTGACCCCTGGTCTTTGTCCAAACACTCTATTAATACTATATATTCTTGAAGATTGTCCCCATCCCCGTTCATCTTATCTACCAGGAAAACTCCTGTTTATTCACAGAAACTAGTTGACTTCTTACCCCTTTGGTGACACATTCTTATGCACCCTCCCTTTCTTCCCACTACTATACCCTATCCTTAGGGAGTGAACTTTTGGCCTCTTTTACATCTTACAGTGCAGTCCTTTAACTATCTACCTCTCCCGTTTCACCATGAGGTCATTTGAGGGCAGAGATTATGTCATGCTGATTTTTGTATCACCAGTGTTTAACACAAATTCAGGAGATTTTGAATTTAAAAAACAAATAATAGGTGACTGCTGATATTTTCCAGTGGAAACAAAGCATTTTACCATATTGATACACCCCTTCCTTCTTGTTCGTCCCTTGGTTTCTATCACATTGTTCTCTCCTATTTCTCCTTCTACCTCTTTGACTACATTTTCTGTCAGTTTTCTTGGTTTCTTGCCATGCCACTGCCCACTAATCAAGGACAGCTTCCTCTTTCTCTTCACTTGACATCTTCTCTTATAGTAAATGGATCCACTCAGGGGACTTAAACTCTGACATCAATATCTCTGTCTCAAATATGCCTGATTTCCCATATGCCTATCAGTCTAGAATGTTCACTGTGTAGATGAAATATATACTCAGATGTCCCATTTCAGTTCAAACTCAACATTTTCAAATTTGAGTTCATGAGCATTTCCTAAATTAGGAAACCCTTTTAACATCACCACTTCAAGTACTGTAGTTCTTTTACTCCCTCAGGCTCAAAACTGGCAGATTATTGACTCTTCCTGTCCTTTATTCTTATAGACAATCAGACACCAAAAGTTTTCACTAATCTTTGAAAATTACTTCTCCCATCATCTTAGCCCAGGAGTTCATCACCATGTGGCTAAATTATTTTAATAGCCTCTTTTCTAGAATGCCCCTGGATTAGAATTGCTAGCCACAGAAACCAAGTCTGATTAATTAGCACAAAGGCATCATTTGCTGAAAAGATAGCTGAAAACCTCACTGGAGCAAAACCTCACCAGGAGAGCCCAAACCGTGGTTGGAGGCTAATTGGCTAGGAGCAGCCCTCAGCATAATGTTGTGGACAGAGTTGCTGACAATATTGCCTCCATTAAGCACAGACATCATTCCTTGCCTGGCCAGTCCTGCTGACCCTGATCCTGACATGTTGCTGCCTCTGCTGTCTCTGGAAATGGGATATGTTTGATGCTGCCGCCGCCAATGATGAAGCTGACAGTGATGATTACAATGCTACCCACCCTCAAGCTAAATCCAGCATGAACCCTCTTCCTCATGGTAGCCTTGCTGGAGCATGTTGCCTTTCCCTAGCTGCAAGAGAAACTGGAATAGTGAGTATTTTTACCTGAAAAATCCTAAAATCAAAGTGGTTTAAATGCTGGGCTCTAAAATAATGACAAAAGCTCACTTATGTTCTGTCTCCTATCAAACTTGTGTAACAGTCTAATAGTGCTTCCAATATTTTGTCATGTCCTTACTTGAGAAAACCCACTAGCCTTCATTGAGTGAACACTTACATCCTGAACTGGGCATCCGTATGACTCTCTACTATTGTACCGCACTGTAACTTCCGAGCTTCCCTTCCTTCTTCCTCTTTTCCTCAGTGTAAATCCTGGCTTCTTACTGTCTCTAGAACACAAATCTCAAGGTCAATTCTTGGCACATGTTCAGCCCTATGCCTAGGATCCCCTTTACTTAATGTCCTCTAGAAATCAGGGATGGTAAATAGATTTCAACTCTAAAGGTATCTGGGATGAATGGTGGAGTCTTCCTGCAACACTCTTGTTGTTGTTATCTGCCTTTGAGTCAGCCTTAATTCATGACAACCGCATGAATGATGGAACAAAACAAGGCCCAGTCCTGTGCCATCCCTATGATTGGTTGCTGATCAGATCATTGTGATCCACAGGGTTTTCATTGGCTAATTTTTGGAAGTAGATAGCCAGGCCTTTCTTCCTAGCCTTAGTCTGGAAGCTTTGCTGAAATCTGTTCAAAATCATAGCAGTGTGCAAGCCTTCAGTGACTGATGGGTGGTGGCTATGCATGAGGTTCATTGGGCAATTCTCATGGAGGGTAAGAATTCCACCACTGAACCACCACTGCCCCCTTTGCAACACTACACTGAGAAGAATTAAGACTGGATTCAGGTCTAGTTATGAAACATGACTGATTAGTGATGTCTGCCATTGTTAAAGGGGAAGGAAGTGATTCTCATGCATAAATTCTACTCTCCTTGGTCCCTGGTCCAAAATATGGTCCACTTTCGAAACTCTAGTCAAGGCCAACCTCTTCTATCAAGCTCTGCCCATCTATTATAGCTCATTATGGTCTATCTATTTTAAATACTTTAATAACACTTGTTTTTAATACTCATTTTTCTTTGATGGTATGCATTCTCTTTTCATTGTATCATGAACATATTATATCTGTATGTATCATGTCCTCTAGATAGTAAGCACTTAGAAGACTGAGACTCTTTTCATCATTTCCATGTCAGCACATTAATCTGCACTCTGTCCACAGCAGGCAACCAACAATATTTATCTTGTGAAGTATCTAATACTTAAACTGTGAACTTACCTCCAGTTTTGTCTTCATCTTTAAGATGCTGGGATTTCATTTTCTCTACAGTAACTCCTATGATATTTTACACCATGGCTCTTGCCATACAGTGTTGTCTTGTCAAGTTCCTAACACACACCTGGCAATGATGCTAGTAGATAAATTGGCTCAGCTCTTGAGTTGATTCCCTAAGGTTTCCTGGAGCCCAGCAGCTGCTACAGAGTATTGTACTTGATTCCCCTGGCAGGTCTCATTATGCTCCCCTCAGTATACCTGCTCTCACAGTTTCATAAAATTCACCTGTTGTGACAAATGTCCTCGCTTTTCAGCCAGTGATTCAGTGAGTATCTTAATCAGTCATTTCATCTTCTAAGATTTTATGTACATTTGCTGTTCTTTTGTTGTACAATTGCATGCAGTTCCTCCCATTATTCCTGTGTGCTAAGGAAAGTATTATTTTAACTCCTGAAAAACTCAAGGAGGGAAAATCCCCTTTAGAGAGTCTATGTGAGAAAACTATGGTAACGTGTTTTAAGTACTTTCATTTTCATTTTTTGGCATTTGGGAATACATTTTCTGTCTCTGCAGAAAATTGCCTAAAAAAAGGGACTTAAGGAGGTACTGGAAGGATTCTGGTGGCAAAGAGGTTAAGCACTCAGCTGCTAACCCAGTGTTAGCAGACAGAACCCATCAGCTGCTCCACGGGAGAAAGATGTAGCAATCTGCTCCAGTAAACATCACAGCCTTGGTAAACCCTATAGGGAAGTTCTACTCTGTCCTACAGGGTCGCTATTAGTTGGAATCGACCCAATAGCAAAGGGTTTTGGTTTACATAAAACGAAACAAACAAACAAAAAAAAACAAACCAAGCCAAACCAACTGGAAATGATCCTATAGGACAGAGTAGAACTTCCCCATAGGGATTTCAAGGTGTTGTTGGTGGATTCGAACTGCCCACGTTTTGATTAGCAGTCGAGCTCTTGACCACTGTGACACCAGGTGCCGTGGAGTCGGTTTCAACTATGTACGACAGAAGGGTACACTGCCCATCGTCCTGCACCATCCTCACAATCATTGTTATGCTTGAGCCCATTGTTGCCACCACTGTGTAAATCCATTTCTTTGAGGGTTTTTCTCTTTTTTGCAGACCCTCTACTTTACCAAGCATGATGTCTGTTATGGATTGAATTGTGTCCCCAAAAATAGTGTATCAAGTTGGCTAGGCCATGTGTCATGCATTGAATTGTGTCCCCCCCAAAATATGTGTCAACTTCATTAGGCCATGATTCCCTGTATTGTGTGGTTGTCCTCCATTTTGTGATTTTCCTATGTGTTATAAATCATAATCTCTACCTGAGGTTAAAAAGGATTAGGGTGGGATGTAACACCCTTGCTCAGGTCACATCCCTAATCCAATGTAAAGAGAGTTTCCCTGGGTGTGGCCTGCACCATCTTTTATCTTACAAGAGATAAAAGGAAAGGGAAGCAAGCAAAGATTTGGGGACCTCATACTACCAAGAAAGCAGTGCCAGAAGCAGGGTGTGTCCTTTGGACCTGTGGTTCCTACAAGGAGAAGCTCCTAGTCCAGGGAAAGATTGATGACAAGGACCTTCCTCCATAGCAGAGAAAGAAAGACTTCCCCTGGAGCTGACATCCTGAACCTGGACTTCTATCCTGCTAGACTGTGAGAGAATTAAATTTCTCTTTGTTGAAGCTATTTACTTGTGATATTTCTGTTATAGCAACACTAGATGACTAAGACACCATGATTCCCAGTATTGGGTGGTTGTCCAGCATTTTGTCATCTGTGTGATTTTCCTATGTGCTGTAAGTCCTACTTCTATCAAGTCAATGAGGCCAAATTAGAGGCAGTTACGTTAATGAGACAGGACCCAATTTACAAGTTTAGGTTGTATCTTGAGTTATTCTTTTTTGAGATATAAAAGAGAGAAGCAAGCAGAGAGACAGGGTGACATCATACCACCAAGAAAGCTCCGAGAGCACAGCATGTTCTTTGGACCAGGGGTCTCTGCAATAAGGAACTCCTAGACCAGGGAAAGACTGATGACAAGGACTTTCACCCAGAACTGACAGAGAGAGAAAGTCTTCCCCTGGAGCTGGTGTCATGAACTCTGACTTCTAGCTTCCTAACCCGTGAGAGAATAAATTTCTCTTTGTTAAAGCCATCTGTTTGTGGTATTTCTGTAGTAGCAGCGATAGATAACTAAGACAATGTCCTTCTCTAGGGACTGGTCCCTCCTGATAGCATCTCTAAAGAATGTGAGATGAAGTCTCGCCACCCTTGCTTCTAAGACGCACTTTGGCTCTATTTCTTCCAAAACAGACTTGTTCATTCTTCTGGTGGCCCATGGTCTATTCGATATTCTTCAACAAGACCATAATTCAAAGGCATCAATTCCTTTTTGGTCTTTCTTATTCATTGTTCGACTTTCGAATGCATACGAGGCAATTGAAAACATCGCTTGGGTCAGGTGCACTTTAGTCCTCAAAGTGACATCTTTACTTTTTAAGACTTTAAAGAGGTCTTTTGCAGCAGATTTGCCCAATGCAATACATCGTTTGATTTCCTGACTGCTGCTTTCATGAGCGTTGATTGTGGATCCAAGTGAAATGAAATCCTTCAATCTTCAGTCTTTTCTCCATTTATCATGATGTTGCTTATTGGTCCAGTTGTGAGGATTTTTGTTTTCTTTATATTGAGGTATAATCCATACTGAAGGCTGTAGTCTTTGATCTTCATCAGTAAGTGCTTCAAGACCTCTTCGCTTTCAGCAAGCAAGGTTATGTCATCTGCATATTGCAGGTTGTTAATGAGTGTTCCACCAATCCTGATGCTGCGTTTTCTTTATATAGTCCAGCGTCTCAGATTATTTGCTCAGCATACAGATTTAATAAGTATAGTGAAAAAATACAACCCTGACAGATACCTTTCTTGATTTTAAACAGTGAAATATTCCCTTGTTCTGTTCAAACAACTGCCTCTTGGTCTAAGTACAGGTTCTGCATGCGCACAATTAAAGGTTCTGGAATTTCCATTCTCCTCAATGTTATCCATAATTTGTTTTGATTCACACAGTCAAATCCTTTGCATAGTCAATAAAACACAGGTGAATATCTTTCTGGAATATTTTTCTGAATCTTTTTATTTGATGTCTAAGGTGTGTTTCTTGTACACAGCAAAAGGATATATATATATAAAATCCCTTCTGCCACTCTTCAGATTTTGCATGAGGCATTTAGATCATTTACGTGTAAAGTTATTCCTGAAAATGAAGTGCTTACCTTACTTATATTTGTTTTTTTTGAGTGTTTCATATCTTTTTTTTTTATTTTTCAATTCTGATTTTTCTGTTCTTGTTCGTATTTGGCTGCTTTCTTGTGGTGGAGCCTTTTTGTTAACTTCTGTCTTTTCTTCTGAATGTTTTTTCTTGGTGAATTCTTAGTGTTTATCACATATACTACATTATACAACTTACAATTGCAACAGTATCTAACATAAGAACAGCAGTTAACATATAACCTTAACATAATAAGTTTGTCCCTCATATGCTCCTCCCTCCCTCATTTCTGTTGATGTGTCTCCATTAACATCAATATACCACCTGTATTTGATAATGTACTTACTTCTTACAAATTGATATTGTCTTGTGTTTTTTTTTTTTTTTTGTTTGTTTGTTTGTTTGTGGGATTTAATTATTGAGTTTAATCCTTGAATATATCATATACTTGGTCCTTATGATTGTGTTGTCATGTTTTTTGGAGATCTGTCTCTCTTATTTTTTTCCCATGTATAGATATGAGTGTTTATTTAATGCTCTTGCCTTTCCATTTGGAGTAATGCTTTGAGTAATACTTGCAAATCTGATCTGGTAGCAGCAAATTCCCAAAGTTTCTGTTTATTTGGGATTGTCTTGATTTCTCCCACATTTTTGAATGAATGACACCTTTGCTGGGTAAAGAATTCTTGGTTGGCAATTGTTTTCACTCAGTATTTTATATATGTCACTCCACTGTCTTCTGGTCTCTAGAGTTTCTGAGGAGACATCTGCACTTATTCTTATGAAAGGCTCTTGGTATGTTATATTGCAGTTTTCCCTTGTGGCTTTCAGAATTCTCTTTTTGTCTTTGGTTTTCAAGAATTTTATTAGGATATTTGGCAGAGTTGATCTGTGTGTGTGTGTGCTTCTTGTAATTGCTGTTCATGTGGCTTCCTGTATTTGCAGACTTGGTTCTCTGTTCAGGCCTAGAAAATTCTATCTGAGTATCTCCTGTACAATTGCTTCTATGCTTTTGTTGTTGTCATGATGCTCTGGAGTTCCAATAATTCCAATGTTAGTTTTCTTAATTGAATCCCATATTTCCATTTGGGTTTGTTTTGCATTTTTGTTGTTGTTCTTTTCTCTTGTTTTTCCTCTGGCTCAACAAGTTCCGTTATTTTGTCCTCTAGTTCATTTATTCTATATTCGGTTTGTTTGATTCTACTGTTGAGCGTGTCTCTTGCTTTCTAATTCAGTTGCTTTATTGTTTAGTTCCAGCAGTTCTCTTTGTTCTGTTTTTTATGTTTTCAATTTCCTTGTTGAGTTTCGCACTTTGTTCTTCCATTTGTTTCCTGTTCTCCACTAGTTTGTTTTCTGTGTGCTTTTTGCTTTCATTCTACACAATTAGCACCATAGTCTGAGAAATTTCAATTCATTCCATTAGTCTGGCCTAAAAAACAACAACAACAAAAAAAAAAAAAAATAGGAGAAATTTCTTCATCTTCATATTTTGCTTTTGTTTGGTCCTTCTCTTGTAATTTTGTGTGTTTTACTATTTTTTTTTTGTTGAATTTGGGCCATTTTGTTTTCTTTTTTACTTTAAATTTTGTATTCTGGTTTTTGTGGCAAAATTTTCTGATTGGGTGTTCTGGTGACACAACAGCCTACTGCCCAGCTGCCAACCAAAAGGCCAGGGCCCACACCCAACAAAAGCTCTACAGGAGAAAGATGCAGCAGCCTGCCTCTGCAAAGGTTCACAGCCATGGAAAGCCCACAGGGAAATTCTGATCTGCCCTGCAGGGTCTCCACGAGTCAGAATTGACCCAGAAGCAGTGGGCCTGGTATTTTCTGCTGAAAGCCATTGGAGGGCGCTCTTATCCTTAGTTTTTTTTCAGTGCTGATTCAGGAGTTCTGGATATTTGATCTCTGAAATTCAATACACTTGCATGAGGGGGTGGTTTAGCTGATTGCAGATGCTGATGTAAGCAGTGGGACTTGACTTTCCTGTAGCAAAGGTGGGGAGCTCTTTATGTGTTTCTCTCATGGGCATCCCTGCACAGGTATTCCCACAGTATCCCACTGTGGGCAGGGAGCTGTCCTAAGTATTTCCCTAGCCCTGTTGCACTGGCACTTCCTCCCAGTCCTAGTGCCCATCCATCTCAGGCCTCTTGCAGCACCACAGTCTCCCTTTGCCCCTTCCCAACTGCACAATGTGCAAACTCCCACAGCAAACCTGTGCCACCTTGAAAATTGGACTACAGCTTCCTCAGATTGACTCCTTTTCTATGTTCCCTGCTGAGAATATAGCCCAGCCTCATGCCAAAATAGCTGCAATGAGCAAGTGCTCCAGATGTTAGTGGGCAGGTTCTCCTAGCTTCTGTGCTATCCCCTCTCCTTCTTTTCCTTACTCCTGAACTCACCCAGCCTCTCCTCTCCAACACCTCAGCTGCTGTCTGGAGTTCTGAGATCTTAGTTTATACTTGTCTTTATTCACTGTTCAGTGGGTTAACTGGTGGGAGAGTAAATGGGAGCATCCACTTACTTCTCCATCTTGCTCCACACTCTTCATCATTAGCTTTAACTTTTGATAAAGTAAAATGAGCAAATCTCTAATCAGGTAGGAAGCTATTCAATTGTCTTATAATTTCCTCAAAGGACAAATATATCACAGGCATCCTCTAATATGCTCACACATTTTTTTTAATTCAATTCCCAGCTTACTGCCTATTTTCAATACCACAAACATTCTTTGAAATGCCTGAACTAGTAGTGCATTCCAATCTATCTTTCCAATGTTATCACTACCCTGCAATTGCATACTCTGAATCACTGCCACATTCTATTCTTCACCATCCTGGACAGTCCTGACTCATTCCAGAACTCCAAACTTGTTCTTAATGTTTCTTCATCCTGCAATGCCTCCCTAAACCCGCTTTTTTGTCAGATAATTTTATGCTGAGACATCAAGAATTAGCTAATCTACCTCCTGTTCATTAAGCCCAAGGCTGGCTAAAATGGTCCACTCTCTAAGTTCCCATGGAATTGTTCTATATTAGACATGTTTCAAATCTATAGTTCATACCCTATTTCCAAGAGTCTCCATGTTTTGATATTGTGAGCAAGAACAATTCAGGACACTCGTGTCCTCATTCAAAACTTAACATGCAGTAACAATAATCAAGACAGTGTGGTACCAGCACAAGAACAGATACACAGATCAATGGAACACAATTGAGAGTCCAGAAATAAACATATACTTCTATAGTTAGCCGAGTTTCTTTTTTTACTTCAAGATACTTTGTTTTTAAAACAGGTTACAACACTAAGCTTTCAGCCCATTTTGTTCAACTGATTTTTTGACAAAGATGCCATGAACAGTTTTTCAACAAAGGGTGCTGGGACAACTGGATAGTAACATGCAAAAGAAGGAAGTTGGGTCATTAGCACATACTATATAAAAATTTTTTTTTTATATAAAAATTTAATTCATAATGGATCAAAAAACTGAATGATTTTAAGGGTTAAAACTATAAAACTCTTGGAAGAATATATAAAGGTAAATCTTCCTAACCTTGGATTTGGCAAAGCATTGTTAAATACGACACCAAAAGGACAAGCTACAAAAGAAAGAAAAAAAAAAAAAAGATCAATTTCACATCATCAAATTTGAAAATGTTTGTTCTTCAAGAACACCACAAAGATAGTGAAAAGACCACCTATACAATGGGAGAAAATATTTGCAAATCATACATGTGATAAGGGACTTGTATCTAGAATATATAAAGAACTCTTACAACTCAATAATAAAAAGACATACAATCCAATTAAAAAGTGGGTAAAGTATCTGAGTAGACAATTCTCCACGGAAGATATACACATGATCAATAAGCCATGAAAAAGTGCTTGACATCTTTAAATATCAGCGCAAGTGACAGGAAGAGTGAAGAGTTCTGTATACACGTCTCTTTACAGTCTTGAGACAGAATACACCCCAGGAAAAACTCCCTTTTTGCTCTTAAGGCCTTCAACTGATTGGTTGAGGCCCCACCCATATTTTGGAAGATAATCTGCTTTACTTAAGGCCAACCGATGTAATGGCCTTCAAATACTTCGTAATAGCAACTAGACTGGTATTTGAACAAAAAAGTGGGCACCATAACCTAGACAAGTTGACACATAAAATTAACCATCATAGTCATATTATCTTGCTTATGTTGAATGCTGAATTTACAGGTATTTGTATTGTTTGCTTTTCTTGCTACCCATAACATACGTTAGAAATACATTTATAATAAAAAATCAAGATTTGAATTTGAGCAACTAGAATTTATTAATTAATTCAACAAATATTTATTGAAGATCTATTGCATATAAGGCGCTGCTCCAGATGCTGAAATACAGCAATAAATAAACCAAATTAAGTTCTTACTTTGTTGGGGCTGGCATTCTCATTTCAGACATTAACTAACAGAATTCTTTTATTGTATTAATGAAGAAACAGGGAAATAGACAGTTCAAATGACTTTTCTAACCAAAACTAAGATAAACTCCAGATGTAACCAAAGGCTATCCTGATAGTGCAGTGTTGTTTTCATTAGAAATTCAGCTACCTACATGCATAAGAAATACTATATAATAGAGACATAGAGAGATGGATGGAGGAGAAAGAAATGAAGAGAGACAGTCATAAATATTATTCCTAAATAGAAAAAAAAAATACATTAGGGGTAAGTTCATGTAAAGATTTATCTGTTAGATATTAAATAGTACGTACTCTTTCGTTTCTGAATAATTCTGAGAAAAGATGATCTCCAGACAAACGGAATCGTTAGCATCTCATTTTTATTTTCAATGATCACAAAGCCACTAAACCACTCCCTTCAATATTCCAATTTAAATGGGAGTAATTTAACATTGACAACTAATCAATAGTAAAACAAAGAGTTTAAATGAACTTTTATAGCTCTTAAATAGTGACAGCAGTAACACTTTTTTTTTTTTTTCACTCTTCTAGGACTGACAACTGTTAAAAGCAAGGAAAACCTTTTTTTAAGGGGAGAACCAAATTTGGGCAATTCCTTATATTAAAGAGAGTGGGTGGACTATGTGTTTACGCATCTTTAAAATAAAAGTGTTTCAAATACAAGTAAGTGTCTTAAGTGTCTTTGGGGTTTAAAGACCCCAAAGCCTAATAAATATAAGACACCCCCCTATATCATACTATGTAATTCCACCCATATTTTTTCTCTAGGAATATCAGTGTTGTTTATAATAATACATTAACTCATTATGTAAAGGATTTATTGCAATAGTCCCACAGCTAAATTGATTACCTAATTCCAGTGAGTAATTAGTGAAGACCTATTGACTATTTTTCCTTGGGAAAATAAATGATCCTTCATAATTGCAGATAGCCTTTTGTTCTGGATTAAAAAAAAAAATCTGAACGGGTAAGAACTCAAGGGTATTTTGATTCTGAGGCAAAAACAGTTACAAGAAACATAACTGCAAAATACAAATCAAATATATCTTTTACAGAGTGGGGGTGGCGGACAAAGCCACAAGAAAGAATGGGAAACAGCATCAGGGAAGGATAAAACCAAAAACAAAACCCAGATATAAATTGATATCTCTCTGTGAGGATGTCAGAATTTGAGTTTTGCATAAATATAAAAAGTTTCATGCCAGCAGTAAATTGTTTTTTAATTAAGTGAATTTAAAAGACTCAGTCCAAATGTCCCTGCATCTATCATAGTTTCAAACTATTCACTTTCAGAAAAAAAGCTTCTCACTAATAAAGTCTATTATTTTCCTGTTCTTTGTAAATAAATGGTGTGTTTGAATTGTCAAATTGTCTCCTATTCAGAGAAAAACTTATTTGCACACAGATTTATAGAGATAAATAACATGTAATATGACCAAGAGGTCAAACTTACTGAATGAGGAAAGGACAGGCTATGGTTTTAGTTTATTTAATAGCTCTAATAAAGAAAACTAACAATCCCTGAATAGATTTGAGAATATGACATTTACAAAAGTGTACAGGGTTAATGGCATCATCACTTATTCCCTGAATCGCAATGACAGGATTACCAAGAACCTGTGAAAGTATTTGATTTGGAAATATAATCCATATGTTCATAGTTGAACTAGTCAGGGACCATTTTCATACTTATTTGTAGTTTATTTCACTGTGTTCCATCTGTACTGCCAGGTATGGACACAAGCATTTATCACTTAAAATCTCATCCTTTTTCAGGTCTTGAGATTTTCATATGCAGGCAGAATCTACTTATCCAGAATTTTTAGTACTATTTTATTAAGATTTCAATATATTCTCACAGGGTGTTCACGGATTCTACAACATTCTAGATGTTTGAAATGGAAAGATGAATGAAACACGTCACTGCCTCTGTGATTCTGACATACTATTGAGCAAAATAGATAAGAACAGAAATAATAATGACACATTGTGGAAAGATTTATTGAAAGTGCTTTGAGAAATACAGCGTGGAAGATTCTCTGTGTTAACTTACCACTCAACCATGCCTACCCCCTTCTCCCTTGCTTTCTTCTTCTTTAGAGATTTATACGCCAAAAATATGATGAACCAGGACCCCTTGCAGCCACAGATTTATTTGTGATGCAGTGTGGTCAATGAAATGCAAGCAGACATCTGTTGGGGCAGACAACTATTGTTGCCTCAGGATCAAAATACCCTTATGTTCTTACTGGTTCTCCTTCCTTCTACCTGGAATGTGGGTGTGATGTTTTGTTTTGGGCCACTTGAATTGCAGCCTTGAGGACAAAAGCCATATCGGTGTCCCTGGGTAGTTCAAATAGTTAACACACTTGACTGCTAACAAAGGTTAAAGGTTCGAGTCCTACTCCAGGTGCCTTGAAAGAAAGGCCTGGTGATCTGCTTCCCCCCTCCAAAAAAAATCATCCATTAAAAACCCCGTGGAGCACAGTTCTACTCTGACATATATGGGGTCTCATGAATTGGAATTGACAACAACTGATTTTTAAGAATAGCAGAACATACATTGACCACCCTGAATCTCTTGTTGTGTAAGATATATAAACTCCTGACTTTTTAGGAGGGTTCTCTTACACATAGATGAATAGAGTCCTAAGTGAAGCAACAGAGTAAGCTAATTCTGCTTTGAACATTAGGGGGAGGATTCTCACATGAAAACTTGGGCAGGGTTTGAAAGAAATATAGGATGGCAGAGTCAGAGAGGAGACGTACATTTGTACAAAGCAGAAGAAATAGAGGTGTGTGTTAGAAACAGGAGTTTTGAGGAGTGAGTGCAGGGAACCAGTTGAAGCACATTAAGACAGAAAGGCAGGTTGGAATTTGTTAGTGATGTGTCTTGTGCTTTCGGGCACAGGAGTTTGAAATTTACATACAGTGTCAAATTATCTGTTGTCAATTTGGCACTACAATCATCTGTTCCTAAGGCTCAGGTTGAACATTTGCCAATGCAGAAAATTCAAACAAGATTCAGAAAGTGATATGGACAGGAAACATTATTTTCAGGAGGTTGTGGGGGCCAGCCTCAACAGCTTAACAGATCTCACCATCAGCTCCCATTTCACAATTGCAGCAGCCAGACATGATGGCTGCTTGGACTTCCCCACAGACTTCAGTTCTGCATCTGCTCCAGTGTTTAGGTTGAAATCATTAGCGACAATTTCTTCTGTAGCCTTTCAGACCTTAGCTCCCTCACCTCCCACTTAATGTAAACCTTGATTCTTATAATCAACACCTTGTTGGTAGTGTCTCTCTTTTCCTCAACAAATACAAAGTGCTACAGCTGGTAAGCAATGAGAAACAATACTTTTCATTCATTTTCATCTGGTTCTTCTGCCTCTCTTCTTACTCTCTTCTCATCCAAACACCACACTGACATTAGAATGATTTTTCAAAGAAGCATTAGATCTATTTTCATGACTTCAAATCCTTCAATGGTTATCTATAGACCACAGAAACGGATCCTGTAGACATTAGAGGCACATAAAATTTCATCATCTGTTCCACGCCTAAGTTCAACTTCAGCTCTCTCATACCCTTATTTTCAACTTGGCCCCTAGCCACACCAAACTACTTCTTCAACCTGATCACTGATGCTTGAGGAATAAGACTATCATCTGGTAGATAAAGATATAAGATGAAATTTTTCTAGGAGATTCAACACTGTTTTTGAGCTGTATTTTGAAGTTATGACTGACAAATGATTTTTCTTAAACCAGGCTTTACTGAATGAAGGAGGATAGATGACAAGGAGTGTGGGTATCTGAAATTGAAGGAAAAATAAATCCCATGAAAATCACGGACTGAAAGCAAGAATGAAAAAGTTTACTTTTGTGGTAAGTTTGGCTTGAGTAAGCTTGCATTCATTCATGTAATTATTTTGCAAAAATTTACTGACACATACTATGTACCAAGGATTTAGTTGGACGCTAAAGATACAGAGACAAATGATCCCCATCACTTATGAGTCATACAATAAGACATATAGAATACAGTATGAAAATGTTCTCACAAAGAGATGTGTCCCAAATGTTTTACTCTTTCACAATATCACTCACTGCTTTAAAATAAAGCCATTTGAGCTTTTACTGGATAACGTCTAAAATACTCTAAGTCCACCATTGCATCAGAGGCTTGATATCCGATGCCCCATAAAATCATATCTGTTATTTTGACTTTGGAATCAAGACTTCCTGACCCATATTGTTTTATGCCTGATCCTTCTAGGGGTGGGGGAAGGGTGGATCTTGTAAAAGGCTGCCTTAGTCATTTAGTGCTACTATAACAGAAATACCACAAATGGATGGTTTTAACAAAGAGAAGTTTATTCTCTCACAGTCCAGTAAGCTAGAAGTCCAAATTCCTGGCGCTGGCTCCAAGGGAAGGCTTTCTTTCTCTGTTGGCTCTGAAGGAAGGGCCTTGTAATGCATCAGTCTTCCCTTGGTCTGGGAGCATCTCAGCACAGGAACCTCAGGTCCAAAGGATGTACGCTGCTTCTGGCACCGCTTTCTTGATGGTATGAGGTCCCCAACTCTTTGCTAGCTTCCCTTTCCTTTTATCTCCTGAGATGGTGCAGGCCACACCCCAGGGAACCTCTCTTTACATCAGATCAGGGAGGTGACCTGAGTAAGGGTGGTGTTACAATCCTACCCTAATCCTTTTAACCACAGGAGGGATTATGATTTATAACACATAGAAAAATCACAAAATGGAGGACAACCACACATGGCCTAACCAAGTTGACACATATCTTGAGAGGACACAATTCAATCCATTATAAAGACTTATGTTCCCAAATGCTCCTCTGACATGTACAAAGCCTCTGAAAAGCCTAGCCCCTGTGTTATTACACCACCACTGCCACCTAGTGAGATTTCTACACCCTTCTTTAAGTTAATGCCACATAATATGCAGGCCTCCCTTCCCCAACTCCAGCACCCCTGAATATGCACTATCAGCATCCGAGGTCCATTTGCAGGCCCATGTCTCTTTTATTTGCCTACGTGCTGAGCATTCACTTTGTGAATACAACTTGTGCCCCTCCCAGAGAGTTTATAGACCTTTCTGTGTTTCTGGACTCATGTCTAAAGACTCATTGATCCATATTACCCCAAAGCCCATACTTCACCTTTGTTCAGCACATTTTCTCAGGCCCTTCTGCTAGGTGTCCAATAGCTTTCTTCATTTTTTCTGCCCCAGTATCTATGGCCTATGGCCCCAAACCTTGTCCCCAGTAATGTTTTATAAATACTAAGCTTTTACTATGAACTACCAAACTCACCAGCCACTACACGGGTGAAAGAGTGGCAGTCTGCTCCCATAAAGATTATAGCCTTGGAAATCCTATGGGGCAGTTCTACTCTGTCCTACTGGTTCACTATGAGTCAGAATCGACTCAATGGAAACTTTTTTTTTTTTTTTTACCAAAATCATTTCTAGAAAGAAACTTCATCCCAAACTTCAATGGGACTATAGTCTTTAAAAGCTGAAAATCTCATAGTACGCCAGTCAATCAAATCTGCATCATATACTAATCATACTGACACCTAAAACTGCATTAAAATTTAATCTTTTACTAATTGTTAGCTTATACTGAACTAAAAGCTCCATGACATTTGAGGCCAGGTTTATTTTAGCCATTGTTACATAGCCTGCACTTGCTATTGACTTACACAAAGTAGATTTGGATAAATATTTGTTGAATGAAAGAACGAATGGCTAGATGGCTATCTTAGTTATCTAGTGCTGCTAAAACAGACGTATCACAAGTAGATGGCTTTAATAAACATAAATTTATTCTCTCACAGTTTAGAAAGCTAGAAGTCCAAATTTAGGGTGCCAACTCTAGGAGAAAGTTTTCTCTCTCTGTCAGCTCTGGGGAAAGGCCCTTGCCTCTTTTCAGCATCTGTAGGCTTGGTGTTCCTTGGAGATCTCCTTGAATCTTGGCATTGATCTTCCCCTAGGTCTAGGAGGTTCTCACAGCAGGGACCCCAGCTCCAAGGGAAGCGCTCAGTTTCTAGCTCTTCTTTCTTGGTGGTCTGAGGTCCTCCCCTCTCTGCTCCCTTCTCTCTCCTTTTATCTCTTGTAAGATAAATGTTGATGTAGGCCACACCCCAGAGAAACTCCCATTGCACCAGATCATGGCTGTGACCTGAGTAAGGGTGGTGACTTAAGAAGTAAGGGTGATGCATGCCACCCTAATCCTGCCTCATTAACATAACAGGCATAAGCTAATTCTCTTTAATATTACCTAAATCTGGTGGCATAGAGGTTAAGAGCTCAGCTGCTAACCAATAGCTTGGCAGTTCGAATCTACCAGCTCCTCCTTGGAAACCATATGGGGCAGTTCTACTTTGTCCTGTAGGATCACTATGAGTCAGAATCAACTGGATAACAATGGGATTTTGGGAATCCTGTTTCATTAACCACAGGCAGAGGTTAGGATTTACAACACATCACAAAATGGACAATAATCATACAATACTGGGAATCATAGCCCTGCCAAGTTTACACATATTTTAGGGGACACAATTCAATCCATGACAATGGTCCAACTAATTTAGGCTCCTTCTAGAGCCTAGATGTCACACTGACTCTATCGGTCATCCAGATTGCAGCCCACTCATACATGAAAACCCAAAGCCCTCTCTTGACCCCTGAGCTATGCCACAGTGAAAAAGAACAGCTCAAGCTGTCCCCAAGATTTATCTCTTTACCCTAACTCCTATCCAGGGAGACTCTTATAGACATGTCTCCTTTCCTGTGCTGTAGCTCAGGTGTTCCATCTCTCTCAAGTGACAGTCATTCTTCCCCGGTTAAAAACAGCCAAAAATAAATTACAACCCCCTTAATAAATAGTTTTAAAAGGTTGCCTACAAAGGTTTTACTTAAAAAAAAAAAAAAAAAAAGTAAATAATCATTCATTTCTGGAATAAAGTCTCAAGGAGAAAAAATAAGCAAAAAACATATGGAGATCATCTCATTTTCAAACGTATTAATAAGCCCCTTGTGGAGGGGATACACATTTTGTGATAAAATATTCAAGCTCTCCTATGTAGAAAAAGTAAAACATAGCAATAGCCATCCACCTTTATTTAAATATCACTTTAAAAGAGATACAAAAAAAAAAAAAAAAACCCATTGCTGTCGAGTCAATTCTGACTAATAGCAACCCTATAGAACAGAATATCCACAGTGGTTAAGTGCTATGGCTGCTAACCAAAGGGTCAGCAGTTCGAATCCACCAGGCACTCCTTGAAGACTCTATGGGGCAGTTCTACTCTGTCCTACAGGGTCGCTATGAGTCGAAATCAACTTGACGGCACTGGGTATGGTTTTTGGTTTCTTATAGGACAGAGTAGAACTGCCCCATAGGGTTTCCAAACGGTGGATTCGAACGGCCAACCTTTTGGTTAGCAGTCAATCTCTTAACCAGTGTGCCATCAGGGCTCCATTAAAAGAGACACCGATCCATAAATCACATTGTGTCATAAATCCAGGTCTTAATGAAATCATTGGTGAACACTTATAATTATACTGTTATAATATAATTATATTATAATTATATAAGAGAACAGTGAACATATTAAAAGATACTACATTATAGTTTTCTATTCATTTCCCATGTGCAGTTCTCAATTGATTTGTGGTTGCAAACTTGAAAAGGCTGAGACAGGTGCCCATCACGCATCTGCTAGTTTGTCATATTTTGGTAGCTTGCAAGTTGCTATAATTCTGGAAGCTATGCCACCGGTATTTGAGATACCAGCAGGGCCACCCACGGTGGGCAGGTCTTAGCAGAGCTTCCAGACCAAGATGGGCTAGGTAAAATGGCCTGGTGATCTACTTCTGAAAATTAGCCAGTGAAAATCCCCCAGATTGCAGCACAGTATTATCTAATATAGTGCTGGAAGATAAGGCCCCTAGGTTGAAAAACACTCAAAATGCACAGTGGGTGCAACAGTGGACCCGAGCACAGGACTGAACAATGTTTCCTTCTCTTGTACACGGGGTTGTCATGAGTTAGAACTGGCTCAGCAGCAACAAATGACGAGACAGGTGCATCTCCAAGCATTCTCTTACATTCCCTAAGCTCAGCACTAATGAAACCAGAGAACCAGAGAAAGGACCCCGCAATTGCCTTTGGTGATGGTGCAGCGGAACGTGCAAGACCATGTGTTTTATAGGCAGAGAGATCGGTATACAAATCCTGACTCTGCTCCTTAAAGCGATGTGGCTTTGGGAACTTATAATTCACTTCGCAGTGGTAGTTTCCTTCTCTGCAAAGTGGGATTCAATGATAGCAACTTAAAGGGTTGTTATAAAGTTTAAATGAGATAGTGTATGTAAAATAATTATTATACAGCTTAGCACATGTCATGGATTGAATTGTGTCCCCCCAAATATCTGTCAACTTGAGTAGGTCATGAGTCCCTTGTATGACTGTATTATTGTCTACTATTTCATCTTCTGATGTGATTTCTCTATGTGTTGTAAATCCTATCACTATGATGTAATAAGATGGATTAGCGGCAATTATATTGATGAGGTCTACAGGATTAGGTAGTGTCTTAAGCCAATCTCTTTTCAGATATAAAAGAGAGAAGTGAGCAGAGAGACATGTGAACCTCTTACCACCAAGAGTGCAGCACTGGGAGCAGAGTACATCCTTCGACCCTGAGGTTCCTGCACTGAGATGCTCCCAGACCAAGAGAAGGCTAATGAGAAGGACTTTCCTCCAGAGCCAACAGAAACAGAAAGCTTTCCCCTGGAGCTGGCACCCTGAATTTGGACCTCTAGCCAACTGGACTGTACGGGAATAAATTTCTCCTTGTTGAAGCCATCCGCTTGTGGTATTTCTGTTATAGCAGCATTAGATGACTAAGACAGAACATAATAAAAAATAAAATAAAAATTCATTTTTTATTTTTTATTATGTTCTTTTTTATATATTAAAAACGAGTGTAATAAATATTTGAGATTATTGTAATTAATATTTTCCACTTTGAAAATAAATGACTCAGTTTCTTTAAAGATTTCTTCGTAAAGAGAGAAGTGATTTTTCCACATCTCTGGACTCCTTAATCAAAGGTTGACATATCTAATGCTAATAAGAGATAATATTAGTATAGGTCTTGAAGAATTCAAAAGCCTATTTCCTTATTTCACCCTTTTCCAGAAAGCATTAGTTAGCAAGAGCTCAAGTAGAAGAAGGAAAAGAAAATTACTAAAGCATGACAAGTAAGCAAATGGTAGAAAATTTTCTGTGTAAGATTAAGGTTTTATCTTTGTACGGCTTGGCAATCTATTGTCTGGTTAATTGAAGATTATTTCAAAGACTGTCTAATGAATACACAGTTAATTCATTTTTTTTCCTGCAATGAGAAATACATATTCATTTTTGAAACATAGTCTGAGCCATTTTCTCTTTTCATTTCAAGGACATTTTAGACATCCTTACAATTCAGTCTTTTATTGTAATTCCTTGCTGCTAAAGTACAAAAGATTTGTTAAGGTCAGTAACTGACTATTCAGGTGCTAAGACAAAACTTTAAGGCTCAGTGATAGTATATTTTATTTTAACAGAGAATGCCACTATGCTTTTAATGTGCTGTCCCTTGAGCGTATTATATAATTAGATACCTTCTTTAGTGAGCTTCGGGGTAAATAATATCTTTTTCTCATTAGGCAATACTCATGTTTAACTGATTATCCTTGAGTTAATACAGGTACTCATGTTTAACTGCTTGTCCTTGAGAAAAGTGGAGGCTTATCCATGTTCAGCAGAAGTCTCTTAGGAAAAAGAAAAAAAAGTTTTTATTAGTCTGAATCATCGGATGAGTAGCAATGCATATTTATTATTTTTCACATAGAAAAAAATTTAAGAAGAGATGATCACATTGACAAATTTACTCTGCTCCATAAATTTCAGCAATTAAATTCTATTGGTAATTCTAGTGACAGAGTATAAAACTGCGAAACCTTACTGCCCAGCACATAAATGTTGAAGTATTTAAATACTGAAGCTTCTTACTAGAGGGTCCTCATTCCATAATTTCCCTGATCATTTAAGGAATATTGTTGTACTTGTGACTTAAAGATTTCTTATTTTTCTAGGATCTTCTAAAAATAACATGGCTAAAATAATACAATTTCTATAATGGTGTCTACATATGTAAAATTATTGCGCTGAAAAAAATGTAGGTACATATAGCTCCTTAATTTAAAAATAAGGAGAAAACTCATTATTTGATGATCCAATTTTTTTCATTCTTCTAGAAAAGGTGCTTTTCATTGTTTTAAAATTTCCAAACATTTCTCTTAAAACACTATATCCTCCTTGACAGTTTTCAAATCAAGTATTGAGGAAAAAAATTATTAATAAAATTATGCTATCCAAATCATCTTGAAACTCTTCTTTTTTATCACTTAGATGCAAATCAAATGATTTTTTAGAAATAGTAGTGATCGTGTCAAAATATAATCAAGTGTAAACACTGATTGAGCATATCCTTTTGTACCTAATGTTTAATTATTTTACTTTGACACTACCCCTTGCTGGGAGTACTCATTAGGATCATGTCTATCCGTATTCTGCACTTAAGATCTGTCATGAAAAATCACAGTTCCTGATTTATATGAGAGCACTTAATTTCTAGATAAAAGCATGCTTTATTTTTTTTAAAACTCATTATAGTCGTGTGCTGCAGAATGTCACTTTGGGCAATGTCTGAACGCATATACTTCTGTGGTCCCAGTCCCCATAAGGCCTACCATATTAAAAATTCAAGGTACATGCAATGGTTCATAATAACAAATAAGGACTATTTTGTGATATGCATCAAACTCTTATTATTATTATTGTTTTAATATTATGTTAAAAATGTTTTAGTGTATCTTTAACATTTTGTTATGCATAGACATGTGCACTATATACTAAGACAAACCTTTGATCGACATTAGATACAAACCATACCTAACTGTTCCAACTTACACACAAATCTAACTTAAGGACAGGTTTAAGAATGGAACTTATTCATAACCCAGGAACAAGTTGTATGTAATAAGTGTTCATACAACATCTAAATCACATAATGTTCTGTTTCACAGAATGTATCTTGGACGTTAATTGATGCATGACTGTATTTGAAAATCAAAGCAAAATATAGTAGAAGAAGAAATTCCTGATCACAACTTTGTTGTTATTGTTGTTGGGTGACGTCAAGTCAATTCCAACTCTTAGTGACCCCATGTGATAGAGTAGAATTAGCTTCAGGAATAAGGAAGTGTTTTGTTTGCAACATTTTCTGATAGAGATAATATTTACTTTAGTGTACCCACATGTCGTTAAGTTACATTTACTGTGGAATGTAAAAGCTCTGGGAATGCATGTGATTAGGTGGAGTGGTGCAGGGGTGACAGGCAATGAGATGCACAGCATAACCGATAGAGCCTGAGGATGAAAAGAAAAAAATTCTCTTATTTCTCAATCAGTCATGTCAAGTTTCATGACAAAGAAGTGAAAAATCATGGTCGATCCGAATGCCCAATTTTCAATCAAGAATTTGTTTGCCGAGATCTTACCAATTTAACCTTCTGGAAAGAAATGTAACGTCACTCAGGTTTGAAGCAAAGTAAACATTAAGTTAGTGTAATGGTAAGAACGCTAATATACCGCCAGGAAAAGATGCACTTTTCTCTAAGCTTGCTAAAGGTCAGAAACAGAAAACACATGTTGTTTTCTTTCCCCAAGCACAAAGTAAAGCCAAGAAATTCAGTGCCTGAGAGACAACGCAGTTTAAAAATCTAAATTGTTTTAAAAATAGTGAAAATTGAAAATACATTATAATAGAGAAATTATTAACCCTGGTAGATAAATGCAGTCATTAAAATTCACAATTATGAAAGCATAGAAATATGTCCATATGTTCATGAAATAATATTAAGTAGCAAAGCTTAATACAACATCTATATTATGATTAATTAAGATCAATGAAGTCTAGAAGAAAACAAAAAAAAGGAAAGAAAATAAAACAGTCATATGTTAAGTTAGTGGAATTAGCAGGGCTTTTTACTACCTTTCTTTTATGTGTTTTTTACTGTTTACTCAGAGTTTTGGGTAATAAAATCAAATGAGAGTATAATAAAAATGGCTTAGTTTACTGGTGATCAATTTATAATGGTGAGTAAAAGAAGGCTAGAAAAATTTTGAATATATAAACTGAACATATTCAGTTTATATACTCCCTTTTAATCACTTAGATGCAAATCAAATGGTTTTTAGAAATAGTAGTGATACTATGTTAAAATGTAATTGCGTGTAAACACAATTTCACAACTATTTACCCAATGAAAAAGTGGGCGTAGGTTCATCAAAAGACATGGTCTTAAGCATTCCTTGTAGCACTATTCATAACAGCTCTGAACTAGAAATTATTCACATAACCATCAGTAGAAGAATGGACAGTCCATAGCATATTCACCCAATCTGAAACCTACAGCAATACGAATGAACCTTCTACAACTATATGCAACAATATGGAGAAATCTCAGAAACACAATGTTACACAAGGGAGAAGTCCATATCCCTGTGTATTTGGTTTTTCTCATTTAATATTAAGTTTTTAAAATTTCATTTTTATAAAGTAATTTGAAATCAAGGATAAATCCTGTCAGGCCAAATGTACCTCTGAGGCCATGAAAATAATCTACCAAAGAAAGCTAAGAATCTCAAAGAGCCATTAGGATTCAATAAATATATCAAAGTTGAAATCTCCTACAATGAGGTAAATTCATTTTATCTAAATATCTTTAAATAACATAATAATTATCCCTTGTTATAATTTCTATGTGCATATATATGCATTCATATTTGTATATGTGTATATATATACATATTTATATACAGGTATTTATTGTAAAACATTTCTGTGACAAAAACAGCAAAGCATCCCCCAAAGAATTTTACTACCCTTCCATAGTAAGAACTATTGCTGGGAAGTGGCTGACCAGCATCCCTCAGGCTTCTTCTATCTAGGTGAAGTAAGATGGATACTTCTAGTCAACAGAACATAGAAAAGGAACAGAAGGGTTGCTGTCATTAAAAATAAGTGTCTTTAGGAAGGGGGAACCAAGACGTCCACTTGGAAAGATGTACCATAATGTCCCACTATAGCAAAGACCCAAAAAACCAATGGAAACAGGTGCAGGTACTAATTCTGGAAGCTTGATCATCAAAAAGTAAGTATAAAGAATTGTATCAAATACTGAGAAGAAAAAAAATGAAGAAATGCAGCAAGTGAGGAGTAATAAGGAATAGAGGGGATCTCTCAGCCATCCAGGCTCAATGTAGCCATCTTGAGACAAAGCCAATAGTGACTCAGTGTGTGCAGCACAGGAAAGCTTCATGACATTCCCATAATAGACAGAGAAATCATATACAGATACATTCAGAGAGAAGCAAGAGTAGTGAGATAGCCAGGATCCAGAGTCAGATATATCCACGAGCAGCAGTCCCAGGCCTCTGGGGTGAGTGGTACAAACAAGGTAGTGAATCCACGGAGTAGTAGCAGGAGGTTTTTGCTTTGTTAAAAATCAAAGATGTCACTCTAAGGACTAAGGTGTGCCTGACCCAAGCCATGGTGTTTTCAATCACCTAATATGCATGGAAAAGCTGGGCAATGAATAAGGAAGACCGAAGAAGAATTGATGCCTTTGAATTATCGTGCTGGTGAAAAATATTGAATATACCATGGATTGCCAGAAGAACAAACAAATCTGTCTCAAAAGAAGTACAGCTAGAATGTTCCTCAAAAGCTAGGATGGCGAGACTTTGTCTCATATACTTTGGACAAGTTATCAGGAAGGACCAGTTTCTGCAGGAGGGCATCATGCTTGGAAAGGTAGAGGGTCAGAGAAATAGAGGAAGAACATGGACAAGATGGATTGACACAGTGGCTGCAACAATGGGTTCAAACATAGCCATGATTGTGAGGATGGCACAGGACCAGGTTATGTTTCATTCTGTTGTACATAGAGTCACTATGAGTAGGTCACTGACTCGACAACAACAACATATAGACAATAAAACATATACAAAACAACAACATATAGACAATAAAAAGATTAGTAGTTGCCAAGGGTTCAGAGGGAGATTAGGACAGAGGAACAGGTGGAGCACAGAACATTTTAAGGGCAGTGAAACTACTCTGCATGGTACTGTACTGGTGGACAAATGACCTTATGCATTTGTCAAAACCCATAGAACTGTACAACACAAAAAGCAAACTATAAAGTAAACTATGGACTTTGTTGTTGATAGTGCTGTCAAGTTGGGCAACGATTCATGGGGAACCCATGCACAATGAAATAAAACTGATCCTGTGCCATCCCCATGATCAATTGTAGATCGGACCATTGTGATCTGCAGAGTCTTCACTGGCTAATTTTCAGAGGTAGATACAGGTCTTTCTTCCTAGATCATCTTAGTCTGGAAACTCCACTAAAACTTGTTCAGCATCAGAGCCACACACAAGCCTGCAATGTCAAATGGGTGGCGGCTGTGGGTAAAGTGTACTGGCTGAAATCGAACCCAGGTCTCTCATATGTTGTTGGTGTTGTTAGGTATAAGGGAGTTGATTCTGACTCACAGCGGCCCAACGTGACAGAGTAGAGCTGCCCCGTAGGGTTTTCTAGGCTGTAACCTTTACAAGAGTAAATCACCAGATCTTTTCTCCTTCAGGGCAGCTGGGTTGGTTCAAACTGCCAGTAGATTGGTTAGCAGCCAAGCACTTAACCATTGCACCATCGGGGATCATTGAGTTTCCCATTTGGAAGGCAAGGATTTTACCAGTGAACTACCAATGCCTCATAAACTATGGACTTCAGTTAATAATAATGTATGAATATTGGTTCATCAATTGTAGCAAGGGTACCACAGAAATGTGAAGTGTTAATAATAGGAGAAACTGTGCAGGGAGGGGATATATGAGAGCTCTCTGCATTTTCTGCAAAATTTTTGCGTAAATCTAAAAATTTACTTTTTTTTCTTAAAGTGTTCCTTCTCCACACTGTCACTCTTCATCTGCCAGCACAGCATCGTAAGGCCATAGATGATGGAAGGGTCACAAAATGGACAAAGAACAAGTCTATAAGTCACTATATAGAAAGCTGCCTGCCGACCTGCATGACTTGCCTGACTGGACTGTTGCATGAGCTGAAAATAAACTTGTATTCAGTTAAGCTTCTGAAATTTTGGTGTTTATTTCATAGGGATTCAGCGCTATCATAATTAAAATAGATCCTGAGCATCTTTCTGTAAAATATAGTCACTTAGCATTCATAAACTTAATATCTATGCTTTTTCTTCTAACAATACTGAGGATTCATTGTCTGTTGTAGTTTGTACGTTTGCTGAGACACAAATTTGAATAATTTCAAGGATGGTTGAGTGCACATGCTATTTAACTAGCAATCGGGTTTATCAGGCTGCCCAGCATCTGCATTTCAATTTGGATTTTTTGTTCTCGCCTCATAATTATCTTTGCAGAAACTATAGTAAAATGCCAACATCTGTATTTCTTTGTGAAAAATGATCATCAAGAGAAAGATATACTTTAATGAAGTCTGAAAGAGGGTTAACTTGGCAAAAGAAACAAACGACTCTTCAGAGAAATGTGATTCAGGAATAAGTTGAAAGCCTGTATAAATATCTTCAGATTTTTAAATTTCAGGTTTTTCAAAAACATCAACCATATCCCTCCAAAATGACAAAATCTAATCACATAAATGTGCATATATATACATAGTATATTAAATGCATGTAGTTCAATTTTTTTTTTCAATGGTTTTGTCTTTGGCAGTCTACCTTAATTTTCCTAAAAAATTTTCCTTAGATGCTACTAATTTGAGAAATTAGAATTATTGGAGGACAATTATTTAAGAACGATTATGGGTATGGGTAACTAGGGTCTCAAATATGGAAAGCAAAATAACAACCTCTATATCTATTCAATTCTTCTTACTTCATCCTTCCCCACTGGACCCTTTTCATTAGGAGTTTTGCAACTTGGTGCTTCTTTGAATATGAGTGGGAAACATGCATCACTTTTGTTTCCTAAGGTTATTTTTCAAGATTAAAAAGAGGTTAAAAAAATATACATAATACCATGCATACATATTTATATTGTAAACATTAACCATTTGTCTGTAAACATCAATTTACTTGCATTACCAATTTAAATAACTTTTAAACAATGGCACACTGAACTACTCAACTGTAGATTTAGATAATCAGCTATAGCTGTTGTTAGCTGCCTTTAAGTAGGTCCACGACTCATGGTGACTCCAGGTACAATGTAAGGAAACACTGCCCACTCCTGCATCATCCGCACGATCTGTTGGGGACTGGACAATATTCTCTTGTGACCCATAAGGTTTTTATTGGCTGATTTTCAGAAGTAGATCATGAGGCCATTCTTTCTTCCTAGTCCATCTTAGTCTGGAAACTCCACTGAAACCAGTTCAGCAATATAACAACACCCAAGCCTCCACTGACAGACTGGTGGTAGCTATACAGGAGGTGCACTGGCTGGGAATTGAACCCAGGTCTCCAACATGGTAAGTGAGAATTCAAACACTGAATCAACAATGTCTCATGCAGATAATCAGTTAATGGGCACAATGTACTATAGTGGTTAAGGGCACATACTCTGGAACCAAATTGCCTGGGTTTGCATCCCAGTTCCTCTATCTACTTGTGTGATTCTAAGGTCTTATCAAACCTAAGTCTTTGCAAGTCAAATACTATTTTATAGAAATCACTTAACTATCATACCAGTTCTTACCCTTCTAATCACACCCTGAAAAATGCCTTAATATGCTGTCATGGATTGAATTGTACCCCCCAAAGATATCTGTCAACTTGGCAAGGTCATGATCCCCAGTATGGTACGATCATCTACCATTTTATCTTCTGATGTGATTTCCCTATGTGCTGTAAGTCCTATCACTATGATGTAATGAGATGGATTAGTGGCAGTTATATTGATGAGATCTACAAGATTAGTTAGTATCTTGAGCTAATCTCTTTTGAGATATAAAAGAAGGAAGCAGAGAGACATGGGGCTCCCCAAGAAAGCACTGCTGGGACCAAAGCGTGTCCTTTGGACCTGAGGTTCCTAAGCAGAGGAGTTCCTAGGCCAAGAGAAGATTGATGACATGGACCTTCCTCCAGAGCGAACAGAGAAAGCCCTCCCCTGAAGCTGACGCCCTGAATTTGGACTTGTAGCCTACTAGCCTGTGAGAGAATAAATTCCTCTTTGTTAAAGCCACCCACTTGTGGTATTTCTGTTTTAGAAGCACCAGATGACTAACACAGAATTTGGTAACAGAAGTGGGGTGTTACTCTAGCAGATAACTACAATGTGGAAGCAGTTTTGAAACTGTGAATTGATAGAGGACTGAGAGCAGCAGAGGACTGGGAGCAGCAGATGATCTGCAGCAGAGGAGTGGCAATGGCAGAAGCAGGAGACCAATGTGAGACAGCACTGGAGCTGACTGACGAAGTGAGAGAGCTGAGTGCCTGTGCACAGTGCCTGGCAGCGTGGGGTGCCTCTGGGCACTTATCAGTGGAGCTAGGCTTGCAGACCCATGGAGCAAGATTGCTGAGTGCCTTCAAGCTGAAGTTCACTGGTAGAATGGGGTGTCCCCAGGCACTCATCAGTGGAGCTACAGAGCTTTGGAACACTTGCCCCAGCAGAGCAGATACTGGCATGAGGCCCAAGGAGCTGAGAGGCCAAGAAGTTAGGAAGCAGAAGTTGAGGAGACAAAGAATACAGGAAGCAGAGCTACCTCAGTCTCAAAAAGTATGGCCAGGACCTCTGGGGTTTCAAAGGGTGGAACCATGGCCCCTGGTGTTTCTAAGGGTGAAGTCGCCACTTAGATGGACTAGGAGAATGAATCTGGAGAGTGTGGCCAATACCTAGAGTCTGGAGGACAGGGCCATTGTGTAAATGGTCTCAGTGAGCGTGCCATGTGCGGAATCTTTGGTTTTATGGCTGTTGCAGATCAGCAAGTGTTGAATGAGCCAGTTGCTACGATCTCTCCAGCTTTGTATTATATTTTTATCACTTTAAATATAAAAACAAATGATAGGAACTGGGGAATTTAAGAAATTTTGTTTAATAAGAGATATCCTACAGATCAGAACAGAACAAGTGGAAAAAAAAATTTACACTGATATTTTCTTCTTTATGACTGACTCACATTAACCAATTTACCTTAAGTTTTTGAGAAGTCGACTTATGACGTGTCATTTACAATATCCAAAATTAGATTTCCTTTTCTAGGCCTGACTCACTAACAAAGAACACCTTCCACTGCATACTAAGTTGTGTGTATCCATTATAATGCATTCAGCGTAAAACCTGATTTTGCAGTTACATTACTAAAGTAGATTTTATATTAGGAAAAAAATGGAAATAAATCCTTTAAAAGCAGTTTCAGCTGAAAAGTGAGCTTTTACATAAGTTTTTTGATAATAGAATAATCAAATGTATGTTTCCCATTCAATACCAGTAGTGTGGCCACAGTCAAAACACGCAGAAATCAAGCTGAAATGTAATACCACCTAGAAAATAATCAACTAGTAAATTAAAAAAAGCTACTACAACTTTTAATTGTGATTCCTTTTAATGCTCACATAGTGAAGTCTATAACTGTTGTCATTTTGCCACAGTTTGCATTACATTTAATCAGCTTTCAAAATAAGACACAGATGGCCCTTGCTCCATAAAATCTTTCTTTCTCCTTCACTGACCACATACTCAATATGCACGAATCACAAAGCTGAGACTTAACATTTTCTTCAATTAGCTGGGGGCAGTAATAAATCAAGAATTCATTTCAGAAGACAGCAAACCTCACAGATACAACACTGTGGAGGGTAAATAGACATCTGTTTTATGAGAGAATGTTGCTAATGTCTATCAGTCCCACATTAAGGCGTAATTTTCACTCATCTTTTATGGCTCAAAATCTTCGTAGGTCAACCCCTATTTGTTGTTACTGAAGTGCCAGCTGCTTTAATGAGACAAATACATGTCTCTCAGGATTTACTCAAGTCATACACAAACTTTGCAATAATTGTTCTACTTCAACTTCCTGATAGATTGGAAGAGTGAGCAGCAAACTGGAGCCAACTTTTTAACACATCCTGACCATAATGTAAACACAGATTTTTTTTTTTTCTTTTTAGAAGCTGGTATTAAAATATTTTTTGAGAGAGATATTGACTTTATATACAACGTACTTTGATAACATTTGTGAAGGATAGAAACTATGACAGAGCTGAAAAATCTCCGAAATTAAGGGAAGTTACTTTTATATTTTCTCTGGAAGAAATCCAGGGCAAAGAAGGTTTTGAGGTAAATATAATCAGGAGCAGGCTTGACTGTCACATTTGTGCACATCACAGAGGATGGAATGGAAGCATAAAAAAAGTGGTAGGAAACACAGTATTTAGGAATCAGTTGAAATTTTCCAGAAAGATTTGACATAGCCTCGCCCAGGATTGTGGCAGCAAAGATGGAGATGATTAGATAAAATTTGGTATTTGATTGATGTGGGGGTCGAGATGGAGAGGTAATTCAAAGATGATACCTAGGTCTACAGTTTTCACAGCTGATTTGATGTTGGTACCTTATGTTGCAATAGGAGCCATAACAGCGAAGCTAGTTCACAGACAGATGGTATTGAGTTCAATTTGGAGCATAATTGATTTAAAGTGCCTGTGGGCATCAAGCTGGAGATTCCCAATGAGGAGCTGGATTTCATTAACTAAAGAGCTATGTGCTGGAGAAATAAATTGGGACTTATTAGTGACTGAAGCCCTTGGAACGAAAGATCATTTGAAAAGTAGGAGAGAATAGAAAGCTAGGAACAGGTCACTGAGTAAAGCCAATCTTTTTTTTTTTTTTTTTTTTGCCATTTCCCAGTCATTTTATTCAGAATTCATGCTTGCTTACTCATTAACCAAAAAAAAAAAAAATTAAGCCAACATTTAGGGAATAAGATTTTAAAGAGGACTCCACAATTAAATGTGTCCAGAGAAATTGGTAGTGTGTTGCCAGGGAAATTAATGAAATAGGGTGAGTCGGAATCGACTCGATGGCAATGGGTTAAAGTGAATCAATACGGTAAAATGAATTAAAATTATTTTCATAGTCAATACTACCTACTAATCTTGAAGGTATAGTCTGCTAAGGCTTTCGGCATTTTTTTAGGATATTTTATTACATGTAATATATAAGCCAGCATAAGCAGCTTACTTTCCACCAATGATATTCTGTAAGTGGCTGTTTTTAGGGGTAATGCAAATTATTCAGTAATTATAATTGAAAATGAAAATAAGTGATTATATAAGTATATACTGTTCATACTTAATTGTTTAAGATCATTTCATTTACACACTATTGAGTTCTTACTGATGTATTTTTACCTAAATGATGTGTGTTATACATTTTTTGCTAACCTCACAGCCTCTTCCCTCACGCTGTTTTCCTAAGTGTGCTATGCCATTTTTTTTACATGCTTCTGACTTCAGTTTCTATTTCTGATCACATGAAAACTTCACTTAAGGTAGGTGTTGGTTTTATACTACATATAAGCAGAAGATTTAAGAAAATGAACGGAATGAAAAAAAATAAAAAGAACAATATAAGTCACCTGAAATATGGGGGGGATGGGTGAACGAGGCTGAAATTCGCTTCTGGAAATAGCATGAGATAGGCATGGTATATGCCTTGATGTGCTATGCCAGAACCATTTTACTTAATTTCATCATTTTCATTCGTTATATTTGTCAGTGCATTATTACATGGGCAGGTTATTCGTGAAAAAATGCTGTATATGCCAGACAATATGCTGAAAACATTTTACTCATGATATGTAATTGCCATAAAAACTTACCAAGTAGCTACTATTATTCACCTTTACAAATGAGCAAACTGAAGTTTGAGGAAATAAAATAAATTGGCCACGATCACAGAGCCTATAAGGGCCAGTGTCGGAGTTCAAATTTAGGCTGATTAGGACCAAATATCTCAACATTGTGAATTTCTTTTAGTATCAGGAAATATTACACTCAAAAAAAAGTAGAGTTAAATAAAGGCACTCTTAGCAGTTAATTTAAGTTTGAGTGACATTTTTAACTCATCATCATTTGTAATAATAAATAGTTTTAGGATATCCACATATTGGCTTTCTTATCATGTGCTCACTACTTAAAAAAAAAAAAAAATTGAATCAATTTTGAGTCAGCTATTTCTTTCCGCTACATAATAAGTGACTAGAATGTAATCAGCTTTAACTGAACCATTTAAATATTAATTTATTTTAGCATAATACTTGACCAATTCTTGGCACCTGCACTGTAATCAATTTATGTAGGAAAATCTTATTAACTTGAAGGTTTGAGAAAAACAACATTTGAATGTATGAACATTCTTAACTAGAGAATATTTGGAAACCCTGGTGGTATAGTGGTTAAGAAATTCAGTTTATTAATTAAAGCATATGTAACATAAAATTATAAGTTGGATGTAAAGTAGAATAACTTTTACTAACCAATTGATTATTGCTCTGCAAAAGGAAACTAAGTGCTTGAAACATATTTTCATAGTTAAACAACCTCCTAAATTTATATGTACACTATAACTTTGTTTAACGTGATTTTTTAATGGAACATTAAAGTAAATTTTAGCATCATTTTGATTCAAATCATCACAAATTCCTTACTGGTGAGAAAAAATTTATGAGATATGATATTATTCTTTATTACTATAATAACCTGTAAGCATCTCCATATGCTATCCTAAATTAAAGATGAAATATCCAAAAAGCTTTTAGTTAACCATATTAAGAAAAGCACATATCATAAAATGGGGTGACAACACTGAGGAATTTAGGGTAGATGAACAATGTCAATAAATAAACACTTATAGACCAATAGAAATTTAAGTAAGAATAAAGCATATTTGTGTGTGTGTGTTGAGGGGGGGTGGATATTTACATCTACAAATGGATAAACATAAAATATAAAACATCCATTATTATTTTTTTAGATTGACATATACGTACATGTATTAGAGGAAGAAAGAGAGTAGAGTCTAGTGACATGGACGAACATTTCTAAGTATTGATTTTAACAAACATTTTGAAACTTCCTCTGACTACAGCCTGTTTCCATAACTATTGTCATCAGTAATGAGATTTTATTGAGTCAGAGCCTCCCAAAGGATGAACGCTGTCTTTAAGTACATTAGGTTCTCTTAGATGTTGCATCAATTTTTACCCTCTGAGTGTTTCCAATTTGCCAATTACTCTTTTAATATACTGAGCTTATTTCTCTACTTTCTGATCTTCATTGTTAGTGACTTAATTTCTTTTATCTGTTCTAAGATTTTGAAATTCACTTAGATGTGGTAAGAGAGGAAAAAAAATAGTAGGCTTAGTCTTCAGCAGACTAAGAGGAAAAGCTACATGCTGCCCCTGCTTGGAACCACGTTGTCTCAGGATAAACCTATCCTCCTACTCACCCACATGTTTAAATTTCAATAGATTAATAGTTAATCCACACCACAGAACTTTTCCATCATTTATCAAAAATGTATTTGAGATCACCTCCTATGTGCCAGGCAGTGTATTATGTGCTCAGAGTGCAGAAATGAACAACATGGTCCTTGACTACATGAAAATTATAGTCTATAGGGGAAAAACTTAAAAAAACAAAACAAACAAAAACAACAACAACAAAAATAAACAGTGATTACAATGGGGTGTTAACTGTCCTCACATGGGTATGCCCAAGTGTTATGAAAGCAAAGAAAAGAATGAAATCTCTCAATCAGACCATCAGACCTGAGAAAACTCAGGAGAGGCTGGTTCCTCTTGAGAGGAGCCCTAAAACCCATGAAGAACTTACCCAAATGGAAAAGTGAGGTAAGAATTTTCTAGGCATGGGGAATGACATGTAGGAAGACAAAACTCAGAGTTAGAATCAGGAGTACAAAAACCGGAGTTGATGAGCATAGCTTAAGTAGAGATTGCATATGGGGGCTGTAGCAGAAGATAGGCTAGAAAAGCAAGCAAGAGCCTCTGCTGTAAACAAGAAAGTTTGAAAATTATTCTGAAACTTAGAAACCAAAGGAGTTTAAAGAAATTTGTGTACTGATCTGAGTAGCATCTTGACATGTTTAATATGGTCATGAACTTTGACAATAGAATGAGAAATCAGATAAGGAAATAAGAGAGTACAATATTGCAATGATCCAGGTCAGAAAGGTGAGCCCAGACTAAGGTGGTTTGTAGTAAAGGTGAAGTTAGAAGAAAATAAAGGATTGCATTTGGAGGGGTGACTGAGAGGCCCCAACAACGTAAGTATACATTGAGGTTCACTGATGACAAAGTTACATGTTTTAAATAAAGGTGAAAAGAGTCTTTGACATAGCATATGATGGTCTGTGCCTTTGGAATATTAAGGTTTCAATAGCCAACTAATGGCAGTAAGATACTCAGATCTGGATCTTAAGAGACGGTAGAGACAACCATCACTGAAATAGGAACCGATGGAGTGTACATGCAAAGTATATAGGTGGTAAGTTTTGATTGAAGTCACCCAGGAAAAGTGCACAGGGTAATAACAGAATGCAAAGAAAGTGTCATTTTATTTTACTTGGGCAAGGAAACTTTATTAAACATTACATTTCAGATTTTTCAAATGATAGAAAATCTTTTTTTTTTTTTAATGTAGGGAACCCAAACCAATACATTACTCACAGAAACTTTTATCATTTCTGTCTCTAATGTGATTTTTACTTTATAAATTTTTAACAATGAACATGACTTTCATCTGATTTTTAATCTAATCTTCCATCATGATCGGGGCAGATTCATTATAATGTTTATTAAAAAAAAAAAAAACATTACCATCGAGTCGATTCCGACACATAGCAACCCTATAGTGACCCTATAGGACAGAGTAGGACTGCCCCATAGGGTTTCCAAGGAGGGCCTGATGGGTTTGAACTGCTGAGCTTCTGATTAGCAGCCGAGCTTTTAACCTCTATGGTTGAGGTTCCTGCGCTGGCACAGGCTCCTTCCAACATCAGGGAAGGGCTCGGCAGTATGTTCATATGGTCACGAGATTTTGTACAGTTTACAAAAGTAAGATATTTTAAATGAATTTGATTAAGATCATTGCCATCTTTTTCTATTCAACTTCCCCTCTTTTTAGTAGCATAGGATGCTTTTGGGCATTCTGGAGATATAACTAAGGGGAAATTGAATTGAGGATACATTAATTTGGATCTAGTAGGAAATATTTGTGTGGTTCACAGTCACTCCCATGCATAAGTAGACTACTGCTAGATGTCTCAGTGTAGGAACAGCTTCCAGGAATACTCCTTCACCCACTGGCCTAAGGTGTTGCAGAACCAGAGCCATGTTGTCGTATGAGCAGGTCGTATGTTATGAGCACTGAAAGTACGTGGATTGGGGAGGAGAAACTGGTTGCAAAACGTCTGGACAGAAACTAATCTGTGTAAAAATCTTCTGAACTTTACTCGTAGATAAAAGAAACCAGATAAAGGCGTCCCCAAATCTGAAAACAATTCTAGAAATTACTTGACATTTTCAATATTGTAATTCAATAAAAGTAATTCTTACAAGCTAAATAATCAAAAATAAAGATATTTGATCAAATATGCTAGCAAATTGATAAGGAAACCACTGTAATATGAAGAGGTGATCAAAGAGCATAAAGCCAAAAATGTAGAAAAAACAAGTATTATAGAAGTATGTCATGTAATTAATTAACTATTATGCAAATTTTAGGGATTTTTGGTGATGCTAGTGGTTTAGGGTAGACTCTTTTTTTAGATGTAGTATTTATCATGATTTGTTTTTCATTGTAAATACATACTTCCTACCTTTGTACTTAACTAGGTATTGAATAATTTTGTATCACTTTGTTTAAAAGGACCTGCAAAATTGTTTAAGTTTCAGTTCTTGCTAACATCTTTGTCACTGCCACACAGAAAGGAAAACAATTTGAAAATATTCTTTTAATGTGTATTATATTACTCTTGAAAAACAGAAAAAAGCTATTAAATATTACTCATAGAAAATCATGGAAATTATTTCTGGATGTTCCACTGGTGTTCTTATTTTTTTCTAAGTAGTTATTAATACATTGATTATTACCATGATAAAAAAAAAAATGATAGGTAGCCGTAATCCAAAAATATCAGTGCCATACAACACATTTACATGGATTTTACAATGTCATAACCTATACATCATTGATTCAAAGACATGCAAGTCTATTTTACACTTTTGGACAATTATTATCTACTGCTCTAATGAAATATGTATTTTAATAATACAGTTTATGTCTCCTTAGATTATTGCTTAAACAGAGAAAACATACTGAATTTAAGGTTCCTGGAAAAAAAAAATGAGCTATTGTCTATGTGGAAACCCTGGTGGCATAGTGGTTAAGTGCTACGGCTGCTAACCAAAGGGTGGGCAGTTCGAATCCGCCAGGCACTCCTTGGAAACTCTATGAGGCAGTTCTAGTCTGTCCTATAGGGTCGCTATAAGTCGGAATCGACTCGATGACACTGGTTTTGGTTTTGTTTGATTTATTGTCTATGTATATTGGTAGCTTTTAAAAAAAAACCTAATTTTTTTTTTTTTAATTCAGGGAGGATACATCGCATTACAGCTAGACCTGCTCATAGGTGCCTTTGAAGGATAGAAGGGCCAAAAAAGCCATTATAACTACTCCTCTAATATGTTAAGTATAATCCTGGAAGGTACTGATATTCAGCGATGAATAGAAGAAAAAGCCTGTTTTCTAAAATGTCAGTTGTGTAGTTTTCATTGGCCTGAAGCATCTCAAGTTTGTAAAATATCCCCTGGCAGACAATGTTAGAAGCTTGACCTTCCTAGTGAAATGGGAAGAATGGATTTCTGAAAATGAACTGCTTTTATAGCATTTTTCCGGAGAGTTGAGTGAATTTAATGCATACACATTTTCTTTTTGAAGTCATTTTACACCCCTGTTTATCAGGAATAGTTTAAACTCCATATTTACAGCTTTTAAAATTTTCTCTATCTTCTATATGGGAATTGGTAGTTTTTTAACATTGAACTGAGAGGGTAAATTTTTATATTATTTGAATCTAGAAACCTACGTCAGATTATTTTCATAGAGAACTTTTCTATCTTCTAAACTAGGTATATATGTCTAGCTCTTCAGAAAAACACACACACACACTAGAGGAATTCCTGTGAAATTTCTTCGGTGTGTATGTTTGTATAATGGTCGGTTGATTCCATTTCATGTTATTCCTACCTTCTCAAAAACCAGTTGCCATGGAGTCAATTCAAGACCCATGGCAACCGCATGTGTGTCAGATTAGAGCTGTGCTCCCTAGGGTTTCCAAAGGCTAATTTTTCAGAAGTAGATCACCAGGCCTTTTTTCTTCACGTGCCTCTGGGTGGACCCAAACCTCTACCTTTTGGTTACCAGCTGAGCACATTAACCTTCTGCCCCACCCGGAGACTCCTATGTTCTCAAGTCCTCCCGAGTTACGCTCTTACAATTTTTCACTGAAATAGGTATTTGGACACATATGAATGTGAATACACCCAACAGCATAGAAAAAAAAAAGGGAGGGGGTAATAATTGCTCATATGCCCGAATCTGGGAAAAATTTGAACAAACTATAATATCAGTGGGCTGGACTTAAAAATCCAAATAGTGTTATTCTCATCTACACTCTGCATCTTACTCTAAGTATTTTAGGTGACAGATTAAATATTGTTCCCTTAAATACCTAGCTATTTTGTTTATTTACATATAATATCTTCCCTGTGCTTTGGACCTATTTGCACGTAGTTTCCAAGTAAATGTTATTTTCTGTAGCTCAAACTCAATACAAATGTGAGTTCTCGCACTACAAAATTAAAATAACAGGTTTCTAATCTAAAGCATTGTTTAACTTTTCGCCGCAAAATCACTATTTAAGTTCTAGTGCTTGCTAAATCAACTCGACGGCAATGGGTTGTTGTTTGTTGTTGCTTGCTAAATTAAATCTTAAAAATTAAACTCAGTTTTTCTTTAGAGATCAAACAGAATCCTTTTTTGGCAGGGTGGCTAATTGTGGTTAATGTGCTTATGGCCCACAAGAAACTGCCCTGAAGCTTGCTCTGAATATTCCCCCTTAATCTATTGATTAGTAATTTAATTGTCTTGGCTACCAGACAATTACATTTCAATCATTCAACAGACATTTTAAGTATAGTTTCCCTAGCAAAGTACATATGCGCTATTTGGTGTGGTAGATTTTTTTTTTTTTTAAAGTTTTTGGGATATTCTTCTTAAAGGTATGAAAGAAAATGAGAGCAGTGAAAGAAATATGCTTCAAAGACTGCATCTTGATCTTTGTAGCAAGAAAATGACTCAGGATTTCACAAAGGATAAACTAAATTGGCATCCCACCATTTTAATACACTTCTGTGTTATTTTGACCCTATGTGTACACATTGAATGGAACATTGTGCTGTGTGTTCTTTACAAATGGCTCAGAATAAATGACCCTGCTGTGCAACAATCATTACAAGACAATTTAACTAGAGCTTACTGTTCTTCAGTTGTTGAAAGAAAAGAGAGAGATTATCCAGAACTAATAAGGTACCAATGACATTCAGCAGATCGTGATAAAGGAGGAGGGGGAGAAAGAAGAAGGAAAAGAGAAAAAAAAGAAATACAAAGATATTGGCAACTTTCCTTCCTGCTCCATAAGCTAAGATTGATTTAGAACCACAAAATAATTTCCCTGGGCACAGCTGTGGAAAATGTTACAATCAAATACGAACGTATTTAATTATGTGAGAAAGTATGTATGAGTGTGTGTGAGTGTGTGCGTGCGTGCGAATGTGCGTGGAGCCCTGGTGGCGCAACAGTTAAACGCTTGGCTTCTAACCAAAAGTTTGGCAGTTTGAACTCACCCAGTTGCTCTCCGGTTGAAAGACCTGGTGATCTGCTCCCATAAATACTGCAGCCTAGAAAACCCTATGGAGCAGTTCTACCCTGTCACATAGGGTTGCAGTGAGTTGAAATAGACTAGAACCGCCCCAAAGTATTTTCTTGGTTGTAATCTTTTTGGAAGCAGATCATCAGGGCTTTCTCCAGTGGAGCTGCTAGATAGGTTCCAACTGTCAAACTTTTTTGTTAGCAGCTGAGTGCTTAACTATTGCACCACAAGAAAACCCTACAGGGAAGTTCTACTCTGTCATATGGGGTTGCTCACGAGTAGAAAAGAGAATTGATGGGACTTAACAACAAATAAAACAAACCTGACCCAGGCCTTTCCTGATTTTAAACTACTCAGTATCCTCTTATTCGGCTTGAACAACTGCCTCTTGGTCTATATACAGGCTCCTCATGAGCACAATTACGTGTTCCAGAATTCCCATTCTTCGTAATGTTATCCACAAAATGTGCTATGATCCACACAGTTGAATGCCTTTGCATAGTAAATAAAACACAGGTAAACATCCTTCTGGTATTCTCTGCTTTCAGCCAAGATCTATCTGACATCAACAATGATATCCCTCGTTCCATGTCCTCTTCTGAATTCGGCTTGGATTTCTCGCAGCCCCCTGTTGATGTACTGCTATAAACGTTTTTAACTATCTTCAGCAAAATTGTACTTGTGTGTGATATTAAATGATGATATTGTTTGGTGATTTCTGCATTCTGTTGGATCACTTTTCTCTGGAATGGGCACAAAAAGCGGTCTCTCCCAGTCAGTAGGCCGGGTAGCTGTCTTCCAAATTTCTTGGAATAAACTAGTATGTGCTCCCAGTGTTGTATCCATTTGCTGAAACATCTCAGTTGGTATTTTATCAATTCCTGGACCCTTGTTTTTTGCCAATGCCTTCAGTGCAGTTTGGACATCTTACTTCAGTACCATCTGTTCTTGAGCATATGCTGCCTCCTGAAATGGTTGAGTGTCCACCAAAACTTTTGGTACACTGACTCCAATTATTCCTTCCATCTTCTTTTGATGCTTCTTGCATTATTCAATATTTTGCCCATAGAATCCTTCAGTATTGCAGCTCAAGGCTTGAATTTTACCTTCAGTTCTTTTGGCTTGAGAAATGCCGAAGATGTTCTTCCCTTTTGGTTTTCTAACTCCAGATCTTTGCACATTTCATTATACTACTTTACTTTGTCTTCTCGATATAATGTAGTGGTATTAACAAAGCTGAATAGTGAGTGTTCCTAGAGTTGACTAGTCCTCACAGTAATTTCTAAAAGAAGGTTGTCATTATGACTGTGAGGACAGCTGAAGAGTACAGATGTTGTTACTGGCCCACATATCAATAGTGCAAATTAAACTTAAGGTTTTTATTGAGGGACACTTTCTAGTTACAAGGAGAAATTCTTTTGTTCATTTTCTTGTCATAATAATAAAGGACCATGTGTTTCTTAAGCAGTAAACATACTTCTTAAAATACCTAAAAGGCTACATAAGGTTGATTTGAATACATAGGGGAGAACTGGATTCAACAAATGTAAGAAAAACCACATAAATTGTATGGCAACATCATTCTAAATGGACCCATTTTTTCTCTCTTGCAAATTTGAGAATGTGTGTGTGAAGTTGGCTAATTTATGGGTAAAATGCATTTAATATTAAAAAGAGCTGATACATGTTCCTTCAAAGTTGCCTAGATGATTTTATAGAAGTGAGCTGCAAAATACTAATACAAAACACTGATTATAATATTGTGTTTAATGCAACTTGGCCACATCTGTTTTTGAGAACCATTTACTACTACATTGGTGCACAACTTTTGAAGCTCTTCCCACTGTCCTCAGAGCCACTGACATCTGCCACGAACCCTGATGCCATTCTCACACAGAATGATTCAGGTCACAACATTTTCAGTAAGCTTTTCCAACCTCTCCTCACCTGGGAAAGATCCAGTGCACTTCCATAGATACCAGAAACTCATTATGGCATTGCATGTGAAGGGGCTGGGGCACGTGTTCCTTCTGGAGAAGTGTCAGAGGTTCTAGTAATGAATTCATTACAAAAGATCAAACAGGTGATAACAATGTGCTCCTCAAGGTGAGTGGGTACCAACTTCCACCTCAGGTGCGAAAATGGTGGCTTTGAGATAGTTAACCTAAAGTAGTGGCTAAGATCCCAGGCTTAAAACAGAGACACAGGTTCAGTTCTTCCCCATCTCAAGGCAGAAACTTGATAATCATCTCTGACACCTTCTTTTATATATATATATATATATGATATTTAATCAATCATCAAGCACTGTTAGCTCTACTTCTAAAATTTGGAATCTGCCTACTCTTCCCCATCTCCATTACTGTAACCCTAGCCCAAGTCTCAGCATCTTTACCCTAAACTGCTGCAATATCCTCCTGATTATCCTCCCCTTTACTGCTGTTGCTCTTTTCCAAGCCAATTCCCATAGAGCCAACAAGGTGATCAATTTAAAACATAGATGAGCTTATGCCATCACCCTGCATAGAGCCTTTCAATGACTTTACAATGCACTACAGGGGAAAATCCAGTATATTTAGCATAGCATTCAAGTTCCAGTGCTAACCTGCCTAGGCTTCTTTCAGTTCTTAAAAAATCCCAAGCTGTTTCCTTGCTTTTAGCCTGAAACTCTCTGCTAGCCAGTTCTAGTCTTCCTTCAGATTATACTCTAAAATAATCTCTTACCCTGAGACAACTCCTAAACTCAATTAGGGACCTCTTTGTAGCAACATGAACTTTCATTTCATAGTATTAATCGATGTTTGTAACTACATACTAGAAGGATTACTCGTTTAATTGCTTGCCTCCCACATTAGAAAGTAAGTTTCTGACAGCAAAGACAGTGTTTGTTGGATTACCACTTCATACTCAGAACCTAGTACAGTACCTAGTATGTAGTTGGTAATGAATAAATTGGTGCGATGATTTTTTTGATAAGTCATCTTGGTTAGACTTCCCAACCCCAAACCCAAACCCACTGCTGTTGAGTCTAATTCCGACTCATAATGACCCTATAGGACAGAGCAGAACTGCCCTACAGGGTTTCCAAGGCTGTAAATCTTGATGGAAGCAGAGGAGCTGGTGGGTTTGAACTCCTGACCTTTTGGTTAGCAGCCAAGTGCTTAACCACTTGCACCACCAGGGCTCCTTGCCTAGACTACAGTCCCCAGTTATTCAAAAGAACATTGATCTAAATGATACTTTGAAGGCATTTTGCAGATACAATTAATTAGTTGACTTTAAGTAAGGAAGCTTATCCTGGATAATCTGGGTAGACCTGAATGAATCAGTTGAAAGTTCTCGAGAACCAGAGTGCAGTTTCCTCAAGAAGGCAAGGAAATGTTGGCCTATTGACTTTGCTTCTCTGGTTGAACCCTGACTGATAGAGAATGAATGAATGAATGAATGAATGAATACTATCTGTGCTACTTTACTACGTGTGTGTATGTGTGTGTGTGTATGTGTATGAGAGAGAGATCTTTGGGCAAGTTACTTACCTACATTATGTAAAATGTGCAAAATAATAGTGCCTAACTCACAGAGTTGTTGATAGGATTGAAAATGTAACAAGTTATAAAACATTTGGCACAATGCTTTCACAGTTCAAAATATTTGCTATTAGTATTATGAAAAACTTACAAAATAAATTTTATTAAAATAAATTTACACTTTTCTTTTTCTCAGATATATGCTATAATCTTTTAAAAAATATTTTGCATTTGAGCCAGGGTTTTTGATTCAATTACAACAAAAGTAACAGAATGTTTAAATAAAGAAAATCGCTGACTTAAGAAACAGTAAATACTGAAAAATTTAACCTAGTTACCATCTCTTTAATTCTTCTGTCTGGTAGGTACATATGCACATACGCATATGCATATATATATTAAAAAACAAAAAACCTGTTGCTGTCAAATCAATTCTGACTCATAGTGACCCTATAGGACGGAGCAGAACTGCCCCATAGGGTTTTCAAGGAGTGGCTGGTAGATTCTAACTGCTGACCTTTTGGTTAGCAGCCAATCTCTTAACCACTATGCCGCCAGGGCTTCATACATAATATAAACATACAAATATTTATAAATATCATATAAATTTAGATAAGACTCTTGTTTATATTTTGCTTGATTAATACATCAAGTTCCACCTGAGAATATCCAATTTAACGTGACTCAATGTGGATTCTCAGTAGATTTTTTAAGCAACAAACTTAAAAAACTTTTTAACTTTTTGCAGAGATAGTGGTGGAAATGGAAATGAGGGTGTGATTAGCTTGCATTTGTCAGAGGTTAACCATCATGTTCAATTCCCGCGGGATCTGTTACCTTACAGAATTCCAGAGTGATCTGTTATCTTATAGAATGTACTAAATTTCCTAGCTGGACTATTTTTTTAAGGCTTATGAAACTTTTACATTAAAATAGATATAGCTGATTGTTCACTTTTTTATATCATTATGAAAGATCAATAAGAAACTCAAAGCATAGAATTAAAAAAAAATGCCTTTTATTTTCAATTCAGAAATATTTTTTAAAAAGTCAATGAGATTTTTCTGAAAAAAATGTATGTATATATATTTTTGTCTTTAGCTATGGAGAGAAGCAAAAGATTCATATTTTACCAGAAAGGTGTGTTTAAGTGATTAACAACATTGCTATCACATCAGAAGGCTATAGAAATGAATCAAGAGAAAGGAAAGTCTTTCTGGCCTCAGGCTTATTGTATGCCCACCTGCATAAGGAGAAATTCTAACTGTGCAAGAGAAGAAGTTCAATGAAATCATGAGCTTATTTGTAAAGATCATATGTAACTGAGAGGGCAACCAGACAGAGATTCTATATTCTTTTTTATGGTTACTTTGAAACGGAGACGAATTTCTCTATAAGATTTAACATTTGAAAAAAATCATTTTAGTATTTTGCATTTCAGTTGAAGTAAAAATACCCTCAAAAATAGCCTCAATCAATGTTTTTTCCAAAACATCCTACACATAACAGCTCAGTCTTGAAAAATATTTTAATCTAAACGGACAGGCAAAATCTTATTTATATGCAGAAAGGTTGGGTTACATTGTTATTATCCGCCTTACATTGAAAATTTATAGGGCAATGATCTGAATTAGAAAATATCTAAATCTTCATTATACTGAAAAAAAAATTGAAGAACAGAAAAAAGTTGGAGCGGTAGAAGACTGTGCTTGAAAGCTAATATGTTGTTCATTCCACCTATGTATAAAAGCGAAAAATTAAAATGTCCTCACAAATCCTGGACATAAGACTTTCATATTTCACACCACTTTTAATCTGGAGTTGCTACACTGGAATATTTTGAATTAAAAAATACATATGATAAGCTCCTTTTGGGAACAATCACCTTGTTACTAAATAATCATATCAGGGATACATGATCCTTAAAGGGAATAATCTAGATATGTTAAAAATTTAGAATAGAGATACTAACATGTTAACCCACTATTAAGGAAAACAGAAAATTTAGAACGGTCACTTTCCTACAATAAAAACAGATCAGTTCGTCTGGTTATGTAATCCAAATAACTTTCATAATTACTTTAATATTGTTAATTGATAGAAATTTCCATGCTGTAATTGTGTGTGTACTGTGTGCATACGTGTGTTGACTGATGTATACTGTGAGTGTGCGTAGTGTTTGTAAGCAGGAGCGTATTGTGTGTTTGTGTGTACTTTAAGGAATCATTTTGTGGACAGCCCAGGTTTACGTCAATTTAAATTTTAATTTTTTTAACTATAATTACAATAATTAATCTTCAGAAATAAACGTTCAAGACAAAATAGTGATGGGCTTGGACTTCAAAGGACAGTTTAGGTCTAATACTCTAATATATTAATAAGATATCATCATCTAGGAGACCTATAATATTTTCCTAAGGTTAGCCAGTAAACCAGATACCAGGTCTGTTATTTGCTCCTACATGCTTAAGAACTAAAGCATCTTTCACTAGTAATCCAAATTATACTGTACCACTTGAGCTAGTTAAGTCTTTTCCCTGTATAATAAACACCAAGAACACCCCTACTCAGAGTCTTAATGACTGGCAACCAACTCCAGCTTCTAAATTGAAATAGTAGCAACCTTTCTTCACCCATAAATGCAAAAAAAAAAAAAACACACACACACACAGACCACACAGCTGACATCAATTAACTTCTATTAAAAATATAGCTGATTTGGCTTTGGAGCTCTCATTCTCAACCCTTCCATTCAACACTGTGTCACTCAGTCAATTTCATTTACATCAATTGAAAAGGAGCATAAAAAGATCAGACTAACTGCAATCTAATACAATACAAACAAAAAACAAACAAAAAAATCCTAAAACTTCAACCCCTGTCTTCTTATTTCAGTTCTACTTGGAGTATAGCCAAATGGAAACTCTACAGTGTTAAAGATGTTTTTAGACATTTTGTGATACACAGCTTATTTAACTTGACTTGATCTAAAACAACTATACCACGTCTATGAACAAACACTGTAAAAGAAGAGAGCCTGTTCAATAACAAGATAATTAGAAGGAAATGGGAAATTATCTCGAAATGTGAAACAGCACCATTTCACTTTATGACCTATTTTAATATTAACAGAGCATTTAGTCTGCCAAAGGCCCTTGTTTTGAAAGAGTTCTGTAAGGCTGTACACATCTGCTTGGAGCTAACTGCGGTATTAACTCCCCGAATTGCAAAATGGTAACGAAATAGAAGGATTTGAGCCAATAGCTGGATGCACATTTTTCCAGGCATTATTTCACAAGATACCTTTATAATCTCAAGCCAAATACTTTTTACAAAGGTGCAACCATAATGTAAAATAAAATGTAGAAATCCATTTCAAATAGTTCTTTTCTATTTAAAAGTTCTTTTTTGAAAGAATTTAACTATTATACAATCTATCTAAATTTTATTACACATATATAATGCATATATGTATATTAATTTATTTATACTTATATGCATACATAACACATACAGAGAAAGGGAGAGAGAGAGAACACCTACATTAGAACCACAATTTGCAGAGAGTTCCACAAAATCGTTCTCTCAAAGAATTATCTACGTAAGATCGAATTGATGATGACAACTCGAAAGGTTGGATGGGAAGCTTAGGGAGCAATGAGTTTAAGATAATGATGGTGAAATAATTTAGAAATGGATAGAGAGAATGGTAGGACAACTTGAGGAATGTAACCAATGTCACTGAATTGTACCTGTAGAAATTGTTGAAATGGTGTATCTTTGTGTATATTTTCACCAAAATAGGAAAAAAAGTTAATTTACTATAAATCAGTCCTGAGAATCTTATGACAAGATTCCTTTTTATAAGGTTACAGAATTTTCCTAATAATGACTTTGTCAAAAGCCTTCTTAAAGATTAAACAAATGTCTTCCTCCAGGTCTTCATTAAGAATTGTTACAAGCTAGTGATTGCATGGCAACAAGAAGAGCAGATGAGAAACTAGGAATTTTATATTTTACTTTTGGATCAAAATCCACAACACATCTTATTTTTCTCATCTGATCCCTCAAATGTAATTGAACTCAGGTACTTGTATAGAACCAAGGAGCAAAGGCCAACTATGAATAAGTTCACAAATGATCCCTCCATACTTTCACCAAACCTCCCTTTTTCAAGTGGGTTTACCAAATTACCCTAACTAGAAAACTTGGTGACTTCCTTGACAACTTTTTCTCCACCCACCTACTCACATCTAAGTTTTATAAGTATCCCCAAAACCTGCTGACTTTTCTCCTCCTACCAACCACATCTCTGATTCAATCCACCACTATTTCTCTAGTGAATCATTGCAGCAGTCACCTAGCTGGTGTCCTTGCCTTCACTTTTGCCACTCCAATCTACTCTCCACCTCTCTGCCTGAGGGCTTTCAAAAATCACAAATATGATCTTAACTCTGTTGCATAAAATTCTTTATATAACTCCCCATTGCCCTGATGATCAACCCCAAATTCCATAAAATGATGTTAACTATTTTTCTTCACTTACCTCTACACCTTCACTCCTTCACCAACACTCCCAGCTTTTGCACACACAGTCTGTGTGTTAATCATACATTTTTTGCTTCAATTTCCTTTATATGTCAAACTCTTTCTTGTTTCTAGGTTTTCTAAATAATTTATTTTCATTTTTGTTGTCTTTGAGAATATACACAGCAAACTATATGTCAATTCAACAATTTCTACATGTATAATCAGTGACGTTGATTACGTTCTTTGAGTTGTGCAACCATCCTTATCCTCCTTTTCCAAGTTATTTCTTCCTAATTAGCATAAATTCATTGCCCCCTAAGTTTCCTATCTAATCTTTTGAGTTGTTGTTGTCAATTGAATGCATGTGTCTAATTGCCTCCATAATAACTGCCTCCTTTGCCATGAGGCCAGAAGAACTGGATGGTGCCCAGCTACCATTACTGAACTTTTTCATCAAAGGTTCTATAAAAGAATCTTGATCAAAAGGGAGGAAATGCAGAACAGAACTTCTGATGCTCGTGGGATCTAGATTTTCTGGAGCCATGTAGGCTGGATGAACCCCTGAATCTATTGCCCTGAGAAAAGCTTTAAACATTAAACCAAAAATATCTGAAGTCTTCTTAAAACCAAACAATAGTTTACCTTAACTAGTAAAGGATGTCTGCCTTGAGCATCATGCTTTTTTAAGATTTATTATTTATATTATTTGATAAATGTATGGTATACATATATATATATACACACACACACATCTAAACCAAAAAAGCAAACAAACAAATAGTGCCATCGAGTCAATTTTGACTCATAGCAGCCCTGTAGGATTTCCAAGGCTTTAAATCTCTACAGAGGCAGACTGCCACATCTTTGTTCCACAGAGCTGCTGGTAGTTTCGAACCACCGACCTTTCAGATAGCAGTAAATTTCTTTTATGGCTGCACCACCAGGGCTTCTTATATATTCAGCTATTCCTCACATACAATCTCATTATCTGACATTTCACATTTACAACAATATTAAAAAATCTACTATCTAACTGTTCTGCACATTAATGACTTATGACTGGTAATAATCAACACCGAGATGTGAGGCTAGAGTAACATTAGCTGTGATGGTAAGATTATGAGTTAAGAGTCATTGGCTGGGCCATGATTCTCAGTGGTTTGGCAATTACATAATGATGTGATTAGGCAGTTATGTAATGATGTAATAGGCATTTATGTAACGATGTAATTAGACAGTTATGTAATGTGTAGTCATCCTCCATTTTTGCATAATGCCCATTTTCACATAACCAACTAGTCTTGGAACCTAAGCATGTCAATAAGTGAGGAGTAGGTGAGTGTATATATTGTCTTAGGCTGGGTTCTTTACAGAAGCAAAACTACTGAAGGATACATACATATAGATACATAGATAGACACAAATTTATCTCAAGGAAATGACCCATGTAGTTGCGGAGGTTAGCAAGTCCTAACATCTGTGGGGAGGCTTTCTTGACTCACGTGGTTTCAGGAGCCAATAAGCCCAGATTTGGCAGATCAGACAGCAGGCTGCTGGTTCACAGGGGTGTGGAATCCAGCGAACCTCAAATTTAGTAGGTCAGACAACAAGCTGCTGGCTCAAGTCCCAGGAACTGGAGAGCAGGTGATGATAAGCCAGATGCAGAATCCAGAGCAAGCAAGTGAGCTTTGCCAAAATGTCCATATATTGGATGCAGGTCATGCCCCCAAGGAAACTCCCCTTAAAACTGTTTGGCTGATCATATCAGATCATATCATGGAGGATGACTATATCATTACTTAACTGCCAAACAACATCATTGCATAACTGCCAAACCCCTGAGAATCATGGCCCAGCCAACTTGACACAAAACCTTGACCATCATGTGTGTGTTTATTTACATATATGCTTTGTATACATCCTTACCAAAAAAAAATCCATTGCCATAGAGTCAATTCTGGCTCATAATGACCCTCTAGGACACAGTAGAACTGCCCCATAGGGTTTCCAAGGACAGCCTGGGAGATTTGAACTGCCAACCTTTTGGTTAACAGCTGTAGCTCTTAACCGGTACGCCACCAGGGTTTCCATACATAACCAAAACAAATCCCAACTCATTGGTGTTGAGTCAATTCCAACTCATGGCGACCACATAAGACAGACTAGAGCTGCCCCCCATAGGGTTTCCAAGGAACAGCTGGTGGATTCAAATTGCCAACCTTTTGGTTAGCAGCCAAGTTCTTTACCATTGTGCCACCATGGCTTATATATATATATATATATATATATATATTTATTTATTTATTTATTATTATTATTATTATTATTATTATTATTGAGTATATTCACAGCAGGACATACACCAATTCAACAACTTCTATGTGTACAATTCAATGACATTGATTACATTTTTTGAGTTATGCAAATATTCTCACCCTTCTTTTCTGAGTTGTTCCTACCCCATTAACACAAATTCACTGCCCCTAAATTTTCTATCTAATGTTCTGAGTTTCTGTTGTCAATTTGATCCCATGCAAATACATTCTAAAAGAGCACAATACTCGAGATAGGTATTCTTTATCAATTAAGCCAAACTGTTGTTTGATTTTAAAAAGACTTCAGGAGTATTTTTGGTTTAAGGTTTAAAGATTATCTCAGGATAATAGTTTCAGCGGTTTATCCAGTCTCCATGGCTCCAGAAAGTCTGGAGTCTGTGAGAATTAGAAATTCTGTTCATTTTTTCCATTTTTATTAGGATTCTTATATAGACTCTGATGAAAATGTTCCGTAATGGTAGCTGGGCACCATCCAATTCTGGTCTCATGGCAAAAGAGGCAGTTGTTCATGGAGGCAATTAGCTACACATTTCATTTCCTCCTCGTATTCATAACTTTTTTTCTTCATCTGTTGCTCCAGGTGAATAGAGACCAGTTGTTGTACCTTGGATGGCCACTTGCAAGTATTTAAGACCCGAGGCATTATGCAAGGAACCAGGAGGTAGAACAGAAGCACTAAACATGATATTAGGCCAATTAACTGAAATGTTCCGTGAAACCATAGCCCTAAATCTCTAAACCAAGGAAACAAATATATAGTTAATATATGAAATTAATATGTGCCTGACACTTGGTATTTTATTAGTGATAAGTGCTAATTATTAAACTGGTATTCAAATAGTAGGGATGAAGGTAATCTGACTTGATTTTTTAAAGGTTACTGAATATACATTTTCATATGTTCCAATAGTACTGTTTGCACACACCAAATAAGGTCAACACATTTTTTAAATTAATATGTCATTTTAGTCTATTAGAGTCTTTGCTGGTTCCATGAAATACATCATGAATTCAGAATTGGATCTAATGAGAACACAATGAGATATCCCTTCACACCGTGGCAGAAAGTATTAATTATTAAGTTGCATTCCATACCTATTACATATCACCCAACTACAGGCTAGAAATTAGAGTTTTAATCTGCAAGCCAGTGGAATTTAAGACCATTAAAATGTAATGCACCTCCTAGGGAGGAGTGTTGTTCAACCTAAGAGTCTCTCAAGTATTTGAATCAACCTGTTTGAGAAGTCCTGGTGGCACCGTGCTTAAGAGCCCAGCTGCTAACTGAAAGGTTGGCAGTTTGAATCTACTAGCTGCTCCTTAGAAACTCTATGGAGCAGCTCTACTCTGTCCTATTGGGTCACTATGATTCGTAATTGACTTGATGGCAACAGGGTCTGAGAAGTTACTAATCACCTCAACTCACTGAATTTTCAGTGTCAGTATATCAAAGCATTCAATATGTTTCCAGTTTTTCTAATAATATTATAAACCTCATGTCATATCACACATGACTACTATTTAACCAGAGAATAATAGGCTAAAGTATGGCACCTGTTGATTAAACTTTCTAATGTAATTCCAGCCTTAAAAGCTGCTTTTGTGTAGTATTCATATTTGGGAGAAGCAAACATGACTGAACTTATACACTATGTTCAGCTACAACTATAGTGAATACCTGCTAATTATCTTAATGACTTCTTAATAGATCACTAATTGTAGAAGGGGAAGAACAAAGGAAATTCAAGGCATGACTGAACAGTAACAGACTCTAGTCTGGATTAACTTCACCTAACAAGGAAAACAAAGTTGTAATAACATCAGGCAGTGATGACAGTGATTTGAACGCTACATACTTTCTGTATCTTCTCTTTTCTCTCCTTGGTTTTCCATGTACAGAGTTAAAGCACCACTCCATTACTGCCAATATACACATGACTTACAAATCTACAACATCAATTCTAATTCCTCCTTTTCTCTAATATCACGCATCCCAGAAATCCTCAAGATTGATTTCTCTTTTTCCCACTGAACTCAGACCTGAGATTCACATGACTCTCTGATTGCTACTTGTCCGTCTCAATCCACCACAAGGGCCTTAGCCATGCATTCTCTATAATACATTCAGATTTTCTAGCTCCCAAAGTCTTATGAAAAGAGAAAAAAAACCAAACTCATCTCTCCTTTTCTCTGGGAACCTCATTCATCAGAACGGAGACTAAACAGAAAAATTATATTCAACGTGCTTTCCTTTTTAAAAAATAATCACCAAAGGGTCATTTGTAATATGCTTAGAGAAGGGAGAAGAAATAAAGTTTAGACATATTCCTAATATACCTGCATTTTGTGGTCACTTCATGACTCTCTCCTTTGCAATGATGATAGTTTTCCAAGTCAGACTATAATGCAGTTAGAATATTGTATGAATACTGTAATTTGGATTATTCATGTTGACTGACTTGAACACCTAAATAAAATTTGCAGTTCTTGATTAATTCTTGTATTTTGAGTTACCCTTACTTTAAAAAGTACCTATTGAATTGATAAATATGTGTCTTAGTTATCTAGTGCTACTATAACAGAAATAGTACAAATGGATGGTTTAACAAAGAGAAATTTATTCTCTCACAGCCTAGGAGTCTAGAATTCCAAAATCAGGGTGCCAGCTCGAGAGGAAGTCTTTCTCTCTCAGTCAGCTCTGAAGGAAGGTCCTTGTCATCAATCTTCCCCAGTCTAGGAGTTTCTCAGCACAGGGACTCCAGTTCCAAAGGATGTGTGCTCCCGGCTGTACATTTTTGGTGGTATGAGATCCCTATGTCTCTCTGCTCGCTTCTCTCTTTTATATCTGAAGAGATTGGCTTAAAACACAGCCTAATTTTGTAGATTGAGTCCTGCCTCGTTAACATAATTGCTTCTAATTCTACCTCATTAACATCAGAGAGGTAGGATTTACAACACATGGGATTATCACACCAGATGACAAAATGGTAGACAATCACACAATACTGGGACTTATGTACTAGCCAAGTTGATACATATTTTGGGGGGACACAATTCAATCCTTGACAATGTGTAAAATAATTTCATAAGGAAGTAAGACCGTCAGTTTGCAAAAAGTATTTATTGAGCACTAGTGATGAATGAGGTAGAAGTAGTTCCTACCATCATGAAACCTGTACCTTCGTGAGGAAGACAGTCTTAATCACATTACTGCAAGTATCCTGAGGGCTGTCATAGTAAAGTTTAATTGAAGTTAAAGGCTTCTAGAAGGAATTGAGGTTCAAGCAAAGATGTAAAGTATGACTAGCAACTAGCTTGAAGAAATGTGCCCATGTCAAGTTTCTACTGCAGCAGGCCAAGAAATCATTTGGCATTATGGTTCTGGTCCTCAGAGAAGACCACTGAGCCAGAATTATAAATTTAGGAATAATCGTCATTAGAATGTTAATCTAAGCCATAGAAATGAACGTGATCACCGAAGAAAGGAATAGAAACAAAGAGAGCTGTGGACAAGTCCTGATACATGACATATGGATGTGCCTCAAAAAACATCATGTTGAGTGAAGTATGTCAATCACAAAAGAACAAATAATGTGTGATGTCGCTTATGTGAAATACTTAGAATAGACAAACGTATAAAGATAAGAGTTTGATAGTGGTTACTGGGAGCAGGAGGGAGGGAACGAGGCGAGTCATTGTTTGGGAAGCACTGAGTTTCTGTTTTGGTGATGGAAAATTTGGCAATGGATTTTGGTAAATTGGTGATGATTGTACTACATGATTGATGCAATTTGTGTCACTAAATTGTACAAGTAAAAGATATTGAATTGGTAAATGTTGTATTATCTATATTTTTACAATAAAAAAAACACTCACATGCACATAACAAAAAAATTTGTGGTGTTATTAGAAGGGTCACATACAGAGAGCCATCCAAATTAGTGCCAGATTTCCTAGGCCTTTCTATTCTTATGGTGTAGATGTAACACAAAAGCCAAACTCTTTCTAAATTCTCCAATCAATTTCTATCGTCTATCTCTCTTTCATCTTCAAATCCAACAAAAGTTTTTATAGAATAATCCATCCCACTCTTGCCCTTCTCAAGGGTGCTCGGAGTAATACCCTAAGTCCATATAATGGTCTCATGAGATCTTGTACACCATTTCTTCTTTGATCCCATCTTTTCTTCCTCCTCATTGTGTTTCAGCTACCCTTGCCTCCTTGCTGTTTCTTGACACCACCAAACACACTCTCATGTTAGAGCTTTGCACTAGCTGTTCCATACTGCCTGAGATGCTCTTTTTCCAGATTTGCACACAGTTAGTTCTCTTTCCTTCTTAAATCACCTTCAAACAATTATCTCCTTATCTGAAATTGCAACTGCATTCCACTAACAATCCCAACTCCCTAACCAGCTTTACTTTTTTTATTTCCCTGTAGTATTTTTCACATTCTAATATGCTACATTTTTTTATGTATTCATATACTTATTTATTATGTTCATTTTGTATTGCCTGTCCCTATCATTAGAATGAGGCCAAGGTTCATTCTTTGTTTTGTATATTCATATATTCCAACTACCAGCATCATTCAATAAATGTTCTTAATAAGTAATTTTTGGATGAATGAATTAAAGAATAGATAAATGAACAAAGACCCTATCTGTTCAAAATCCAAGCTACTTTGAAAATAGATAACCATATATATATATAATGAATTATAACAGTGTAGTAAATATTTTTTCTGGATAATGTAAAACTAAACCAGCTGCTAACATGCTATTAATTTAGAACATATCATCTGATAAAGAAGTTAAATCTTTGCATCCTCTGCCTGAATAACTGTGGATCAGATGTATGTAATCAACAGCCTAAGGAGCCCTGGTGGTGTAGTGGTTAATAGCACTCAGCTGCGAGCCAGAAAGTCTGTGATTGGAACCTGCCAGCTGCTCGATGGGAGAAAGATGTAGTACTCTACTTTCTTAAGGATTTACAGCTTTGGAAACTCTATTGGGCAGTTCTACTCTGTCCTATACGGTCACTATGAGTCAGAATTGACTGTACGTCAATGGGTTGTTTGTAATCAACGACCTAGATTTGAAATCTCTGCTGTCTCTTATTGAAACTTTACTTCTGATTCAAAGAGCTATTTCAGAATTATTATTAAACTTTAATTTTCAAGGGTTACTTCCAAGTTAAAAATCACAAAAAAAAACCAAATCAGTTGCAATCGAATCGATTCCGACTCATAGCCACCCTATAGGACAGAGTAGAACTGCCCCATAGGGTTTCCAAAGAGCAGCTGGTGGATTCGAAATGCTGACCTTTTGGTTAGCAGCCGAGTTCTTAGCCACTGCACCACATGATTTTATATCATGAGTTTCTGCCCAAGAACTTGTTGTACTTTCTAAATGGGGCTTGTTCTTTTACCTGTGGTTTAAAATGAAGAACTAAATAGCCTTCATATTATTGAAAAGTTATTTCACTAGCTCAAATAATTATAAGAAATAGTAGGAAAAATACTCATAAGTCAGAGAATATTGTATAGTAGTGTAGGGGCATTCTTAAAAGAAAACCCTTTAAGTCCCGTGCTAAATGTGCATGAGAGGCTGGCTAGTAGCCACAGTTATAATAAAGACCTATACATTTGGGTTTCCTCTCTAGATTTTATAATGATAAAGTATTTTCAACTTTGAAATCAACAGAATGAATATTGTTACATAATCCAATTCTAACAGGTAATTCACTTACCATATATGTATATTTTGGAGGAATCATGAGCCAAGATTTAACTGAGAGTATATGGTGAATACAACATAAAAATGCCTGTCCTCTTTCTACCTATGTTTTGTACTCACATGGAAAGTTGTCAATTTTGGTGCAAAATCAGTCCATTACCTTCTGTGGCTTCAATTCTAGAGTTCAATGTCATCTTCAGCTATAAAGACTCTGCTGAGGTAGAAAGACACAATCAACAACAAAGTTCAATAGCTCATTTTGACTTGGAGAGTTAGTGACGATTTTTCTTATTTTAACGGCATCAGTATAACAAATGATTTGATTAACGATGATAGTCCTATCCAGAGAGCTACCACCATATTCTATTAAAAGTTACTTGCATAAGAATAGAAGAAACAGTTTTCAAATCCTGGAAGGCTTGGTTTAAATTAACAAAGTGAGGGGTGAGATAGGAACATGCAATTTAGTCATAAAACAAATACAGCAATGTATTGCACATACCTAGGGTGAGAACAAAAACAGCAAATAAGTCATGCAATGCAGCCCAATAGGACACTTAATTTCAACGTGCTTATTGAAAAGCTCACCAGCTGAGAAGTCCTTGTTAACAAATGAGTGGACTCACGTTAAATGGTGCCTCTCACAGTGACTAATTGTGATTTCAGTTACCTTAAAATGGGAATACAGAAATATTATATTTAAAAGGATGAAAACATTGTTCAGTATCTGAGAATAAGAATAATTCTGGTCTCAGCTAGGCACTGCATGGTTCTAGGGAAGCCAGTGCTGTGAGGACAAGCTCTCTGCAACTGCTTTCTACACTGAAAAATAGCCTCAGGATCACAATCGGCACACCCAGACCAAATAGCTAACTCACAAACGGATTCCTTCTGTAATAAGAAGCAAAGGAGACAAGAAGGAATATGAGTGAGAAAACCTACCAGCATAACTTTTTAAAAAAGACCTTCAAAGTCCATGTCATCCTTTTATTAGGCAATAAGAACATGAAAGACAGTATATTTCATTTAACTTGAAAAGAACTTCAGAGAAGATACTCCACAACCTCCCTTAGCAGCTACTGTTTAAAAGGACTGCTTAAGAAATTTCCTCCATCACTAACTTAAATCTTTGATGCAGTAGTTTATGAACGTTTTAGGCAAAACCATGCAATGGATAGTCAACTACTTCTGCATAATAATTCCTGAACCACCAGTTTGTGTAAGGGGAAAAGTCTGCATTTTGGAGTAAGATAAAAGAGGTCTGAATATGTTTCTGAGATTAACTGAGCAGGGAAGTTACAAACCTCTCAGAACCTCAGCTTCTTGTACTGAAAATGTACATTAACACCTGTATTAAGAAGTTGCTGTAAGCATCAGAAGAAATGATATATTTGCATACATCTAGCACACTGCCTAGCAAGTAATACTAATAACATTTTATCACCGGAATTCTAAATAAAACTCCAGGAGATATAGAGACATGTTGATTAAAGTGGGAAAACCCTTTAATAGTGCCCTGGGGAAAATCAGTGGGATTAATTTAAACATTATCTCTGCTTCCATGATAGGGCACCAGAACCTATCAGTTAAGAATGTACACTTAGAATTAGCCTCACGAGGCATAAAGATATTCCTCAGTTCCAGCCTTATCCCTTTCTAGTATTTTTTTTGAGATCTAATTAGTTGTGTTATAACTAGTCCAGCATGATCTTGTGTAATTACTGTTTTCATGCACAATGCACCTTAAAAATAGTAAAAAATATTTTGCTTCCCTGACATCAAGACTGTTGCACGGGGTACGAGTACACTTCTATGAGTTTCTAGAAGGTTTCTGCATATTCTACCCGTGGTTGTAAGGGGGATATCCCAAACAATAGTAAGGTAATAAGTGTTTTGGCTGGTATGAATAACAGAAAAACATGTCAGAAGCCAAGGTCTATTCTAAACTATCTGCCTGATACTTTACCTGCAATAAAACCTGTTGCTCTCGAGTTGATTCTGAATCATGGTGTGACCCCATGTGTTACAGAGCAGAACTGCTCCATAGGGTTTTCTTGGCTGTGATCTTTACAGAAGCAGATCCCCAGGTCTTTCCTCTGTGGTGCAGCTGGGTGGGTTTGAATCAGCAATCCTTAGGCTAGTAGTCAAGCACAAACCACAAACCATTGAAATCGCCCAGGGATTTTACTTGCTACTAGGTATGTAGGAAGTTCCAATGCATGCTCTTTCTCACGTTGAGTGTATTACAGGACTCATGAAACACAATTTGTAATAGATTCGCCGTATTCTTTCAAAATATGGGACACGTCTCCTGAATCAAAGGGACTTTTTCTATGCACTGTGCAAACACATTTTCCTTTTCAAGCGTAGAGAGTAAGGACTAGAGAAAAAAATCCCACGCACTCATGGCAGCAGGGATCCCTGAGCCTTATCATTGCCAAGAGAAAAAAATCCCACGCACTCATGGCAGCAGGGATCCCTGAGCCTTATCATTGATAAAAGGACTATTAATTACTCAGGACTGGGATGCATCAGACTGCCATATCTTTCTGCTGTCGAGTGGCTGGTGGGTTCAAACCATCAGGCTTTTGATTAGCAGCTGAGGGCTTTAACCACTGCACCACCAGGGTTTGGTTTGATCAGGATGTATCAGAAGAATTGATGCATTAGAGTTGTGGCATTGGCAAAGAGTATTGAACGTATCATGGACTGCCAGTGGAATGAACAAATCAGTCTTAGAAGAAATACAACCAGAATGCTCCTTAGAAGCATACATAAGGTAGTGTTGAGTCTGGGCCAACTCAGTGCCAACTTACAACAACAAAGGATGTATCAAAAGAACCACTGTTGTGAAACTATTCCATGTTCGTCAACCACAGAATACTTTCCATGCCCCACATTTTTCTCCCCAGAAAAACATCCTGTGCAAAGGCACGCAGGGTGTTAGTGTGAGAGCGTTAGGGATAAATAAGAAAACATTGCAGAAACCCTGAAAGGATTAACACGTTTTTGGGCCAACCTCTCCATGATGGACAATATATATATATATATATATATATATATATATATATATATATATATATATATATATATATATGTTTTTATATTTGATGAGAGATTTCCAAATCTATGCTTAAAGTCTTCTTTTAAAGAATGTATAAATTGCTCTACTAATTACTGAATCAAGTACATAATTACTGAGGTGCTATCAGTGTAATTGCTGTGACTATAAGGAAGATGTTAAAACTTCTGGAAAACTAGCTTTAAGATAGTAACTCACTCTATCAGCTTACGACCAGAACTAGATGGTGCCTGGCTACCACCAATGACCACCCTGACAGAGAACACAACAGAGGGTCCCTGAAGGAGCAGGAGAAAAGTGGAGTATAGAACTCAAATTCTAGTAAAAAGACCAGACTTAATGGTCTGACGGAGGCTGGAGGGACCCTGGAAGACATGGCTCCCAGACTCTCTGTTAGCCCAAAACCAGAACCATTTCCGAAGCCAACCAACTCTTCAGACAAAGATTAGACTGGACTATAAGACATAAAATGATACTGGTGTGGAGTGTGCTTCTTAACTCAAGTAGATAAAGAGAAAAAATACATGAGACTAAATGGGCAGCTGCTGTCCGGAGGCGAGATGAGAAGACAGAAAGGGACAGGAGCTGGTTGAACGGACACAGGAAATCCGGAGTAGAAGGAGGAGTGTGCTGTCATATTATAGGGAGAGCAACTAGGGTCACATAACAATGTGTGTATAAATTTTTGTATGAGAAACTAACTTGAACTGTAAACTTTTACTTAAAGCACAATAACAAAGAAAAGGAAGACAGTAACTTAAAATGTGGACAAAATTCCAGTGTGAAAATGATCTGTATTATTAGTTCTATATATTAAATTGTGAATATAAACACTCGACTGGGATTTTTATATGATGGTTTTTTGAAAAAAATAGTTTTTTGTTATGCCTAAGATGCATACAACCTAACTGAATCACTGTTACAACCTTTAGACTGTGTAAAACAGACCCACAAATACCAAAGCTAGATTTACAAAATGAAAAAAAAAAAAAGACTTTTAAGACAGACCTTACCAAAGAAATCTACTAGCATTTTTACTTATTCCTATTTGTTCACTTATTCATTCATTCATTATTTGTTGACCTCATACTATGTTCCAGATGCTGGAAAAGCCTCTGGAGAGAGAGCAACTAACAAAACTAGCGGAGCCTCTGTCTTTGGGGAATTTAGAATTTAGCAAAAAAAAGACATTAAATGGATTATTAGAGGTCTAGAAGGTGTTGAGAAGACAGAGATCTATGTAACTGCATAACAGAAGAGCAAAACTAATCTAGAAATTAGATAAGACTTTACCTCAGGAAATAATACCTAAGCTAAAGAATCACAAGGGAGCTTTGCAACCACCCAGTAAAACAGTATCATCTACTCAAAGCCTTGATCACCAGAAGGAAAATAGATAAAACTTAAGCTTCTCCCTCTCCTCCCATTCACCTACCCTGCTTGTCTGCCTCGTGTTCCCCAACAGACAAAGCCATGTGAACTCATACTTGGAGAGTGCTCAAAATGACTCATAGCTCTTCCCTGGAGTAGCTGCAATAAGATGATAAAGGAAGACTGTCTATTTTCAAATAGCTGCCTCGTTTTAGCTAGGGTAAAAAGCTATTGAGTAACTACCTGCCAACTACTCTTCACATATATCCCTTTCCTATAAAGATGGAATCAGTTATGGCAGCTTCAATGGAGAGTTTTCTATTCTTCATGATCAAATAGTTATTGACTTTTGTCTGTGTGTAATTCTAATAATTTTTGGGACAAACATAGCTGATAGAAAGTTTCTAGAAACCGATTGTAGTGTCTGAAAAAGTTTTGATTTTGAAAGCTTATCGGTATTGATAGCACACTCTTGGCTATTTGACTCTGTAATTCCTAAACCAACAGGAGTTCCAAATTTGATGGATTCAAAGATTAATAACCATGCCAAGTGATTCAATACAACTCAATTTAACAGATATTTATTGAGCTGCCACTATGTATGTAGCACATTCCAGGTGTTGTGGGAGATAGAAAGATAAAAATGACATGGTTCTTTCCCGAAAGGATTTTGTTGATTAAGATCTTTCACTTCAATAAGTTGTTAGTATACCAGTTGGTACACGACCTCGGGTATCTTAGATATTTCTGTACTAACTTAGTAAAGCCCTTCACGATCTATTGATTATCTTACCTTTATTATTTCTTTGCTTCTACTTACTTTGGGTTTAATTTGCTCTTCTTTTTCCAGCTTTGTAAAGTGAAAGCTTAGGTCATTGATCTGTAGTCTTTCCTCTTTCCCAGTGTAATCGTATGTTGATATAAATTTCCCTCTAAGAATTGCTTTAACTGCATTTCACAAATTTGATAGACTGTATTTTTATTGTTATTTATTTCTAAATATTTGCTGCTTTCCTTTTTATCTTCTGTTGTTCATAAATTACTTACAATAGTCATATTATAACTTAAGATTTATAAATTTTCTAGATATTTTTCTATTATTCTGGAATTTTTTTCTCTTGTATTAAAGGAATATATCTAATATAATTTAATTATTTTAATTTTATTGAGATTTATTATTTTGTGGTCTTTGTTACTCTTTGTTTCCTCAGGTTCTCATATGCTTTAGGTTTGATTCCTTTTTTGATTTCCCTGACATCTTTTATATTAAGTACTTTTTTTTGTGATTTCATATAATATACCTGGCATTGTCTAGTCAATTCTGATTATTAGTGACCTTATAAAACAGAATAGGACTGCTCGTAGGGTTTTTAAGGCTGTAAATCTTTACAGGAGCTGACTGCCACATCTTTCTCCTGTGAAGAGACTGGTGGATTTGAACTGCCCACCTTTCCTTGAACAGCCAAGCATTTTAATCATTGCACCACCAGGCCTCCTTATATACACCCTTGGCTATATCACTTTGTTTCATTTCTTACTGTTTTCTCTAGGATCTGTAATGTCCGTATTTAAAATATCACAGTCTATCTTCAATTCAAGGAGCCCTGGTGGCCCAATTGACAAGACAGCAATGAGTTGGGTGGCCCAATGGTTAAGCACTTGGCTGCTAACAAAAAGGTAGACTGTTTCAACCTATCAGCCACTCTGTGGGAGAAAGACAAAGTATTTTGCTTCTGTAAAGATTATAGCCAAGGAACCCCTACAGGCCAGTTCTACTCTGTCACGTAGGGTCCTATGGGTCAGCATTGACTCGCAGGCACACTACAACAACCTTCAATTATAGTAACCCAATTTATTTATTGTATCAGAACCATACCCACCCATTGCTGTCTAGTCGATTCCAACTCATAGTGACCCTAAAGGAGAGAGTACAGCTGCCCCATACAGTTTCCAAGGAGCGCCTGGTAGATTCAAACTGCTGACCTTTTTGGTTAACAGCCATAGCACTTAGCCACTATGCCACCAGGGTTTCCATCAGAACCTTGCAATGCTATAGTTTTATACCTCCCTTTCCATATTTTGTGGCTTTGTGGTCAGACATAACTGTTGGCAAATGTTACAAACCACACAATACACTGTTGTTATTTTTGCTTTAAATGGTCATGTGCCTTTGAAAAAAATTTAAGACTAAGACAAACTTTTAAGAAATATTTATCCACATATTTTCTGTTTCAGGGTTCTTCATTTCTTTGTGTAGATCTAAGTTTCTTTCTCTTATCATTTTCCTTCTATCACATTTCTTCCTAAGAAAATTTTTGTTTTGCCTACATTTTTGAAAGATAATTTTGCTGGTATATCATACTGCACTATCATTCATCATTTCAAAGTTGTCATTCCTTTGTCTTCTGGCTTCCACATTCTAACAAGTAGCCTATGGTAATGGTTTTTGTACCTGTGTAGGTGTTATGCTGGGTTATTTTAAGATTTTTCTCTTTTTCACTCATTTGCAGAAATTTCATGATGATGTGATTGGTATAATTTTCCTTGAGTTTACCCTGCTTGAGGTTCAGTGAATCATTTTAAGTTAAGGATTTATCATTTTCTTTGAATTTCATTGACTTTGGAAAATGTTCAATCATTATTTCTTCAAAAAAAAAATTTTTTTTTTTTGCCTTTTGTTCCTCTAGGACTCTAATTATTCGCATGTCAAAGTCCTCGATATACTTCCACAGATACACTGAGGTTTCATTCCTTTCTTTTTTTGTCTTTTTCTCTGTGTATTTTTTTTTTTTTATGATGCTGTTGCTATTTCTTCAAGGTCACTGATGTTGTTTTCTTTAGCTCTAGTATGCTAAAAAAGAACCAACCCAATCCAATGAAATTTTCATTGCAGAAATTTATTATTTTATTTCTATTAATTCCTTCTGGCTCATATTTTTGTATAAATAAGAGCATATTGAGTTAACTAGCTCTTCTGACAGTCTTGTCTGCTAATTCTATGTCTGTTTTTTATGTTTCTATAGCCGATTTTTCTCCTAGTTTTGGATCGTGATTCCCTGATTTTCAGGAACCCTGGTGGTGCAGTGGTTAAGAACTTAGCTACTAACAAAAAGGTCAGCAGCTGGAATCCACCAGCTGCTCCTTGGAAACCCCATGGGGCAGTTGTATTCCATCCTATAGTGTCACTATGTGTTGGAATCAGTTCAATGGCAGTAGGTTACTGGTTAGTGATTTTTGAATGGACATCAGACATTGTGAATTTTACATTGTTGAATGCTAGACATTGTATTTTAATGAGTATTGGAATTTGTTCTGGCAGGTAATTAAGTTACTTTTGAATGAGTTTAATTCTTTTACACCTTGATTTTTAGGTTTTGAAGGGGGAGTGTTGAGTAGCCTTTCTTATAGTGCTATTTTAGCTCCACTACTAAGGGGAGTAGCCACCACCACTCTTCTGGGTTTCTCACTGCATGTCCCATGTTTTCAATGAGATCTCTTCTCTCCAACTCACAGAAACTCAAACAATTATCAGCGCTGATGGAGCTCAAAAAATTTTTTACTGTACAATTTCTTGATAATTGTTCTTATCCCCATGTTTTTCCCAGCTGCATGTAGTTTCACCCTAAGTATGTGTAAGTCTCTCCTTTCCAGTATTCTGCCCTACTGATTTTAGCCACCATGACCTCTCCAGATTTTGATATTTATCCTTTCAACTCAGACCACTAGGCTCCCCTTGGAATGCCCTTCCCAGGAAGATTGTGAAATTTCCATCATTGTGCAGACTTTTGTCCAATTTCTGAAAACAGTTGTTTCATATATTTTGTCTAGCTTTCTTATTGTTTTTGGCAGAGGAAAAATAAGGGCTTCTACTCGCCAAAGTTTGGAAAAGGAAATCCTTTCTTATTTCATTTTTTCAATAAATATTCATTTTTAAAACCAATATAATCAATAGAAGAATTAAAACATAATTTAAATCTTCTAAATGATTAGCAAAAGATAAAGGCAAAGACTGAATATTATATAATTAAAAACAAAACATTGTCTATATTAAGAACCAAAAGGATGAAAATAACAAAAAAGTTATGAAAACAAAATATATTGAAAGTAAGAAAAAACATAAAAGTTATGGAAATAAAAAAGGGGATACATAACTCACTAGTGAATAATCCTGTATGCGTTTGTGTATATGTGCGGAGGTGGTAGTGGAGATGGTCTGTGTGTCTGAATACACACAGACAAATAAAGACTAGAAAAACTACAGTGAAACATTATGTGAAATTATCTCTCTTTAAGACACACTTACTGTTTCAAAGTTCTTTGATGTTGTTCACAGACTGCTGATCTGGAAGTTTCCAGAAGATCGGTTCCAGGTTTCTATTTATATTCCCAAACATAGCTGAATAAAAAGTGCATAAAACTGGGCTATTAAGCAGTTCTGTTTTACTCCTTGGTTGATAAAAATTGATGTAAGCACTCTGTCAACCAAGTCCATTCTCATGGTATTGTTCTAATATTATAATGAGCTCTGGTCAAACATATTGATTTAGTAAATGATAAATAATACAATGATATACTTTTGTAAGTTCAGGGATTCCTATCATACCCCTATATTTTTCACCATATACTACCTTGGGCTCCTGCCTGGCTCTTTCATTTGTGTTTGTTTTATGTCCCTAACTAAACTATAAATTCTTTGAAGTTACTACAGTTCAGTCCATTGATGTGGATTCTATTGCTAGTTTTGATGTTTTTGATGCTTAATAAAGTGTGATTGTCAGCAAGACAACCTCTCCAGACCTCAATTTTCTTATCTCTACATCATGCATGTATTTTGTTCCTTAATTCACTTTATTTTTCTCTTCTAGTGTGTTATATAGGATTTGGTACCAGCTGTTAGAATAGCTTCAGGGAAATTAAAAATAAAGGATGATCTCCAGTTTCTTTTTTGAAAGCTAGCATAACCATGATAGCCAACACCTAGTATACATAAACACACACTCAAACATACAAAGAGATCATCAAATCTCACTTATATGTATATATGTATATACAATCTTAATATATATAAAATTAAGCATGAATGTGAATAAATATGAATAAAACTAGTTTTCCTGAATATTAGAAAATAATACTTAAATAAGTAAATATGCATAATATATTCTTGGAGGGAAAAAGATCTGGCATATTAATGCCCATGCTCACATACATCAAATTATAAAGGCAGTGATTATAAATAAAACTCACAAACCAATGTTATTAAACTGAAAAAACCATTCTAAATTTTATCTGAAAAATGAATCACAAAGACAATAGCCAAATATTGTCAGAAAAAGAATTTCTGTTGTTGAATATTAAAAAGGATTCTAAAATATATGAATGTAAAATAAATGCAAAATATAAATATAAAAAAATTAGCTAAACTCATTAAAACTCATGATATTGGTACAAGAAATTGCTGAAAACAGAGAACAAAAGATAATTGAGGAAGAGACACAAATATGCCTTCATATATTAGGTAATAAAGCATGGTAACAAATCACTGGATAATGGATGGACAAGGCAATAAATGCTATTTTATCAACAAAACTTTTGGAACTAAAATAATAAATTAGTTCTCTATCCAATGCTATAGAACAAAACTACTTCAGATGAATCAAAGAAATGGTAAACATGACACTTGAAAGTTCTGTACAAAGATGTCGTTTTTCTTCGAGTTATTTTTCACTTGTAGCAAGTCCATGTGACAGAGCAGAACTGCCCTAGGGTTTTACTGGCTGTAATCTTTGCTAAAGTAAATGACCAGGTCTTTCTTTTCCTGAACCAATGAGTGGGTTTCAACTGCCAACATTTGAGTGAGCAGTTAAGCCCTTAACCGTCTGCCCCACCAAGGCTCCCTTATAAAAATTTAAGGGGCTAATTACACATATTTGGTATGGGGGAGGTCTTAACACCTTGGCAAGAAACTATAAGGAAAAGTTTGATGGATCAAACTACACAAAAATGTTAAGAAAAAAAAATTAAGAAAAATTACCCCATAAACAAAATGGCAAAAACAAACTGAAAAATTATTTGTAAAATACTTGAAAAAAATGGTAGCTTTAATAAAACTTTTTTTCCCAAAACAGTGAAAGGCATAACTAGGCAATCAAAAAAAAAAAAAAAACAAAAACCAAATGGTTAAGAGATACAACAAATATTTAGTCTCTGTATTAGATAAAGATGTAGAAATTTTGCCAAATTATCAAATATTAAGAATGCTGACATGCTCTGTTTGAAATAAACATTCTTATACATGTTTTTATATTTTGCTGTTGGGAGTGTTAGTTGTAGCATATAGTGATCTGTATCTACCAAAACCATTGCTGTCGAGTCGATTCTGACTCATAGTGACCCTACAGGATAGGGTAGAATGGCCCCATAGAGTTTCCAAGGAGCGCCTAGTGGATTCCAACTGCCAAGCTTTTGGTTAGCAGCCTTAGCACTTAACCACTGTGCCACCAGGGTTTCTAACATGTACCCAAAACCCTAGGAAAGCCCACAGTGATTGTGAAAATTCGTTATAAGGCCAAGGCTTAGAATTCATTTCAAATGCAGGTGAAGGGAGTAATAGGCTCAGGTGAGAGGGAGTTAAGGAGCTGCCCTGTGTGTAGAGAATTTACAACAACAATAAAGTTGGCTAAAAGTCGGTTTGCTTTTTACTACCACCATGCGCAGGCAATTTAAAACAATATCAGTGATTTATATACACCTTCCCACCAAGATGGACTGTTTCTACTGCCTGACCTTGGTACTACACTGTTGTAAGGAAATAAGAACAGAAGTGTGTAAATATATTTGATTAATAATATTTATCATCCTATTCTTTTTAATATTAAACCAAATAACCAAACCCATTGCCATCGAGTTGATTCCAACTCAGACCAACCCTGGAGGACAGAGTAGAACTGCCCCATAGAGTTTCCAAGGAATGGCTGGTGGATTTGAACTGCCGACCTTTTGGTTAAAAGGTGTGGCTCTTAATCACTTGCCACCAGGGTTTCCTTTTAATATTACAAGAGAGGAAATATCCTAAATACCCAATTAGTAAAATAAATCATGAAACATTCATATTTCACAATCATTAAAAATGATGATGCTGTTCTGTACTTGTTCACCCATGATGTATTGTTAAATGAGATGAAGTACAGAACAAAAATTCTACTCAGTCTGTTTTTAAACACATTATGTATTCTATATTATGTCCAATAAATGTCCCTAACCAAAAAAACCCAAGCCTGTTGCCGTCGGGTCGATGCTGGCTCAATAAAGATCCTTAGATGGCACAAATGGTTTGTGCTCGACAGCTAACCTCAAGTTTGGTGGTTAGAACCCACCCAGAAGTACCTTGGAAGAAAAGACCTGGCTATCTGCTGCCTTTAAGATTACAGCAGAGAAAACCCTATGGAGCAGTTCTACTCTGTAACACATGGGGTCACCATGAGTCAGGACCCAACTCGAAGGCAAATCACAACAGTAACATATCCAAGGAAAAATAACAGGACAATAATTTTAGTCCCCATCTGATTTTTAATGTATTTTTATCATGGTGTAGAAGAGAGATACCAGGAAGGATAAAAGGATTTATAACACACACACACACACACACACACACACACACACACACCTATTTTAACTAGAGCAGTTGTTCTTTAATGTGGCTGCACGTTAGACTCTCCTGGGAGTTTTTAAAATCCTAAAACCCAGGCTGCATTCATACCAATTAAATCAAAATCCCCAAGGGTGGAAGGGGAGAGACCAGTCATCAGTATTTTTCCCTAACGGTTTCAATGTGTAATCAAGTTTGGAACTAAACAAACTAAATATAAAGCCTGGCTGCTCACTGTGGTCCATGGACCTGCAGCAGCAGCAACACACAAGAGCTGGTTAGAAATGCGGGCTCTCAGGCGCTACCCCAAGACCACATCTGCAATTTAACAAGGTCCTCCAGTGATTTCATTAAAGTTGAAGAAGCACTGATAGAGCATACCTCTCCAATATAAAATTTCGTTGGGTAAGTCTTCTGGTGCATAAAAGAAGTCTGAAAAACAGTGGATTGATTGCTAAAGTTCTCACAATCTACAAATTTACGACTCCTCTTCCTTTTCCCTTTCTTTGTTGAGCAGTGACCAGAGATCATTTTTACTTATCCATATTCAATAAGAAAATAGAACAATTAGAGAGTCATTGGAAACAGGTTTAGAAGGTAATGTATCTTGTTGCTCTCAGGAAGAGCAAATCACACCATGACTTTTCTTTCCCTTTTGTCTAAGAGAAATAGAAATTTCCAGACTTTGAGTTCGGTATTAACTCATTTGATTGTCTTTTTGTACAGACACATTAGACAAGTAACTTTATAAGCTGAACTTCAATAAATTTGCCAAGTCTCTGGAGAAAGTCAGTGATAGACGGCTAGTCTAGATCAAAAGAATATCTGAGTCACTCGCATCTGTCACTCTAATTTCAGCTGTTGTTTAAGTAACAAGGTGCATATGAGTAAAATTAAATAAAAGAAAAAAAAATTGAAGCTTGTGGAGGGTTATTAAAATGAGACAAACTCTTTAAGGTTGAAAAAGCAATTGCCATACAAAGTATTTCGTGTAGGGACTAAATTTACATAATGGAAATTCTAGGCAACCTGAATCAATGCAAATAACCCCAACGCAATAACAACTTTATTAAGATGAGAGAGCTACATACATACAGAAAACAAAAGTTTTTCCTTCGGCCTTGAAATGGTATTTTCCTAATGGAACCAGCATTATAAACTGTTCGGCAATAGATGAAAATGGATGGATACACTGACGTTTCTTGTGTTAGCATGCTAACGCACACTCGGTTTCTTAGCAGTTTCTGTTATAAACATCATCACTCTTCTATCTGATGGGTAAGTGTTTCATTGAATTCTGTACCAGAAATTTTAATTAGAGTTTTTCAAGAATTTTCTCCTACGTTTTTCATTGAATACTCGTCACAACTCTATAATAGTTACCCCCACTTTAGAGATGGAGAACTAAAAGTCAGAGAAGTTCTACAGCATATTTAAGAACACAGGCAGCAAGTGGCAGGGCTTATACTCAAACTTAGATCTTTCACTCAAAATTTTTCCCATATCCCATAGCTTTTTTCATGTAATTTAAATTTATTCCTTTCAGTACTTATTTTGCTCATTACTTTTTTGAGGGTACACACACATGCAAACATACGTACACACACACCCTTGGCTTATCATGGCCAAAATCCAGGTCGCAGGTCCTGTGTTGTTAAATAAATGCATTCATGTAAGTTGACTTTTTCAGATTTCGGTGCCAGCTCATATCCTCAGGCACTAGGAGTGAGTATGAGGGAAATTTTGTCATCTTTGGTTCCCCCACTGTTCTGAGAGTCCGTACTTACACAGACTTGTCTCATTCGCTCTTGACCAAACTAGCTAGGGAATAGTTAAGAAGAAAATATTATTGATCGTTTATGCAAAGTAAATTCTTAAGTTTTATTTTTTTAATAAATGTCATTCCGTATCTTTTTATACATGCCTGACTACTCCTATTTTATTCTGAAGTTATTTTGTTAGTTTAGAAACTGCCTAGCTAATATATTTTTCATGGTACAGACACACCACGCATGGTGCACTGATAGATGAATATCTAGAATGCAGATTTCGGTTTATTTACTAGAACATATTAGATAGTCACAAAAGTTCTCATTTCACTTTCCTGCAGTCATTGGATTTACTTCTAATTCATATTACTTCACTTTATTATTTCCTTTCATACCTGTAATAAGCATTTTCACGCATATCAATGTAAAAGAAAAATGTTGGAAACTAAAAAATCTTGATATTAATATTCTGTTTAACATTTTTCTGTTTAATGGCATCTTCACAAAAACAAGAAAATGTAAGGAGAAAAAAATTCTAAGTATATCTAAAATATTTTCCAAATTAATGGTACCAAATACAATGTCAATACTCAACATTCAATTACAGCTAATTTCTAAAGAATTCATAATGATTTCTCCAATCCCATTTTATTTTCATTCAGCCATCAATACAATTTCCAATACAAATAGGAATACCTTTGGGATATTCCAGTTATTAGTATAGTACATTATGGTTTCTCTATTCTTTGAAGATAATTGTGGCCATCATACAATACAGAACTGAAAATTTTTAAAAAACAAACCTTAATTAAAGCACATAGCCATTTGAGTATTCAGGTATTTTTCTTAACTATATGTTTATGCTGCTGGAACGGATGGCTGATTCAACTGCATATGAAGCCAAATTTTTAATACAACCAAAAAAACCAAACCTATCGCCATCAAGTCAATTCTGACTCATGGCAACCCTATAGGACAGAGTAGAACTCTCCATAGGGTTTCCAAGGAGCAGCTGGTGGATTCAAACTGCCAACATTTTGGCTAGCACTCGAGCTCTTAACCATTGTGTTCCCAGGGCTTCAAATTTTTAATTCCACTCACACTTAGGAGAGAATAATAAACAAATACTTCCGACGTATATTATTAGGATTAGAAAATCATATATTAACCAACTAAACGCAGCAAAAAAAAAAAAAAAAAAAAAGAAGGAATTAAAAAAGTTACTGGCATTAAATTTCAGCCAAGTCTTAATTTCAACGGAATCGATTTATTTTTGTGGTAACTAGCTTCCAAATACGGCACCACAGTGAACCATGACTCCCAGTATTCCTGTGTAGCCTAGTCTTCTTCATTATAGGCCAACATCTTCATTCCCTCCCTCTTTTTTTTTTTTTTTTTGAGGCATTAAGTTTTATTTTTCCAATATATAAACAATAAAATAGTTTGTCCTACATCTTCTGTTAATTGTAATACTTGGATAATGATGCTTTATTTACTACATTTTTTCTTTTGGTGCTTTAGGTGATAGTTTACAGCTCAAGTTAGTTTCTCATACAAAAATTTATTCACACATTGCTATGTGACCCTAGTTGCTATCCCTATAATGTGATCACGCATTCCTCCTTTCCACCCTGGATGTCCTGTGTCCATTCAGCCAGCTCCTATCCCTTTCTTCATTCCCATCGCCCCTCCAGACAGGAGCTGCCCAGTTAGTCTCCTGTATCTACTGGAACTAAGATGCACACTCTTCAAGAGTATCATTTTGTCTTACAGTCCAGTGTACTCTTTGTCTGAAAAGTTGATTTCAGGAATGGTTTTAGTTCTGGGATAACAGAGAGCACGGGGACCATGTCTTCTGGGATTCCTCCAGTCTCTGACCATTAAGTCTGGCCTTTTTACTAGAATTTGAGCTCTGCACCCCACTTTTTTCCTGCTCTGTCAAGGACTTTCTGTTGTGTTCCCTGTCAGGGTAGTCATTGGTGGTGGCTGGGCACCATCTAGTTTTTCTGGTATCGGGTTGATGGAGTCTTTGGTTTATGGGGCCCCTTTTGTCTCTTGGGCTCATATTGTCCTAGTGTCTTTGGTGTTCTTCATTCACCTTTGCTCCAGGGGGGTTGGGACAAGTTGATGCATCTCACATGGCTGCTAGTTAGCTTTTAAGACCTCAGATGGCACTCACCAAAGTGTTATGCAGAACATTTTCTTAATAAACTTTGTTATACCAATAGACCTAGATGTCCCCCGAAACCATGGTCCCCAGATCCCCTCTCCTACTACTCTGCCCCTTGAAGTGTTTGTCCATTGAAGTGTTTGGTTGTGTTCAGGAAACACCTTAGCTTTTGGTTTAGTTGAGTGGTGCTGACTTCCCCTGTATTGTGTGTTGTCCCACCCCTTGCCTAAAATAATTCTTGTCTACTATCTAGTTGGTGAAGTCCCCTCTCCCTCCCTTCCCTCCCTTGTAACCATCAAAGAATGTTTTCTTCTGTGTTTAAACCTTTCCTTGAAATCTTATAATAGTGGTCTTATACAATATTTGTCCTTTTGAGACTAACTAATTTCACTTGCATAATGCCTTCCAGATTCATCCATGTTATGAGATGTTTCAAGGATTCATCATTGTTCTTTATCATTGCATAGTATTCCAATGTGTGAATATACCATAATTTCTTTATCTATTTGTCTGTTGGTGGGCACCTAGGTTGCTTCCATATTTTTGCTATTGTGAACAGTGCTGCAGTGAACATGAGTGTGCATGTATCTATTCATGTGATATCTGTTATTTCTCTAGTATGTAATCCAAGGAGTGGGATTGCTGGATCCTATGGTATTTCTAGCTTTAAAAAAAAAAAAAAAAATTTAAGGAAGTGCTAAATTGAGTTCCAAAGTAGTTGTACCATTTTACATTCCCACCAGCAGTGTATAAGTGTTCCAGTCTCTCCACAACCTCTCCAACATTTATTATTTTGTGTTTCTTGGATTAATGCTAGCTTTGTTGGGGTGAAATGGTATCATTGTAGTTTTGCATTTCTCTAATGGCTAATGATCATGAGCATTTCCTCATGTATCTGTTAGCTGCCTGAATATCTTTTTTGGTAAAGTACCTGTTCATATCCTTTGTCCATTTTTGAATTGTGTTGTCTTTTTGTGGTTGAAGTTTTGCAGTATCTTGTAGATTTTAGAGATTAATTAGACCCTGATGGGATATGTCATAGCCAAAAATTTTTTCTAGTCTGTAGCTTGTCTTATTACTCTTTTGGCGAAGTTTTTGGATGAGCATAAGTGTTTGATTTTTAAGAGCTCTCAGTTATCTAGTTTCTCTTCCAGGGTTTGTGCATTGTTAGTTGTGGTTTGTATTTTGTTTATGCCATGTGTTAGGGCTCTTAGCGTTGTCCCTATTTTTTTCTTCCATTATCTTTATTGTTTTAGATTTTATATTTAGGTCTTTGGTCCGTTTTGAGTTAGTTTCTGTGCATGTTGTGAGGTATGGGTCTTGTTTCATTTTTTCACAGATGGATATCCACTTATGCCAGCACAATTTGTTAAAGAGGCTGTCTTTTCCCAATTTAACAGACTTTGGGGCTTTGTCAAATATCAACTGCTCATAGGTGGATAAATTTATGTCTGGATACTTACTTCTATTCCATTGGTCTATGTATCTGTTGTTGTACCAGTACCAGGCAGTTTTGACTACCATGGTTGAGTTCCTTTTGATTTATAGGAAGAAGGCATTATTAGTGTCTGTGTTATTTCCAAAGCTAGATCATAAAAAGCCTTGCTGCTTTCACCTAGATCTCTTGAAATACTTGTGGAGGAAGCCAGCCACCTTATAAGAAGACTGATTACCTTGAAATCAACATGCTATGAGGAACCCCAGATAGCTACCTGGACAGAGAGACATGATTAACTAGCCCCAGTTATTTAAGCCATCCAGTACAAGCACCACGCATATAAGTGACAAAGTCTTATTGGACATCCCAGTTCCAGAACATGTAAGGTGGATAAGAACCAAGGAATCAAGCTGATAGCTGGAACTGAGGCTCCAAAAACATGGCTCCAGTTGAGTCATCTGACCACATGAGCCCCAGCTACCCTAGCTGAGATCTAAGACAACAAGGTTCAGATGTGACAGCTACCTCTGTCATGAGGTATTGTGATGAAATTCCTGACCCACAGAATCATAAGCGTAATAGAATGACTTTTTTTATGCAACCAGATTTTGGGGTTATTTATTATGCCACAATAATTAATAGAAACAATTTAAATTATTCCTCTAAGATATTCAAAACTGGTAGTAGGACACCTAATAACTTTCCCTGAGATATTTGCCAGTATTCTAATCTTATTCTACCTTAATGCTTAGGTACTATGGCCCAAACCTGCAGATGGTAGAGTTCCTGAAATATGTTATTCTTCATGGTCCATCATATGCTTTGAAAAATGTTATGAGATGATAAAATATTTTAATAAGAACAAGGAACAATTTCCCAAACAGACCATTTAACTAGGTTACTACTATGCAATATAAAATCACAGCCACAAGTAATTTTGCCCATCAAAGAAATAAAAAAAGCAGTTCCATTTCTAAATTGTTATTGTTTCTTTCTTGTTTTTCTTTGTTTATTTGTCTTTTGCTATGCTTTAACATTTATTATCAGAATAGTTGTAGTTGGGGCCAAAAGTTTATGTAAAATAGGGCAAAAATGAACTAAGAAAATTAACAACTGATACCTGTAAACTTTTATAAAAAAAGAAATAACTTTGATATAACTTAAGAAAATTAACTTTTTCGAGAATTAGAAAAAGACCGTCAATGTCGTGTTTTGGCAATGTAACATCCTGGTCCATTTGCAGATCACAAGTGTTCTGTGTCAGCATAATCTGAGAACAACTGATGTGGAAATATTCTACCTAATGCATTTTTGTCTTATCAGTAGAGAGTAAAGGAGAATTAAATTCTAAGTCTATTTGGAAAATCATGTTTGGAGTTAAAGAAAATTTGTAGACTGGTTTCTGAATGCTTTTATGAGCACTGAGCATATCTTCCCAATTACAAGATTAGGAGCACCCCACTAATTCACAGGCAACTTCTGTATGCTTATGACTCCACTCTTATTCAACCTTTGTGAGAAAATATTCCAAAGAGCAAAGAAATTGAACCGAGAAAACCTTGGTTTTATTTCTGGCTTTGCCACTTACTTATTACATGATTTCAGGCAAACTCAGTCTTTATTTATACATTTTTAAAATCATATTAATCTCATGTAATCATTTTGAGGATAAATGTTATAATGCATGTAAGTATTAAGTAACTTGCTATATAAAGCAAGCTATGAGTCAAAAATAGCTGTTTTGTTTTATTATTCTCACGCATTGTTAAGGAGCCCTGGTGGCACAACAGTTAAGTTCCTCACTGATAACAGAAAGGTTTATGGTTCAAACCCAAGATGATAGTCCATCTTAGCCTTTTACACACACACACACAAGCCACAGGAAAAAGACCTGATAATCTGTTCCCATGAAGACTACTGCCTAGAAAACCCCATGGGGCAGTTCTACTCTGTCATATAGGTTCACTTTATGTTAAAATCAGTTCAACAGCACCTAACAATAACAACATGGATTGTTGCATAAAGTCAGAACAATACTACACAACCTTGAGAAAGAACAAGATCTCTTTCTGTTCTACTTACCAAGACCATTATTCACATAACCTAAGATTTTCGGGAAAAGTAATAGCATTACCACTTTCATAAATACCTGTTGTTCAGCTACTTATATAGCATAATATAGCAAGATGCATGGCTTGACAAAAAAACTGGAAATCAAGAAGATATTTTCAAATAAACATTTGAGAGCTGGCAAAAAAAAAAAAAATCAACATGGCAGGAAATATCACACCAAACCAAAAATATCTAATTCCTATTTAACATCCAGGTAATAGTATTAATTTTGATTCATATTTGTGGTTAAAAATCCCTTATATATATTTTATCTCAATTAATTTTCTTAATATCCATGCAGAATAATTATTTTCTTCATTTTACCAATAAGGTTATTGATATGAGAAAAGAGACAGAATTAAGTCTCAGTCTCCCCAGTCTCTCCCTTGACAAAAATTTGATTTCTGTATGGCAATTGCTGAAAGAAGATACAATCATCTAGCTTTCATTTGAAAAGATGAAATGAAGTTGTATGCAGATGATAGTTCTTGATAGGCTGAATGTATTAATACTTGTTGAGAAAATTTCATTTTTGAAAGGAAACAATTGCTTAGCTAAAGTTAGTAAACACTGTGAAATCTCAAACATTAGTGACAGTTTAGTCATGGACTTACATGTCTCAGCTGGCATGGCTCCAATGCCAAGGCTAGGAAGATTCAGAAAATTTGAGAGATTACTGTGCATGATTGATGATTCAGTCAACTCAAGGCATATAAAACAAGCCGAAACTAAGTCAAACTGAAATTGGATGAAAAAGGTAAAATAACCAGACAAAACTGAAACAAAGCAAAAAAGATCACCATCATGGATTAAATTGTGCTCTCCAAAAATATGTGTTGCAAATCTTAACCCCTATACATATGGATGGAGCCCTGGTGGTGCAGTGATTAAGAGCTCTGCTGCTAACCAAAAGATCAGCAGTTTGAATCCATCAGCTACTCCTTGGAAACACTGTGGGGCAATTCTACCCTGTCTTTAAGGTCCCTATGAGTCAGAATACATGTGGATATAATACATGTGGAATACAGAATACATGTGGATTTAATCCCATCCGGGAATAAGATTTTCTTTGTTGTGTTAATGAGGCTATCAGTGTAGGGTGTGTCTTAAGTCACTCGCTTTTGAGATATAAAAGGAATAGCTCAGACACAGAAGCAAGCAAGCACAAATGGAGGAAAATATATATGACAATGAAGATTGCAAAGGAACCAAGAAACAGAAGCTGAAAAAAAGACAGAGCCGAAAGAGAAAGAAAGTCTTCCCCAAGAGCTGGCACCCTGAATTCAGACTTTTAAACTGTGATGAAATAAATTTCTGTTTGTGAAAACCACCTGCTTCTGTTATAGCAGCACTGGATAACTAAGACAACCACTTAAGCTTGAGTGGAAAGACAGAGTCACAAGCAAACACAATGACAAGGATTCATTATGGTGTGACAACTCAAGGTGTGCATAGAAAAGAATTACCCAATGATAATAACAGAATATGTCCTACATAGCGCTGAAAGATGAGTCCGCTAGATTAGCAAATCCTCAAAATACACAGTGGCCACAACAATGGGCTCAGGCATACCAATGATAGTAAAGATGGTACAGGAGCATGCAACGTTTCTTTCTGTTATACATGGGGTCATCATGAGTCAGTCAATTTGATGGCAACTAATAGCAACGACCAGAATGCAAGTTGAAAATGGAAAGATCGTAGGAGTAGAAACTATTTGTAAATCTATTTTGTAAATTATCAAGCATGATAAAATTTTAGTTATCATTAGTTATCAGGCAATTACATTTTACAAAATGGTCCTAAATTCATCTTAGCTTTTTACCAAAAGGTCTCCTTTAATACCTATTTACACCAATCCCTTCCTACTCTAATTCTTTTAGAGATTAGTTTACACTTTATCAATGTTCCCAATTCCCACTCATCTCAACCCTCTTCTGTCAAGCTTGCAAGCCCATTACTCCATTGTGACAATTCTCCACCACGTCACCTGTGACTTCCATGTGATTTAAACCAATGGGTATCATTAGCCCTGATCTAACTAGAATTTCAACAATATACAACCCATTAGACTACCCCACCTTTGTTTAAACACCTTCCCATTCCCCCCACCCCCCTGTTTCTATGGTATCACATTTTCCTGGGATGTTTCCTATTTTCCTCGCTGCTCTTTGCCTTTCTCCTTTGCTGGCTCAGCTTCCCCTATCCAATCCTTAAATGTCAAATGCCCTAAATGTGTATTCTTTTGTTCTTTTCTCTTTTCATGCTTTATTCTTTTTGTGCAGTTTCATTCATAATACAGACTTCAATATGGGGGCTGTGGTGGATCGGTGGTAAATTTCTCGGCTTCAATGTGGGACACTTGTGTTCCATTCCTGGCCAAAGCAGTTTATGAGCACCCAGCACCATCTGTCGTGGAGGCTTGTGTATTGCTATGATGCTTGGTAGGTTTCAGTGGAGCTTCCAGACTAAGACAGACTCAGAAAAAAGGCCTAGAAATCTACTTCCGAAAATCAGCTATTGAAAACCCTATGCATCACCATGGTCCGACTCACAAACAATCGTCGTAATGGCACAGGACCAGGTGGGATTTTGTTCCATTGTGCATGGGGTCACCATTAGTCAGGGGCCAACTTGACAGCAGCTAAGAATAACAACAACAGGACTTCAGTTACCAACCATATTCTCAGGACTTCTACACATGCATTTCTAGTCCAAACTTCTCTCAGTTGTAAGCTGATAGATGCAATTCATTACATATTCCCTTCTATGTTCCAGAGATACCTTGACTCAGCCAATTTATAAGCAAGCTCCCAAGCTTCTCTATAATCCTGCTCTTCTTCAATTGCTCCCTATCTCATTGAAGTAGTTCCCTCATCCATTCAACTGTCAAGCCAGAAATCTGAGTCATCCTTGCTTGACTCTCTCCCTACCCCCCATAGTCAATACATCCCCAAGTCCTGTTGATTTTACCTCAGAAATTCAACTCTATCCATTTCTCACTTCTGTCTTTATCTAATCCAAGTTATTACAGTCTCTCACGTGGGCACGCTATAACATCCTGACTAAGGGGCTTCCTGAAATTTATTCTCCAAACTGCAACAAAAACATTTGTTTCTTTTTAAAAGCAACCTGACCAAGTATGTTCTCTGCTTAAATCTCTTGGATAAATGTTTACCATCTCTGATGTGAGTTATAGAGCCCTGAATGATCTTCTCCCTGTAGACATCCCTGGCCTCCCTCTCACACTCCTTTCTTTCTCGTTCAATGCTCCAGACACACTGTGTTTTTTTCATGCACAAATACACTATGCACTCTTCTGTCACAGCCTTTGTATGGGCTGCTTCCTGTGCCAGTAAACTCTTCCTTCCCAACCCCCTATATTTGCCTTAAATTTACTCCAATTAATCCTTTCAGTCCTAGACCCAACATTGCTTCCTTAGAAAGTTGTCCCTGACCTGCTTCACTCCCCCACTAAAAAAAAAAAAAAAAAGAAGAAGAAGTCCAGTTTCCCATATCTGCTCAATACACCCTGAGGCTTTAGGACATAGTACATGCCACAGTGTGCAACTCTAGAGCTCTTTGTGTGATAGTAAACCACAGCAGCAAGAGTGATGCTCACGACCACAAGCCCAGCACCAAATACAGGACCCGTTCACAAAGCAGGAGTTCAGCTTTTTTGTTGAATGAGTAAGTGAATGAATTGAACTGAATGGGTGAATACATTCTCATCTTTTCAAGGCTCTCTGAGGCCTTCCACAAGTGAAATATTTCCTCCGCTTCGCTCATAACTAACTCTGTTTATGTTAGTATCACATTTATCACATTGATGGTTCTATAAGTGTCTTCTTTCCAGCACAGTCTGGGAGTTATTTAGAGGCCTTGAGGTTAGAAATCGTGTCTTGTTCACTCTTGTGTCCTGGGGACTCTGCAATGTGGGGCATGTCGCAGGCACTCAGAGGTAAAGGGAATTGAAGTAGTGGAAAAAAGACAAACTCTGCTGACTTTATGGTTCTACTTGGCCTTGCTTCAACCACAAATCCATTTGCACACAGGAGGTGAAGCCAGGTATTAGCCAGGAAAATTGCTTAATCGGCTCTATATATTACAGATAACGCCCCAAATCTGCTGCTAGGCCCTGCCAACCTGCTGAGTTCCAGAATAATTCAAAGTTAGTTGCTTTTTCTTCTTCTTAAATTTATAAATATAATCCGCATTTTAAAACTTCATTTTCCTTTTGGAACAAACAAAATACTTCATGGTAATTTCATATTCTTTGGAAAACATGTAAACTTTAAATGCAAAGCATCTAGGGTTTCTTTTTTGTTTTTGTTTTTTACAATTAAAATAGGCGTTAGTTTACACAGCAAGTGATCAACTTTTAAAACTTATTATCCAGAAGATGTGATTCACAGAAGATGTGATAGAGACAGGAAATAAGAATGGATTTATTTTAAAAGACTGGTCATATTTGAGAAATAAAATCTGGAATTTTTTACCAAGACAAACTAGATGACACTAAACTTTACAATTCACATTACAAAGAAAAACCGTATCCTCTCATGACATGTCTCTTCATGAGTTTGTGTCATCATAACACTTCTCTAAGTGGGCCATCGGTTCTCACTCAGTTTATGTGCTCTCTTAAGTATAACTGAGAAATACATTTTGAATTTTGTTATTAATAGCTGGTAATCTCTCACACAGTTTAGACAGCTGGCAGTGAGCTGACTCCAACTCGTGGTGACCTTATGCACAACAGAATGAAACGTTGCCCAGTCCTGTGCCATCCTCACTATTCCTGACATGTTCCGGTCTGCTGTTGCTGTAGCTGTGCTACCTACTGTCTGTCAGTTTGTCATACTGTGGGGATTTGTCTGTTGCTATGATGCTGGGAGTTCTACCACCGGTATTTCAAATACCAGCAGGATCATCCACGGTGGACAGGTTTCAGTGAAGCTTGCAGACTAAGAGACTAGATGAAAGACCTGGCGATCTACTTCCAAAGCTTAGCCAATGAAAACTTATGGATTACAACAGAACATTGTCTGATTTACTTGTTTTGGACACGTCATCAGAAGAGATCAGTCACTGGAGGAGGATATCATGTTTGGTAAAGTAAAGGGTCAGTGAGGGCAAGGGAGACACTCAGTGAGATAGACTGGCACACAGCTTAAAAAAGGGGGAAAAAATCATTAACTTGTTCCTCACCCTCCAAACCTGAAAGATGAACATCATCCAAATGAAAAGTGTTGTGTTCAACATGCAGAGAAATTTAGGACATAACCTATGACATAGATAATGGGATTGCAGTGAAAAAGATAGGAATAAGAAGCTTTGAAGTTTTCAGATAATCATCTCCTAGATAAGCACTGAGTGACTTTCTTTGCCTGCATGTAGCAGCTAAGCCAATCATCAATGCAAGAACACACTAGGAGTGTCATGCCTTTGACTCCATGAGAAATATTTTAAATAGACATTACCCCACCATCTCATTTATATGTATCCAGTTGATGTGCTTATCAGTGTTGCTAAGTTTGTTGAAAAGAATATTTCCAAAGATCTTTTGTCCTTTGGTTTAGGTTAGCAGATTTCACATGCCTAATTGCAGATTAAGGTATTAATAGAAGATATTAATCAATAGGTATTAATTCTTCCCTGTAATTTTACACTTGCCAAAAACATACATAGAAAATTAATTTTTACTTTTTAAATCACCTTTGAGATATAATACACATACAATAAAACGCACCCATTTTTAAGTGGTCATTTCAATGAATTTTGGCTTATCTGTTCATCTGTTTGTTAATAAACGTTTGGGTTGCTTTCAGTCTGTGATTATTATAACCAAAGCTATAATGAATGTTCATGAATGAGTCTTTTTGTGGACTTTTTTTTTCCATTTTTCTTGGATAAATAGCTAGGAGAGAAATTGCTTAGTTATAAACTAGGCATTTATCAGACTTTATAAGAAACAGCCAAACTAAAAAAAAAAAAAGGTATCCGAAGATCATAAATATAATCAATATTTATTTATTAATTCAATAAATACTGAGTAATCATCTACTATGTGCCAGCACAGGTTTGGGCATTGGGTATACAGAAATTAACAAGGCACAGTCGCTGGCCTGAGGACATTCAGAGGATGTTGGAAACAATTCTACTCTATGCATGTATGAAGAGACATCACCCTGAATACAATGCAGCAGAGAAAGCAACTGTTGTATAATTGGATAGGCTAAACCCTGGGTCTGGCTCTGGTATCAACTAGTTATTTAACTTTGGTACGACTCAATCTCTCCGGGCTTTATTATCTCTAAAAAGACAGGATTCAAATAATCACTAAACTCTGTTCAAACTCTAACTAAATTGGTCATTTGTAATCAAGGTTAAAGAAAAAAGCAACAACTTTCCAAACTTGGTAACTCCAAAAAAGTTGATGATCTAAAGTTTGAAGTGTTTTGTAAGGTGTTTTGAAGTATCTGATAATTTTGTTAAAAACTGATTAATAGGTTAAATTCTAATAAATATGAGCAATATGAATAATTTCTTACAGCATAACAGTTTCATTGACCCAGGTTTAGGACATCAATTGTGTTAGAAATCATGTGAATGACAAGCCTGAAAGCTTACTCTCCGGTGGATCCCAACCAATCTGAATTCTAGAAGTGAAGGCAAATTGTAGCTAAACATAACAGAAAACTGAAAAAAAAGGAAAAGCACTGAGCTTCCACTGGCTCCCAACTTCATAATTTCCAGCTGACACATTTTAGTGTTCTAACTGGTTTGCACAGCAGTTGTTAGTGAGCCCTCTCTCTGCAAATAGTTCAAAAAGTGGTTTTCATGGAAAATCAAAACAGGGCAAGAAGCCAATCTTCTGTAAGAAATAGGAAAATAACACAGTCCCTGTCCACCATTAAGAAAGGTTTTCATCATCCTGAGACCAGAAGATCTAGATGGTGCCCAGCCACAACCGATGACTGCCCTGACAGGGGGCACAACAGAGAACCCCTGAGGGAGCAGGAGAACAGTGGGATGCAGACCCCAAATTCTCATAAAAAGACCAGACTTAATGGTCTGACTGAGACTAGAAGAATCCCAGTGGTCATGATCCCCAAACCTTCTGTTGGCCCAGGACAGGAGCCATTCCCGAAGACAACTCATCAGACATGGATTGGACTGGACAATGTGTTGGAGAGAGATGCTGATGAGGAGTGAGCTACTTGTATCAGGTGGACACTTGAGACTGTGCTGGCGTCTCCTTCCTAGAAGGGAGATGGGAGTGTAGAGAGGGTTAGAAACTGGCAAAACGGTCACGAAAGGAAAGACTGGAAGGAGGGAGCAGGCTGTCTTATTAAGGGGAGAGTAAATGCGATTATGTAGTAAGGTGTATATAAGTTTATGTGTGAGAGACTGACTTGATTTGTAAACTTTCACTTAAAGCACAATAAAAATTATTTAAAAAAAAAGAAAGGTTTTCAATTTATACTTATAGATTTTCAGGAAAGGAATTCCTCTTTCTAAGACAATTTAAGAACCTCAAATAGAGAAGTGCTCCTGGTCTTATCTTGTTCTACTTTGTTGTGCTGGTTAACATCCTCATCCATCATTAATCTATGTCATCCTGCTCACACTAAATTTCTAATTCCTAGAGGGCACAGAACAACTGGCTCCCCTCCCCGCCTCCCAAATAACTTAGATTTATAAAATTCTCCAAGGGCTTTAATGACCCAGTCAAGAGCACAAAGCACTAGGTGGAAAAGACTCCTTAGGGGGGAAGAATGAAGAATGGAAACTATCTTCTCTCAGCATTTGAATAAGCATGCAAGTCAACCCATTAATCAGGAGATTACCAAACAATGAATAATAAAATGATGACTGCAGGCCTTGGGGTCACGGACATGTAGTTAGGATTCTGGAATCAGGACAATACCCAGAGTCAGAACAAATGAATTATCATTTACCTAATGTTGTTTTTAGGTACCCCACCACCACCCCCCAACCCCGTCAATTTCAACTGATAGCAGCCCCATGTGACAGAGTAGAACTATCCCATGGGGTTTTGTAGGCTGTCATCTTTATGGGAGCAAACCACCAGATCTTTCTCCCACAGAGACCATGGGTGGGTTGAACTGCCAACTTTTCAGGTAGCAACCAAGAACTTAATCATTGCACCACCAAGGCTCCTTCTAATCTTACCTATCCATCCATCCATCCATCCATCCATCCATCCATCCATCCATCCATCCATCCATCCATCCATCCATCCATCCATCCACCCACCCACCCACCCACCCACCCATCCATCCATCCATCCATCCATCCATCCATCCATCCATCCATCCATCCATCCATCCATCCATCCATCCATCCATCCATCCATCCATCCATCCATCCACCCACCCACTGATCCATTCATCCATCCATCCATTGCCATCAGTCAGTCCCAACTCATAGCAACCCTATAGGACAGAATACAACTGCCCCATAGGGTTTTAGAGGAGCGGCTGGTGGATTCAAAATGCCAACCTTTCTGGCTGGCAGCCATAGCTGTTAACCACTGTGTCACCAAGGCTCCTCATCTATCTAAAGCCCAAAAAAACCAAACCCATTGCCGTTGAGTCGATTCTAACTCATAGCGACCCTATAGGACAGAGTAGAACTGCCACATAGAGTTTCCAAAGAGCACATGGTGGATTCAAACTGCCAGCCTTTTGGTTAGCAGTTAAAGTTCTTAACCACTAGCCACAGGGGCCTCTCTAGAAAACAAGCCTTGGTGGTGAAGTGGTTAAGCACACGGGTCGCTAACCGAAAGGGAAATGGTTCAAACTCACCAGCTGCTCCACAGAAGAAAGATATGGCAATCTGTTTCTGTAAAGATGACGACCTTGGAAACCCTATAGGGCAACCTGCTCTGTCCTATAGGGTAGCTATGAGTCCTAATTGACTCTGCGGTGATGGGTTTTTTTTTTTTTTTTGACTTGGTAAGTAGTCCTGGTGGTGAAAATGGTTAAATGCTCAGTTGCTAACGGAAAGGTTGGCAGTTTGAACCCACCAAGAGAAAGACCTGACAATCTGCTTCCATAAAAATTAAAACCAAAACCGAAAAAAGTTGATTCCAATCCACAGCAATGCTGTAGGACAGTAAAATTGCCTCATAGTGTTTCCAGGGAGGGGCTGGTGGACTTGAACTGCCAACCTTTTGATTACCAGCAGAACACTTAACCACTGAGCCACTCCCCCATACAGTACAGCCTAGAAAACCCTAAGGGGCAGTTCTATGGGTCTCTATGAGTCGAAAATGACTCCCTGGCACCTAACAACAAGAAACCTAGTCTGACTCCCTGGGTGGCACAAAGGATTGGTGGTTGGAACCTACCCAGAGGCACCTGGGAAGACCTGCCTGGCGAACTGTTTCTTGAAAGGTCACAGCCTTGAAAACCCTATGGAGCAGCTCTACCCTGCACACATGGATCATCATGAATGGGAATTGACTCAACCACAAAACCTAACCAAAAGGTCGGTAGTTGGAATCCAGCAAGCACTCCTTAGAAACCCTATGGAGCAGTTCTACTTTGTCCTGTAGGGTCAGTATGAGTTGGAATCGACTCCGTGGCAATGAGTTTTAACCAGAGGCAAGTCAATTATCATTTTTGTATGCCTCACTTTTCCAAGCAGATAAATAACGCTTATTTTTTTACACAGCTTCGTAATAGTTAACAGAGAAGTTATGAAGAAATATATGTCTCTATCTTTCTTTTTTTTTTTTTGTAGAGGTTTGCTGTTGTTGTTGTTAGGTGCTGTCGAGTGGGTTCCAACTTACAGCACCCCCATGTACAACAAAACAAAACACTGCCAGGTCCTGCACCATCCTCAGAAGGTTGACTCTACTTTGAGGAGGCAACTCTTCGCCAGTCGTATTTTGAGTGCCTTCCAACCTGAGGGGCTCATCTTCTGGCACTATATCAGACAATGTTTCACTGCTATTCATGAGGTTTTCACTGGTCAGTTTTTTCAGAAGTAGACTGCCATGTCCTTCCTCCTAGTCTGTCTTAGTCTTGAAGCTCTGCTGAAACCTGAGTGACCCTGATGGTATTTGAAATACTGGTAGCATATCTTTCAGCATCACAGCAACACACAAGCCACCACAGTATGACAAACTGACAGACAAATGGTGCATAGAGAGGTTTAAAAAAATTGGGAAATGATAAAACATGGAGGTATTTTATAAACCATAATCACAGTATAGATGTCACATAATTAGTATTGTCATAATTCTAAATGTAGAAACTATATCAAATGTATCTGTAGTATCAGAGACTACAGTTTTAGAAGTTTTCCATAAATTCTTGAACTTCAGATTTGAGTTTAGGAAAAAAAAAACCATTGCCTTCAAGTCGATCCGACTCACAGCGACCCTATATGAGACAGAGTAGAACTGCCCCACATGGTTTCCAAGGAGGGCCTGGAGGATTTGAACTGCCGACTTCTTGGTTAGCAGCTGTAGCTTTTAATCACTATGCCATCAGAATTTCCAAAGTTCAGGAGTGAGGCTAATTTTTCAATTAGTGCTGGGTCTCATAAAATCATCCCAAACTTTACTATCTACAAACCTACCATAAATAGCTTCTGAGGGGTGATCACCGCAGGTATATCAAACATGCAAATCCAGTCTTAGATATAACTCTGAATACTTTACTTTGTGTCTACTTCCCCTGTAATCAACACAGTGACTGTTTCTATCAAGGCAACACTAATCTGTCCAAGATCTTACATGGAATCTTGTGTTCATATTCAGACCAGTCAGGAATCCCAACAGAATGCCTAGGAGGCTGAAGAAGCAGCTGAAGAGAGCTCCTATGACTCTGAGTTCTGTATTACAAAGTACTGAAGAATTTAGGTCAGTTTTTACTTATTCTTGGTATTCAATTTTACATTAGCTTATTTAAGTCCACTATCTGTCATTAATCCCCACCTGTCAGTTTGCCGTATTGTCATGGCTTGCATGTTGCTATGACGCTGGAAGCCACGCCACTGGTATTTCAAATACCAGCAAGCTTACACATGGTAGACAGTTTCAGTGGGACTTCCAGACTAAGACAGGCTAGGAATAAAGGGCTGGTAATCTACTTCAGAAAATGAGCCAATAAAAACTTTATAGATCACAGCAGAACATTGTTCATCTTCCTTGTTTTATACATGTCATCAGGAGAAATTAACTGCTAGAGGGAGACATTATATTTGGTGAAGTAGAGGGCCACTGAGGTCAAAGGAGACCCTCAGTGAGGTGTATTGGCATAGTAGCTGCAGTGGTTGACCCAAACATGCTGGTGATTGTGAGGATAACTCAGGGTTGGGCAACATTTTATCTACTGTATGGAATAACCACATGGAAGGGCCATGAATCAGAGTTGACTTGATGACAGCTATCATCCACCTATCTGTCTAGCTAGCTAGCTATCATCGGTCTATCTACCTCTTTGTAGTCAATGTTGTAATTCTCTGAGGTGGTAGGAACAAGGAGGAAGAGGAAGCCATATTAGAATAAATGCTCAGTGACTGCTGATTTTAAGATTACCAGAAAAACAATAAGCATTGTCTGGGTTGAAAACAAAAACCCTTCAGAGTAAATCTAAATTTGTATGTCACTTTGGCCTCTTCTGTGCATTCAGAGGCAACATTAGGCCCATGGTTTATTGGGATTAGCTGAGGTTGTATTAAGCCACACAATCTTTCTTTTACCCACTAGCCTCCCCTGAAAGTAGCCAATATGGCTGGTAGCCTCCCCCTCTTACTTATAAAGTCGTTTATCTTTTACTTCAATCTGTCTTGACTTTTGTTCCTTAAAGAAAAATAAATAATCTATGTCCTTTTAATAGTAAGCCAAGATAGGTAACTATTGAGCTAAGTGAATGACTTGGCTCTTCGTATTTCTAGTAAAAATATTTAAAAAGCCAAGTCAACCCTGTCAGAAACTTTACCTTTTTGGCTTGCTTCAAACCTTTGGCCAGTAAAGGAGTGAGGAGCAGAGGACACTGGCATACAAGCACCCAAATCATAAACTGTAAGAACAATATACGAGGCTTAAAAGCTTTTTCCTACAGTGTATCCAAACACAGTGAAGCCAAATGGTTTTAAAAATATTTCTTGTTTCTTAAGAAGAGGTGCCAAAGAAGATGTTGGAAGATTTTTGGAAAGAAAATATCATTTTATTGTTTTATCCCTTTCTGCAAGAATGTTGCATTTTTTGGCTGATTTTTAAATGTTTTGGAAGTCAATTGTTGGACTTCTCACTAATGATAGATCATCCTAACATCAGTTTTAAACACTATACAGACACCACAGATCCCAGGGAAATTTAAATAGTGATTCCACACAAAGTAGAGATTGTCAGAAACACTGACCTATTTTTTTCCATTTGGATATATATAAAAATGGAAATATACATATATATATAAACAGAGAGACAAAACATCCTACTTAAATATATATTTGAGAGTTATTCTTTAGGATTAAATTTCACAAATAGGAACATGGTCTTATAATTACACAAACTACTTTCTTTTGGAGAAGGGCATGGTCTATTTTTGTTCTTTTGAGAGCTTTCTGGCAGTCATCGCCCAAATTGTATCTGCTTCAGTTGGTAAGGGCATTTGTTCAAAGGTGAATTACTAAGAAAGAGTGAGTCACAAGTAGATGGCTTCACCCTTAAAACACAGAAAATTGTACAAAAACTAATGCAAGAACAATGGAATCTGGCTTCTTTGGTTCCAGTCCTGATTCCCTTCTACGAAGAAACAGCCTGAGCTCAGGATAAGCTGCTTGAGAGCTGATGAAGAAAAAATAGAATGGTGGATACCAGATATCAGGGAAGGAAAGTCAAAGAGCTAAACAGGCCTATACTCTTCAAATATACTAATTTTTTTTTTAATTTTCTTTTCTATAATCTACTAGAAGAGAAATTTAGGAAATCTAAATGCTCCAATTCAGAAAATTAGGATTATTTTCCTATATTTAAAATAATTTTAAAATCCAATGTTTAATTTCAGTTCAACATGCCAATTTTATGCCTTGGCTTCTAAAATCTTCCTGAAATAAGTAAGAAAAAAGTAAATAAATAGTTGTGGCCAGTTGAGTAAAAGGAGAAATCATCGCAGGTTGGCTAAAGATGGCTGTAGTAACTGTACATTTGTCATTACATTATTTAAGTAGAATTCAAAGTTCTAGGAAATACAGCCTACTCTAGTTTTAGATTGTTGTTGCTGCATGTTGTCAAATTGATTCTGACTCATAGCACCCCTACAGGACAAAGCAGAACTGTCCTATAGGGCTTCCTAGGCTATAATCTTTATGGGAGCAGATCACCATGTCTTTTCTCCCAGAGTGGCTGGGGAGGTTCTAACTGCCAATCTTTTTGGTAACAACTTAACCATTGTGCTACCAGGGCTCCTTGGTTCTCCCACATGGAAGATGAGAATTTTGCACCACTAGGGCTCCGCCAGTTTCAGGTTAACCACATACAAAATCATGGTCAAAATTGCAGGGATCTTTCTAAGAAAATTACTTACGTGCTTATTAGATGAATACAACTGAAAATAAATGCTTAAGGGGGCAACGGGGTACTTGACTGAAAGACAGGATAATGTGTTACACTGCTGAGTAGACTCAAATCCGAGATGTGAGGCTGGTAGGCAATATCGAAACGATCTACATTCTACTAAGAATCTGTTTTCAACCTTACACCCCTTTGTCATATTGTGGGTCAATGAGTTTGAATGTCTTGAAGACCCAAGAGGAATTTCTGTGAAGGAATAAGAGAAAGTCATGAAGTGGGAGGACAATCTGACACTTTTCTCAAGACCCTAATCTAGTACAACATATTTCAATGCGGAAAAGGTATCAAATCAGTCCCTTGTATTCCTTTTTCTCTTTCTTCTTTTTCTCCTTGCCTCTCTCATCTCCTTTTCTTCTTCGACTCAGCGTTAACGGTGTTGGCAGCACAAGGAGTTTTCAAAGTTAGTGATAAAATTTTGGTAGTAATGTGTGATCAGGGAGCTGGGCTTTTTGTCGAATCATCATAGTCATCACCATCAGTGGCAGTATTATCATTATCATAGTACCTTACAACATAATAGTGCTTTACATTATTTTAATATTTTCATTTTATAGATGCTTTTACCTGTATAATATCTGAGTAGCAAAGTAGTATAGTACTGAATAACATAAATAGGTAACTATAACTGTCTGTAAATGTATGGTACTAAAAATATCTAAACCAAAAGCGAAGGACGAAATATTTTTAAATTCTCTATGTGCTAGCCAACACTTGGTATGAAGTGTTAGCTATAGTCCAAAGACAAATATCATAGCTTTTTACATAATGGCTTTCCTTTGTACCCAGCTAATTGCTTTAGAATACATTCGCAGTTTCCCTATCGATGGTATTCCTGGGCTGTTATAGGAATCTAATTTTGCTTATCTCACACATAAATTATAGGCAACTTGGAATCAGCAAGACATAAAGTTGGACTTAAATTATGGAAAATGAGAGGGTGCTGAAAATCACAGAATGGCTAAATGCCGTGGCTTAATTCTGGTGTAATATACCACTAAATACCAAAGAAGGCATTGAAATGGGTGGAAAGGAATGAGAATCATTAAAACCTACCCTTCCAGATATTTCATACAGCATCTGGGAGTAGGCTCAATAGAGAGGAATTGGAAAAGTCATCGTGATTTTATAGAACATTTTAAAAATTTCCTATTTTGAGTTAGACTTGGGACAATGCCTTTTATAGAAATCTTGATATTTTTCCCATTTGCTACTTCCCAATCTTAGTAAATGGCATTATCATTCCTGAAATCGAAAAGCTAAGTCAGCATTGATTTCTGCCTTCACATCAACCCTCTTATCTAATCCATTGCCTAATTCTGTCAGTTCTACTTTCAAAATATATCTTAAATCTGCTGTCTTTTCTCCTTTCCTAGCACTACCACACTAGTCTAAACACTCCTTGTCTCACTAAGAGGTCAACATCAGTCAACTAAGTCTTACATACTCCACTCTTGACTACAATAAAATCATTCTCTGCAATGTAGACAGATTTACTTTTTAAAAAGTAAATCAGACTGTGCCAGTCCCCTAACTGAAATCGTCCAGTGACTTTCTATTGCAACTGGAATGAGAACATTCTCGTAACTATGGCCTTCAATGCCCTAGATGATCTTATTTCTACTTACTTCTCCCACCTCATCTGGCACCACAGTCTGAGACTACTCACTGGTTTAATTGTTTATATCTGTCCTATTTGAAGATGGACTTCAAAAGTGCAGGGATCTTGACTCTCTTGTGCATAGCGGCACCCAGTTCCTAGCAATTATCACATAGTACACTATATATATATATATAATCCCCACTTACACATTTGAGTTACCACGAACCACACTTTGACCAACCATCCATATATATATATACACATATTTTTTCTGGTACATTTTATCATTAGTAATATGTACTACATAAAATGTTGCAGTGCGTAATTTGCCGACGTTATCATTTTCATGCCAACCCCTAAAGACAAAAAAAGATCTGATTTATAAAGACACTGATAATAAAAAGCAATAATAATGAAAACTAAAAAAACTGAGGTTTTCGACTTATGTCAGAACCGATTTAGGACAGAATTGTTGGAAAGAAACCCCATCATAAATCAGGGACTACCTGTGTATACGTGTATGTGTGTATACATATATATATGCATATTAAATAAATAAGCAAATGAATGAACACAAGCCAGCTGTTCTCTGCCTTCTCCGCAGTTCTGCATGATACTTAAGGACCAGCCACAATGACTCCAAGGGAACTTCCCTGAAACCATGTTTCAGCGACAACCACTTGTTAACCTTGGACTCCAACCCACAACTCTCAGACAAAATTGGACTGAGCTCTGCATCCCTTTCACTTCTGTACTGAAGAATTTTATTATCCTAACTGGCCTGCAGTATGACAGAGACTACATAGCATTCCATTACTTTAACAGATCAGGAAACAAATCCTAAAAGTGTGTAATCTTAAAGCTATACATTTGAGAAATTAGGAGTTAATATGTCATCGATAGTGTATCAATTCATTCATTCATTCCACAGATCTCTTTTTATTGTGCTTTAAGTGAAAGTTTATAGCTCGTTAGTTTCTCATACAAAAATTCATACACACATTGTTATGTGACCCTAGAAGCTCTCCTCTTTTCCACTCAGGATTTCCCTTGTCCATTCAACAAGCTCCTGTCCCTTTCTGCCTTCTCATCTCACCTCTGGGCCAAATCAAAAACCAAACCCATTGCTGTCGAGTCAAATCCGATTCATAGTGACCCTATAGGACAGAGTAGAACTGCCACATAAGATTTCCAAGGAGCACCTGGTGGATTCGAACTGCCAGCCTTTTTGGTTAGCAGCTGTAGCTCTTAACTACTATGCCACCAGGGTTCCCAGCACCAGGCAGGAGCTGCCCATTTAGTTCAGACATTTATTGAGTCTCTCACTGGGGCACTTCCAGGTTTTGTGGGGCTTCAAGTTTATAAAATTGTATTTGGAGGGTTCTTAAGAAAAAAAAAAAAAAGTAGCTCACTTTTCAAGTTTTACTAAAATATATGAACTTGAAAACACATTTCTGGGGTTCCTTCCAGAGACTTGGAAAGGGCCTATATAGGTGAGGGGAGCCTGAAAGTTAAATTTAATGCCCTGGGTAGTAAGTGGTGCTCTTGAGAGCCTACAAAACATTGCACTGGCTGCTAGATTCAGTCATGAATGACATTGTTCCTGCTCCAAAGGAGATGGTCGAAGGAGCCAAATTATAAATACCACAAATTCTGAGATGAAGATTAGCTCAGGGTATTTAGAAAATGCTAGGAAGGTCAAGGGCAACTCAGGGCAGGCATCCTGGAGGAGGTAAAATTGTGACTGAGTGTTGAAGTTCAGTTAAGACATGGTCTGGCCAAGAGAGAGGCCCTGAGTGGAGAGTGGATAAGATGGTGGGTGAAGAAATGAAGCAGAGACAGCTCATCAGGAAGTGGTAACAGCGTCTGCAAAGGCATAGAGTTAGAGAAGGAGTGGGTACATTTAGGAGCACTCAGTGCTTGGGTCTGGATGGTACTTGTGGTGAAAACGTCGTCAGTGACGAGGCAGTGGCAGAAGGCAGAAATCAGTTCAGAAAGCACCTTTGGTGTCACACTAAGGGGTCTGTGCTTTCTCTTGAAACTCATTGAAGACGTTTAAACAAGGAAATGGTGTATAAAATGCATGTCTTAGTGAGGTTATTCTTTTGGTAATGTAGAAAATGGATTGGAGCGCGGCACAACTGGAAGCAAGGGGACCAGACAGAATGCTATTGCTATCACCAATGAGGAGGAAAATGATGAGGGCTTAACTAAGGGGTTAGGAGGATGCCTGCTTCCAGCCCATGTATCTCATTCAAAGATGAACGATTTAAAGCGTACACTGTGTAATGGAAATTTTATTCTCATTCATAACAGGAACACTGGAAAAGCAGGCATCCTAGCTAGTAATTCCTGATCTGCTACTGCTATGCTAGAAAATGCTAAGAAGTTCAAGGGCAGCTCAGGATAGGCATCCTGGAGGAGGTAAAACTTAATTAAACCTCAGTTTGCTCATCTGAGAAATAGAAGAACTCACCTAGCTAATCCTTAAGGCAGCTTTGCAATTCTAAAATCCTATGGACAAGACAGCTTCCACATTTTGAATACAGAGCTGTTATTTACTGCTCCATTTTGCAACTTAGGAAAAGAAAATGAGCTCATTAACTTGGAATTAACCCTCTAATTGTTCTGTCTTATATCTAGAATGCCAGGCATTGACATGGACTTTTCACAAATAATAATTAAAACTCAGTTATCTTTATGAGCAAAGGTTCTTCAAAAGAGTATAATTTAAATACAAATTCTAAATTAAAAAATTACTTTTTGTTTCTCCTATGTTATAAAGAACAGGAGAAAATCTCTCTCAACATATCATGTATTATTTATTTTGAAATAGGATAAATTAATAATTATGTATAGGTAAATACCTCAAAATTCCACGCTTGCAATTATAAACTAAGATCAGGCTATTTTAAATAATTCCACTAGTTAGCTCTAATTATAGTTGTCTTTTTTTTTTTTTTTTGAAATGCTCCAGTTCTATACTTGAACCAGGAACTTGGTATCAGGCAAGTGCTTGCCTGCCAATCACTGCATGGGCACAGGTAAGTAAGCCACTCAAGCCCTCTAACCTCCATACACTTAAATATAATGTATTTGAGTTTACATGTTAAAAAATCCTTTGCCATCGAGTCGATTTTGACTCATAGTAACCTACAGGACAGCATAGAACTGCCCCATAGAGTTTCCAAGGAGCTACCGGTGAATCCAAACTGCGGACCATTTGGTTAGCAGCCGAGTTCTCAACCACTACACCACCAGGGCTCCATTTTTGTAGCCACGTGGAATTTTCTATATTTGACCCCAAAAATGTTACTCTCATCATAATACAATACTAAAATATGAGGCTCATTTAAAAAAATAATAACCACTGTTTTCAAGAGTTTCAATTCATCGAATGCATTTTGTGGAGTATTAAGACATAGGATATAAAACCCAAAGCAAAGCAAGTGGCTTTGTGAAAAGGTCGCATTTACAGATTTTGTTGTCTTTGATGTCGTTAGTTGCCATTGAGTTGGCTCTAACTCATGGTGACCTTATGTATAACAGAACAAAACTTTGACCAGTCTTGCATCATCTTCATGATATTCTTGAGTCCACTGTTGTGACTATTTTGTAGTGCCTCACCTTCCAACGCTGTATTGGACTAAACCAGATATCATTCTGTTGTGATTCATAAGGTTTTCATTGTCTAATTTTTGGAAGTAGATCACCAGGCCTTTCTGTATAGTCTGTTTTAGTCTGGAAGCTCCACTGAAACTTTTGGGTGACCCTGCTGGTATCTGAAATACCAGTGGTATAATTTCCAGCATAACATCAACATACAAGCCACCGCAGTATGACAAACTGAGAAATGGGTGGTGACTTTTCAAATTTACTTGATGTAAAATTTAAATGTAAAACTAGAGCCCACTTCATTTATGGAATTTTGGACTCAGTTGTCCACTCTGCCTAAAGAAGCATTGCAAGAACTATAAGCTTTATACTGAGTTTTTCCAAACCACCAGAATGTTAGGGAAGAGCTAACCACATGTGTCAAGGCCTCCAAAGTGCATGTCTTCAAACAATTAGAATGGAAAGAGTGGCTGGGTTCTGATTACCAATAAGGAGCCAGGAGACCATGTATTTCACAGGTGCTAGCAACACCAGACCCTCATATGTCTGACGGTTTGTTGTACTGTGAGGGCTGGCATGTTGCTGTGATTCTGGAAGCTATGCCACGAGCATTCAGATATCACAAGAGTCACCCATGGCAGAGAGGTTTCAGCTAAGCTTCCAGACTAAGACGGACAAGGAAGACTGGCAGTCTACCTCTGAAAAAAATTAGTCAGTGAAAACATTATGAATAGCAGCAGACCATTGTCTGATGTAGTGCCGGAAGATGAGCCCCCCAGGTTGGACAGCACTCCAAAAATGACTGGGAAAGAGCTGCCTCCTCAAAGTAAAGTCAACATTAAAGAAGTGGATGGAGCCAACTTTGGGACCTTCATTTGCTGATTTGGCAAGACTCAAAATGAGAAGAAAGAGCTGCAAACATCCATTAATAATCAGAACCTGGAATGTATAAATTATGAATCTAGGAAAATTAGAAATCATCAAAAATGAAGTGGAATGCATAAACATCAATATCTTAGGCATTAGTGAGCTGAAATGGAATGGTATTGGTTATTTTCAATTGGACAAACATATGTTTTATTATGCCAAGAATGACAACTTGAAGAGGAATGGCTTTGCATTATCATGAAAAACAACTTTTCAAGATCTAGCCTGAAGTACAATGCTGTCACTGAGAGGATAATCACCTACAAGGCAGACCAGTTAATACAACTATTATTCAAATTTATGCAATAACCACTAAAGTCAAAGATGAAGCAACTGAAGATTTTTACAAGCTTCTGCAGTCTGAAACTGATGGAACATGCAATCAGGATGCATTGATAATTACTGGCCATTGGAATGCAAAAGTGGGAAACAAGGAAGAAAGATCAGTAATTGGAGAATACGGCCTTGGTGATAGAAACAATACGGGAGATCGAATGACAGAATTTTGCAAGACCAATGACTTCTTCATTGCAAATACCTTTTTTCACCAACATAAACGGTGACTATACACATGGACCTCACCAGATGGAATACACAGGAATCAAATCAACTACAACTGTTGAAAGAGAAGATGGAAAAGCTCAATATCATTGGTTGGAACAAGGCCAGGGGCTGACTGTGGAACAGATCATCAGTTACTCATATGTAAGTTCAATTTGAAACTGAAGAAAATTAGAACAAGTCCAAGAGAGCCAAAGTATAACCTTGAGTATACCCCATCTGAATTTAGAGACCATCTCAAGAATAGACTTGATGTATTTAACACTAATGACCAAAGACCAGACGAGTTGTGGAATGACATCAAGGACATCATACCTGAAGAAAGAAAGAGGTCATTAAAAAGATAGCAAAGAAAGAAAAGACCAAAATGGATATCAGAAGAAACTCTGAAATTTGCTCTTGAATGTTGAACAGCTAAAGCGAAAGGAAGAAATGATGAAGTAAAAGAACTGAACAGAAGATTTCAAAGGGCAGCTTGAGAAAACAAAGTATTACAATGACATGTGGAAAGAGCTGGAGATAGAAAACCAAAAGAGAAGAACATGCTCTGCATTTCTTAAGCTGAAAGAACTGAAGAAAAATTCAAGCCTCTAGTTGCAACAGTGAAGGATTCCATGGGGAAAATATTAAACAATGCAGGAAGCATCAAACGAAGATGGGAGGAATACACACAGTCATTATACCAAAAAGAACTGGTCAGTGTTCAACCATTTCAAGAGTAGCATATGATCAAGAATCAATAGTACTGAAGAAAGAAGTCCAAGCTGCACTGAAGGCATAGTCGAAAACAAGGCTTCAGGAATTGATGGAATATCAATTGGGATGTTTCAACAAACACATGCAGCTCTGGAAGTGTTCACTTGTCTATGCCAAGAAATTTAGAACACAGCTACCTGGCTAACCACTTGGAAGGGATCCATATTTGTGCCTATTCTCAAGGAAGGTGATACAACCGAATGTGGAAACTATCAAACAATATCATTAATATCACACACAAGTAAAATTTTACTGAAGATTAATCAAAAGCGACTGCAGCAGTATATCTACAGCGAACTGCCAGAAATTCAGTCCAGATTTAGAAGAGAAAGTGGAACCAGGGATATCATTGCTGATGTCAGATGGATCCTGGCTGAAAGCAGAGAATACCAGAAGGATGTTTACCTGTGTTTTATTGACTATACGAAGGCATTCCACTGTGTGGATCATAACAAATTATGGGTAACATTGTGAAGAATAGGAATTCCAGAACACTTAATTGTGCTTATGAGAAACCTGCACATAGATTAAGAGGCAGTTGTTCAAACAGAACAAGGGGATACTAAGTGGTTTAAAGTCAGGAAAGGTGTGTGTCAAGGTTGTATCTTTTCACCATACCTATTCAATCTGTATGCTGAGCAAATAATTTGAACAGCTGGACTATAAGAAGAACGGGGTATAAGGATTGGAGGAAGACTCATTAACAACTTGAGTTATGCAGGTGACATAACCTTGCTTCCTGAAAGTGAAGAGGACTTGAAGCACTTACTGATAGATATCAAAGATCACAGCTTTCAGTATGAATTAAACCTCAACATAAAGAAAACAAAAATCCTCACGATTTGGACCAATAAGCCACATCATGATAAAAGGAGAAAAGACTGAAGTTGTCAAGGGTTTCATTTTACTTGGATCCACAATCAACATCCATGGAAGCAGCAGTCAAGAAATCAAAAGATGCATTGCATTGGGCAAATCTGCTGCAAAAGACTTCTTTAAAAAATTGAAAAGCAAAGATGTCTCCTTGAACACTAGGGTACATCTGACCCAAGCTATGGTATTTTCAGTCACATCAAATGCATGTGAAAGCTGGACAATGAATAAGGAAGATCGAACAAGAATTGATGCCTTTGAATTGTGGTGTTGGTAAAGAATATTAAATATACCATGCACTGCCAAAAGGACAAACACATCTGTCTTGGAAGAAGTACAACCAGAATGTTCCTTAGAAGCAAGGATGGCGAGACTGCATCTTACATACTTTGGACATTTTGTCAGAAGGGATCAGTGCCTGGAGAAAGACAGCATGCTTGGTAAAGTAGAGTGTCAGCAAAAAAGAGGAAGATCCTCAATGAGATGGATTGACACAGTGGTTGCAACAATGGGCTTAAGCATAACAATGATTGTAAGCAAGGCACAGGACCTGATAGTGTTTCATTCTGTGGTGTAGGGTCTCTGTGAGTAGCAAGTGACTGGATCGCACCTAAAAACAACAACAACAACAAAACACCAGGTGTAGATGAACCTTGGTATGTTTAGGAAAATAAAGTAAAAACTACTTGGGGTGGGGAGAGGGGGCTTTAGTTAAAGTACATTAGCAAGAAACATAAGAGAAAATCAAAATCAATATGGTAAGGTTATAGGGCTCTGATCTGAACTTATTCTAGAGGGGTAGTCCAAAACCAAACCGATTGCAGTCGAGTCGATTCCGACTCATAGCGTCCCTATAGGACAGAGTAGAACTGTCCCATAGGGTTTCCATGGAGCTGCTGATGGAATCGAACTGTTGACCTTTCGGTTAACAGTTGAGCTCTTAACCACTGCACCACTAGGGCCCCGCTGTTACATGATTAGGTTTTAATATTAGCTCCTCCTCCCTTCTCCTCCATATGCATCCTCTTTCTCTTATCTCTGAAATTTCTCCAGATTCTTAGTACTCTACATGCTACATGACTTTGAAATTAGCTATTTTTACACTGCCTAATCTGTGTACTATGTTTGTAGCAAGCCACCAATTTGTTCTTTTTTTTCTAACAGCTCCTCTTGCCTGCAATGAAAGTCACTCTGGTGTAGAAGGTGGGGGGTACAGGATTTCTTAAGCAATCATGATGGGGGAGTATTTATTAATCTTCACCTTGGAAGATAAAAGAGAATGACTGACTTTAGGTTTTATGAGAAAGTTATAAATTTAAGTATCTTAAATATTGAAGACTAATTTTTTTAATGACCCAGTTTCATGGGCCTGGAGGAGATTCCAACGTCAGCACTACCACCATCTCAGGCTCTTTTTTATCTTGCCACATTGATCCTCAGGAAAACTTCTGTGTATCACCTGGGAGAGATGGCCAACATCACTCTCCTGGTCTTGCCCTCAAAGTAGGTAGATACCACAATCCCATAAAAATAATCTAGATTTTATGGAGACAGTTATCAGCACACAATCAACTTGAGCTTTTTCAGGCACCAGTTCTAGCTAGCTCTAAACTGCCAATAACTAGTTTCAAAATTAATCCATGAGGTCAAGGGAGACCCCCCTCCAACACACTTGAGATAGAGGGACAGGAAGAACCCTACCTACATCCATCGGTAACATCAAAGGGACTCTAAGCTTTCTCCATAGGGCTCTTCTCACAAAAACCCCCTCTCCTGTACTTTCTCAGCCCTCTTAAAACCTAGAAGTGGATAAGGAGGTCCAGAAGTCCTGGACCAGCTCCTTAAACACAGCCTTTGAATATCATCATTTTGTAATTTAGAATTAAAATTTAACAACTCTCTTTTTGTTTCTATTTGATACTTAAATTGTAACATCCTAGTACATATAAAAAAAAAACAAAATATAAAAAATAAGGAGAAAATTATTATCATTGTGGGATCTTTTGAAATTTATAAGTCATAAAAAGAGGGACTAAATAAGAATTTTTTTTCTAAAGTATAACTAAAAAGGTCACTCTAATAGCTAAATAATAAAACTTGTAATAAAAAAAATCCTTTGAAATTCATAGGGAACATCTATAAAAACTGCCCCTGTATTAACTAGGCCATAAAAAATTATCCAGAAAATCTACACTCTCTGATCACAATGTAGTAAAACTAAATGTTAATAGTGAAACTACAGCTAAAGGAAACCTATGAATTTGAGGAAAATATAATTTTAAATCACCCGTGAACTAAAGAATAAATAATAACAGATTTATGTCTGAACAACAATCACAATAAAAACTCTATGTATTACAACATTGTCTATAGCAAAGGAACTAAATTTACAGCCCGAATATGATTTCTTTAATATTTGAAAGAACACATCCAAGTATCTGGTTTCAAAAGTTGAAAAAATAACAAAAGAGTAAAAGGAAAAAAAGATTAATGATAAAATTAAAAAATTACTGTAGTATAAAAAAACTAAAGTATGAAAATGATCAACCAAAACCAAAAGCTTTTCCTCTGAAAAGACTAATAAAATATAACAAGCCTCAGGAAATGCTGATTAAGGGAGAAGTCAAGAATAAAAAATACCAACAATGAAAAAGTTATAGACTAGAGATGCAGTGAACTTTTTTTTAGTTATTAAGTACTTTAAACAACTTTATTTTGAAATTTGAAAGTGTAAATGAAATGAACATTGAATATCAAAGACCTAAATATATAAATAGCCATGTAATAAATGGAAGAAAAAGTCAGAAATTTCCTATGCCCACAAAAAAGACCAGACCAGATGGTTTTACAGTTGACTTTTAACAACCTTTAAAGTAAAAGAAAAAAAAAAAAAAGCTTAAATTCCAACAAGTGTTCTAGGAACTAGAAAATTAAAGAAACAGTCCAATTCATTTATGGGTCATTTTTAACCCTGATACAAAATAAAGGCAAAAAAAAGAAAGAAAAAAAATGTGGAAGTCAATCTCTTTTATGTCATCAGATGCAAAAATTCAGAATTAATCTTTCACTTAGACAGTCTAACAGCTTTCTATAAGAAAATAGAAATCATTATAAGACAAAATGCTCAGGGTATTTGTCAATTTCTGAAATTTTATTTAAAGAATTCTCAGAATAATGAACAGCCACACAAAAATACAATCATCAATCTTTAGATCTGAAAAATGAAAAAAAAAAAAAAGTTATTTGCCTTTAGCTCTTTACTCCAACTACATGCAAGTTATTGCATAATTTTCATATTGTAAGATACTTTTGTAGATTTGTGCAAGGGTAAGTAGCAACTTTTTAAAGGCCTTTGAATATATTGTAATGGCAATAAGTAAGCTGCAAATGGAAAATTTCAAACTGGAGGCATTCGTGTCAGATGTAAGAATGATGGGACCAACATGCATTCCCAGGAAGCAAAAGGTCAGGATGCAAACCACTTGCTCATAGGAAGAATGTTTCAAGGTGTAAACAATTTGTTTCTGGGAAAAATGAGTTCATGACTGCAATCATGCATAACTGAAATGGCTGGCACCACTCATCTAGGTGGTAACTTACTCTCTCCTAGCCTAGTGGCCATCCTTGACATTTCAAAGGACTTCAAGCTTAATTTCATTAACCCGCTACCTTTTCTTTGTTCTTTATGCATACAGACCCTTTTCCGCAATTGAATGGTAGAGTGCTTTGTATTTTTATTTAGCACCTCCCAGCTTGAGCTCCATTATTCCTCAGTAAAACCCCTTTTCTTTTACTCCTGAGTACGAAATTTCCTTCTCCCTTGTTCTCTATGTATACAGGCCCTTCTTTCCTCTTGAACATTGAAGTGCTTTGTATTTTTTACTTAGCACTGCCCAACTCGAGCTGTATTATTCCTCAATAAAATTCCTTTTCTTTCACTCCTAACAGAGTACAAGATTTTCTTGTTTGACAAAACACAGTCTTAAGGGAAGAGAGGAAGAAAGTTTCCGGTTTGGAGTATTGAAAGAGCTCATAGTTGCACTTCTGCTCACTGCCCGAATTCCAAATGCAAAATAAAGAAAAACTTAAAAATAAAGAAATCAAACTACAGATGAACATGTATAGAATAACTGATGGGTTATATAAAGCTGTGCATACACCTACTCATATGTCTATTAATATATTTATGGCAACATATATAAGGAATACTTTAAAGGATAGACTTGAAAATATCATTAGTGGTTACTTCAAGAAGGCTAGTTTAGAGAACAGAATGGACAGTTTTACTTCTTCTTGAGTGATTATCACTTTTAATATTTAAAAATAATTTTCAAAATTAAAAAATTAAGGCAAAAATGCAGAATGAAAGGTGCTCTTTGACTAAGAGAGAGAAAGAGGACAGAGAGACAGAGAACAGGAGAGCAAGATAGTAAGGATGATTCTGAAAGGCTGGGAAAGGTAAAATGAATATAGTAGAAACATGTTCAAATTGCTAAAACATCTAAAGCAGATGGTGAAATAAAAAATAGATTTGAGGATTCCACAAGCTAATAAGCCTTTTGCCATTGAGTTTATTCCAACTTTTAGTGACCCTACAGGATGGAGTGGAACTGCTCCCATAGAGTTTCCAAGGAGCAGCTGGTGGATTCGAATTGCCGACCTTTTGGTTAGCAGTCATAGCTCTTAATCACTGCAGCACCAGGGCTCCCCCAGAACCTCATATGGGTGATAAAAAAAATGAGTGCCAATTCTCAAAAAATCTTGGGGAGGTACAGTGGGAAGGGAAGGATTAGAGTAAGCAGAATCTGAAGACAGAAATGAGAGTTTTTCAAGTCATAGGGTAATGAAAGAAATTCTGTGTGAACTTGTCTTACCAGTGACTGACTGCCTTATCCTCTCATCAGGCCACAGCTGAGTTTTCCACTTAAGTGGAAGATGTACTGGGGCTTTATGTGAATTTGACAAAACTTAATTTAGAAACTAGTCCATTCAGACTCCCATGTTTCTGTCAGTTTATCGTACTGTGGGGGCTTGCATGTTGCTGTGATGCCACCGGTATTCAGACTTCAGAGGGTCATTCATGGTGGACAAGTTTCTGCTGAACTTCCAGACTAAAACAGACTAGGAAAAAAGACCCAGCAGTCTACTTCTGCAAAGAATTATCCAGTGAAAACCTTATGAATAGCAGCAGAACATTGTCTTATACAGTGCCAGAAGTTGAGCCGCCCCGGGTGGAAGGCACTCAAAAGATGGCTGGGGAACAGCTGCCTCCTCTAGGTAGAATCAACCTTAATGACATGAATGGAGTTAAGCTTTTGAGACCTTCATTTGCTGATGTGGTATGACTGAAAATGAGAAAAGACAGCTGCAAACATCCATTAATAATTGGAACCCGAAATGTACGAACTATGAATCTAGGAAAATCAGAAATAGTCAAAAACGAAATGGAATACATAAACATCAACATCCTAGGCATTAGTGAGCTGAAACGGACTGATATTGGCCATTTTGAATCAGGCAATCATATGGTCTACTATGCAGGAATGAAAACTTGAAGAGGAATGGAGTTACATTCATCATCAAAAAGAACATCTCAAGATCTATCTTGAAGTACAATGCTGTCAGTGATAGAATAATACCTACAAGCCTACAAGGCAGACCAGTTAAATACAACTATTATCTAACCACTAAGGCCAAAGATGAAGAAATTGAAAATTTTTACCAGCTTCTGCAGTTTGAAATTGATTGAACATGTAATCAGTATGCGTTGATAATTACTGATGACTGGAATGTGAAAGTTGGAAACAAAGAAGAAGGAAAGGTGGTTGGAAAATATGGCCTTGGTGATAGAAACAATAAGGGAGATTGAATGATAGAATTTTGCAAGACCAATGACTTCTTCACTGCAAATACCTTTTTTCACCAACGTAAACAGTGACTATACACATGGACCTTGCCAGGTGGAATAAAAAGGAATCAAATTGACTACATCTGTGGAAAGAGATGATGGAAATTCTCAATATCATCAGTAAGAACAAGATCGGGGCTAACTGTGGAACAGGCAGTCAATTACTCATATGCAAGTTCAAGTTGAAATGGAAGAAAACAGAACAAGTCCACAAAAGACAAAGTATGGCCTTGAGTACATCTCACCTGAATTTACAGACCATCTCAAAAACGGATTTGACTCATTGAACACTAATACCCGAAGACCAGACGAGTTGTGTAATGACATTAAGGGCATTATATAAGAAAAAAGCAAAAGGTCATTGAAAAGACAGGAAAGAAAGAAAAGACCAAGATGGATGTCAGAGGAGACTCTAAAACTTGCTTTTAAAAGTCAAGCAGCTAAAGCAAAAGGAAGAAATGATGAAGTAAAAAGTTGAACAGAAGATTTTAAATGGTGACTTGAGAAGACAAAGTATTATAAAGAAGTGTAAAGACCTGCAGATGGAAAACCAAAATGGAAGAACACATTCTGCATTTCTCAAGCTGAAAGAACTGAAGGAAAAATTCAAGCCTTGAGTTGCAATATTGAAGAATTCTATGGGGAAAATATTAAATGATCAGGAAACGACAAAAGAAGATGGAAGGAATACACAGAGTCACTATACCAAAAAGAATTGGTCAAGAGGTAACAACATATGATCAGGAACTGATGGTACTGAAGGAAGAAGTCAAAGCTGCACTGAAGGCATTGGTGGAAAACAAGGCTCCAGAAATTGATAAAATACCAATTGAGATGTGTCAACAAATGGATGCAGCACTGGAAGTGCTCACTTGTCTATGCCAAGAAATCTGGAACACAGCTACCTGGCCAATTGACTGGAAGAGATCCATGTTTATGTTTATTCCCAAGAAAGGTGATCCAACCTAATGCAGAAATTATTTTTATTGCAAACAACTCTCAGTAAAATAGCATTAGAGGAAAGCTTTCTTGACTTGAGAAAGTGTATCTATCAGTAAACAAAAGCAAAGCATCATATTTTGCAAAAATAATAGAAGTATTTCCTTTAAAACAAAGAGCAAAAATGCACTATCACCACCATTATTCAGTATTTTTCTGTAGATCCCAGCTAGAGTATTTAGACAAAAAAAAAGAAAAAGAAATTGGGCTATTAGTATCAGAACAAAGAAGTTAAATTATTTTTAATTTATTGATGAGTTTTTTTCAACCTAGCAAATCAACAGAAAAATTGTTAGGACTAGGCTGTCAAAAATAACATCTCTGAAGTTTTAACATTAGATCTGATCCTGAAAGAATAAGAAGCTGATTCTATAAAAACTATGAGTATGTATACATGTATGTGTGTCTGCATGTTTGTGAAACTATATACGTGTGTCTGTGTGTGCATCTGCATATACATGTCTGTGTGTATGTCTCTATATGTGTGTGTCTGTATTTCTGCATATATGCATGTGTCTGTATTTGTGTGTGTCAATGTGTGTCTGTGATTATGCCTATATGTGTCTCTGCATATGTGTTTCTCTTTGAGTTTCTGTAGATGTGTCTGCATTTGTATGTCTGTGTTTATGTCTCCATATTTGTGTATATCTGTGTTTCTGAATATGTGTGTGTGTCTGTGATTGTGTGTGTATGTTTGTGGATATAGAGAGTGGAAAATATTTGCTGGAGGAAGGAAAAATAAACTCAAAGACCTTGGGATGGGAGAGAACTTGGTATTCCCAAAGAACAGAGAGGGTCCTAGGAGGTGGAGGGTTATTGACCCAGGGGATAGAATATAGGTCTAAGGGGCAAGCAGAGGCCATGTCATGTAGGATCCTCTAAGGCATGAAAGGAGTATGGATTTTGTTCAAATGAAGCTTCTGATGGATTATTAGCAGGAGAGGGGCAATTTCAATGTACACTTTCAGAACAGTATTCTGGCTACTGGGAAAGCAATAATACAAATCAGAAAAACTACTTAGAAAGGTTTTGCAGTTGCTCAGGTGAGAGCTGTTGGTGGCTTGACTTAGATTTTCCAGACATGTAAACCAAGAGCTATTGGTGGTTGAGGTAATGGAGAAAAGTAGATTTGAAATGTATTTTGGAAGCTTAACTGACTATATGTGCTTGTGGAATGCGTGTGTGTGCATGAGGGGGAGACATAAATAGGACTTTCAATGATATAATGAGCAATGGTATAAATGATATTTTTGCCATTAACTGGGATAAGAAATATTGGGGTAAAAGAATGTTAGTTGAGGACGATGAGAGGTGAAATTTAGAGATTCATTTTAGGCACGCTAAGATTAAGATGCCAATTTGAAATTCAAATGTACATGCTAACTTTGACAGTTGAAGAAATTGAAGTTCAGGGTTGAGTTCTGGTCTGGAGATACAAGTTCATAAAAATCACTATTTAAGTTGTTTTTAAAGCTATATAACAAAATGAGTTCACTCAGAGAGAGAAAGAGAACATAGAAAAGTGAACAACTGCAATCCTGAGGCCCTGCAACATTTACACATCTTGTAGATAAGATGATGAGAGAAAAGGAGAGGCAAACATGTAGCAGAAAAAGTAGACAAATGAAGTATGACAGAAACCAAAAGGAAAAAATTAATTCAAAAGGAAATAAAGTGGATATAAGTAGTGTTATGGATTGAATTGTGTCCCTCAAAAAAATATGTGTTGAGATTCTAGCCCCTGTACCTAAAAATATGACCCTGTTTGTAAACAGGGGTTTTCTTTTGTCATGTTAATGAGGTCACACCAGAGCAGAGTGGGTTCTAAACCTAATCTCTTCTGAATTATGTAAAGAGCAGAATAGGCAGAGACATGTGTTGAGGGTAAACAGACACTGAGGAATGGCAAGAAACTCCTGGGGCTGCCATTTTTTTTTTTTTTTTTTATGAAGAAAACATAAAAGAAAGCCATTGCCATTGAGTTGATTCCAACTCATAGCAACCCTATAGGACAGAGCAGAACTGCTCCATAGGATTTCCAAGGCTGTACTCTTTATGGAAATTAGACTGCCACATCTTTCTACCGAGGAGTGGCTGATGGACCTTTTGGTTAGTAGTAGTTATCAGTTCCTGATAAGGAAGGGTCCTCCTTTAAAGCTGATGCACTGATTTGGACCTCTAGCCTCCAAAACTGTGAGAAAATAAATTTCTGTTATTTAAAGACACCCACTAGATACTTTTGTTATGGCAGCACTAGATGACTACGGCAAGTAGTGTAATACTGTCAAGAAGTTTTGCTACTAAAAAATGGGGCGATTGCAGGAGGGTGAGATTCACTCTAACAGTGCTTCTCAGACTTTATTATGCATACAAATCGCCTGGTCTCCTGTTAAATTCACATTATGATTGTGTAGGTCTGAGATTCTGCCTGCCTAGGAAGTTCCCAGTTGAGACCCAGGGTACAGGTTCAGATTTTTATGTAGCAAGGCTGTATAATGTTTACCAAAAAATGAAAGTTTCAGAAATATACATGCAGGTGAGTTCACAGGTGGAACTGAATCGTTAAACCAGACTCATACAAATCAGAGGTATTGCTTAGAATCAAGCTTTACTAATGATTTCAAAAATAGTCAAGCAAATAAAGCATATTGAGGTCTGAGATATACTGCATGGCTCCCTCTTCCTTGTCACGTTGAACACACGCTCTCTGGATCACAATAGCAGGTGAGGCTTTTAAGTGAAAACATGTGGATTTCTGGATTATTAATCACATAACAAAGAACATTTAAGTTATGAAATGTCCCCATGTTTTACCCTAGATAGTTACATAGCTTATATGATATTCTCTCCAGGAATCTAAGTCTTGTAAATCCAAGCATTTCATCTTTAACTATAAGAAATTCTTTAATCAGGAACTTCCTGCTAAAGTGTGTGTGTTCTTTAGATAAGACTTTTTCCTCTTACAAAATATCATCAGTCTATTTACTTGGAGGTTCTACTGACAAGTAGATTAGACCAGATCACCTGATTTTCCTCAAGGGTATCTAAATTCCAAAGAAGGGAATAAATGCATCACAGCCTAGATGTTTTAACTTCTTTCTCTTCAACAGGTTCATGAAACCCTTATTTCTCTATCATTCTATAGCCTGCGTAGAAGACAGGAAACTTTTTCACACTATTGAGATAGTAATAAGGGAATGAACACTTCTTCCTTTTTTTCCCCTCTATTCTCAATACGTATCTCTAGAAAAGCTATGATAATCTGGTGAGATAAGACTGCACCTTCTATTTATTGGTACTTACCACCAGATTTTTTTTTTTTATCACCAGCAGGTAGGGTCAATTGCTATTCGAGCCTGGAAGGTTCTTTTCTCTCTTGGAAGTGCCTGTGTGTATGTATGTGTCTGTGTGCCTATCTGGAAAGGTGAGATGAACTTATACATTTTTCCTTTACATGCTTTTGTTTTAAATTGAGGAGGAAGATTGGAAAAACATAGAACCAGATATGGATATATTTTACTGTAATTAAACTGAGTTAAAAATATTAACAAAAAATTTAAGAGCAATACACAATTGTCTCCAATGCAAATGGATAATTTTCCAGAATAGACCATATGCTAGGCCACAAAACAAGTCTCAACACATTTGAAAAGATTGAAATTACACAAAGAATCTCCTCTGACCATAATGGTATAAAGCTAGAATCAACAACAGAAAAACAAATGAGTACATGGACACTAAGTAATACACTACTAAAAAACTATTGAAGCATAGAAGAAATAAAAAGTGAAATTTAAAAATTCCTTGAATCAAACAAAGATGAAAACACAACATATCAAAACTCTTGGGACACAGCAAAAGCATACTCAGAGGGAAATTCATAGCAATAAATGCCTACATTAAAAAAGAAAAAAAATCCAAAATTGACAACTTGTGCAAATAGAAAAAAAAAAAAAAAGACTATCAAAAGAAACAATAAGGATCAGAACAGAAATTAAAGAAACAGGAAAACAATAGAAAAAATCAATAAAACCAGAAGTTGGTTCTTTGAAAGGGTCAATAAAATAGACAAACCATGGCTAGATGGGCTAGACTGACAAAAAAAGTAAAGAAGAGGCAAATAATCAAATAAGAAATAAAAATAGAGACACTACAACAGCTCAACTGAGGTAAAGAGGATCATAACAGAATACTATAAAAAATTATACCCTATAAATTTCAAAATCTAGATGAAATAAGCAAATCCTTAGACATAGTATCTGCCTAAACTATCACAAATATAGGTAATAAATCTAAGCAGATAACAAAAAAGAGATTGAAGATGACGTTAAAAAAAAAAAAAACTGCCAACAACAACAAAAAGCAAAGGACCTTATTTCTCTGCTCACTTTTTTCCTATGTCCTTGTCACTCATGTTCTCTCTAAGCTACTCCAGTTGGGTTTTTACCCCATCACTTCTCTTGACCCTGTCACTATTGACCATCATCTTGCCAAATCCTATGGTCACTTTCCTGTCCTCATTCTTGTCTGCTCAGTAGAATTTAAAAGAGGTGGACATTTCCTCATCCTTGAAATACTTTCTTTTCTTGGCTTCCATGTCACTACAGACTACGGCTTTCAAGCCCTGGCAGCTCATTCTCAGCCTCCTCTATTGGATCCCCTTCCTTTTCCTTATCTCTTAATGTTTTGATGTTCCTTGGCTTTGATCTTCAGATCTCTATCTACGCACGCTTCCGTACTTGATAATATCTGACCCTATGACTCTAAATAGGATCAGTCATAGTTTAATGCCAGCTGGTATAGTAAACACACCCCAAATTACAATAACTAAACAAAAGTTTACTTCTTACTCACATAACAGCTCAATGCAGATTTTTCTGACATGTAAAGTTTTACTTAAGAAAAAAAAAAAGTGATCAAACCGGTGATCCTGTGATCAAAAAGGGTTGTATGGGTTCCTCTCTTTCTCCTTGTTCAACCTTAACTCCCACCACAGGGAGGTGAATTTTGAGTTATTCTTTGGAAATCAAATACCATTGTTGGCATTAAGCTATGCTTGTAGAGGGGACTGGTCCCACATGAGCATGTACTCACCAGCAGCAGGACCTATGTGCACTGCATGGACTGCTGGCTGGAGAACTGGATAGAACACACATAAGTAAATAGACCCACTGGGAGGGATATGGTTTAATCTGGGACAGTCAAGTTAATAGATCAATACTGAGAAACTACTTTAATTCAAGGTAAAGACAAAGCTCCTGTGAATGAATATTCAAATCCATCTGATACTCTAGCAATTTTTGCCAAATTCAGAGGCATAAATGCAATAGAAATAGCACATGAATTTCAAACACATTCATCAGGAAAGCAGAGAATATATATTATTTGCAAAATCACCAAAGTTTAGATAGTGTAGATTGAAAAGGTATTTCAGCAGCATAACAACTATTTAATCAATTTATTTCACTGTATAATACCAATAATGATAACGATAGTTTGCCGTTGCTAGGTGCCATTGAGGTGTTTCCAACTCATAGCAACCCTATGCACAACAGGATGAAACACTGCCTGGTCCTGTGTCATCCTTACAATAGTTGTTATGTTTGAACTCATTGTTGCAGCCACTATGTCAATCTATCTGGTTGAGGATCTTCATCTTTTTCTCTGACCTTCTACTTTACAAAGCATGATGTCCTTCTCCAGGGATTGATCCCTCCTGATAACATGTCAAAAGTATGTAAGGCAAAGTCTTGTCACCCTTGCTTCTAAGGAGCATTCTGGCTATACCTCTTCAAAGAAAGATTTGTTCATTCTTTTGGCACTCCATGGTATATTCACTATTCTTCACCAACACTATAATTCAAAGGTGTCGATTATTCTTTGATCTTCCTTATTCATTGCCTAGCTTTCACATGCATATGAGGCAATTGAAAATACCATGGCTTGGGTCAGATGCACCTTAGTCCTCAAGGTGACATTTTGCTTCGAACACTTTAAAGATACCTTTTGCAGCAGATTTGCCTGATGCAATGCATCATTTGATTTCTTGACTGTGGATCCAAGTAAAATGAAATCCTTGACAGCTTCAGTCTTTTCTCCATTTATCATGATGTTGCTTATTAGTCCAGTTGTGAGGATTTTGGTTTTCTTTATGATAGTTAGTATTGAATTTATGCTAGACACTCTTCTAAATGCTATTCATGCATTACTGCATTTAATTCTTACAGAAATCCCATAATACAGAGATATTAATTTGCCCACCAGACAGATTAGGGAACTAAGGGGCAGAGAGATTAAGAAGTTTGTTCAAGTTCCACAGCAAGCAACTCGTCTAGATACAGACCCAGGTAATCTAGCCTCAATGTTTATGATCTTAACCATCATACCATACTGCCTCTAAAATACAAGGACCATGAATTTCCAAAAAATAAAGAAGGATTGAAATATATTGCAGTTACAGTATTACTATTTCTGAACTTCACAAAACTAATTTTTAATATTCATGACCAATATATATTTAATTGTTGACATTTTAGAAAATATGCTTAAAGATCAAACATGTAATGAAAATGAAAAAATCAGGTTATCTTCTCAATAGTAGACATATTTGGAAATCTTATTCACTTGTTATGTTGATAAACCAAAAAATTAAATAAATGAATTTGAAGCCCTGTCTATAGAATGGCTAGTGACAAATTAACCACTCAACCCTAGAAAACTATGGAAGGTTTAGTCACAGACTGACCCCTGAATTCAAGCATTATTTCCTATTATTGTTGTTGTTAAGACAACCATCTTTTTTTCCTATTGCAAGTACACATACCTTATCAGGGAAAGAATGCTTTTAAATTCATGTTTTTAGCATACAATAACAGCAAAACTATGAGGCAGTAGAGCAGCATGACTAAAAGAACTAAATGAAATTAAAAAATGAATATTTTTCATTAGCCTATGATGTTGCTACGAGAAAAAATTCTACTGCCAATGTTGTCACTGAAATCTGTCCTGTCGGCTTTGAAAGAGATCCAAAAGAAAACAAAAACTTCTTTGATTTTTCTCACTTTAATTGTACACTCTTTATTAGATAACTGAGTTACCATCACCAGGACAAAGAATGTGAATGCAAATGGGGTATTCTAGTTTGGCCAACCAAAACGAAACCCATGTCATTGAGTCAATTCCTACTCATAGCGACACTATAAGACAGAGCAGAACTGCCACATAGGGTTTCCAAGGCTGTAAATCTTTATGGAAGCAGACTGCTACATCTTTCTCCTCCAGAGCAGCTGGTGGGTGTGGCTTGCTGACCTTTTGGTGAGTAGCCAAGTGCTTCAATCACTGAACCACTGGGACTCTATTCTAGTCTGACACAGACTCTATTTTCTCTGTTGTTTTAAAATTTTCTTGCCTCTACTTCTCCAGAAGGCTTGTTAACCACCACCCCTCCCCCCAAAAAATGTTGCCATCAAGTCAATTCCAACTCATAGCAACCCTATAGAACAGAGTAGAGCTACTTCACAGGAATTCCAAGGAGAGGCTGGTGGATTATGAACTGCAGACCTTTTGGTTAGCAGCCAAGTTCTTACCATGCCACCAGAGCTTCAAGAAGGCTTGTTAGTACCTAATGAATTCCTGGAGATCCCTTCCCAATTCTTCTGCAGACAACCCTAGATAACCAGAATCAAGATCTGATCACCACTGCTAGGACTGGGGCTAGACCACTGGCTCTGACCTCAGTATTACTGAATCTGATAGAGTAATTACTTCATGTGTGCCATTTGCTAGTTTCTAAACCATTCAAGTGAAACTTTGGATCCTCTTTGAATTACAGAAGAAATTTAGGAATATACAGACTCAATTGAATATTGTCGTTATTAGGCACCATCAAATGGGATCAACTTATATTTACCCTATGTACAACAGAACAGAACACTGTCACGTCCTGTACCATCATCAAAATCATTGCTATACTTGAGCCCATTACTACCACCTCACAATAAAAAAAAAAAAAAAGTTGTCAATAATGTTTATTAACTACATTTGGAAAGTTCTAAAAAGGGAAAAGAAGAAAAAAAATTCATTATTCTACCAACAATAAATTGTTCCATATGATTTTCTTCAAGGACTTCTGTATATATTTGAAACCATAATTTGCTTACTTTTCCAGTCCACACTTTTCACCACAAATACAACTTCCTTTTCAGACTATTAACATTATCTGTAAAAAAAATAATAATAATGCCATCATAATATTCCATTACATGGGTATATCATATTTTACTTAGTTCTTTCATTAGTGTAGGATATCAAATCCATAATTTTGGAGAGGGGCAGGGCCTAGATAACGGAGTAGTCAAACTCTTCCAGTGAACCCTCTTACAACAAAGATCTGAAAAAACAAGTGAAATAATTATATTTATGACAAGCTAGGAGCCCTGAACATCAAAGGAAAAGTTAGAAAACAGACTGAGCGACAGGGGGAGGGAGACATGGCTCAGAAACGGAGAGGAGTTGCTGGACCTGAATCACCAGGATCCCCCAGGCACCATTCCCAGGAACAATGGAGCCAGGCTGATGGTAACATTCGGCCACAGTTTCCTCAGGGAGAAACAGCCATCCGCACAACCTACTCATATCTCCGAAACCAGAGAAGAACAGCGTTCTTGGCAAAGCCTAAGTACTTGCATATATTTTACTGAGCCCTCCAGCCAGCAAGCTGGCTTCAGTAGCTGTCAATTTCCAAGGGCCTGAGAAAGGCCCTGCTGTGTGCCCTAAGCCATTCTCCCAGCCTTGGAAAAGGAATCAATTCACAATTGGGGAAAAAGATAATCTGCCAGCTCCACTAATCTGGAGAGCTCAGGACAGAAGCAGCTCCAGTCCAGGCATAAAAGGTCCATGGACTTTGCATAGCTTTCCCCCCTGCATGGACCGGTGGGCCTATTTCAGGAGAATAAGCCCTTGTTGGCAGACTGCAACTGTTTCAGCAGTGCAGTGGAGAGGTGGGTGTTTGATGTTTGACACCACTTTGCCAATTAAACAGGGTCCTCACCCACCCATATCAGGTGCCTAAGGACTGGCTGATCCATTCAGGTTACCCAGCCACCCACAACAGGAGTCCAAGCATAACTGGTACCTCCCAGTCCTTATAACCAAAAGATTTGGGTGCCCATGGTCCCTCTGCAGAACCCACCCACCTGTGTGCTCTAGAGAACAGGGGAATGCTTTCCTCACAGGCACCCAGGGGATGGTTGTCAGCCCCTGCCTTGTTCAGAGCATGACCCCTTGCTACAACCAGATACTGGTACCTACACCAATCATCTCTGCCCCACTAAGAATGTAGGACAGAACCTATACCACACATTTGATGACCAAATACCTGGACATCTGAGCTCAATCCATACAAGAAAAATGAATGGACTCCTAGGCTCATATACCAGATAATAGCTCTAGCCAACTGGTGACAGGGCGTTAGAGCTTCAAAGGTGAAAATAATCAAGTTGGCTCACTCAAGCAACCCATTTGGGCATAAAAAAACAAGGAGCTAGGGTATGGTAAGCAAACATAAAATAAACTAATAACTTATAGATGGCTCGGAGACAACAGTCAATATCAAATCACATAAGGAAGCAGACCATGAATGCTTCAACAAGCTCTCAAAAAAAGAATCAATGGATCTTCTGGATGAAGGTGCCTTTCTGGAATTTCTGGATGCAGAATACAAAAGATTAATATACAGAACTCTTCAAGACATGAGGAATGAGATCAGGAAGGAGATCAGGCAATACACAGAACAAGCCAAGGAATGCACAGATAAACAAGTTGAAGAAATTAAAAAGGTTATTCAAGTACATTATTAAAAATTTAATAAGCTGCAAGAATCCGCAGAGAGACAGCAATCAGAATTCAGAACATTAACAATAAAATCACAGAATTAGACAATTCAGTAAAAAGTCAGAGGAGCAGAATTGAGCAAGTGGAAGGCAGAATTGGTGAGATTGAAGCTAAAGCACTTGGCACCAATATATCTGAAGAAAAATCGGATAAAAGAATTAAAAAAATGAAGAAACCCTAAGAATCAGGTGGGACTCTATCAAGAGAAATAACCTATGAATGATTGGAGTACCAGGACAGGGAGGGAAACAGAAAATACAGAGAAAATTGTTGAAGATCTGTTAGCAGAAAACTTCCCTGATATCATGAAAGTTGAGAAGATATCTATCCAAGATGCTCATCAAACTCCACATAGGTAAATCTTAAAAGGAAGTCACCAAGACGTATTATAATCAAACTTGCCAAAACCAAAGATAAAGAGAATTTTCAGAGCAGCCAGGGATAAACGAAAAGTCACCCACAAAGGACAGTCAATAAGAATAAGCTCAGACTACTTTTACTCAGCAGAAGCCATGTGGGTAAGAAGGCAATGGGTTGACTTATATAAAGCATTAAAGTAAAAAAATTGCCAGCCAAGAATCATACATCTAGCAAAACTGTCTCTCAAGTTTGAAAGATAAACTAGGACAGATAAACAGAAGTTTAGGGAATTCGTAAAAAACCAAACCAAAACTACAAGAAATACTAAAGGGAGTTCTCTGGTTAGAAAATCAATAATATCAGATATCAGCCCAAGACTAGATCACTGGACAGAACAATCAGATGTAATGTAAACCCAGATAGAGAAATCACAACAATAAATCAAGATAAAAAACACTCAAAACAGGGAAACAGTGATGTCATTATGTAAAAGAACACAACATTAAAACAATAAAGAAGGACTAAGAAATGTAGCCATAGATCTGTCATATGGAAAGGAAGACAAGGCGATATAAAGAAATAAAAGTTAGGATTAAACCTAGAAAAATAGGGGTAAATATTAAGGTAACCACAAAGGAGACTAACAATCCTACTCATCAAATTAAATACAAGAAAAAAATAGACTCAGCAGAAACAAAATCAACAACAACAAATAAGAAGAAAAGATTATATATAAACTACTCAGCAGAAAAATTTAAGTGAGAAAAAGAAACTGTCAACAACACAAAAAAGACATCAAAATGACAGCACTAAATTCATACCTATCCATAATTACACTAAAAGTAAAAGAACAAAATGTACCAATAAAGAGACAGAGAGTGGCAGAATGGATTTAAAAAAAAAAAACTCATCTATATGCTGCCTACAAGACACACCTTAAACTCAGAGACACAAACTAAAACTCAAAGGATAGAAAAAAATATATCAAGCAAACAACAATCAAAAAAGAGCAGGGGTGGCAATATTAATTTCTGACCAAATAGACTTTAAAGTTAAATCCACCACAAGGGATAAGGAAGAATACTATATAATGATTAAAGGGACAATATACCATGAGTCGGAATCGACTTGAAGGTACTGGGTGGGATACCATGAGGCTATAACCATATTAAATATTTATGCACTCAATGACAGGGCTGCAAGATACATAAAACAAACTCTAAAGCATTGAAAAGTGAGATAGACAGCTCCACAATTATAGTAGAAGACTTCAAACACCACTTTCAGTGAAGGACAGAATATCCAGAAAGAAGGTCAATAAAGACACAGAAGATCTAAATGCTGCAATCAAACAACTTGCTTCATAGACATATAAAGAACACTCCACCCAAAAACAGCCAAGTATACTTTCTTTTTCAATGTACATGAAACATTCTCTAGAATAGACTATGTTAGGTTATAAAGCAAGCCTTAGAAGAATCCAAAACATGGAAATATTACAAAGCATCTTATCTTACCATAAGGCCATAAAAGTAGAAACCAATAACAGAAAAAGCAGGGGAAAGAAACCAAACACTTGGAAACTAAACAATACCCTGCTCAAAAATGACTGGGTTATGGAAGACATCAAGGATGAAATAAAGAAATTCAATGACTCCAATGAGGATGAAAGCACTTCCTATCAGAACATTTGGGACATGGTGAAAGCAGTGCTCAGAGGTCAATGTATATCAATAAATGCAAACATACAAAAAGAAGAAAGGGCCAAAATCAAAGAATTATCCATAAAACTTGAACAAATAGAAAGAGAGCAACAAAAGAAACAGAAGAAAGGAAATAACAAAAATTAGAGCAGAATTAAATGAAATATAAAACAGAAAAACAATTCAGAGTTAACAAGACCAAAACCTGGTTCTTTGAAAAAATTAACAAAATTGTTAAACCATTGGCCAAACTGACAAAAGAAAAACAGGAGAGGAAGCAAATAACCTGAATAAGAAATGAGATGGGTAATATTACAACAAACCCAACTGAAATTAAAAGAATCATATCAGATTACTATGAAAAATTGTACTCTAACAAATTTGAAAACCCAGAAGAAATGGACGAATTTCTAGAAACACACAAGCTACCTAAACTACACAAAGAGAGGTAGAACAACTAAGCAAACCCATAAGAAAAGAAGAGATTGAAAAGGTAATCACAAAACTCCACCCCCCTCCTCCCAAAAAAAGCCCTGGCCCAGATAGCTTCACTGCAGAGTTTTACCAAACTTTCAGAGAAGCGTTAACACCACTACTACTAAAGTTATTTCAGAGCATAGGAAAGGACAGAATACTCCCAAACTCATTCTATGAAGCCATTGTATCCCTGATGCCAAAACCAGGTAAAGACACCATAAAAGAAAGAAAATTACAGATCTATGTCCCTCATGAATTTAGACTCAAAAATCCTCAACAAAATTCTAGCCAATAGACTCCAACAACATATCAAAAAAATAATTCACCATGACCAACTAGGATTCATACCAGTTATGCAGGGATGGTTTAACATTAGAAAAGCAATTAATGTAATCCATCATATAAGTAAAACAAAAGACAAGAACCACATGATCTTATCAATTGATGCAGAAAAGGCATTTGACAAAGTTCAACACCCATTCATCATAAAAACTATCAGCAGAACAGAAATAGAAGGAAAATTCCACAACATCATAAAGGGCATTTATATAAAGCCAACAGCTAACATCATCCTAAATGCAGAGTCTGAAAGCATTCCCATTGAGATCGGAAACCAGACAAGGATGCCCTTTATCACCACTCTTATTCAACATTGTGCTGAGGTCCTAGCCGGAGCGATTAGGCTATAAGGAAATAAAGCGCATCCAGATTTGTAAGGAAGAAATAAACGTATTTCTATTTGCAGATGACATGATTTTATACACAGAAAAACCTAAAGAATCCCAAGACAACTACTGAAACTAATAGAAGAGTTCAGCAGAGGATCAGGATACAAGGTAAACACACAAAAATCAGTCAGATTCCCCTACACCAACAAAAAGAACATTGAATAGGAAATCACCAAATCAATACCATTTGCAGTAGCCCCCAAGAAGATAATAATACTTAGGAATAAATCCTACCAGAGATGTAAAAGACCTATACAAATAAAACTACAATACACTTCTGCAAGAAACCGAAAGAGACATACGTTAAGTGGAAAAACATACCTTGCTCAAGGGTGGGAACTGTAAAAATGTCTATTCTACCAAAAGCCATCTATACATGTAATGCAATTCCGATCCAAATTCCAATGACATTTTTTAATGAGATGCAGAATCAAATCACCAACTTCATATGGAATGGAAAGAGTCCCCAGATAAGCAAAGCATTACTGAAAAAGAAGAACAAAGTGGGAGGCCTCACTCTACCTAGTTTTCGATCCTATTATGCTGCCACAGTAGTCAAAACAGCCTGGCACTGTTACAACAACAGACACATAGACCAATGGAACAGAATTGAGAATCCAGACATAAATCCATCCACATATGAACAGCTGATGTTTGACAAAGGCCCAAAGTCAGTTAAATGGGGAAAAGACAGTCTCTTTAACAAATGGTAGTAGCATAACTGTATATCCACCTGCAAAAAAATAGAACAAGACCCGTACGTCACCCCATGCACAAAAACCAACTCAAAATGGATCAAACACCTAAATACAAAAACTAAATCAATAAAGACCATGGAAGAAAAAATAGGGACAATGCTAGGAGCCCTAATACATGGCATAAACAGTATACAAAACATTACAAACAATGCAGAAGAGAAACTAGATAACTGGGAGCTCCTAAAAATCAAACACCTATGCTCATCCAAAGACCTCAAAAGAATAAAAAGGTTACCTACAGACCGGGAAAAACTTTTCAGCTATGACTTTTCCGATCAGCACCTGATCTCTAAAAGCTACATGATACTGCAAAAACTCAACTACAAAAAGACAACCCGATTAAAAAATGGGCAAAGGATATGAACAGGCACTTCATCAAAGAAGACATTCAGGGAGCTAACAGATACATTAGGAAATGATCATTAGCTATCAGAGAAATGCAAATCAAAACTACAATCAGATTTCATCTCACTCCATCAAGGCTGACATAAATCCAAAATAATAAATGTTGGAGAGGTTGTGGAGAGACTGGAACACCTATACACTGCTGGTGGGAATGTCAAATGGTACAACCACTTTGGAAATCGATTTGGCTGTTCCTTAAAAAACTAGAAATAGAACTACCATATGATCCAGCAGTCCCACTCCTTGCAATATATTCTGGAGAAATAAACAGATACATGCACACCCATGTTTATTGCAGCTCTGTTTACAATAGCAAAAAGACAGAGGCAACCAAGGTGCCCATCAACAGATGAACGGTTAAATAAACTATGGTATATTCACACAATGCAATACTATGCATCAGTAAAGAACAATGATGAATCCGTGAAACATTTCATTACATGAAGGAATCTGGAAGGCATTATGCTGGGTGAAATTAGTCAGTTAAAAAAGGACAAATATTGTATGAGACCACTATTATAAGAACTTAAAAAGAGAGTTTAAACAAAGAAAATATTCTTTGATGGTTACGAGAGTGGGGAGGGAAGGAGGGAGAGGAGTTTTCACTAATTAGGTAGTAGATATGAATGATTTTAGGTGAAGGGAAAGGCAACACACAACACACAAAAGCAAAGAAGTTTCCTGAATAAACTGGAAGCTTCAAAGACCTACGTAGCAGGGGCGGGGGTTTGGGGACCATGATTTTGGGGGACATCTAAGTCACTTGGCATAATAAAATCTATTAAGAAAACATTCTGCATCCCACTTTGGAGAGTGACATCTGGGGTCTTAAACTCTAGCAAGTGGCCATCTAAGATGCATCAATTGGGCTCAACCCACCTGGCGCAATGGACAAAGAACACCAAAGATACAAGGTAATTATGAGCCCAAGAGACAGAAGGGGCCACATAAACCAGAGACCAGAACTAGGTGGTGCCCGGCTACAACGCATGACTGCGCTGACAGGGAACACAACAGAGAACCCCCGAGGGAGCAGGAGAGCAGTGGGCTGCAGACCTCAAATTCTTGTAAAAAGACCAGACTTGTAAAAAGAACAGTCTGACTGAGACTAGAAGGATCCCAGAGGTCACGGTCCCCGGACCTTCTCTTAGCTCTAAGGCAGAAGCCATTCACAAAGCCAACACTTCAGACAGGGATTGGACTGGACTGTGGGATAGAAAAATGATACTGGTGAAGAGTTAGCTTCTTGCATCAAGTAGACACATGAGACTATGTAGGCAGCTACTGTCTGAAGAGGAGATGAAAGGGCAGAAGGGGTCAGAAGCTGGCCAAATGGACACAAAAATGGAGAGTGGAGGGAAGGAGTATGCTGTCTCATTAGAGAGAGAGCAACTAGGAGTGTATAGCAAGGTGTATAAAAAATTTTGTATGAGACTGACTTGATTTGTAAACTTCCGCTTAAAGCACAATAAAAATTTAAGAAAAAAATACATGATTTTTCATTGGTATAAAAGAAACTGCAATGAGAATCTTAGAATATGTATAGCAGTCTTCTGATTTTGTTTTTCTCATAACTTGATAGTATGGAGTTAATAAGCCAAGGATATAAACATTTTGCCTTTGTAAGCCTTTTGATACAAATTGTAAACCTGTGCTCTGGAAAGGCTTCGTGCCTTTATTTGCTCTCACTGGGAAATAAAAGCATTTTGCACATCACTGTCCTTGTTAGGTACACAAAGTGCCCACCTACCAAACAAACCATCACCTGTATTATGCATTTCCTGGTTTATATTTTGCTGCTTTTGATAAGTGAACATGGTATCTCATTCCATGAACTTAAATCTACTTGATTAGTCCTGATGAAAAATGATTTTTCATTATATTATATGATCTCTTTTATTGATCCTTCATAGAACTTGGTCTGAGATATGCTTATTCAACCTAATACTTTTTTCTATTTTCTAATTCATTCATTTCAGCTGTGGATACTCCCAAATCCTAAAACAGGCCTTGCTGTGCTAAGCTGAAAGAGGTCAAATCAAGGTAAGAAAGGAGAACCTCCCTTAAAGCAAAATTCCTTGGTGAAAAAATTTCCACATATCCTTTAAATGTGGCATGTCCTTAACCCTTTTGTGACCCAATTATTTTTTTTTCTTTTAATTTTTGTTAGTACTATGTGTTTTCAGTAATGGAGGGCATACTGAATCATTGAGCTTGTCTGAACTGATTTTTGTTTCATGCCTCATTCCACAAATCTTACCCTTAGAGTCCAGAAGTACATACGTGTACCCCTTGTGAACACAAACTCTACCTAAAGAGTCCAGAGGTATATATGTGTACCATATAAAAAATTTTCTAAATTCATATTTTTCCTACCAAAAATTCAATGATTCTCCCCATACCCTGTAAAAACAATAATTTGGGCTCATGCGTTTTTTTTTGTTTTTTTTTTTTTCCATTTAGAACTGTTATATAGGGCATGTACTGTCAGTTGGAAACCCTGATGGTATAGTGGTCAAGACCTACACTGCTAACCAAAAGGTCAACAGTTTGAATCCAATAGCTCCTTGGGAACCCTACGGGGGCAGTTCTACTCTGTCCTATATGGTCACTAGGATTGGAATCGACTTGACGGCAATGAGTTTGGTTTGGTACTGTTAGTGGGATAGTAACTTTCCAATGAACCCTAAAGGCACAAAAAGTAAGTGGTAGCTGTATATACTGCCAGTCCTGAAAGGGTTTAATGGCTCTGTTCCTGTAACAAAAGGACCTGAAACTCTGCATGTCTTTGATGGTATCTCTTGACAAACTAACATGACAATGACCTTCAGGATCCCACCTTGCCTGACCCACATACTTACATTCTTAAGAACTGACCACATTGAGGATAGAAGCATGGGATTCTTGACAAACAGATGCTATAGTGTTATACCCAAATATCACCCAATTACCTATGTAACTCGCTTTCACTGTTCCCTATTCCGAGCGCCTTTCCAAATCACTGCCTAATTCAAATTCTATCAACTCACAATAAATATATTGTTACACTAATTTCAGGTGTTGCTCTGCATTTAGGTTTTAAACACAGCTTTAATTTTTTTTTTTAATTTTACTGTTTTTTTTTTTTTTTTTCCTTTGTCATTTTCTAAATCTTTGGTTTGGAAGTTGTTTAGGAATTTGTGGTCATTATAAAGAAAAAGTCTTTTACAATAATCAATTTACTTCTAAATAATGCTTTTCTTATGAGGTACTTTGTTTTCATGTCAACATTTATTGAATATCTGAGCACATGCTTAGATATTAATTTTTTTTATAATCAAGATATTTACAATTTAACTTTCATTAATCTCTGATTTTATTTCAGTCTGGTCATGTAATATGGTCTCAATAATTTCTACTGATCATTTCTGGAAATATTTCATAAGTGCTATTTATAGGTCACCTAATGAAGCCGTGGTGGCCTGGTGGTGAAGAGTTCGCCTGCTAACCAAAAAGTCAGCAGTTCGAATCTACCAGTCACTCCTTAGAAACCCAACAGGGCAGTTCTACTGTGGGCTATAGGGTTGCTATGAGTTGGAATCGACTTGATGGCAACAGGCTTGTTTTTTTGTTTGTTTACTCAGGTGAATAAAATGTTAGTTGCCATGGAGTGGGTTCCGAATCATGGTGCCCTTATTTATAAGAGAACAAAACATTACCCAGTCCTGCACCATCTTCATGATTGTTTGGTATGTTTAAGTTCTTTGTTGTGGTTATTGTGCAATCCATATCCTTGAGTATTTCTCTCATCTTCGCTGACCCTCTACATTACTAAACATGATGTCCTTTCCTAGTGATTGATCTTTTCTGATGCCCTGTCCAAATTAAACAAGGCAGAGTCTCTCCATTCTCACTTAAAAGGAACATTCTCTCTGTCTTTATTTTAAGATTGATCAATTCATCCTTCTGGCAGTGCACAGCATATTCAATATTCTTCACCAACATGACAGTTTGAAATGCATCAATTCTTCTTGTCTTCTTTTTTCATTGTCCATTAAAAAAAAAAAAGACATTGCCAATGAGTTGATTCCGACTCATAGCAATACGATAGGACAGAGTAAAACTACCCCATAGAGCTTTCTGGCCTGTAATCTTTACGGAAACAGACTGCCACATCCTTCTTCCACAGAGTGACTAGTGGGTTCAAACTGTTGACCTTTCGTTATCAGCCAAGTGCTTTACCATTGCATCAACAGGGCTCTTCCTTACCCATAGTCACTTCTATTTCCTCTCACAGAGTGCTTTTACTTCAGAGGATTTAACACTGTCAACAATGATATAATTCTTAGCTTGTTCACTTGTTTATCGCATCATTCCCACTATACACTTAGCTCTATGTAAGGATAGCAACCAAGATGCCTGCTTTATTCATGACTTTTTTGGGGGGGCGGGGGGAATAAACAAAGTGAGGGCAATGTCCAGGGGGTAGTAGTGGTGAGACGGAAAGAGAGAAGAGTGATGAAAAGGGCCACGGTTAATAGTAAATACACCATTTTTTACGCAAATAACACACCCGTTCTATGTTTGTTTGCAAAAAAAAAAAAAAAATTAGCATAGCGCTGTTACGAAATACCTAGATGGCGAGGGCATAGTTAGTAAACAAATGTAGAATGCAAAAATACAGTACTCAAAGGGCTGCCTTGAGGAAATAGTCAATGTTAGCCACAGTAAGAAATTTTGGAATTACTTTTTTTCTGAGTCCCTGGGTGGTGCACCAAAAGGCTGGTGGTTCAAGTCCACTCAGAGACTTGCCAGAGAAAAGGCATGCTAACCTACTTCTGAACAATCAGCCATTGAAAACCCTGTGAAACACAGTCCTACTCTGACACACGTGGAATTGCCTTGAGTTGAAATTACCTTAACAGCAACTGGTTTTTTGGGGGAATAAGGCAGAAGGTTGGAGGCTCTTCATTCCAACTGCCTGACTAGGTGAGCTGTTTCATTTCACAGGGCAAATTGTGCATAGGTCATGGATCGATTTTTTTGTTGCTTTGCTTTGGGTGTGTATTATTGGTGATGATTTTTGTTTTCTTATTCTCTTCGTGCGTATGTTCTCTACCCTATAAACCTTCATTATAAGACTGGTAATCAATAGCCTATTCTAGTAGGTTTCATCATTGCAAGTTTTTACCTTTTTGGATAAGTTTTCATTGGTTTTCAGAGGTCTTTGTAACAATTTTCGAGAGACTACATTTTAACCTGAAATCTAGATCTTACTTCTCTACTTGGAATCGTTATGCCATTGAGATAAAATTTTAGTTAATGCATTTGTTTTCTTATAAGCACACATGTCAGTTAGAGCTCTATATTGTTTCCTTATTCAACAACTTCCCAAAGCACTTTATTATCCATAGAAATTGGAAACTTATTTTAATTTGATCTGTGAAAAAAATGTCTACAATGGAAAAGGTGTCATTGCTTGTTATCACCCTTTATTTGTGAAGTGCTACAAGAAATGAGTTGGCCTAGGAAAAGAATTTTCAAATCTCCCTTTAATGAACCACTTCAATTACTAATTATTGTGACAGGCAAGTCTTTTAATTATAGGCTTCTTTTCTTTTCTTTCTTCCTACTGCAGGTTGACAATGTCACCCTTGGAGAATTATCACTCACTTTCAAGATCCGTCATAAAGCATCATTCCCTGTTTTCCATTTCCCTAAATTAGATTGGGTTACCCACCCTCTGTTCTCCCATAGAAATCTAGTCATATATATTCATATAACTAATATCTACTGTCTATATTACATTTTGGAGTTGCTGCATGGTACAAATGGCTAATGTGCTATGCTGCTAACCAAAAAGTTGAAGATTCAGGTTCACTCAGAGGCACATCAGAAGAATAGCCTGGATATAGACTTTGGAAAAATCAGCCACTGAAAGCCGTATGGAGCACAGCTCTACTCTGACATATATGGTGTCACCAAGAGTCAGACGTCACAGCAACTGATACTGGTATATTACATTGTAATTACCTGCTCACCAATCAGTCTTCCCAAGTGGATTTTGAACTCCTTGATAACAAGGAGCATCATTATTCGTTTGTATAGCCCAGTACTTACCACAGAACCTAGTACTTAGTACTTAGTAGCATATAATAAACATTTGCAGTGGGAGGAGAGGGGGAAAAGCAGGCGCAGAAGGAGTGAAGGAGAAGGAGGAAAAGGGAAGGGAAAAAAAGGTAATTTAGAAATAGCCTGAATCAGAATCTGATGTCTTAAGGAAGGACATGTGTGTGTTTGCACATTGAGTGATGTTAGTGTGTGCTTGGTAGTGAGATGGGATGGACTCATATAGAACAAATCAAAATTACAAAAAGACTTAGCCCTGCTCATCTTTTTCAATTTCTTTGTAGAGGTAGTAATCCTTATCAAAATATTACAATCCTTTCTAGAGAAGAAATTTTTGCTCCATGTCTCACTATTGAACCTTATTCTCTTTCTGTCTAATCTCACCTCTGAAGAAATGAGTAGCAGATTAAATACATATTTTGAAAGTTCACTGTAAATACATGCTGAATAAGTCAATGAGTAAGAAAATAAATTCTCAAGAATGAATAAATGAATCAATACCTAAAAGAGAAAGTTAAGAACAAAACCTGGTTTACCTACTTGGAGTTTTTTTTTTTTAATATGTTTGAAATACTTTAATTCCTTAGTGAAGTGATCATTGGTGCAGCAATTCTGAGGGATGAATTTTTTTAAGATTGTTAATTAGATGGGGACAAACTCACCGTAATCGTCCTTTGTGTTTAGAGTGGAGGCTGTTGATGGCTATGTCCAGGCATATTCTAGACCAATATCTTTCTAGTTACTGGTTTGGCTCTGCTGTCTAAAAAGCAAAGGAGTTGTTAATTAGCAAGCGAGAATAATACTTGATTGACTCTACTAAATTAGATTTTGTTGACCTGCCAAAGTGAATTTGTCATCAGCATTTATTAGAAACACACGCACACACAAATTCTTCTAAAGGATTTAAGAATCCTAGATAGCTGGTGGTATTTTCACTTAATAACAGTATAACTCAAAGGAGAGGCTTGGAGTCAATGCTTACAGAAAAATTAAAGTTCTTTAAATTTCAACTGTAGGACTTTGGACATATGTTTTAACCTCTCTTTGCCTCAGTGCTCCAGTCTATACTGTGGTAATAATAATGCTTTTCTTATAGGATTATTATGAGAATTGAACAGAGGTAATAAATGAAAAACCTTGTCTGTACCTAGCATTATGCCTAGTTTTGATTAGGTATTTAATAAATATTTTAAACAGAATCTTTTAGAATTCATTATGTCAATAGAATAGCTTTGAAGTTGAAGAAGATTGTTTTCTGGTTAGATTTATGAATTAATTTATTAGTGTATATTTTTTTTAGATAATTTTATGTAAAAGATCTGTACCTGATAGACACTGAGATACAATTCCTGCCTTATGATTCATTTAGGGAGATTAAATGCATTCAAATTTAATGAAAATACTGTATTATCCTTCTTTCTATAATAGATCTGAATATCTCAACAAAGTTAGTCTATTTCAACAGTTGAATGCAATTACTCATATTATTTTTTAATTAATCATTGTTCCACAAAATCGTTTATTTAACCAGACGTGACCAGCCAAGTCACTCTAGTGGCTGACATATTAGTTCTTCATTGTAACAACAGCCTTTATTTCCAATCCACTTTATTTTTTTCCAGCTATTTAAAATGCCAAAATTTGATGGCGTACTTTAGATAGCTCCCTTTATTTTGTTAGTAAAGATATCTTCCAATTCATAAGATGAGCACTATTGTAATAAGCAACTAAAATGGTACCAAAACTGCTTTCCTTATTATGCTTTTTTTGTTTTTTTCCCCGGAGTTAAAATAGTTCAATGGTGCATAAAGGAGAGAGAGTCATATTATTACTGAGATGTCAGGCAATGTTTTGTGAACTAAGTTGTTTGCTACCAAAATAAATGAAGGGGAAACTAATGACTGAGGGAACAGTCAATGGTAAGGATGAATGGAAGCATAGGGTGACAGATAAGCTAATAGAATGAATAAAGAGTGATATAGGCTGAAGTCACACGTGTGAGAATTAAACATGTTAACTTATATTTGAGTGCTGAAGCCAAAATGAAGGATGTTTTCAGCTCTGTGTGGGATCGGCAGCATGTCAAAATAACAAAGCGTTGAGCTTCTATAAGACCTAAGTGGTTGCCCCACAAAAAGGATTGCTTCATGTTTTAGATATCGCTATCATTCAGAGATATTTTGCTAATAAATTTGGTACTAATTAGGACTAGTCATGTTTATCTCTATTAACTAAGCAACTGAAAATATTACGGTTACCTTTTTTTCCTAAAATGAAAAATAGAGCTTCTTAGTCAGAAACCAGATTTCGTTCATCTTTTGATGAGCTTTCATGCTTCTTGTTGTGTTTGAGTTGATTCTGACACATAAAGACACTGTAGAACAGAGTAGAACTGCCCCATAGGGTTTCTTTATAGAAGCCAACTGCCACATCTTTCTCCCCTAGAGTGAGCAGCTGGCGAGTTCAAACCTCGACCTTTCAGTTAGCAGTATAGTACTTAACCACTTCGCCACCAAATTTTTTTTTTTCGCCACCAGAGAGTGTAAAATTTTAGCTCTTAGCACATCCCTCCTTCATAACAAAATTCACCAGCTGTTTGCTTACAGAAGTTCTGTAACTTCTGAGCCTCAGTGTTCTCATCTGTAAAATGGAGATAACAATACCTGTCTTTTTAAATGTGAGGTAATGTAAGTACTGCTAGAATTAATACTACAGTTTGCTTGCTGACTCTTTACCCTTCTTTTCACTTGCCATTAGGAAGAGCTGTCTGTTGAATCTCTACTACTTTGGACAATATCATGGTGTTTAATTATAAACCAGTGCTCTGGAGGAAAGCTCATTATAAATACAAAGTTAAATAAAATGCAGGGAAAAAATAAAATGAGAAAGAAACTCTTTAAACTTTCGTACTCTCTGGCCCTTCAATAATAAATACAAATGTAAGTCATATTAAAAAAAAAAAAAGTCTGCAAAAGAGAGCCATATCAGTGTTTAATGTTTGGAAGTGATTCCACACTGGAGCTATGAAAAGGCCCCATCAGTGCTTAGCTTAGTCTAGTCTATGTTCTAAGGCTAAAATACACAAGTCCTAAACTATGGGAAGAAAGGCAAGTAATCTCTATTTACAATGTTAGCTTGAAGCCAAGGAAAATGTAGTCTTAGGTACAAAAATAAATAAATTAAAAAGTAAAATTTAATGAATAGAGAAATATTTTTACAGAGTGTTTATAATTCTTATAACAAAAGGACCAAGAACTGTCCTAGCAATTAAGAAAAAAACTTTTTTTAATTCATTGAATATCTACAACTTTGTTTAACGATATTAGAATCTTTACTTGTGATAGACACTTCAAGGAATCCATAGGTTTTCCTATATGTTGTTGTTGTTGTTAGGTGTCCTCAAGTCAGATGTGATTCAGAGTGACATTATGTACAATGGAAGGAAACATTGCAGTCCCTTCACCTTCCTCACAGTCTTTGCTACATTTGAGCCCATTGTTGCAGCCACTCTGTCAACCCATCTCATTGAAGGTCTTCCTCTTTTTCACTGAATCTCCACCTTACCAAGCATGATGTCCTTCTCCTGATAACATGCCCAAAGTACATGAGATGAAGTCTCACAATCCTCCCTTCCAAGGAACATTTCGGCTGTATTTCTTCCAAGGCAGACTTGTTCGTTCTTCTGGCAGTCCAGGGTATATTCAATATTCTTGTCAACACCATAATTCAAAGACATCAATTCTTCTTCAGTATTCCTTACTCATTGTCCAGCTTTTGCATGCCTATGAGGCTACTGCAAATACCATGACTTTTTTTTTTTTTTTTGAGTCAGGTGCACCTTAGTCCTAAAGAGCCATCTTTGCTTTTAACACTATAAAAAGCTCTTTTGCAGCAGATTTGTCCAGTGTAATACGTTGTTTGATTTCTTGACTGCTGCTTCTGTGGACGTTGATTGTGGATTCAAATAAAATGAAATCCTTGACAACTTCAATATTTTCTCCATTTATCGTGACTTTGCTTTTTGGTCTAGTTGTGAGGGGTTTTGTTTTCTTTATGTTGAGGTATAATCCATACTGAAGTCTGTAGTCTTTGATCTTCATCAGTAAGTGCTTCAAGCCCTCTTCACTTTCAGCAAGCAAGGTTGTGTTATCTGCATAATGTAGGTTGTTAATGAGTCTTCCTCCAATTCTGATGTCCTGTTCTTCTTCATATAGTCCAGCTTCTCAGATTATTTGCCCTGCATACAGATTGAATAAGTATGGTGAAAGAATACAACCTTAGCACACACCTTTCCTAATTTTAAACCACACCCTTGTTGTGTTCAAATGACTGCCTCTTTATCTATGTACAGGTTCCTCATGAACACAATTAAGTGTTCTGGAGGTCCCATTCTTCCCAATATTCTCCATAATTTGTTTTGATACATACAGTCAAATGTCTTTGCATAATAAAACACAATAATAATGTATACACAACTAATTTTTTAGTCTTTTGAAAACCATTGATACAAATGGAGATATAGCCCTCCTACAAAAGTTACTAGGAACTTTTCAGCTCTATTTGCCTTTTAACATCATATAAGCCAGTGCGCTGAAAAGCGGCTTTAGGCAAGATACAGATGTATTGTTAAGAAAATAAAAATATAGTTGGGAGACAAAATTGAAGGTACTATATTTTTTTAGAGCTTGAACCAGGCATATCAACAAAGCAATAATAATAAAGTGTAACAAGCACTGCCACTGTGTCCAAAAAGGAAAGCACAACATGTGCTATAGAATAGCACCAACAAATAAATCCTCTCCAAACTCAAGGCACAGTCCCTAAAAACAAAGAATTCAACACACAACACACATAACAAAATATGGCAAAGAGGTCAAATGTATTCAGATCAACAGGGTCATCTAAAAGCTCATTTAATTGGTACAATCTCAAAGGACTCAAGAGTGTCTGTGGAAGCAAAGATGACCTGTTACATTGGTGCTTCATTTTAGTGTTGGGCAATTTCTTATGAGCTTATGAGGTGCCTCTCAGAGGAATACTTCAAACTCCCTAATAAGTTCTGCTTCCCATTGCCTCATTTCCATCGTACTATTTTGCTACCTACCACTGGCCTGTCAGTTTGTCCTTCTTGTGGTGACTTACACCACAAGAAGGTGGTTGCTATGATACAGGAAGCTATGCCACCAGTATTTCAAATGCCAGCAGCATCACCCATGATAGACAGATTTCAGCAGAATTTGTGTACTACAAAGAAAGTCCTGGCCATCTACTTCTGAAAATTACCCAATGAATATTTTATGAATCGAAAGAGAACATTGTCCAACTTGCTTGCCTTGGGCAGTTCATAAGAAGGTATCAATCACTGAAGAAGGATATCATGTGTGGTAAACTGGAGGGCCAGACAGGGTGCGGGAAACCCTTGGTAAGATGGATTGGTACAAAAGCTGCCAACAATGGACTCCAACATGCCAGGGATCACGAGGAGGACACAGGACCAGGCAACGTTTTGTTCTGTTGTACATACGGTAGCCAGGAGTTAAAGTCGAATAGACAGCAGCTATCTATTTATCTCTATCTTCTCACTGACAGCTGCTTTCTAGGAATGAGGAAGAAAAGAAGTTCTAGTCAATTTCAACCAAGACACGCTGCCTTCTCTACCCTACTCATGAAAGAGCTGCAAGAGCAACAGAGTTATCATAGAGAGAAGGCGGGAGCTGCTGTAAAATAAGATTCATGACTACTCTGACCTACACACTATTCTGCAAGGAACTGAGGAGCTATCCAAAGAGGAAAATGTGACTTTTATTTAGGAATGCACCTACACTACTAAAAATTTACCCTGAAGAAACGAATCTTCATTGAGTACATAAGTAAATATTTTCAATGAAAAATGATTACATAATTCCAACACTGTATACAATGGGTAATATCCATTTATCCACTTATATGATTCCTGATTCTATGGCTGACATTGTAAAGCTCTGCAGAAACCAAAGGCACATCTGCACATACAAAATTCTGTGAGAAAATGACCCCCGTTATTATGCTGTGTAATTCCTATTACAGAAATGATACCATTATTGCATTATGTTAAGAAATAGATATAATTGGGCCTGTCATGAGAAAGATAGAATTCAGGGAGACAAGAACTAGTTCTTATTTTCACTCATTCATTATAAATTATACCCATTAAGAGCCTTCCATATGCCAAAAATGCCAGAATCTATTCCTGATATTGTTCAGCTCTGATTAGAACACATGCACATAAAAATGTATAAAACACTGTAAGAAAATGACCCCTACTATTAAATAGGTGTAATTCCTGGTATATAAATGGCATCTTTATTCTATTATATTAAAAATGGACATATCTGAGACTGTCAAGATAAAAATATAATTCACTGTGAAGAGCGATAGATCTTTCATTTGTTCATTCAAAAATAGTTATTGAAAGCTTTGGATGAACCCTGAGTAGTATACAGTCCTAGAGCATATTGCAATATACAAGACAAGAAATGTCCCTGCTTTCATGGAGCTAACAGTGCAGAAGAATAGCCAGAAAGAAACTAGCAATTGTCATTTATTAAAAGGAGAGCTCAGATAGAGGGAGTAGCAGATGCTATGAGAGCACCTAGGCCAGTGAGGATGAATCAGAAAATACTTCCCCATGGACTTGATATCAGATGTCTAGAATATTGGCGGGGGGACAGGTTACAGCAGAGGGAGACGCATGTGTAAAAACCCTAAGGTAAAGCAAAAAAATGGCTTCTTCTAGGAACAGAGAAAGAATCTAGGTTTAGTTAGATTGAAAAATGATCAGCAAAGAGACAGAACAGATCAGTAGGTGCCATATTCTCAAGTTCTGTTATTCCATGATACAGATTTGAATTTTATCCCAAATGCTAGTGGACTCAGGAAAGTGTTCTAATCAAGTGAATGACAAGATTTGATTGCCATTTGATTACTCTGCTTGTGGGTAAAGAGTAGATTTGGAAAAGGTGACCCTGGAGTCAAGGAGATTTGGAATAAGGAGTCTTAACATATATTTGTCAGTAAGTGAGGTTGGCCTGAGCTAGAGTGGTCATAACAAGGATAAGTATACGGTGAGGTAATGGGAAGACAAAATCAACAGGACATGGATAAATATGCACATACAAGATAAAGGAGCAGACAGGGTCAAGGATGAAACCCATGTGAATTGGAAAACAGAGGAGGGTGGCACCAATCAATGAGATAGAAACACAAAACGAGCTGTAGACTTGGGTGACCAAGAAAGATAAGTAGTTTTTTTAAATTTGTTGGGCGAAGATTCCTGTAATATATCAAAATAGAAATATGCAAAAGGCAGGTGGTTATATAGTCTGGAGTTCAGAAAAGATGTCAAGATTTGGTATCTAAATTTGAGAGAAATCACCCTTATCAAGTTTGTGATATTGCAGAAAGTGCAAGTAGAGCAAGAGAACAGATCTGCAAGGATCCCAATGTTTTTGACACAAGAGATAACCACAGAGGCAGCAGAAAAGCAGCAGCAAGAGAGGTGGTAATAGGGGAGAGGGAGGTGAGTTCTCTATACAGAAGCCAAGAGAAGACTGTTTTAACAAGGAGGCAGCAATTAGCACAATCTTTTCCTGCTGAGTGACCAAGAAAGATAAGGACTGAATATGTCCATCCTCAAGGATGTAATTTCTGGTTAGGTGAAATCAATTTCAGGGAGTGATGAGGAGATGGGAAATGAGACGTGGCTTCTATTTTTATTCTTTTACTACTTAATATTTTCTTTTTGTTTTTATCTCATTTTGTTTGTTTTTATGTTTACCTGAACCATGATAAGGGGAGCCAAGAGAAAAAGTTTTGTACTTTCTTGTGGTGGCACCACCTTCTATGGTACCCAGTACGTTGGAGGCTACAGGAATTGTAGTAAAGGCAAAGGAAGAGAGAGATGACCCTCAAGTAGAAAGGAGTAATGCTCTTTGATAAGCTGCCTTCTTTCTACCTATAGATCCTCCTTGTACAAAACCTTAGGAGTTTTAGGTTGGTACTTATTGAAGAACTGCAATTTCTGGCATTATCAGCATCCATGTTTTGTTTCCATCTTTGCCCTTTTTTTAAAAAATTTTGGCAAATATAGATATTACAAAACATTTGCAGTTGCAACATTTACTACATGTACAATTCAGTGACATTGATTGTGTTCATCATGTTGGAAAACCCTCACCAGTATCCATTTCTGAATTTTTCCGAATCCTTTAAGAGAACTTAGTGACCCCGAAGCAACGGCTCTCACTTTCCCACTTCTTGATTCCCCTGGTAACCATTAATACACTTATCTATTCTAGATATCTCATAAAATATTTATCCGTTTGTGACTGACCTATTTCACTCAGCATGATGTTTTCAAGTTGCATCCATGTCGTAGCATGTGTCAGGCTTCATTTCACCTTATGGCTGAGTAGTATTTTTTGTATGTACGTACCACATTTTGTTTATCCATTCATCTGATGCTTGACATTTAGGTTGCTTCTACCTTTTGTCTATTGTGAGTAGTGCTTCAATGAACATTGGTGTACAAGAATCTGTTTGCCTTCCCGTTTTCAGCTCTTTTGGGAATATAGCTAGAAGTGGAATTGCTGGGTCATATGGTAATTCTTACATCTATCAGATTGTTGTACTGTGGTGGCTTGAGTGTTGCTGTGATACTGGAAGCTTTGTCACTGGTATTTCAAATACCAGCAGGGTCACCCTTGGTGACCAGGTTTCAGAGAGTTTTCAGACTAAGACAGACTAGGGAGAAGGACATGACAATCTACTTCTAAAAAAATTGGCCAGTGAAAATCTTTTAAATAGCAGTGGAACATTGTCTGATACAGTATCGGAAGATGAGCCCCTCAGGTTGGAAAACACTCAAACTATGACTGGGAAAGAGCTGCCTCCTCAAAGTAGAGTCAACCTTAATGACGTGGATGGAGTTAAGCTCTCGGGGCCCTCATTTGCTGATGTGGAATGACAACCAAAATGAGACGAAATGTCTCCAAACATCCATTAATAATTGGAACATGGAATGTACAAAGTATGAATCTTAGAAAATTTGAAGTCATCAAAAATTAAATGAAATGCATAAACATATCCTAGGCATCAGTGAGCTGAAATGGGCTAATATTGGCCATTTTGAGTCAGACAATCATGTGGCTTACTATGGTGGAGACTGACAAATTGAAGAGGAATGGCATCACATTCATCATCAAAAAGAACATTTTGAAATCTATCCTAAAGTACAACGCTGTCAGTGATAGGATAATATCCATACACCTACAAGGAAGGCCATTTAATAAACTATTATTCAAATTTACACACCATTGAAATTTACACACCAACCACTAATACCAAAGGTGAGGAAATTGAAGATTTTTACCAACTTCTGCAGCCTGAAAATGATCAAACATGCAATGAAGATGCATTGACAATTACTGGTGATTGGAATGCAAAACTTGGAAATGAAGAAGGATTGGTAGTTGGAAAATATGGCCTTGATGATAGAAATGAAACTGGGGGTCCCATGATAAAATTTTGCAAGACCAAAGATTTTTTCACAGCAAATACCTTTTTTCAGTAACAAACAGTGACTGTATGTGAACCTCAGAGAACGGAAAACACAGCAACCAAAACGACTATTTCTGTGGAAAAAGATGATGTAAAAGCTTAGTATCATCAGTCAGAAGACTAGGGGCCAAACTGCAGAACAGACCATCAATTGTTCATATGCAAGTTCAAGACAAAACAAGTCCACAAGAGCCGAAATGTGACCTTTAGTATATCCGGAAAACCTGGTGGGGTAGTGGTTAAGTGCTACAGTTGCTAACCAAGAGGTCGGCAGTTCAAATCCACCAGGCGCTTCTTGGAAACCCTATGGGCAGTTCTACTCTGTCCTATAGGGTCACTATGAGTCAGAATCAACTTGATGGCTGTGAGTTCATTTTTGGGGGGTTTAGCATATCCTACCTGGATTTGGAGACCACCTCAAGAATGGAGTTGATGCATTCAACATTAATGACTGAAGACCAGATGAGTTGTAGAAGGACACCATACGTGAAGAAAGTAAAAGGTCATTAAAAAGACAGAAAGAAAAGACCAAAATGGATGTCACAAGAGACTCTGAAACTTGCTCTTGAACATGAAGTAGCTAAAGTGAATGGAAGAAATGATGACGTAAAAGAACTGAACAGGTTTCAAAGGGCAGCTTGAGAAGACAAAGTAAAATATTACAATGAAACGTGCGAGGGTCTGTAGTTAGAAAACCAAAAATGAAGAACACACTTTGCATTTCCCAAGCTGAAATAACTGGAAAAAAAAAATTCAAGCCTTGAGTTGCAATTTTGAAGGATTCTATCAGCAAAATATTGAATGACGCAGGAAGCATCAAAAGCAGATGGAAGGAATACACAGAATCACTACACCAAAAAGAATTGGTTGGGTGTTAAACTATTTCAACAGAACAAGGGAATACTGCATGGTTTAAAATCAGGAAACGTGTGTGTCAGGGTTGTGTCCTTTCACCATACTTATTCAATCTGTATGTTGATCAAATAATCTAAGAAGCTGGACTATATGAAGAAGAACAGAGCATCAAGATTGGAGGAAGATGCATTAACAACCTGTGATATACAGATGACACAACCTTGCTTGTTGAAAGTAATGAAGACTTAAAATTCTTGTTAATTAAGATCAAAGACTACATCCTTTAGTAAGGATACACCTCAACATAAAGGAAACAAAAATCCTCCCAACTGAACCAATAAGTAACATCATGACAAATGGAGAAAGTATTAAAGTTGTCAAGGATTTCATTTTACCTGGATTCAAAAACAATGTCCATGGAAGCAGCATTCAGGAAATCAAACATCGTATTGCATTGGGTAAATCTGCTGCAAAAGACCTCTTTTAAGTTTTAAAAAGCAAAGATGTCACTTTGAGGACTAAGGTGCGCCTGACCTAAGCCATGATATTTTCAATTGCCTCATATGCATGTGTAAGCTGGACAATGAATAAGGAAGACAGAAAGAGAATTGATGACTTTGAATTATGGTTCTGACAAAGAATTTGAATATACCATGGACTGTCAAATGAAGGAACAAGTCTGTCTTGGGAGAAGTACAGCCAGATTGCTCCTTGCAGGAGAGGATGGTGAAACTCATCTCATGTACTTTGGACATGTTATCAGAAGGCACCAGTTCCTGGGAAAGGACATCATGCTTGATAAAGTAGAGGGTCAGAGAAAAAAAAGGAAGACCCTCAGTGAGAAGGATTGACACAGTGACTGCAACAATCGTCTCAAACATAACAAAGATTTTGAGAAAGGCACAGGACAGGGCAGTATTTCGTTCTGTTGTACATAGGGTCTTTATGACCTGATGGCACCTAACAACAACAATAACATGGTAATTCTGTTTAACTTTTTCAAGAACCTCTAGACTATTTTGCACAGGGGCTGTACCATTTTTCATTCCCACCAACAATGGATGAGAGTTCCAATTTCTCTACATCCTTGCCAACACTTGTTTTCATCCTCTCTCTTTTCCTTTTGAGACTAATATTCTACTCTTCTCTCCCTAACCTATTTCCCAAACTCATGCCCGAAGGGTCATATATCAAAGAGGAAAAATGGTATGTTTTGGAATAGGAGAAGATTCTCGACGAGTCTCTTACATTTCTACATATCTTAAAAGCAGAGATACTGACTGCCCTATGTTCTACCCTTGTTTTCGAGAATGTTTGTACAGCAGTCTTGGATTATAGAAAGTGTATCTCCTTCTACAGCAAAGGGCAGACAGGTTTACTGAGCATTATAAGAGATTTGGATTCCCTAAGCGCAGCATTTCTCTCCTACAAAAGAACTTGTGACACTCTCAACATCTTTTTCTAGGAATTAGTGTTCAGTGAACTGGAATATGAAAATGCTGATACTCTGGCTACTGCTATTGGTGTCTCTAATAAAGCTCTTTGCCTCTGACCCAGAAATATCAAGTGTTCTGCCAAAATCTATGAAATTGTGGTGGGCTAACTTGTTAGCTTACAGCATGATAAAATTTCAGATGCTTCACAGCTCTGGAGAACACGACTATTTGTACCGTTGTCCTGATCCTGCTCAGAACTTTGACTTTTCATGACTTGTGCCATCTAAAAAGCTGAAGTAAAATTGTTACCGTAAAGAGAAAGAGCTTAGTGTTTTATGCTGTATTGTCTCAAATATATACTGTCAACACTGATGTAAACTATAGGCGAGCAGCATAAATTAGAAAAATGAGACTGCATCCCACGCACTCCTGACAAGCTTACAGGGTAATATTTCCTGGTTCTGCATTTGTGCACATTGCTTAGAGCGCATATTTCCTGGTTATGTTCACTCTCTGCATACACATACGCAGCGAGAACTGCAATGCTGTCATTTTTATGCCAAGCTACCTGTATGACACAGACATATGATGTTGGAAAAACACTGTGGGTGAATGATTTCTGAACAAGGGGAGCTTTTTGAAAGTGCATAATAATTTTTTAAAGAAGGTTGTCTAATCTAAAGTGGTTTATTCTATTTAAAAATCTGAAAGATAATAGACTCCTTCCAAGGGATTCATTAGATTCTGAGTATGTCAAGTTAAATTCACCACTAACTGGGTGGATTAAGACTGGTCTGAATTGAAGCTCTTTATGCTAGCTGGCATCCTCGTTGTTTAATGCCAGCTGAAGTTTAGTCTGAGTAAAATAGAGTCTCTCAATACCTTTTAATAGATTTGAAAATTATAGTTCCTGTCAGGCTCAAAATTATAGAAAGCAAACAGGTCATGTTGACCTGTACTTCATTAAATGTTAAAAAAAAAAAAAAAAAGCAAATTCCATCGGAAACAAAAAATAAAATAAAAAGAACAAACACAGAAGGGGTATGTGTATTTTTATACATATTTACCACAAGAGAACATAATAATCAAAAGAAACAACTAATTACCAGATTGAAATCATAAAGATAGCAGATATTATCAAGAAAAAAATTAATAAGAAAGAGTTGTATTCTTTAATGTCTGTTGAGATCATCATTATGCAGAGTGTTCTCTCTCTCAGAAGGGACTTGTATCAAGTTTAACAAGAAGGGATGAGTAATCAATTGAATACTTCAGATTAAGAGCTGGAGGGAACATTTTTTTAAGTTGTCTGAAGCTTTAGGAAACTCTGGGCATAATCATTGCCAGAAGCATTATGTCTGAATTATAAGTAAATTTTCAAAGATAGTGTTAAATATCTCCTCCAGCGCAAAGCCAAAGCTCAGGAGCAAACACGTCTAGGAAAAGCAAGATGTTCAGTTTTTATTTTTACTTATACCCTTTTTAGAATGAAGTAGTTAAATGAGGCAAAAATAAAAAAGCTCTGCTTAATAGAGAATGTGTGAAGAACCTAGAGATACTGTGAATCTTACAACCCTGGACTATATCTAATGGTCCTCTGAACAGAAAATAGTATTTAATACACAGCATTACCAGAATAATTACTTATCTTTACATTTTATAGTTTTATGCAGTCATCATACATACGCTTTTTGCCAATATAAGGCAATTTTTTTCTAGGAAACCAATCAACACCTTTAAAATGCCCACAGTTCTTTCCAAACTCCCAAATGGTTTTTACCAAATGAATTAATCACTATATTTTTTTTTTCTTAAGGCAGGTAACATGTTGAAAACTGAATCCAGAGTTAATACAAGGTATTAAGAGAATAACAGCTGAAAGGCTGCTTCTTTTGAAAAAATTATTGGCTTCTGTCTACAGGATACAAAGGACAAGCTAGAATGACACTGATTGAAGCTGCCATTCCACTTCACCTATGACAGTCTCAAGTGGTTCAATTACCTAGAATGTGTGTGCCAGGACATTAAAATCTCGATCTCATTCTATCTAAGAGAAAAGCAAAGTGGCCAGCTTCTGCTTCAACTGATAGCAAAGTCTGTAGGATAACACCAAAAGTATTAGACTTAAGTTTATTCTCTATGTAGCTGAGTAGTCCACATTGCTTCTGACCACCTTGCCCAACCATTTCACCATCTTTTCCACAGAGAGCACTGATCTGAGTAATGGGTATACTTCCCCAAGCTAGGACAAGCAATCAGGGTGCTTCTACAGTTTATCAATAACCACTAAGAAAGCATTGTGTTTCTGTGTATCCGGGTGGGTACAGTATGGGTGTATGAGTGTGGGTGATGTAGGTATGGGTGTAGGAGTCCAAATAAAATCTGTTTTCATGAGTATGGAGAGCAGGGTATGGGAAAGTGGCTAATATGATGGATATCTGATTATCTTGGTCTTGAAGAAAATTGGATGAATCATTTAGCCTATTCCCCTCACACCTCCAACATAGTTTTTTTTTTTTTTTTTCATATATTTAACTGTTTAGAAAATAACGCTGAATACTTCCAGAATGATGTTTCACAGCTGGTAAAAAGCAGGAAAAAAAAAAAAAATTATCCCAAATCCTAAATTCCTCCTCTGCTACTTATAGGCATGCTTTCTTGTACTGACCTCCAGAAAGCCAGAGGAAATTATTCACCATTGTCCTCAAAATACATTTGTATATGTGATTATATCTAAGTTATCATCAACATGGAAAGACAGTCTGGTATAATGGAATGGAAAATGGAATTAAAGCTAATAGCCCTGAGTTGAAGACACAGCTCCAATACTTATAACTATGAAGGCTTGGGGAAGTCACAATCTAACTGAGTTTTTGTTTTCTATGCTGAGACTTGGCTGTACCATATCTTAGAAAGAGATGTGATTTCATATGAGATAGTAGAAATTATAAAGCTTCTGAAGTCCTATAATATTTGAAGGCTTTAAGCATAGAAATTGCAGCACTATTCCAGCCAAAGATGGATTTCTCGCTCACAGAATCACTTTAATTTTTTTTTCCCAACATAGTTGTTTTTAAAATTATATGTAGGGAATATATTATAAAGTAGCTGTCCCAATACCAAGAACATGGTAGATGATCAAAAAATATATGGAAAACAGCTGTCACAGTACAGATATATAATAGATGTTCAATAGAAATTATTGCCAATAGTAGTTTTAGGAATAGTAGTAGTGCTAATCATTACCACCAAATATGGTAATCATATTTTTCCTTTATTTATAGGAATATTGAAACAAAAGATTGATTGAGCACCTCGTATAATGGACATGTTATACTCGATATCATACGTAAGATGGACCATAACACCAAGACTTAGATATTAGTTTCTTCATTTCATAGGTGAAGAAATGGAGACTCAGGTGAGTTATATAACTTGCCAAGAGTCACAGCTCAAAGTTTTGTTCAATTCCAAAGCTGTTCATGTTCAATTATAACCTCTTGCCTCCCTGAAATTCAACATTAAGCCACATACTCTTCGAAAATGATGGCTATGTCTGAATAAATAGTACACCAGATGGAAATTCTCCTTCAGCAAATGCTCTATCCATTTACACAAACTTTAAAATTTTTAACAGCTGCCCTCTCCACTTCTTAAAACCTGCTAAGGGATGAGAGAGAAAAATGTTAATGTTATTTGTTGAATAGAGCTTTAATATTTTGATTTCTTTAATAAATCTGAAGAATTATGGTAATGCATGTAATTACAATTTCTTGTGTTCAATAATTCAATTACTTATTAAATTGCTTTCATTATGGAGCATTACATTTTCTTATACATTTTGGGGTATGTGAACTCTATCTGCATTTTGCCACATCCTCCTTGTCACTATTGTCCTACTAATTATATTCCATAAAAGCTTCTTCCTCTAAATAGCTCACAATTATTTTAAGAATTAAAAAGAGGAAATTGCCCTTGGAGTATACCATCTTGTGATCCTGCTGCACTTTTAAATCTGCAGAAATAGTGAGATGGAGTTGCATATTCAAAGCTTTGAAGATTATGTCAGGACTACCTTCGGCAAAGAAAAGACTGGGCTCTGGTAAATCTAATTTTCTAGTATCATATTTCTGGAGAGCTGAAGTTTATCTGTTTTATAAATTTTTCATGTTTGTGACTAATATAATGATATTTATGTTTATCCTTTATCCTTATTACTTTATGAAATCTCCATAGCCATTGTTTTCAACCTTCTTTATAAACTAGCCCAGTTCTTTCTACATTTTAAGTGCTATATTTGGACTCCCAAGCTTTTAACATGGATCTTGACTAGCCATTTACCATTGCAATTCCTGAATAAAATACATACTCTTACGCTATTCGAATGTGGTCTTACTACAAACTATCATTGGAAAATGCATTTATAGAAAACAGTATGTTAGAAAATTTAATTCGGATTAATTCTTTTGAGATCTAAACAAGAAACCTAATTACTTGTTTTAATACTAATTCCATAAGAAAACTTGTAGCACAGAAAAATAATTCCCCATTTTGACCATCAGTCTAGCTCTCCTGCTGCTGGCTCCTGAACAAAAGGAAATGCTATTGTCCGATCCATCCTAGCTTGAATTCAAAGCCATTTTAGGCTCTCCTGCTCAACCATTTCACCATCATGCATAATTTTTTACCACTGAACCTGGTTTTATTTTGTTCTCTTTTCACTTACACACTCATGTGATCCAAGGTAGCTATTAATCTCCTTTTAGCATATGACCGGATCTACTTACAGAAGCAAGCCCAGTTTCAGATCACCCCAGTCCTATCATGGAAGCATGAGCATTCTCCTGGTCCCATGGAACTACTAACTCACACAGGTGTGTACACAGCGCTGCTGCCAAAGGCAGCAAGAACTGACTCATGCTTACTGTTCCAGTACCCAGGAAATCTGAGGTCAGCTACCATTACTTCTGGCCACACACCTTCTTCAAAAGGCAGACAGACCAAAATGATGACAGAATTGCAAATGTTCATAGATAAACATGTAGACTTTCTCGTTCATACACCCACCTAAGTCTCTTCTGGAACATATAAAGAAGTAAGAAAGGGCTAACGTTTGCGCAAAAAAAAAAAAAAGTAACTCTCCCAACTTATCTGGGGAGGACATGGAATACTTGTAATGAATTCTTTTAAATTCCAGTAACACTGTGAACCTCTTTTTATGACATTTATCATACTGCTTTGTATTATAGTTACTTACATATGTGACTTACTTCCAGAATTATCTGAATACCCAGCCAATTTAAGCAGGAGTCTCAGGTTTTGAAAATGGCTGGAGTTCCACAGCCGGCTCTTGTCAGAGGCTGTAGGAAATGAAGCACCACCAGGGAACTGAAATCTAACTCTTTAGTGAGAATGGGAACAGGAAGAAAGGAAATATCCAAAGCACCATGACTAAAGGTTGATATCAAGACTCAGAACAAAGAGGCAGATCCAGAAGGTAGGAGCAGGTACTTTTTCCTGAGACACTGGTGTGCTGGGGAAGGAGCATTTTATAGAGTGCCACTGGTGTCCCCATGAGCAGGCAAGCATTTGTCACAGACATTGATATAGTTCAGGCATTTTGTAGACTGTAAACCTTTAAATGTCAAGAATGCTATATGTCTTACTCACCTTTCAAAGACAGCTCAAATGTCACCTCCTCTGTGAAGGCTGCTCTGACATCCTCACATCACAGTTAATTTCCTGCTTCTTTGTGTTACCATAACATTTCTTTGTACCACTAGAATAGCCCTTACTTCTCTACTTTATGGCTAAATGTTTATTTTCTGCCCCCTCCTATAGAATTCCTTGAAGGCTGGGACCATATGTTATTCACATTTCTATTTACTGGGCCTTACAAGACTGTAATAGGATAGGCATCTAATAGGTGCTCCCTAAATTGACTTTAGGGTCTGTCATCCATAGGAGTATGGAAAGGTTTAAGTAGCTTAGAATGCTGTTGTAATAACTTGCACAGTGAACCTCTAACTCATGGAAACTTTATGTGAAACAATGAACCATTGCCCAGTCCTGAACCATCTTCAGGATCACTGGTATATTTGAGTCCACTGCTACCACTGTGCATTTTGAGTGCCTTGTGATGTGGAGTATGCATCCTCCAGCATTATATCAGATAATATTCTATTATGATCCATAAGATTTTCACTGGTTAATTTTCAGAGTTAGATTCCCAGCCTTTTCTTCCTAGTCTGCCTTAGTCCAGAATTCTGCTTAAGTCTGTCCACCATGGATGACCCTGCTGGTATTTGAAATAGCAATGGCATAGCTTCCAGCATCAAACCAACATATAAGGCACCACAATATGAAAAGCTGACACAGTGGTGGTGATGGTAGATTAGAATAGAAAGGAGTAAATATATTAAGGAGCCCTGGTGGCTCAGTGGAGCCCTGGAGGCATAGTGGTTAAGCCTTCGGCTGCTAACCAAAAGGTCAGCAGTTTGAATCTACCAGCCACTCCTTGGAAATACTATGGGGCAGTTCTACTCTCTCCTGTGGGGGCACTATGAGTTGGAATCAACTTGACAGCAACGGGTTTGGTTTGGTTTTGGTGGCTTAGTGGTTAAGTGCTCAGCTGATAACTGAAAGGTGAGAAGTGTGAACCCACCAGTCACCCCATGGGAGAAAGATATGGCACTTCGCTTCCGTAAAGATTTACAGCCTTGGAAATCCTATGTGGCAGTTGTACTCTATGCTGTAGGGTCTTTATGAGTCAGAATTAAATTGAACAAAATTGAATGTCTGAAACTTTGATCTTATGTCCTGAAAGAATTAAGATACTAATACCAACCAGATGAAGATCAGTTGTGGACAGTAGTTTAGCAGGCTACTGAAAGTTCAGTACTGTATCTTGGGAAGAAGGCCAAGGTGGAAAACATAAAATTGAGACTCGTTCACTGAGAGATGATGATTTAATTAGTTCACTAAGAAAAAAAGAGGAAGACCCTCAATGAGGTGGATTGACACAGTGGCTGCAACAGGCTCAAACATAGAAAGAATTGTGAGGATGGCATAGGACCACAGTGTTTTGTTCTGTTGTACATAGGGTCACTATGAGTCAGATCTGACTCAACAGCACCTAACAATAACAGCATGGGAAAAGTAATAAATTTAATGCTAAGAACAAAACTTTAAACGAAGCCCATATTTATGGGGTGGGAAGAAGGAAATGTCCAGTACATGAGGCAAACAAGGAACCTGAGAAGTGCAAAACAAACTAGAATAATGTCCAATTATGGAAGCCTAGAAAGATGTTCTAAGAAATTATAAGGTGAAAAATTCCACCATAAAGGGAATGGGTTTGGAACTCTGATACTGACAGGGAACAAGGTGAGTTTGAGATGCTGGGTTGCAAAGTGATAAATATAAGTGAAAAATAACAATGTGGAATGTTATTGAGCAATAGTGGGGGAATAATTATCTTGAAAAGGTATTAACACTATAAAGAATATACTGTTTGAACTTGTTATCAAGTGAGTTCAAAGTAAGAACCTGGAATAGTCAGAAAGGATTTGCATTATTCAGAGAAAGCCAAGTTTCAGTTAAAGGCAATCATGTGGGAAGAGCTGGCTGAAGGGTATAAGCAACAGTTAATACAAATAGATGATCCACAAGGTGCAATATAAGGGATACAGGATAGTTACAGGGAGTAGGTATGGAAGGAGGGTAGGCTCAGTTAAGTAGAAATGAAACCATGGGGGGAGAAAGTACAGGAGTGGTTTGGGTTATTTGCATTGGAGGTATGTGAGTGTCCTAATTTTTTAACGTTCTCCGCATCCATGTCCTTCACCAAGTAGCTTCCCATGTCCTCTCACTAATGTGGTAGAGTACATTTCATCATTCTTGACTTTGGTTTCACCCATGTGACTTACTTTGGCCAATGTAACGATAGCCAGTGTGATGTTACTAAAGGCTCGAGAATTGTTTGAGTGGTTGGGATCGCTCTCTTATACTTCAGTCACCTCCATAAAAAGACCATGCCCAGGCTAGCCCTCTGGTTCCTGGGGAAGGATAAGAAACATGTGGAGCAAAGTCACTCAGCCACTCAGTCAGGCCCAGCCTAAATCAGCTGATCTCTAGCACACGAGAGCTTCATGAGCTAAACTAAAGCTGTATGCCACCGAGATTTTATTGTTATTTTACAATTGTAGCAAATAGCAAACTGATTTAGAAGATAATAAAAACCAGACCAAACCATTGCAGTCGATTCTGACTCATAGAGACACTATAGGATGGAGTAGAACTTCTCCATAGGGTTTTCAAAGAGCAGTTGGTGGATTGGAACTGCTGACCTTTTTGGTTAGCAGTCAAGCTCTTATCTACTACACCACCAGGGCTCCAAATATTGATAGGTAACAATATATCTGGAACTATGTTAAGGATTTAAATGGATTATCTCATTTTACCCTTAAAATCATCCTATAAAATAGGCATTGTTTCATGACCATTTACAAAAGATAAACTAAACTCAAAGTTCATACTGCTATCAAGTGATGGGTCAAGATTCAAATTCAAGCACTCTGACTTCAAAAACCATAATTTTTAACCACTATTCTCTCCTGACAAATATTAGAATATGGCTAAAAACTTTATAAAATTACATTTTACTACATTAAAATAAAGTTAAGATATTTAGTGGTCTTTCCAATAAAGTATATAATATAGACAAGTATCACTACCTAAATGTGAAATAAATTATTGAATTACATTTTTCCTGGCAAGTGCCTTATAACCCTTAGCATTAGACTTTTTGGCAAAGAGTGGATTAAAGAAAATGACTTAGATTCAAGGTTAAGGTTGGATATCATATATCTTACCTAAACTTGAAGGAGCTCTGGTGGCACAATTGTTAAGTACTCAGCTGCTCACTGAGAGGTTGGTGGCTCAAACCCACCAGCTGCTCTGCGGGAGAAAAGACCTGTTCCTATAAGGATTACAACCACATGGAGCAGTTCTACTCTGTCATGTAGAGTTGCTACATGTGTGCTCAGTGGCATACAACAACTTGTTGTTAGGTGCCATCGAGTTGGTTCCAACTCATAGCCACTCTATGTGCAACAGAACAAAACACTGCCCAGTCCTGCACCATCCTCACAATTATTGCTATGCTTGAGCCCACTGTTGCAGCCACATGTCAATCCATCTGGTTGAAGGTCTTCCTCTTTTTTGCTGACCCTCTATTTGACCAAGCATGATGATGTCCTCCAGGGACTGAGCCCTCCTGATAATATGTCTAAAGTATGTGAGACATAGTATTGCCATCCTTGCTTCTAAGGCGCATTCTGGCTGCACTTCTTCCAAGACAAATTTGTTAGTTCTTTTGGCAGTCCATGGTATACTGAATATTCTTGACCAACACTGCAATTCAAAGGTGTCAATTCTTCTTCAGTCTTCCTTATTCATTGTCCAGTTTTCACATGCAGATGAGGTGATTGAACACACTATGGCTTAGGTCAGGAGCACCTTAATCTTCAAGGTGACATCTTAGCTTTTCAACACTTTAAAGAGATCTTTTGCAGCAGGTTTGCCCAATGCAATGCATCTTTTGATTTCTTGACTGCTGCTTCAGTGGTTGTTGATTGAGGATCCAAGGAAAATGAAATCCTTGACAACCTCAATCTTTTCTCCAATCATCACGATGTTGCTTATTGGTCCAGTTGTGAGGATTTTGTTTTCTTTACATTGAGATTTAATCCATACTGAAGGCTGTGGTCTTTGATCTTCATCAGTAAGTGCTTCAAGTCCTCTTCACTTTCAGCAAACAAAGTTGTGTCATCTGCATAACGCAGGTTGTTAATGAGTCTTCCTCCAAACCTGATGCCCTGTTCTTCTTCGTATAGTCCAGCTTCTCAGATTATTTGCTCCATATACAGATTGAATAGGTACGGTGAAAGGATACAACCTTGGTGCACACCTTTCCAGACTTTTAATCATGCTGTAACCCCTTGTTCTGTTCGAATGACTGCCTCTTGGTCTATGTACAGGTTTCACATGAGCACAATTAAGTGTTTCAGAATTCCCATTCTCTGCAATGTTATCTGTAATTTATTATGATCCACACAGATGAATGCCTTTGCATAGTCAATGAAACACAGGTAAATATCTTTCTGGTATTCTCTGCTTTCAGCCAGGATCCATCTGACATCAGCAATGATATCTCTGGTTCCACTTCCTCTTCTAAATCTGACTTGAATTTCTGGCAGTTCCCTGTCAATATACTGCTGCAGCCACTTTTGAATGATCTTCAGCAAAATTTTGCTGGCCTGTGATATTAATGATATTGTTTGATAATTTCTGCATTCAGTGGGATCACCTTTCTTGGGAATAGGCATAAACATGGATCTCTTCCAACCGGTTGGCCAGGTAGCTGTCTTCCAGATTTCTTGGCATAGATGAGTGAACACTTCCAGCATCATCAAGGTCGACTCTACTTCCCCAGTTGTATTTTGAGTGCCTTCCAACCTGAGGGACTCCTCTTCTGGCACTGTATCAGACAATGTTCCACTGCTATTCATAAGGTTTTCACTGGCTAATTCTTTTCAGAAGTAGACCGCTGGGTCCTTCTTCCTGGTCTGTCTTAGCCTGGAAGCTCAGCTGAAACCTGTCTGCCATGAATGATCTTGTAGGTATTATATCACAGCAACATACAAGCCCCCACAGTATAACAAACTGACAGATGAATGGGGGAAACAACAGCAACTTAACAACCCTAAATCTAAATCTTGGTCTGCTCATGCTCAGGTTTGTCTGTGCAGGGAGAGATGACTTGGTTTATAGACAAGGATTACAATCCATCTACACAAACAAAGACATAGAAAAAGATGGCAGGCCTGATTTACTCATCTTGCCACAGTTGGAAACAGACAGAGACAGGAAAATGACCAGTTGACCTCCAGTAGAAGCAGCACTGACATAGTGGATGGTTAGTGTGTTGCGAGTATTTCTCGTTCCAAACCAAACACTCATTCCTCTTGCTGTTGGAAATGTCTATGCAGACAGTTCACAGCTGAGTCCCTCTCTGTGAATTGCTCTCAGCCAAAGACAGCTTCTTTGCCCAAGACTGTGCCTTCTGCCCAACAGCTAACATTCCACGACAGCCTAGTACAGAAGTGCAAAAGTCCAGCACCTTTGCTTTGATTGTCAGCAACTCGAAAGGGTCATTCCAGCTCTAACACTCCTGTGGGATCTATTGAGGCTTCTGTGACAACTACATCATAGTTTCTCATATCCCTCTGCCCTCCTGTTTTCCTCACTCCCTCACAGATGTTGTTCCCAATAAACCTAGTACTAACCCAGTAAAACCTAGTACTAGTGCTCAAAAATCTTTGCTTTGGGGTCTATTCCTTGGGAATCTAAGATACTAGGGTGTGCTTACTATTTGGAGAAAGAAGGTAGAAAGGAGCCATCCTATTTCTTGGCACAGGAAGTGAAAGAGGAAGAGGAAAGCATAGGACTGAATCTTTTAAGCTGTAATAGTCCCAACAAAGGCAGTGTCCTTCCAGATTAGTAATTCTCTCTAACCGGGGGAGGAATGACTAAAAAGAGGGCATGATTATCTTAACACCACTCAAAATGTGGAGAAGGTCCTTGACTAAAAGTTCAATCCTCCCTTGAACAGAAGCAAAGCCAACTAATGACGGGGAATCATTTCAGTCCATCAAAAAATAGTCATTGAATTATAAAATGTACATATTTGTATTTCTGGAAAGCAGAAGATAACATTCAGAAAGCCTTTGAGTTTTTTACAGTAAACCATTTTCCAACATATAAAAACTACAAAATAATTTCCGAGATAGGAGAGGGAACAATAAGAAGATAATTGATTAAAACCAAAGAAAACAGGAAGAAATTCCAGTTAGCAATTAAAAATCAAGATGCAGGAATTCTCTAACCAGTAAGACTTAAGCTCCAGAAGTATAACACTAAATCCAATGCACTTGCCCTATAGAAATAGTTTTCCAAGGCAGCTCACTAAAAGCCCTTTTTAATTCAATATATAAACCCCCAGTGCCGTCGAGTCGATTCCGACTCATAGCAAGCAACCCTATAGGACAGAGTAGAACTGTGCCATAGAGTTTCCAAGGAGCGCCTGGCGGATTCAAACTGCGGACCTTTTGGTTAGCAGCCGTAGCACTTAACCACTATGCCGCCAGGGTTTCCAACTCAATATATAGACAGAGAATATGTTACTACTCCAAGTGTTAACACAATTGCCAAATAGAATCATATTTCAGTAGGAAAACACATTGTTTTTTTTTTTTTTTTAATTTGGGATTAAGAGAAACCCTCCATGAGATGGATTGACACAGTAGCTGCAACAATGGGCTCAAACATGACAAAGATTGTGAGGCTGGCGTAGGACAGGGCAATGTTCTGTTCTGTTCTACCTAAGATCCCCATGAGTGGGAGTCAATTTAATGGCAACTAACAACATAATTTGGGATACTGGGAATATACTTGGTCTTCTGTGGCCTGGAAGCAGGATCTTCCTATCCTTCTAACTCCTGCTTGTCAGATAGTATGAACAGACCTATCTCTAAAGCTAAATTGTAAGCACAGCCTTCAACAAAGCATGGAATTGGATGCTAGGTTGCTAGGGCTGTTGTTAGACGCCAGAAAGTTAGCCCCAAACACAGCAGAACAAAACACTGCCCAGTCCTGCACCATCCTCATAATCAATTGGGGATGAGAAAATTGTGATCAATAGGATTTTAATTGACTGATTGTTGGAAGTAGATCGCCAGACCTTTCTTCCTAGCCCATCTTAGTCTGGACATACCAAAACAACAAAAAAAAAACCTGTTCAGCCTTATAGCAACACTTATAGCCTTAAGCCTCCACTGATAGTCAGGTGGTGATTGTGCTTGAGGTATATTGGCTGAGTCTCCCACATAAAAACCAAAAACAAAACCCACTGCCATCGAGTCGATACTGACTCATAGTAACTCTAAAGGGAAGATCAGAACTGGCCCATAGGGTTTCCAAGGCTGTAAACCTTTACGGAAGCAGACTGCTACATCTTCCTCCTGTGGAAGGTTGGTGGGTTGGAACCACTGACCTGTCGGTTAGCAGCCAAGTGCTTTAACCACTGTGCCACCAGGGTTCTATCACTGAACCACCACTGCCCCTGGTGTCGGATGTAGGGTTAGGTGTTGTCGCTAAAAGGACTCCTATGAGGAAGGCAAGTAATTCTGAGTCACCTTTATTATTCCGGAAGATGACAAAAACGACATTTCTGCTTCATGTTCCAGAGCTACCAATTGCTACTTCTTTCCAGAGCTTACTTCACTTCAGTAATCATTCACTGAGAGCGTAATGAGCCCAAAAGCTGTGATAGATTCTGTTTCCGTTTCTTTCCTTTTTTCAATTATTGCCAAATACAATGTAGTTTCCCATCTTGCTATGTATTTTCACATATTTAAGGGATATATGAAGCCTTTTGAGGCTTGTAAATTATTCAGGTATTATCAGTAAGGGGAAATAGATGATAAAATATAAATGTAAAAAAAATGTTCTTTCATCAAACATATATTCAGTAGTTTTTATGTACTAAGAGCTATAATGGTACTAAGGATATAATGGGGAATAAGAGGTAATCCCCATCACAGAGAGTTTACGATTTAGGAGGGAAGACAGACAGATGAATGGGAAATTGCAAAACAGGCTGATAGTGCTATGGCTGAATATGCTATGGTGGAATTCTTCTTCCCACTTCCATTGTTTCCTTCCAGGTGGAAGGAACTCACCTAGTCAAACTCCTAGCCTTTCTGTGCCTCCATATTCCTTTACCTTAGGAGAAGAGTGACTTAACAGGTAAATTTGAAAATATACTGGACATACTCAGCTCAGCTTCATCCATTCCCCCCCCCCCCCACTTTTGGACTACACTAAGGTTTCTTCTGTTCCTTCATGCTGTAAGACAATTCACACAGGGAGATATCCTGGTCCAGTGTTGCCTGGTATTGGGTGGGGAAGTCTAGCTAGTTACAGGGCTCAGTTACAGGTCCAGTTGGCTCTTATATAAAGTCATGCCCTCCAAATTAGCATTTACCAGGCTTCAGCTCTCTTATTGTTTCTCTCATATTCAACCCCAGTCAGTGAAGAAGGGTGGTGTTTGTAAGTTTCCCTTGAATCTTCCAACAGCTTAAATATCCCGGGCCGTGGGAGCATATAGAATAGCCACCTAATCTGGAGACACATGATCAGGAAGTCTTTCTTTCTGGAGGAAGAGATGCTAAACTCAAACCTGAGATTAAGAGTATGTTGTATAAGTGAACAGCTAAAGAAAGATATTCCAAAGAGAGGGAATGGCATATGAAAAGTCCCATAGGTGAGAAAGGAATTTGTAAACATAATTCAGATATTGAATTGTGGTGTTGACAAAGAATACTGAATATACTATGGACTGCCAAAAGACTGAACAAACCTGTCTTGGAAGAAGTACATCCAGAATGCTCCTTGGAAGCAAGGGTGGTGAAACTCCTTGGAAGCAAAAATGGCGAGACCGTGTCTCACATACTTTGGACATATTGTCAGGAGGGCTCAGTCCCTGGAGATGGACATCATGTTTGATAAAGTAAAGGGTCAGCAAAAAAAAGGAAGACCTTCAATGAGATGGATTGACAAGCATAGCAAAAATTGTGAGGATGGCGCAGGACTGGGCAGTGTTTCCTTCTGTTGTGCATAGGGTCGCTATGAGTAGGAACCTACTCAACGGCACCTGAAAACAATAACAACAATAATTCAGATATTCCTTTACAGAAGATTTTCAGTTATCCAGAGGATCCAGATTGTTTTTTGAGTGTCTTCACTGTGTCCACCTCTCCTTTACTAGTATCCTTAATTTTCCTGACCCCTACAATATCTTCCTACTCTGAAGTCATCTTTTTTATTTTAATTATGTTCCCTTAAAATTGCAGCTGTAGTAACAGATCTAGTTTTAATATTTAAACCTTTTCTCCACTTCTCAAAAATTATAATTTCTCCTTATAAATTCCCCTTCTGCTTATTGTTATCTGCTTATTCACTTATTCAATCTACACATTTTCCTTAAACATTGGTCATCTGCTTATTTTAAGCTACCAAATGGTGGCTTTCCAAATATCACCAATACAACCCATTGATAGGGCAAAGTTGAGTTATTGTTTACTGCTTCCTGCAGTGAGGGACAGGAAGGGACGAGATCACCTCCACAGAACACTGGTAGTGCCTCAGAGGGAAGAAAGAAAAGATAGAATTTATTATTGGGAATTGGAAATTTGATTTAAGGCAATTCTATCAACATAGGGGACTTGATTAATCACAACTGAAATAGACCAGGATTGGTGAAAACAGCAAGACTAGGATTTTTAGGAATGAGATTTAAAAAATCTTTTTAAGGGCGGAGCCAAGATGGCGGACTAGGCAGACGCTACCTCGGATCCCTCTTACAACAAAGACACGGAAAAACAAGTGAATCGATCACATACATAACAATCTACGAACCCTGAACAACAAACACAGATTTAGAAACGGAGAATGAACTAATACGGGGAAGCAGCGATTGTTTCCAGAGCCTGGAGCCAGCGTACCAGTCAGGTACGGCACAAGCACAGAGAGCGGCTCCACCCCCCTGAACTAACCCTGGGAGGGTGACCAGCCGGTTCCACGGGCGGCGTGGGACGCAGCCGGCAGGAGAAGTCCCCGGGAGGCAGTGACTGGTCTTGGAGCAGAAAGAGCAGCATCCGAGCCGGGGAACCGTCCTGCAGGGATTTGGACTGGACGCAGGTACGGCATAAACATGGAGAGTTGCTCCACCCCCCTGAACTAACCCCGGGAAGGGGACCAGCCGGGTTGCGCGGGCGGCGTGGGACGCAGCCGGTAGGAGAAGTCCCTGGGAGGCAGCGACTGGTATTGGAGCAGGGAGAACAGCGTCCCAGCCGGGACACTCGGTCACGGCACAAGCACGGGGACCTGCTCCACCCATCTGAACTAACTCCGGGAGGAGGCCCAACTGGTTCTCGGGAGCGGCAAGGCCACGCGGCTGGAGGGACGAGAAGTCCCCGGGAGGCAGCGACTGATTTTGGAGTCGAGAGTGCACCGTCCCAGTAGGGGAGCCTTGACGCTGGGCGTGGGGCTGGAAGCGGAGGATCTGACCGTGACTCCAGCGGGCCAGACCCCCCCGGGGGCAATCTCCACACAGCCAGCACACATAGGCGATGCGCCCGAGGAAATCTCAGATATAATAGTCATTCCAAGCAAGACAAGCAACTCTGGCTATATTCTGAAGTGCTACTTTCCTATCTCTCTTTTCCCTCCCCCACCCTCCCCAGGCGGCTTCATTAACATCTGAATAGCCTGAGCCAGAGGGAGAACTCTGATAGGGATCTGACTGCATTTTTTTTTTAGTGGATTTTCTGGAAAAACTAGTTTCCCAGTGATGGCTCGGAGACAACAATCCATATCAAACCACTTAAAGAAGCAGACCATGACAGCTTCTCCAACCCCCCAAACAAAAGAATCAAAATCTTTCCCAAATGAAGATACAATCTTGGAATTATCAGATACAGAATATAAAAAACTAATTTACAGAATGCTTAATGATATCACAAATGAAATTAGGATAACTGCAGAAAAAGCCAAGGAACACACTGATAAAACTGTTGAAGAACTCAAAAAGATTATTCAAGAACATACTGGAAAAATTAATAAGTTGCAAGAATCCATAGAGAGACAACATGTAGAAATCCAAAAGATTAACAATAAAATAACAGAATTAGACAACGCACTAGGAAGTCAGAGGAGCAGACTCGAGCAATTAGAATGCAGACTGGGACATCTGGAGGACCAGGGAATCGACACCAACATAGCTGAAAAAAAATCAGATAAAAGAATTAAAAAAAATGAAGAAACCCTAAGAATTATGTGGGACTCTATCAAGAAGGATAACCTGCGGGTGATTGGAGTCCCAGAACAGGGAGGGGAGACAGAAAACACAGAGAAAATAGTTGAAGAACTCCTGACAGAAAACTTCCCTGACATCATGAAAGACGAAAGGATATCTATCCAAGATGCTCATCGAACCCCATTTAAGATTGATCCAAAAAGAAAAACACCAAGACATATTATCATGAAACTCACCAAAACCAAAGATAAACAGAAAATTTTAAAAGCAGCCAGGGAGAAAAGAAAGGTTTCCTTCAAGGGAGAATCAGTAAGAATATGTTCTGACTACTCAGCAGAAACCATGCAGGCAAGAAGGGAATGGGACGACATATACAGAACACTGAAGGAGAAAAACGGCCAGCCAAGGATCATATATCCAGCAAAACTCTCTCTGAAATATGAAGGCGAAATTAAGATATTTACAGACAAACACAAGTTTAGAGAATTTGCAAAAACCAAACCAAAGCTACAAGAAATACTAAAGGATATTGTTTGGTCAGAGAACCAATAATATCAGATATCAGCACAACACATGGTCACAAAACAGAACGTCCTGATATCAACTCAAATAGGGAAATCACAAAAGCAAACAAATTAAGATTAATTAAAAAAAAAAATACACATAACAGGGAATCATGGAAGTCAATAGGTAAAAGATCACAATAATCAAAAAGAGGGACTAAATACAGGAGGCATTGAACGGCCATATGGAGAGTGATACAAGGCGATATAGAACAATACAAGTTAGGTTTTTACTTAGAAAAATAGGGGTAAATAAGAAGGTAACCACAAAAAGGTATAACAATTCTATAACTCAAGATAAAAACCAAGAAAAACGTAACGACTCAACTAACATAAAGTCAAGCACTATGAAAATGAGGATCTCACAATTTACTAAGAAAAACGCCTCAGCACAAAAAAGTATGTGGAAAAATGAAATTGTCAACAACACACGTAAAAAGGCATCAAAATGACAGCACTAAAAACTTATTTATCTATAATTACCCTGAATGTAAATGGACTAAATGCACCAATAAAGAGACAGAGAGTCACAGACTGGATAAAGAAACACGATCCATCTATATGCTGCCTACAAGAGACACACCTACAAGAGACACACAAACAAACTAAAACTCAAAGGATGGAAAAAAGTATATCAAGCAAACAATAAGCAAAAAAGAAGAGGAGTAGCAATATTAATTTCTGACAAAATAGACTTTAGACTTAAATCCACCACAAAGGATAAAGAAGGCCACTATATAATGATAAAAGGGACAATTGATCAGGAAGACATAACCATATTAAATATTTATGCACCCAATGACAGGGCTGCAAGATACATAAATCAAATTTTAGCAGAATTGAAAAGCGAGATAGATACCTCCACAATTATAGTAGGAGACTTCAACACACCACTTTCGGAGAAGGACAGGACATCCAGTAAGAAGCTCAACAGAGACACGGAAGATCTAATTACAACAATCAACCAACTTGACCTCATTGACTTATACAGAACTCTCCACCCAACTGCTGCAAAGTATACTTTTTTTTCTAGCGCACATGGAACATTCTCTAGAATAGACCACATATTAGGTCATAAAACAAACCTTTGCAGAGTCCAAAATATCGAAATATTACAAAGCATCTTCTCAGACCACAAGGCAATAAAACTAGAGATCAATAACAGAAAAACTAGGGAAAAGAAATCAAATACTTGGAAAATGAACAATACCCTCCTGAAAAAAGACTGGGTTATAGAAGACATCAAGGAGGAAATAAGGAAATTCATAGAAAGCAACGAGAATGAAAATACTTCCTATCAAAACCTCTGGGACACAGCAAAAGCAGTGCTCAGAGGCCAATTTATATCAATAAATGCACACATACAAAAAGAAGAAAGAGCCAAAATCAGAGAACTGTCCCTACAACTTGAACAAATAGAAACTGAGCAACAAAAGAATCCATCAGGCACCAGAAGAAAACAAATAATAAAAATTAGAGCTGAACTAAATGAATTAGAGAACAGAAAAACAATTGAAAGAATTAACAAAGCCAAAAGCTGGTTCTTTGAAAAAATTAACAAAATTGATAAACCATTGGCTAGACTGACAAAAGAAATACAAGAAAGGAAACAAATAACCCGAATAAGAAATGAGAAGGACCACATCACAACAGAACCAGATGAAATTAAAAGAACCATTTCAGATTATTATGAAAAATTGTACTCTAACAAATTTGAAAACCTAGAAGAAATGGATGAATTCCTGGAAAAACACTACCTACCTAAACTAACACATTCAGAAGTAGAACAACTAAATAGACCCATAACAAAAAAAGAGATTGAAACGGTAATCAAAAAACTCCCAACAAAAAAAAGCCCTGGCCCGGACGGCTTCACTGCAGAGTTCTACCACACTTTCAGAGAAGAGTTAACACCACTACTTCTGAAGGTATTCCAAAGCATAGAAAATGACGGAATACTACCCAACTCATTCTATGAAGCTACCATCTCCCTGATACCAAAACCAGGTAAAGACATTACAAAAAAAGAAAATTATAGACCTATATCCCTCATGAACATTGATACAAAAATCCTCAACAAAATTCTAGCCAATAGAATCCAACAACACATCAAAAAAATAATTCACCCTGATCAAGTGGGATTTATACCAGGTATGCAAGGCTGGTTTAATATCAGAAAAACCATTAATGTAATCCATCACATAAATAAAACAAAAGACAAAAACCACATGATCTTATCAATTGATGCAGAAAAGGCATTTGACAAAGTCCAACACCCATTCATGATAAAAACTCTTACCAAAGTAGGAATTGAAGGAAAATTCCTCATCATAATAAAGGGCATCTATGCAAAGCCAACGGCCAATATCACTCTAAATGGAGAGAACCTGAAAGCATTTCCCTTGAGAACGGGAACCAGACAAGGATGCCCTTTATCACTGCTCTTATTCAACATCGTGTTGGAAGTCTTAGCCAGGACAATTAGGCTAGACAAGGAAATAAAAGGTATCCAGGTTGGCAAGGAAGAAGTAAAGTTATCACTATTTGCAGATGACATGATTATATACACAGAAAACCCTAAGGAATCCTCCAGAAAACTACTGAAACTAATAGAAGAGTTTGGCAGAGTCTCAGGTTATAAAATAAACATACAAAAATCACTTGGATTCCTCTACATCAACAAAAACAACACCGAAGAGGAAATAACCAAATCAATACCATTCACAGTAGCCCCCAAGAAGATAAGATACTTAGGAATAAATCTTACCAAGGATGTAAAAGACCTATACAAAGAAAACTACAAAGCTCTACTACAAGAAATTCAAAAGGACATGCTTAAGTGGAAAAACATACCCTGCTCATGGATAGGAAGACTTAACATAGTAAAAATGTCTATTCTACCAAAAGGCATCTATACATTTAACGCACTTCCGATCCAAATTCCAATGTCATATTTTAAGGGGATAGAGAAACAAATCACCAATTTCATATGGAAGGGAAAGAAGCCCCGGATAAGCAAAGCACTACTGAAAAAGAAGAAGAAAGTGGGAGACCTCACCTTACCTGACTTCAGAACCTATTATACAGCCACAGTAGTCAAAACAGCCTGGTATTGGTACAACAACAGACACATAGACCAATGGAACAGAATTGAGAACCCAGACATAGATCCATCCACGTATGAGCAGCTGATATTTGACAAAGGACCAGTGTCAATTAACTGGGGAAAAGATAGCCTTTTTAACAAATGGTGCTGGCATAACTGGATATCCATTTGCAAAAAAATGAAACAGGACCCATACCTCACACCATGCACAAAAACTAACTCCAAGTGGATCAAAGACCTAAACATAAAGACTAAAACGATAAAGATCATGGAAGAAAAAATTGGGACAACCCTAGGAGCCCTAATACAAGGTATAAACAGAATACAAAACATTACCAAAAATGATGAAGAGAAACCCGATAACTGGGAGCTCCTAAAAATCAAACACCTATGCTCATCTAAAGACTTCTCCAAAAGAGTAAAAAGACCACCTACAGACTGGGAAAGAATTTTCAGCTATGACATCTCCGACCAGCGCCTGATCTCTAAAATCTACATGATTCTGTCAAAACTCAACCACAAAAAGACAAACAACCCAATCAAGAAGTGGGCAAAGGATATGAACACACATTTCACTAAAGAAGATATTCAGGCAGCCAACAGATACATGAGAAAATGCTCTCGATCATTAGCCATTAGAGAAATGCAAATTAAAACTACGATGAGATTCCATCTCACACCAGCAAGGCTGGCATTAATCCAAAAAACACAAAATAATAAATGTTGGAGAGGCTGCGGAGAGATTGGAACTCTCATACACTGCTGGTGGGAATGTAAAATGGTACAACCACTTTGGAAATCTATCTGGCGTTATCTTAAACAGTTAGAAATAGAACTACCATACAACCCAGAAATCCCACTCCTAGGAATATACCCTAGAGATACAAGAGCCTTCATACAAACAGATACATGCACACCCATGTTTATTGCAGCTCTGTTTACAATAGCAAAAAGTTGGAAGCAACCACGGTGTCCATCAACGGATGAATGGGTAAATAAATTGTGGTATATTCACACAATGGAATACTACGCATCGATAAAGAACAGTGACGAATCTCTGAACCATTTCATAACATGGAGGAACCTGGAAGGCATTATGCTGAGCGAAATGAGTCAGAGGCAAAAGGACAAATATTGTATAAGACCACTATTATAAGATCTTGAGAAATAGTAAACCTGAGAAGAACACATACTTTTGTGGTTACGAGGGGGGGAGGGAGGGAGGGAGGGAGAGGGTTTTTTATTGATTAATCAGTAGATAAGAACTGCTTTAGGTGAAGGGAAAGACAACACTCAATACATGGGAGGTCAGCTCAATTGGACTGGACCAAAAACAAAGAAGTTTCCGGGATAAAATGAATGTTTCAAAGGTCAGCGGAGCAAGTGCGGGGGTCTGGGGAACACGGTTTGCGGGGACTTCTAAGTCAATTGGCAAAATAATTCTATTATGAAATCATTCTGCATCCCACTTTGAAATGTGGCGTCTGGGGTCTTAAATGCTAACAAGCGGCCATCTAAGATGCAGCAATTGGTCTCAACCCACCTGGAGCAAAGGAAAAATGAAGAACACCAAGGCCACACGACAACTAAGAGCCCAAGAGACAGAAAGGGCCACATGAACCAGAGACCTATATCATCCTGAGACCAGAAGAACTAGTTGGTGCCCGGCCACAATTGATGACTGCCCTGACAGGGAGCACAGCAGAGGACCCCTGAGGGAGCAGGAGATCAGTGGGATACAGACCCCAAATTCTCATAAAAAGACCAAACTTAATGGTCTGACTGAGACTAGAGGAATCCTGGCGGCCATGCTCCCCAGACCTTCTGTTGGCCCAGGACAGGAACCATCCCCGAAGACAACTCATCAGAAATGAAAGGGACTGGTCAGCGGGTGGGAGAGAGACGCTGATGAAGAGTGAGCTAATTATATCAGGTGGACACTTGAGATTGTGTGGGCAACTCTTGTCTGGAGAGGGGATGGGAGGATAGAGAGAGAGGGAAGCCGGCAAAATTGTCAAGAAAGAAGAGACTGAAAGGGCTGACTCAAGAGGGGGAGAGCAAGTGGGAGTAGGGAGTGAGATGTATGTAAACTTATATGTGACAGACTGATTGGATTTGTAAACGTTCACTTGAAGCTTAATAAAAGTTATTAAAAAAAAAAAATCTTTTTAAGGCACAAGCTGTCTATTGATGCTTTCCTTTGAAGAATTGATGGGTCATTCAGAAAATGACTGTATTGTAACTCCCAGCTAATGTCAAATCAGGCTAAAGAAACCAATGGAATAGCAAGGTGATGTTAATGTAAACAGTAGGGTATGGTTTTAGTGACCAAGTTTGAGAGCAGATGGCTTTAGATTTCATAACCAATATGCTAATCCTTTTGCAGAGCTACAACTACATGAAATATTTATTTGTACACTGAAAGCCTAGCAGAGTGCCTAGCTAGCAGTTACAGATGCTCTGTAAATGCCTATCAAATAAATAAACTTATTTATTTCTACAGGTGATGGTTTAGCTTAAATAGAAGGAAGACATGTTAAACATCATAGTCTTACATCCATAAACAACGGAATTTAAATCTGTTTCTGCTGGATAAATATCGATCAAAGAGAGGGGATGACATATGAAAAGGCCCATAAGCGAGAAAGGAATAACTATTTTTTTTTTATTTTCTAATTTATGTCAAGAGGCACGCCTTTCCTTCATGTTAATACTTTCAAGAAGTAAGTGCTTTGGCATTGAAAAAAAAAATGCATCTTTTAAATAAAATTAGGAAAGGGAATTTGAATGAACCTCTTGTTCAATTATTAATAAATGTGTACATGAATTTAAGATGTTAGATGTTAAAAACAAACAAAAAAATAAGAAACACCTTCTGCATCTATCAAGTTGTCCCAATTATGTTGGTCTACACACAGATGGAGTTAGGGGAAAGAGGATATAGTGACTTGGTGACCAACATAAGTTACTTCTAAACAACACTGTGAAGTATATGGAGATTGCCTTCAGTGTTCAGCATTTTTCACCAGCCTTCTTCCCCTCCATCCTTCCAGGTTAGACCTTAGAATAGAAAAAATAATAATAATATAGCCATTTTTATGATACAATGTTATTTCTTTACTTATGTCTTCCAGCACTATTTACAGTTATGCCATATTTCAATATGCAATGAAAAAGACTTTCTTTTGAGTGAGGTTTTGAAAAACTGAGTGCTCTTTCTAGTATCCCTAAAGATCAGCAACCCATGTGGCTATGGTTGATCTCAGTCTCCCTTCAATCCACCCTTTAACACAGCTCTATAAAGAGAAGTGCTCCTTGGAAACTATGGGGCAGTTCTACTCTGTCCTAGAGGGTCACTATGAGTCGGAACCGACTCACCGGCACTGGGTTTTTGGGATACAGAGATGTAGTCCCTTGCTGGTACAAAGGATTAACATGTTCAGCTGCTAACAAAAAGTTGGAGGTTTTAGTCTAGCCAGAGGTACCTCAGAAGAAAGTCCTGGAGATCTACTTCTGAAAAATCAGTCATTGAAAACGTTATGGAGCACTGTCCTAATCTGACACACATGGGGTCACCATGAGTTGGAATTGCCTCAATGTCAACTGATCGTATAAAAGAGGGAAATAAGAAGCCTACTGTGAAATGGACCTTTAGTCACAATACTTTCAGATCTATAGATGGTAAATAATGATGATGATCATACTGAAAATAATGATGGCAATAATAAGACTAATGTTAATTGAGTACCTACTACATTTCACATGGAGTGAAAAGTGATTAACTTGAGTTATCTCATCTAATTCTTCACAACAGTCATGTACAGTAGATGCTATTAGTAGAGATTTTTATAGGAAACTTGGGCTCAGAAAAATTAATAACTTGACACAGCTAGTAGGTGGCTGAACCAGAACTTGAACAGCAGGGCTTTCTCAAATTCCAGCAATTGTGAGATCTTTGAGGTCAAGTTTGATACTGCATTCATTTCTATACCCTAAGAATTAGAACAGTGCTAGCACACACTAGGAGTTTAACACATATTAGTGGAGCTAAGGCTATTCTCACCAACAATAATATAATAAAAACATAAATAAATTGGCAGGTAGACTGGTTAAAATGGTGCAAATATAGAAATGCTCTTTTCTCATGTAAGTGCCAATAAAGGTTTCTAGAAGAGTTTTCCATCTTCCTTCCGCAATATCGAGTTATTTTGTCTAAAATAATTTCTGTGTTAAATGATGGTATCATATCAATTATATACCCCGCTAATATTTTATAACAAAATGTAGCAATATAAGTTTTTCTTACAAAGACAATGAAACACATGGAGACAGTTTCTGTTATTTCAAGGCAAAATACTTCCAGACCCTCTGGTTCTCAATGCCCTTTTGCGCTCAGAGATTCTCATGCTGAGTTGAGATTATATCCTTTGCATTTAGACATTATGGAAAATTAATAACTTATCAAATAAGCTGAAATATCCTGTCATATATGTAAAGCTCTTTCCAAAGTAAACTGAAAAGTAAAATAATGCCCAACACATTATGAGCTCCAGGACACAACATACCCATACAATCTCTCAGCAAACATTAAGCAAGATTCAGATAATAGACTTGTCAAGAAAAACAAACATCCCAAAAGGTAAAACAGCCATCTTGTTAATAATGATCAAACTGTGACATCCATAAATTTTATCTTGCGATCTCACTAAGCAAATGGTAGATCATACTGGGAGGTTACAGGGAATTATTTAAATCTTGAACATCTTGACAAATGAAAATAAAAGAAAGTTGAAGAGTTACTATCTTCTACAGATGATTTTGGGAGTCCCTGAATGGTGTAAATGGTTAACATGGTCAGCTGCAAAGCAGAAGGTTGGAGGTTTCAGTCTACCTGGAGGAACATTGGAAGAAAAGTTTGGAGATCTACTTCTGAAAATCAGCCACTGAAAACACTATGGAGCACAATTCCACTCTAACACAAATGGAGTTGTCAACAGTCAGAATGGACACAACAGCAAGTAGTTTAGTTTGGTTTAGCTCAACAATGAGGAGATCTGAGATGGCAGTATACACTTGGCAGTCATTTGTGTACATATCAGAATTTTGGGTGAATCTTCTTTGTTTCGTGTTCTGGATAATGATCAGTGAGTAGGTTTTTACCCCTAATTTTGGATTGTAATAGACAATTCTAATAGACAAGCCAGATTCAGAAGAGGACTTGAACAAGGGATATCACTGCTGATGTCAGATGGATCTTAGCTGAAAGCAGAGAATACCAGAAAAATATTTACCTGCACTTTATTGACTATGCAAAGTCATTCAATTGTGTGGATCATGACAAATCATGGGTAATACTGGGAAGAATGGGAATTCCAGAGCACTTAATTGTGCTCACGTGGAACCCTGTACAGAGACCAAGAGGCAGTTGTTCCAACAGAACAAGGTGATACCGCATGGTTTAAAACTATGAAATGTTTGTGTCAGGGTTGTATCCTTCCACCATACTTATTCAGTCTGTATGTTAAGCAAATAATTCAAGAAGCTGGACTGCATGAAGAAGAACATGGCATCAAGATTGGTGGAAGACTTATTAACAACCTGCCTTATTCGGATGACACAACTTGCTTGTTGGAAGCAAAGAGAACTTGAAGCACTTACTGATGAAGATCAAAGACTATAGCCTTCAGTAAGGATTACACCTCAGTGTAAAGAAAACAAAAACCTTCATAACTGGACCAATAAAAAATATCATGATAAATGCAGAAAGCATTGAAATCGTAAAGAATTTCATTTTACTTGGATCCCAAATCAATGTCCATGGAAGCAGTAGTGAAGAAATCAAATGACATATTGCATTGGGAAAATCTGCTGCAAAAGACCTCTTTAAAGTGTTAAAAAGCAAAGATATCACTTTGAGGACTAAGGTGTCCCTGACCCAAGCCATGGTATTTTCAATCCCCTCATGTGTAGGAGGAAGTGGACAATGTGTAGGGAAGACAAAAGAAGAATTGACACATTTGAATTATGGTGCTAGACTGCCAGAAGAAGGAACAAATCTGTCTTAAAAGAAGTACAGCCGGAATGCTTCTTAAAAGCAAGAATGGTGAGACTTTGTCTCACATACTTTGGACATGTTATCGGGAAGGACCAGTCCCTGCAGAAGGACATCATGCTTGGTACAGTAGAGGTTCAGGAAAAAAGAGGAAGACTCTCAACAAGATGGATTGACTCAGTGGCTACAACAATGGGCTCAAACATAGTAATAATTGTGAAGACGGCACAGATCCAAGCAGTGTACCATCCTGTTGTACATAACGTCACTATGAGTTGGAATTGACTCTACAACACCTAACAATAACAACAACAGGAGACAATTCATAAATCTAACATTTATCACTTTACTGCTCAACTTAACTTTATAAAATGTTGACTCTCCCTCTTGTCTTCAACTCATTCCACACACCGTTACGGGGAGTCGTGCAGGGTAGAGTGTTGGGCTAGGGAGTCATAGGTTTGTAAGGAGGATGTCTAATGTGAAGAACAGTGGTAGTGGTGGCCCAGAGTGAGATGTCAGAGCACAGCATGGGGAAGAAGACATTCATACGTGGCCCTGGCACAGGTGCCAGACCCCAAGTGGAAGGGGGGGCAGCGTGATCCCAAGGGGGTGTTAGAGCTTCAGCACAGAGGGAGGGTGGGACAGTCCAGCACAAGATTTTAGAGCCTACGTAGAATGAAGTGAGCATGCACACCAGGGAAGTTCATTCATTCAGCAAGATACTACAGTAATCAACCTGGGTTCCTTGAAAGGATGGCTAGCTAATTCCAGGGCTAGGGCAAGAAGTATATAAGATGAACCTGGGACATATTATTGTGCCAGAAAATAAGGATATTCTCGAAGAATGATAGAAAATGACAAAAGACAGTTTGAAGTGGTTGCTACCCTGGCCAAACTTGGAAAACTCTGGGCATCAGAAAAAATAATTGCAATAATGGCTTGCAACTCATTCAATAAAATAGGTATCTATTGGTTCACACTATTCAAAAAAGTAAATGAATAAATTGAAAGTTAAGTGAAGATTGGACTATGTACATGGTCTCAAGTATCTTCCTGCAAAAGACTTGTTAATTACCAACAGAAGTAAAGTTAACTTTACCATGGAAAAACCTGAAAAATGCCTCCTTAAATCAAGTAAGCAATGTTAATATTACATATTGAAATAAATAGAAATCACATACCATGTGATAGGATGCAAAAAGAAAGCTCCAATGTTACATCTGTGATATTCCTGTCAAGGATGCATAGCTTGAGTTGAATTGGAAGGAAACCTCATTCCCAGACTGAGGGCTGTTCTACAAAATAACTGGCCTGAAATCTTCAAAGGCGTCAAGGTCATGAATATCAAGGAAAGACTGAAAGAGACTAAAGAGATGTGATAACTAAATGCTACATCTGAATCTGAATTTGATAAACGCTATGACTGGTACAAGTGGTGAACTTCGAATGCAATCTGAGTATCAGATATAGTAATGAATCAATGTGAAGTTCCTCATTTGTTGGTTGCACTAGGATTAAGGAGGATATTGTCCTCATTTGTAGAAAATATATACTAGAATATTCAGGATGGTAGAGAATCATATCAGCTACTAAATTTTGTTTCATTCAGAGGAAAAAAAGTTATTTGCACAGTATTTGAACCTTTTCTCTAAGTTTGAGATTGTGTTTTTTTAAAAAGTACCAAGTTGCTTAGAATCTCTATGAAAACAACTGTCAGTGTAGGCTTTTGTTTATTTGAAAATGATGACATAAAACACAATCAAACATTATCTATATGAAATTAAAAAATATATATATATAAAATATATTTTTAAAATTGAAAAAAAAAAAGATGTCATTGAGTTTATTTTGACTCACAGCAACCCTGTAGGACAGAGTAGAACTGCTCCATAGGATTTCCAAGGGCGGCTTATGGATTCAAACCACCAATCTTTTGTTAGCAGTGGAGTTCTTAGCCACTGCCCCACATAAAGCATACAACAGTTAAAATAAATAGATGATAAAGGAAGACACAGAAACCTAACCCAAGGTACTAAAAAATGATACATTTGGATTCTATTATTGCGGTCTCAATTCATTAAATATGCCTGTTAATACTGAAACTCAATATTATCATATTATTGTGTAGAAATTCCTATTTTCCTAACAATTTACCATCCCTTTTTGAAAATGTCTCTCCATAAGAAGCCTATAAAACTGGTTATCCTCTTCTAAAACCAGCAGGTAATCCAAGATCTAAATAAAGTACTTAGTTATTTGTGATGCTTTCAAGTCAGAACGAAACACTGAATGAATCATTACCTTTTAATAACTTGAACATCCTTGATGTTCCATACAACCTTTTGTCTTAATCATCTAGTGCTGCTATAACAGAAATATCACATGTGGATGGCTTCAGAAAAGAGAAGTTTATTCTCTCGCAGTTCAATAGGCTAGAAGTCCGAATTCAGGGTAGCAGCTTCAGGGGAACCCTTCTCTCTCTGTCACCTCTGGAGGAAAGTCCTTGCCATCAGTCTTCCCTTGGTCTGGGAGCATCTGAGCATAGGAACCTCAGGTCCAAAGGAAATGAGAGTGTAATCAAAATGGTTCACTATAAAAAAAAAAACTAATAAATACAAAAGAAGGCCGTATCAGGGAAAATGAGGGATAAAATAATGTATAAAACATACAGAAACCAAATGGCAAACTCATCCTTCATTCTTAATAATTACTTCAAATGTAAATGAATTAAACTCTCCAATAAAAAGACAAAGATTGTCAGAACGGATAAGAAAACATGATCCAACTATGTGTTGACTACAAGAGAACCACTTTAGATCAAAAGATGCTAATAGGTTAAAAGGATAGAAAAAAAATATTCCATGCAAAGAGTAACCAAAAGTGGGCCAGGTAGCTATATTAATATCAGATAAAACATGTATTAAGTTAAAAAAAAAAAACTGTTAGAAGAGAAAAAAGAATATTATATAATGATGAAAGAGTATATTCATAAAGGAAATATAACAATTATAAACAACACAGCTTAAAATATATGACTATAAAGCTCACAGTGGCATTTGCTGTTTTTGTCCAAGCTAATAATCTCTGCCTTTTGATTGAATTGTTTAATCCATTCACACATAATGTTATTATAGGTATAATTCAATTTTTATCTGCCATTTTGCTTTTTGCTTTCTATATCTCATTCTTTTTTGTTTGTTCCTCTGTTCTGCTTTTAGTGCCTTTTTTCATATTAAATGGGTCTTCTAATGTAATATTTTATTTTTTTAATAAAATTTTAACTTTTTCTCTTAGTATAATATATATAACTACAGGGATTACATTATACATCTTACCTTCTTAAAATCTGCTTTAAATGTATACTAACTTTATTCCAGTGAAATAAAGGAACATTATGCCTACACTAGCTTCATCCCCTCCCCCACCTTTTTTGTGCTATTGTTGTTATATTATGTCTATATCTGTTTAAAACTCAATAATTCATTGCTTTAATTATTACTTTGTATAATCTTATGTATTTTAAATAAGCTGAGAGAAGGAAAGCAATATATATTTATAGAGTTTGTTATATTAACTTTCTTAATTGCCATTTCTTATTTTCTTAATTTCTTCCCATCAGTTTGAATTCTTACCATTTCCTTACTCTTACACAGCTTTTCTCCCACCTGGTTTCTTTGTGCTGTTATTGTCAAATACATTACATTTCTGTATATTTTAAGGCCAATTGATATAATTATACATACCCACTGCCATCATGCTATTTCCAACTCATAGTGACCCCATAGGGTTCCCAAGACTGTAAATCTCTACGGAAGCTGACTGCCACATCTTTCTCTGCAGGGCTGCTGGTGCTTTTGAACTACCAAACTTTCAGTTAGCAGTCAATAGCTTTAACCACTGTGCCACCAGGCTCCTTAATATAATTATATATATATATATATATATATACTACCAGAAAAAGCCATTGCCGTATAAACTTATTTAACTACTTTTTGAATCAGAGAAGAAAGGGGAAGACATATGCAATTATTCTGCCTTCTATAATTACGTCTTAGAGGGTGAAGTCTTGGGTATGCATGAGGGATGAGGAATGTTTTCAGGTCTTCCTTACGTCCTGCTCTAACTGCTCCTGAGTGGGGACAACCTACCTCTTACACATAGCCTTTCTGACTCCTAAGACTGGCTGTGATTCCATGGGGCTATTCTTGATGTTCTCTTGTCCTGATTCTCTGTGCTAAACTTGTGATTTCTCTGCCATTTCGCTTGTTACTACTAATATTATCAATCTGTGAGCACGCTCTTAATTGCTTTCCACCAAGATCTTCATTGTTTCCAACTGTATAACCAAATACATACTAAGTTAAATAGTTAATAATAGTTTACCCATCATCAAAGTCTAAAACTCTTAATTTATGCATTTCCATTATTTTTTCAAAATTGTCCATTATACATCTTTCATAGCTCAACTTTTTAGACATTTTAAGGTTTCCATTAAAGATTTTCCAACTCATAGCAACCCTAGGGTCACTATGAGTTGGAATCTACTTGACAGCACTGGGTTTGGGTTTTTTTTTTTTTTTTTTTTTTTGGCTTATTAAAGATTTTAGTTCAAAGACAATATATGACAAGTTGCTACAAAGCAGAGCGCAAGATCTAAACATTACTTTCTGTTAGCTTTGTCAACATTTACACGTTAAACATGGTTTCTATCTACTCTGATTCTTCTGTAGTTATTGGCTAAATTAATGACATAAAAATACACTTAGCCAAGATTTAAATAGAAAGACCATAGGAAAATTCTGTGCTTTAATGGGGGTGCGGGGGGTTGGAAGTGGGTTTATAAGCAAAACCATAAAGCAGTTTCACAGGACTATGAATGACTTGGCTGATATAGGAAGCTACAGAAGGGCAATAAGGTAACATTAAAAACATTAGAGTATGATAATATGTAGGCATAATAGAAGAGTGTTTTAAAAGCAGACAATTGCATAAGTAGTAGTTAAAGCCAATGTACAATTAGTATTTTGTCACAGAAGAATTCTTAGAGGGGTGATAGAGGTTTCCAATAGCCACTCAGAAGAATAAACGCAAAGGTCTTTGCTGCTATTTATGAAAAGGCTAAATCCTATTAAGAAGAGAACTGTATTAACCTCCACTCCCTCCATGCTCTCCCAGGTAAATTTTAAATGAAGTGGGAGATGGAGAATGACTGAACACGGTGTTTCTCCTCTTAGCTTCCCATTGGAATCATTTGATGCCTAGTTTCCATCTTACGGATTCTGATAGAACTGGCCTGAGGCACAAACTGGAAACTCTCAAAGTTCCTCTGCTTATTTTGATGTGGCCAAGGTTGAGAATCACTTGTCTTTAGGGACCGTATACATACACATACACACATCGTCGTCACTGTACAATCAGTTCCAACTCATGAACAGAGTAGGGCTGCTCTATAGGGTTTTCAAGGCTGCGAGCTTTCAGAAGCAGATCACCAGGCCTGTCTTCCCAGGTGCTTTTGAGTGAGTTCAAATCGCGAACCTTTCAGCCAGTTGTCAAGCACTTAGCCATTTGCTTCACCCAGGGACTCCTGCACAAACACATAAACCAAAAAACCAATTTCGTTGCTTTGGAGTCAATTCAGACTCATAGTAAGCCTATAGGACACAGTAGAACTGCCCTATGCAGTTTCCAAGGAGTGGCTGGTGAGTTCCAACTGCTGACCTTTTTTTTAGCAGACAAACTGTTAACCACTGTGCCACCAGGGCCCCAAACACACCAAAATCAAACCAAAAACCAAACTCATTGCCATCAAGTCGATTCCCACTGATAGCAACCCTATAGGACCGAGTGGAACTGCCCCATAGGGTTCCCAAGGAGCAGCTGGTAGATTCAAACTGCAAGCACCTGGGGCTCTGCCCTCCTTAATTCTGATTCAAGAGCTATTATCTGATGTTCCCCTCTATCTGAGACACTTGGGGAGAGGAAAGGAGAATCAAGGGAAAGCAAGGGAGAGAATGAAAGAGAAAGGCAGGCAAATAGAATGAGAGTGAGATCAGGAGAGAGAGTTTGACTTGTGTATTCTGTGGCACAGGAATTATTTTCATAATCTATGATTTAACGGGACGAGAACCAACCAGAACACTAAATCTTCCCAAATCTTCGGATGTGTTTGCTTTCTCTTTAACATTGATATATTTTTCCACAAAGCAGAATCTCTTAAAATCTATAAATCCTTCTCTTCCTGTCACTAATCTGTATTTTGTCAACTTGTATAACTTTTCAAAATCCAAAATGTCCTTAGCCATGTACACTTCAAAACTACTTCAGTGCTGTCTGTGGTGAGTTTAACTAGTTTGTCTTAAACACTTTATCAATGAACAACACATTCTGTCCCTTGAATCTTAAACATGCAAAGTGGAGGGAAAAAAAAGGTTTTTCTTGTCTTACATTGCTCACCTATGGGCTCCTCTAACTCCAGCTAAATATTTAGCTTTATTCTGTAGTCTCAGATTCCTAGTTACAGTAATCAAAAACATTATCCGTTCTAATTTGCTTCCATAATTGAAAAGTTTCAATTTAGGTATTTTCAGTCTTTACATTTTTCAAAGAAAGAAAGAGTTTTTACTACAAAAGACTTCATCAGCATCAGGAGAGATCAGTTCAGACAGCTGACTCCATGGAGCATTGTAGGAGCCAGTTCATGACTATTTTCTTACCTCTTAAATGTATTCTCTTCAAATGTTGGCTAGCATCTCTTTTTTATGATTTCATGCTGACTGTTCCTAATAAAATTACAAATGCCTAGTCTTTTCCTGGAATATCCTTTGATTACCAATTATACTTGTGTTTTTTTCTCCATTGCCAAGTATTAATTTACATTGACTGCAGTTTTCTAAAAACTTACTTCAGCGACTCTCAACTGAAGGTCTTGTACTCAACACTAATACTTGTAATCAATGATATTAAGTAAATATATTTGTGTATCCCTAGCTGTTTTCTATAGGGTTGCTATGAGTTGCAACTGACTCAATGGCACCTAACAACAATGATACCCATTTTCTTAGACCCTCTAGGTCTCAGTTTTCAAATCAAACTTTTTTTTTTAATTGTGCTTTGGCTAAAGGTTTACAGAACAAATTCATTTCTCTTTAGACAATTAATACAAGTACTGTTTTGTGACATTGGTTGCCAACCCCACGATATATCAACACTCCTCCCTTCTTGACCTTGGGTCCCCCACTACCAGCCTTCCCGTTCCCTCCTACTTTCTTATCCTTGCCCCTGGTTCGATGTGTCAAATCAAATTTTGATCTAGTCTCTGTTGAAATTAGTTAATAAAGAGTGTAAGGAAATGGGCATGAGGCAGTCTATGTTTGAACCTTGGATTGTCCCCTTATTGGTTGTTATGTCTTGCAAAAGTGACACAACTGCTTCAGAAGTCATGATAATTTCCTCAAACTTACCTTACAGAGTCACTGACGAAATCATAAGAAAACATGTAGGTGAAAATATTTTGTATAATATAAATATTATATATTTTATTATGAATTCTGTTATCAGGGCTGATCTTTTCTTCAAAAATAATAATTACAACATACTATAATTTGAGGTATTTCTGAAAGACTGCTCCAACTTCCCACTTCCTATCCAAAGCAAATAGTTTTCCTCATAAGCTCGAATGCCTGGTCAAAGTTCTATGACCAGAGGCCATTTCTTAGTTAAATATAGGTATTTCTAGACAGATGTCATGTTTCCAGAGGCAGCACTGTGTTGAGGTTCAAAACATGGGCCCTGGAACCATAATGCCTGGGTTTGAATACCCATTCTGTCAGTTACAAGTTTTGTGATCTTGTTTAAATTTGTTAAATCCCTTTAGCTCAATTTCCTTGTGTGTAAAATGGGGATAATTACAGTATCTGTCTCATAGGATTACTATAAAGATTAAATGAATTAATGCACATGAAATATTTAGGCCACCACCTGCCTGTCAGTTTGTTGTACTGTGGTGGCTTGTATGTGGCTACGACGCTGAGAGCTATGCCACAAGTATTTCAAATACTAGCATGGTCTCCTATGCTGGATAGGTTTTAATGGAGCATCCAGACTAAGAAGAAAAGCCTGGCGATTCCTAAAATCAGCCAATGAAAACATTATATATCACAACAGAATATTGTCCAATATAGTGCTGGAAGATGATCCCTCGAGGTTGAAAGGCACTTAAAATACACGGTGGCCAGAAAAACTAACTCAAGCATACCAGCGATCATGAGCATGGTGTAGACCCGGGAGCCATGTTTACTTCTGTTGTGCATAGGGTTGCCATGAGTTGGAGCCAACTTGATGGCAACTAACAACAGCAATATCAACAGGTATTTAGAACAGAACCTAGCACACAGTAGACATTAAATAAATGTTGTAGCTATTTGTTATTGCTGTTATCATTATTAATTCACATATCCCTGTGCCTTACTTACATCTATTGCTCCTTATCTTCTGACCACTGCCCATCAGACGATATCCAGCAATCATATCATTGTTACATTTGAGGGTCACTTCTTCCTTGATTTCCTTCTGGAGGGAATACAGAAGAAGAGTAGAATGAAAGAGGAGAGATGGATGGACGCTAAAGAAAAATTTCTTCTTCGTAAATTTATGCAAGACCTCTCCTACCTATGGGCAGTATAAAATGCCTGAGAAAAGCATAGTTTATCACTTTCCTTTGCTACTCCCATCTGAATGTGACAATGAGGGCAGGGGGTGAGGAATTATTTTCACTCATGAAATCTGTCTATCCTAGTAGGTTGCTATTATCATCCCTTAACCACCTGTCCCTTTTCCTGACCCACATATGAAAGAAAATATTTAGTCTATGAGATCCTTCTATGTCATCGCAATTTTATTCTCTCATCATACTGGGGTTTTAAGACTTATTTCTGTTCAAATGTTGATTTTTCTGCATTGTTCTCCTACACAGAGTTTCCAAGCATAGCAAATAAGTGAAATTTAAGATTACTGATTTACAGCAGCAATATGAAAATAATAATAAATAATCAAACAAGGCTCTGTGTGTGTGTGTATATAGTTAGTATACAGTGGTTAAGTGCTATGGCTGCTAACCAAAAGGTCAGCAGTTTGAATCCACCAACTGCTCCTTGGAAACCCTGTGGGGTAGCTCTACTCAGTTCTATAAGTTTGCTATGGGTCACAATCGACTCTGTGATAAAGGGTTTGGACTGGTTTATATACACACAAGCACATACGTATAAAATATATATACATACACTGTGTGTATATATACATATATATGTATATGTATATGTGTGCACGTGTATATTTAGTATATACATAAACCAAAAAAATCAAACGCACTGCCATCGAGTTGAATTCTGACTCATAGCAACCATATAGGGCAGGGTAGAACTGCTCATAGGATTTCCAAGGCTGTAAATCTTTAGGGAAGCAGACTGCCGCATCTGACTTCCTCATCTTTCTCCCGGCTGATGGGTTCGAACTGCTGACCTTTCAGTTAGTGGTCAAACACATAATCAGAGTGTGTGTGTGTGTTTGTGTGTATATATTTATATATATATATTTATATATATGTATATTTAACATATAAAGAGAGTATATACAGAGAGAGGAGCCCTGGTGACACAATAGTTAAGCACTAGGCTGCTCTCCAAAACATCGGCAGTTCAAACCTACCAGCCACTCTGAGGGAGAAAGATGTGGCAGTCTGCTTCTGTAAAGATTTACAGCCTTGGAAACCCTATGGGGCCGTTCTACTCTGTCCTATAAGGTCGCTATGAGTCAGAATTGGCTCCACGGCAATGTGTTTGGTTTTATATACGAAGAGAGCCCCAGGGGTGGAGAAAAGAGTTAATGTGCTTGGCTGCTAACTGAAAGGGTGGGGGTTCAAGACCATCCAGAGTTTCCTTGGAAGAAAGGCCTGGTGATCTACTTTCGAAAAATCAGTCATTGAAAACCCTATGCGGAACAGTTCTACTCTGACACATATGGGGTGGCCATGAGTCAGCATCGACTTGACAGCAACTACTAATGGCACTAATACTTAAAAAGAAAAAAAGTGCCATTCATGATTCCACTCATAGCAACCCAATAGGACAGAGTAAAACTGCCTCAGAGGGTTTCCGAGGTTTGAAATTTCTATGGAAGCAGACTGCCACATCTTTCTCCAGTGGAGTGGCTGGTGGGTTTGAACAGCCAACCTTTCAGCTGGCACTTATTATCGTGTCACCACCAGGGCTCCTAACTAAGTTCATTAGTTAGTTACCAATCAATTTACCTTTGGAGTGAAAATGCTACTAAAAATTTACAGTAATGATTTAAAAAAATTTTTTTTGACAGTTTTTTCCTGTTCACATATTGTTGATGTTTATTACATCAAGGAAGGAAAGACTTCTTATCTCGTGGATTAAATCCTTTAAAGTTTGGGTTTAGCAAACAGATAAATCAGTGAGTGCTTCTAATGCTCATTTGAGAAACTGATTCTTTTTTTTTTTATGTTGAAAACCAGAAAACTAAGCCATTGTGGACATGAATCAACTCTGTCAAATAAGCTAGTAATAAATAGAATGGAAATTCATGCAACATACATTTGTAAAATGCAGCTAAATCTCTCTGGATTTTTGTCAAATTATATGGAAACCATCACCTCAAGTTCACAAGCAAAAAGCAATCGAGGATTGAACCAGCATTGAATATGAATAAAGACACTTTTTAAAATCCTAAAAACAGGCATTAATTCTATTCATGGAGGAATAATTTTTAGCAAGGAGACAATTTTTTCCTTGAAAGTACATCTTGAGTTCTCTCCAATGATGTGTTTATAGAAAGTCTAAATATCACTACCTTTCTTTGCCCTAGAAGGAAAAGGCAACTACCCTGACTCAAAAATAGTCAATAAGGGGCAAAGATACTGAGGCTAAAATAGTGACCTTATAAGCCCTTGATAAGTCTGTGAGTGAAGGGAAGCCTATATTAGATCTTAAATAGAAAATGCAGTGAAGTAAAGTTAGAAAATTATAAAGGAGGAAAACTTGCTGAAGAAAAATTCTGAAATGGAATATATAATAATCCAAAAGCAGTGAAGGTGTAAATTAGTTTCATTTTAAGATCCTGTGTATGGTTAGTTTATTTTCAAATTTAAAAAATTTTCTCCCTCCTGCTATTTGAGGGCACACTGGTGCAGGGGCAAGTGTACTACTGGGTGCCACTATTTGCAAGAATCAGAATCTCTTTAGAGAACTTAAGAGAATGAAAACTCTCATTAGCAAGTTGTCTTTGATAGCTCTTCTTTTTATATTCCAATCATGTGAAAGAGAACACAAAATAAATTCACAGCTGATGCTGCATTAGGCTGGAGAAGGAAAGAACTTTATGTTTACACCAGAAGAGAAAACATTAATCCTACCATCCTGGATGGCTACCAAGCATTGTACTCAAAATCCTTCAGCACTCCTACTGATTCTGAACATTGTTTTAAAGACTATTTTGACTACCTGTTTGTTCACAAAATTTTAACGGTTTTGTTCACAAAATTTTGCTAGTGCTTCTCTTTGTCTTTAAAGACAGGTCCTTCATCTTAAGATGAAAGAAAATCTATCCTAAATTGAGATTCGTGAAAAGGAAAAATGGAAATACATTCATTTATGGTCATACAGGGTTTTTAAGGTACATATTCAATCTTGTTTTAGTCCAATACACCTGGATAAAGTAAGATCTCGTTAATCATATTTTCACTGGATAGAAAGAAAAAAATATTTACAATGGGAAAAAGGAGTTAAGGGAAATGTATTTGTAGACAGATGGAGATGTTCTCCTCACAAAACTCTTCTCTACGTGAAAACCCAGCCTCTTGAGCTTTGGTGTACTAATCCAAACCAAACTCAATTTCATTTGGGGTATTTGTGCATACAAATGCCTGGAATGTACCTGTGAACTTCACCCTGATCTAAACAGGATTAGAAAAACATACTTATTTTCATCAGGAATAAAAGAGAACTGGAATATCACCCATATAACTTCACTCTGTTAGCTTAAACATGTCAGCAAACATAATATCTTTCTGTAGTGTGCAAAGCTTGCTAATGACTTGTATTATCTTGTTATCCATGTTTCACAACAGGTAGCAGATAAATTACAACTGGCATATCCCTAAAGACTGTAGATTAAGGAATAAACACTAGAAAAAAATGTATCTCCACATATTACCTTGAAAATCCAAAATAAATGTAGTTAAGAAGTGATTTAAAAGCCTTTCCTCTGACAGTAATGGATCATTTACCAGTTGTTATTGTAAAGTAATGATAGAGTTATTGTGTAGCAATGCTGATTCTTTTAATCAATGCTGATTCTTTTAATCAATGCTGATTCTTTTAATCAATGCTGATTTTTTGGAGCTATTTGTACCTTGTTAAACATTGGTATAAACATTGGAGATAAGGACTGGGAATTGGCACTGAAACAGGTTCTCAGCTCCTTCAGTAAGAGGCTATTTTATTCTGAAATATTTTTCACTGAGTAGTACACATCCAACAATAAATATTGAAGGTTAACAACTCTGTGACAAAAGTCATATCTAAAAATCTGAAATCTGGGTAAACTCCTACTGGTTTCTTTCCAAGAACCGTAACAACTTAAAAGAAGCCACAGAAGCACTGTATACTAAAGTATTTACCTTTCAAAATATTTTGTATTTCAAATAATTCAAAAGCATTGTTTCATTTATTCTGTAATTATTTGTACACAAACCTTCGAAATCTCAAATAAAGATGCTTTTAAAATTCTGATGGCAACCAGTTTGTTCTTTGATGAGGAGGCTCTCATTATTCTTACATTTTTCCTTATTATAGTGAAGTCTATAATAAGGAAAACTTGACATAGGTTTCTTTGTGTTATTGTCATGTAATATTTCTTAAATTATTTTTATACATGTATATTAAAGCTTAAGTTTAACTTTTAATTCTCATATCTAATATTATCTTCCAAAATTAACAACTGGAATTTTTTCTGACGAGGTAGCCTAGGTGATTTCCAGGTCTGAAATGCACTTTCCAAAAGATAACTTATCAACAAACATGTTCAAACAATCAACTTATTGTTGTTGTCTTGACGAGGAGTCCACAAAGCAAAGTATAGCTCTATGAAGAAGAAAGACAAAAATTTATTTAAGTACAACATATATGAGTACATTCAGGCCTTCTAGCCAAATTCCAAACAGTACGCCAGACCCTCTTTATCTGAATTGATTCTAAAATGATTTAAGTAACAGAGCAACCTTAACCAACCTTAACCAACACCTGTGTAAGCCCTCATTTCAACTAAGGATCTCCATGAGCTAGTGAGAAGGAAATATTTCAGTGAATAGTCAGTACTTCACCTGACTTAGTTACTGAAGTTACCCTCACTATCAAGAGACATGACGGTTATTTCTCCAGGCCTAAAGTTATAGACTCATTAGCAACCTACGATATGCAGATGACACAACCTTGCTTGCTGAAAGTGAAGAGGACTTAAAGCACTTACTGACAAAGATCAGAGAACCCTCATAACTGGACCAATAAGCAACATTATGATCAATGGAGAAAAGAGTGACTTTTTTAAGGATTTCATTTTGCTTGGATCCACAGTCAATGCCCACAGAATCAGCAGTCAAGAAATCAGCAACGTATTGCATTGAGTAAATCTTCTGCAAAAGACCTCTTTACAGTGTTAAAAATCAAAGATATCACTTTGAGGGCTAAGGCGCAGCTGATCCAAGCCATGATATTTTCCATCTCCTCATATGCATGCAAAAGCTGGACAGTGAATAAAGAAAATCAAAGATGAATTGATGCTTTTGAATTACAATGTTGACAAAGAATATCGAATGTGCCTAGGACTGCCAGAAGAAGGAACAAATCTGTCTTGGAAGAAGTACAACAAGAGTGCTTCTTAGAAGCAATGATGGTGAGACTTCGTTTCGTGTACTTTGAACATGTTATCAGGAGGGACCAGTCTCTGGAGAAAGACATCGTGCTTAGTAAAGTAGAGAGTAAGCAAAAAAGAGGATGACCCTCAATGAGACGTTGACACAGCAGCTGCTGCAATGGGCTCAAACATAGCAACAACTGTGAAGATGGCATAGGACTAGGCAGTGTTTCATTCTGTTACACACAGAGTCGCTATGAGTCAGAACTGACTTGTTGGCACTAACAACAGCAATGACAAAATTATAATAGAAAATCAAACTGAAAAACAAAATTCTAGGAAAAATGTTAACCCGCTGGTAATTCTCCAAGTCAAATGAATTTTGAATATCAGTATTTAAATTTTTTCTTTAGCCCCAGGGTAAAAAGAAACAGACTGCCTCTGCTGTGTACTTGTTCTCAGAAGCAGAATCTTGATGATACACTGACCTAAAGTTATTTCACTCAATAATAAAAGATGGAAAACTTCCTATATTATTTTATAAAGTTAACATAGCTTTGATACTCAAACTTAGTAAATACAACACAAGAAAGAAAAATGTAGAGCAATTTCATTTAAAAATACAGACATAAGTGCCAGATTAAATATCAGGGAAATCAAGTCTGGCAATTTATTAACTAGATAACACACCACAACCAAAAACCTGGTTTAAAAGATGGAGGGATGCTTCTAAATTAGGAAAGCAATTCAGAGAAAACATGTTATCAATAGTTCAAATTATTTAAGAAACATAATTGTCTCAATAAATGACCAAAAATCCTGTGTCAAGACTCAGTATCAACTCTGATTTTTTTTAAACACTTAATAAGATAGAAAGATAAGGAAATGTTCTTAGAATGATTATGATATATGTCTGGCTAACATACAGTAGTAATTGTAATAATTATCCAAGCAAAATTGATAACCATTACCACTACTATTTAAAACAATTCTAGCCAAAGAAATAAATAAAAATGTGTAAGGGGTGATCTAAGAGATAACTATCAGTGAACAAAACCCCCATTATTTGTAGATGATGCTACTATCAACCTAAAGAAATCTCATATAATGATTTAATAACTGATGAAAATAAAAGAGAACTTACTATGTTTTAATTTTAAAAGAATTTACAGAAATTGGTAGCTCATCTATAAACCTAAAATAAACCATTAGAATATATGGAAAAAAAAATCACATAATAACTCCACATTAAAAAAAAAATTGGAATAACATTAACAAGAAATGTGAAGGACAGAAAAGAAAAATTACTTACTAAGGAACATAAATGAAAAAGTATAAAGAAATATCCACTATTCCTGGATGAGAGCATAGAATATTTTAAAGGTCTTGATTCTCCTCAGAATAGTTTATAGAGAATTTAAGAGCTACTTCATTAAAGCAAACTGAGGTTTATGAGATATATATAACATATGACCAGATAGTTTTTGAAACAGAAAACTGGTGTTTTCCTTCCACACTTCAAACTATTAAAAATTAATTTTAAACATAAACAAGAAAAAAAAAAACCCCTGCAAATACCACTATTTTCCAACATTCTATTGACACCCCTAGCCATTGCAGTAAGGTAAGGGAAAAAAATTAGGAATAAACATTGGAAATAAAGAGGAAATATCTCAATATTTAAACAAAAAGCAGCAGTGGGTTGGTTTTTTATCTCAATATTTGAATGTGTTATGATTGTCTAGATATAAAATCCAAGAAGATCATCTGGAGAACTATGATAACTTGTAAGAGAGTTTAGTACACTAGCCAGGTACAAAAAAAAAAAAAAAAAAAAAAAACCACTTAATAGTTTCCTATACACAAAGAATAACCGCCAACTTTTCAGTTAGTAGTCAAACACTTAACTGTTTGTGCCACCCAGGGAATTATTCAATGGCATATATAAATTTTGGGTTTGTGAATTTGTACCTCTCCAATCTCATAACTCCTGGTATCCGCAAGCCATAGTCTACAAAACTTGAACCATTGTTTTATCATCAAACCACTTGTTCTAACTTGCCTGTTACACTTATGCCACAGGGTTACTCCAATTACACAAGATAATATATATAACATATCTACTTTTTTTTTTTTGCTTCCTATTTCATTTTCCCTAACTTTTCTCAAATTTTTACTTTTCTTTCATTTTCCAAACTATAAGAAAATCATGAACTGACCTGCTATTAATCATAAAATAGCTACCATTCAATGAACAATGTCAAGTTCTAATCCTCATCTTAAAAAGTAGACATTATCCACATTTAACTAATAAAGATACTGAAACTCTTGAAAGTTGTTATCCCACTTCCCCCAACAAAATTGTTAGCTAATAAGTGGTCAGGCTGGGATTTGGACATATAGTACACGTGGGACATAAGGTAAGCAAAGAGTTAAAACATGAGCATGATGCTTTGCTCTTGGGAGGATTTCAACAACTGTCTGTGGATTGAATAAATGCATAAAATATTGTTGCTTTTTAATTTTAACGTTGTGAGTCTGTCTATATAGAAATGAAACAGGGTAGAGGTGAAGGAAATTTTGTTCTCTGTAGTCCAGCCATATACTTTATCTCAAAGATCATCTATCTAAATAAGTCAAAAAACAAGTTTAACAATTTCGTCATGTACAACCCAGTAAAATTCCTAATGTCATATAATAAAATAGTATACAGGTATTCCCCAACTTACAACAAGGTTCCATTCTGACTACTCTATAGTAAGTCAGTTTAGACATAAATAGAATACCTCATTTTTTTTGTTTTATTATTACTGCCTTTTATTATAAGTATCTTTATAAATCTAACTTTTATTTGTCTTTGGAGGTTAGAAACTACACATAAACTTACAGATACAGTTTAACATTGTATGTAGTACATACTATTAATGATAAGGTGTACAAAAAAATGTGTGGTTCATTGTAACTGGGACACATGGTGATTCGGGGACTATATGTATTAGAAATATCATCTTTAGTAATGTTGTTTTGATTTAAAAGACTAATATTCTACACTTATTAAATGGAAGCAAATTTGCTAAAAATATCAACAAACTGTGAATTTGTATCTCTCCAATCTCATAACTCCTGGTATCTGTAAGCCATAATCTACTTCATTGGTTTTATTTATGATAAGTAATGAAAGTAATAAAAATATTAACATAACCTTGTTCTAAGGAATATTAAAATCTTAGTAACTATGTGGTATTTTGCCCACCTCCAGCAAATATTTTCAGTACTTTATTTTTAGCAAAAGTTGCAATTTCCAAAGACAAAAATCAAATTGCATATTGTTAATTCTGTTTTCTTCCAAATTCATCAAAATTGAAAATAAATTAAAATGATTTTAATATACATAATTAAAAAGTAGTTACTTTTGTAGTTTTACAAACTGTTATTAATTTCAAGCAAGATTATTATCCCTTTCTGTTGCTAAATGGGCAGCATTGTATTTTGTACTTCTTCATTTATATTTTACTTTTTGAAATTCAGCAGATCTTTAACATAGCAATCATTTTTCTTTACAGTGAAGCTAAAGCTTCCCAATTTTTGTACTAATTTTCTTATTTTTCTCTTCAGTGAACAATCATGAGAATCAGCCACTGAGCTAGGCGATGTGGTTGCAAAAATCACAGACACCAATGGAATCTTTATTTATTAAGTGAAGGCTGGATGTTGCCATTTGTCTTCTGATTGCCAACACTGACTTTCCCAAAATTCCATTAAATCTAGTTAAGATACTTTCATATCAGAATCTATAAAGATCAAATTAGAATCCATTTGAAATTCTCTTTAATACACTTATCAGCTTATATAGTAATTAATTAATTCATTGTTAATATGCTGATAAGTCACATTAACATTCCTATGAAAAATTGGGGATGAGTACTGAGGCTTTAAAATATAGGTAGTGTAACATTCTTGAAAACACATTTTCTTTGACAAGACACTGTGAGTGTATGGTTGAAAAAACAGAGGACATCAGTAACTAAAATGGGCCACCTGGTAGAAAATGATTGAAGCATTCAGTCAATCACAACTTGAGCAATTTATCATAGCAGGAGACAGGTCAGGACGTAGCCTGGGCGAACAGCCTGTACACAGCAATCAGAGTTAGAGTAGCACTATTGGAGCAAGGGCTACAAACAGATCATGAAGTAAAGAAGCAAATAAGAAAGGAGAAGACTAGCCCCAGGCAAGATTGTGGGGTAAATGAAATGTCCCATTTGTTTCTCCTGGTGTTTTGCCCCTATTTTATTTCTGCCCCAGGCAACGAATCCTAACATATGCATCTGGTTTCCTCAAATATCTCCCCAGATCTACTCCCACCACCCAACATCACTCTACATTGCCTTCTTTACCTGTAGAGTTCAACATATATCCAAATGACCTAACACTTATCAAAATCTTCCATGGCTTAATTTCAATTCTCTATACATTAAAGCAATCCCATAATAACATTCACTCTAAAATGCTAATGACTAGGTAAAACTTGAAAATTATTCCACTCAGGATCATTTGCATTTTTAAAGAGCTCTAACAACTTAATCAGTGTCTCAATATTAAATTTCAGAAGGTATATAGTATTAAATATGAAGATAAATTTTTGAGCATACCAGGACTATTTCAAAGTTTGCTCTTTAGACTATCATTTTCTTGCCTATTTAAAGGCTGATTCATCTATTGAAAGCAGCTGCAACAATAAACCAAATATATTCTCTATATATACACAGTGTGGGAGGACCTATTAATAATAACATACCTGTACATTCAGACACATCCAAAAGCAAGTGCAAAAATAATTGTAAGTATCTCTAAATATAATATTTCTCAATATGAAGGTCAATCTCTATGTACAAAATCAACCATGAGGAGTTTACTCAGAACCTGGTACTCCCCCAGTTCTATATTCCTGGGAATCTATAAGATTAAAAAAAAAAAAAAAAGTGATTCAATGTAAAGAAATTTACAATATTTTAGCAAAGAAAAAAATGTAAAAGAAAACATTTTACTTAAGTGCTGAGTTTTGTCATAAACACTAAGAATAGGTGAACTACTGAGGTCTGCATAAGAATGAAACTGCACTAACTACCCTTAGATGCTGAAGTAGTCTTAGTGGTTCTGGTCCTGCCTGTAAATAGCTTGGGAAAGTCATCCCTCTCATCTTCACAACAAGAATAAAGCTGAGAAGTTGGAAACCAGCAACACTTCTTAGATATATCAGAAAATTGAAGTCACAGATTAAAAACTGGACAGATACAGGTTGATACAGAGAATTACTTCTCACTGGGAGCAAAACCTGCTTCTGATGGACCCAACATTGGTTTGTTGTTGTTGTTGTTGTTATGTGCCATCAAGTTAGTTCCAACTCACAGCCACACTATAGGACAGAGTACAACTGCCCCATAGGGTTTCCAAGGAGCTGCTGGTGGATTCAAACTGCCAATCTTTTGGTTAGTAGCCCAGCTCTTAACCATTGTGCCACCACAGCTCCCAACAGTGGTTAGACATACTTAAAGGATAATTGACAAATTGCTAGAGACTGATCACAGACTAGCTTTAGAGACTACAATCACCTGGAAGCTCAGCCTTAGGAGAGGCCCCACTGTTTCATGAGTTATACATCGAAAGACTCACCAGATTTACACAGTGAAGCTCAAAGAAAAATCTTTTCGTGCTTTCTGCAGGGGAATGGGAAAAGTACCCATTTTGAAGTTTGCCAAAAGCACTCTGTTCTCCTTAACCTGCCCTCAAAGGAAATTGTTTTACCAGGATCTTTAGTACACTCAAAAAAGCAGAGAAAATGATCAGTGAGTTTGAAGATATGTCAATAGAGACTTCTCAAGCTGCAATGCAAAGAGAAAAAAAAAAGAGTAGAAGAAATGGACCAGGGTATCTGTGATGGTTAATGTTATATGTCAACTTGGCTAGAGCATGATTCTCAGTATTATGTAATCACCCTCCATTTTGTGATCTGCTGTAATCATCCTCCATTTTGTGTTCTCTCATAGTCATGTAATGTAATCACCTCTATGATGTGATCTGATATGATCAGTAAATCAGTTGTAAGGAGAATTTCCTTGGGGGTGTGGCCAGCACCCTATATATATATATATGAACATTCTGGCAAAGCTTGCTTGCTTGCTCTGGATCCTGCATCCAGCTCATCATCATCTGACCTCTGGTTCTTGAGACTTGAACCAGCAGCTTGTTGTCTGACCTGCCAACTTTAGGATTCACTAGCTTTACAGCCCTGTGAGCCAGCAGTCTACCATCTGACCTGCCAATTCTGAGTTCTTCAGCACCTGCAAGTATGTGAGTCAGAAAAGCCTTCAGCCAATGCCTGACCCACAGACTTTGGGACTTGCCAGCCTGCACAACTGTTTGAGCCACTTCCTTGAGATAAATCTCTCTCTCTCTCTCTCTCTAAGCACATATATGTGTGTGTGCGTGTGTGTGTGTGTATTTATACATATATGCTTTGCTGGTTTTGCTTCTCTAGAGAACACAGCCTAAGACAGCACCCAAGAACTATGAGATAATTATTTGTAACATACACATAATGGGAATACCAAGGAGAAAAAAGAGAAGAAGAAATCTTTGAAGTAATTAATAATGTCCATTGTCTTTGTTGGAAACCCTGGTGGTGTAGTGGTTAAGTGCCATGGCTGCTAACCAAGAAGGCTGGCAGTTCGAATCCACCAGGCACTCCTTGGAAACTCTAAGAGGCAGTTCTACGCTGTCCTATAGGGTTGCTACGAGTTGGAATTGACTCGACTGCAGTGGGTTTGGTTTGGGTTTATTGTCTTAGGTATCTAGTGCTGCTGTAACAGAAATACCACTAGTGGATGGCTTTAATAAACAAATTTATTTTCTCACAGTTTAGGAGACTGGAAGTCCCAATTCAGAATGCCAGCTCTCTCTGTTGGTTCTGTAAGAAAGTCCTTGACTCTTCTGAGCTTCTGCTCCTGGGCAATCTTCACGTGGCTTGGCATCTCTCTCCCTCCATTTCTGCTTCTTTTGCTTGCTTGTTTAATCTCTTTTATATCTCAAAAGAGACTGACTCAAGACACTAATTCTACCTAATTAACATAACAAAAACAACTCATTCCCAAATGGTACTATAACCACAGGCATAGAGGTTAGGAATCACAATGCATATTATAGGGGGAAAAAATTCAATCCATAACAGCTGAGAATTTTCCAAAATAATTGACAGATACCACACCAGAGATCCAGGAAGTTTAGAGAGCCTAGGAGAATAAATACCAAAAAAAAAATTATCTCTAGGCATATTATTTTCAAACTTAAGAAAAGTAAAGAGAAAATCTTGAAAGGATTAATTTGGTAACTTACATGAAAAGGATGAATTTTTGAAAAACGCAATCTACGAAAACTCACACAAGGAGAAATAGATAATCTAAGTAAGCCAATTTCTATTAAAGGAATTAAATCAATAATTAATAACCTTTCCAGACAGAAATTACCAGGCCCAGGTGGTTTCACTGGTAAACTTTACCAAAAATTTAAAGAAGAATTAACACCAATCCTTTTCAAACTCTTCCAAAAATAAAGAGAAGGGAACACTTTATAACACGTTTTATGAGGCCAACATTATCTTAATACTGAAACTGGACAAAGACATTACTAGGAAGGAGAATTACAGATCATTATCTCTTATAAACATAGATGAAAAATTCTCAATAAAATACTAACAAATTGAATCTAATAATGTGTTTAAAAAATACACCATGACCAAGAAGGTTTATCACATTGACATAATTTAACAAATCAACACGCTAAAGAAGAACAATCATGTGATCAAATCAACAGATGCACAAAAAGCATTTGGCAAAATACAACACCCATTCATGTTAAAACTTCTCAACAAACTAGGAATAGAGGGAATTTTCTCAACTTGATAAAGAGCATCTACAAAAAAACCACAGCAAACATCATACTTAATTATTAGAAATTAAACATTTTCTCCTAAGATCAGAAACAAGTCAAAGATTTCTCCTCTCACCACTTCTATTTGATATCATACTGGAAGTCCTAGGTAACATGATTAGACAAGAAAGGAAATCAAAGCTATACAGATTGGAAAGAAAGAAATAAAACTATCTTTGTTCACAGATGACATGACTGTCTATGTAGAAAACCCAAAAGAATTGACAAAAAGTTCCTGGAAAATGAATAAGCAATTATAGCAGGGTTGCAGGATACAAGGCTAATATACAAAAGTCAGTTGTTTCTTACATAACAGCAATATACACAGAGTCACTGTATCAAAAAAAAATTGTTGACGTTCAGCCATTTCAGGAGGTAGTGTATGAACAAGATCCGATGGTATTGAAGGAAAAAGCCCAAGCTGCACTGATGGGACTAGAGAAAAACAAGCCTTCAGGAATTGATGGAATACCAATTGAGATGTTTCAACAAATGCATGCAACACTAGAAGTGCTCACTTGTCTTTGCCAAGAAATTTGGAAGACAGCTACCTGGCCAACTGACTGGAGGAGATCTATATTTGTACCCATTCCAAAGAAAGGTGATCCAACAGAATGTGGAAATTATTGAAAAATATCATTAGTATCACCTGCAATTAAAATTTTGCTGAAGATCATTCAAAGGCAGGGAACTGCCAGAAATTCAAGCTGATTTAGAAGAGGACATGGAATAAGGGATGTCATTGCTGATGTAAGATGAATCTTGGCTGAAAGCAGAGAATACCAGAAACATGTTTACCTGTGCTTTATTGGTTATGCAAAGGCATTCAAGTGTGTGGATCATAATAAATTATGGATGACATTGTGAAAAATGGGAATTCCAGAACCCTTAATTGGGTTCATGCAGAACCTGTACAAAGATCAAGAGGCAATTGTTCAAACAGAACAAAGGGATATACTGCATGCTGTAGTATCAGGAAAGGTGTGCTTCAGAGTTGTATCCTTTCACCATACTTGATCTGTATGCTGAGCAAATAATCCAAGAAGCTGGACCATATGAAGAAGAATGTGGTATCAGGATTGGAGGAAGGCTCATTAACAACCTGCAATATGCAGATAATACAACTTTGCTTGCTGAAAACCAAGAGGACTTGAAACACTTACTGATGAAGATAAAGACCACAGCCTTCAGTACAGATTACATCTCAACATAAAGAAAACAAAAATCCTCACAACTGTACCAATTGGAGACATCACAATAAATGATAAAAAAGATTGAAGTCAAAGATTTCATTTTACTTGGATCCACACTGAACACCCATGGAAGCAGCAGTAAAGAAATCTGCTGGCAGAATCTGCTGCATGAGACTTCCTTAAACTGTTAAAAAGCAAAGATGTCACTTTGATGATTATGGTGCACCTGACCCAAGCCGCGGTATTTTCAATTGCCTCATATGCATGTGAAAGCTGGATAATGAATAAGGAAGACCAAAGAAGAATTGATGCCTTTGAATTATGGTTTTGACAAAGGATATTGAATGTACCATTCACTGCCAGAAGAAAAAATTACTCTTTTCTGGAAGAAATACAGCCAGAATGCTCATTAGAAGCAAAGACAGCAAGACTTCTTCTCTTGTACTTTGGACATGCTATCAGGAGGGGCCAGTCCCAGGAGAAGGCCATCATGCTTGGTAAAGCAGAGCATCAGGGAAAGAGAGGAAGACCCTTAATGAGTTGAACTGACACAGTGGCTACAACAATGGGCTCAAACATAGCAGTGATTATGTGAATGGTGCAGGACTGGGCAGTTTCATTCTGTTTTACATAGGTTCACTATGAGTTAGAACCAACTCGACAGAACCTAACAACAACATACGAGCAATGAACAATTGGAATTTGAAATTAAGAATATAACATCACTTATATTAGCACACTGCAAAAAAATAGGCAAATGGGCAGCCCCCAGGTTACAATCATCCAACTTACGGACAACTCCTACTTGCCCTTTATTACTATGTAAATTTGTCCCCACTTTGAAATTATTGAACCAACCCCTACTCGCAACAAATTTTGCATCCCAATCACCTTCACTTGCTGTACACCCAGCTTTTGAATCATTGAAAAGCTTTCGTGCCTTTTCTTGCACTAAAGTAAGGCTAAATAAGAACCTTATGTACCTGTTTCTTAAATACACAGGAGTGGAGCTCATTTGTACCCCAGGGACTGATTGTAAATCTAACAAAGCACACACAAGATTTATATGAGGAAAACTACAAAACTTTGACAAATCAAAGAAGATCTGTACTGATGGAGAGATACGCCATGTGAAGAATAGAAAGATAACAACGAAGTTATCTTCCCAATTTGATCTATACGGTCAATGCAACCTCAGTCAAAATCCCAGCAATTTTCTTTGTGGTTATTGACAAAATGATTCTGAAGTTTATATTGAAAGTACAAAAGTCCAGAATAGATACGAATTAGTAAGACTGGCACTACTTTGACTTCAAGACTTAGTATAAAGCTACAGTGATCAATACAGTGTAGTACTGGTGAAAGAATAGACAAATAGATTAGTGAAACAGAAGAGAGAGCCCAGAATTAGACCTGCACAAATATAGTCAACTGATCTTTGACAAAGGAGTGAAGACATTCAATGGGAAAAGGATAGTCTTTCCAACAAACGGTGCTGTGACAATTAGACAACAACATGCAAAAAAGATATAAATATAGGGCTTACATCTTTCACAAAAACAAATTCAAAATAAGTCATAGCTATAAATTTAAGACAAAAAGCTATACAACTTCTAGAAAATAATAAAAAAAAAAGGTGACCTTGCGTTTGACAATGAACTTTTTCAATGCAACACTGAAAGCACGATCCATAAAAACAAAAATTGAAAAGTTGGACTTCAACAAAATTAAACAAGTGTGCTCTGTGAAAGACACTGTTAAGTAAATGAAAAGACAAATCACAGTCTAGGAGAAAAAATTGCAAAACATGTACCTTATAAAGGATTTGTATCCAAAATATACAAACAACCCTGAAAACTCAAAAACAAGAAAACAAACAATCTGGTTACAAAATGGGCAAAAGATTTGAACACACACCTCATCAAAGAAGATATACAGATGACAGATAAGCATATAAAAAGATACCCAACGTTCTATGTCATTAGAGAATTGCAAACTAACACAACGAGACACCACTACACACCGATTAAAAAAAAAAATTTTTTTTTTTTTTTTTGAATGGCTAAAATCCAAATGTTGATGCAGATGTGGAGCAACAGGAACTCTCGTTCTTTGGAAGACAGCCTGGTAGTTTCTTACAAAGCTAAACTCAGGCTTACCTTATAAACAATTATGCTCCTAGGTACTCACTGAAAGAGTTGAAAATGTATACCTGAATAAAAATCTGCACAGAAATATATATAACAGCTTTATTCATAATTGTCCAAAACTGGAAACAATCAAGATGTCCTTCAATAGGTGATTGGATTAACTATGGTATGTCTATACAATGGTGTTTTATTTAATGATAAAAATAGATGAACTATCAAGCTACAAAAAGACATGGGAAAATTTAAATGCATATTGCTAGGTGAAGAAGTCAGTCTGTAAAAACAAGCATCTGTTTGATTCCAACTATATGATATTTTGCAAAAGGCAAAACTCTAGAGGTGAAAAGATCAGTGGTGGCAAGGGGTCCGGGGGAAGGGAGGGGAGATGAATAGGTGGAACATAAGACATTTTGGGGGGCAGTAAGTCTATTCTATATGATTCTGTCACAGTGGATACATAACATTATGCGTTTGTCAAACCCACAGGACTGTACGATACAGTGAACCGTAATGTAAACTATGGACTTTAATTGATAATAATGTATCAATATTGATCAATCATAACAAATGCACCACATGAATGTTGTTGTTGGGTGCCATCAAATTGATTCCAACTCAGCAATCCCAGGTTTTCTAGGCTATAATCCTTATGGGAGCAGATCAAGAGGTCTTTCTCCAGCAGAGATGCGTCGTGGGTTCAAACAGTAGACCTTTCGGTTAGCAGGTAAGCGCTTAACCATTGTGTCACCAAAGGCTTCTTACTATATGGATGTTAATAACAGAAAAAACAGGGGGGAGGGGGATATATAGGAACCCTTATGTACATTCTGCCCAATTTTCCTGTGAACTTAAAACTGCTCTAAAAAATAAACTATAAAAAGTGTTTTCAGTGGCTTGTTAATGGCCTTAGGAATTTAGAAATTGTAGAATCATGTAGAAGCCCACTCCTTTAATAAGCACTGTTTCTAAATTAATGCATAACGATTCCTTTATCCCACCCCTAGATAAAAAAATAATTACTCACTCAATTATTTTTAAATCCAGGACAAACCTGGATTAGCATCAAAATAAATGATATAATAGGTTACAACTCATGTAACAAAATAAGAAGGTACAAAACCATTTAAATATAAACAAATGGTTAAAGGAAAAAATGTTCTTTACATTAGAGTGCTAACTAATATAGAAGGAAAATAGAAAGTCAACTATGAATGTCAAAACCAATAGGTAAAAGTTTGATGGGAAGGGACATAGTTACATGGCCTCGAGTGTATTCTCACAAACTATGAAAGGAAAATTATTAACTTTACTGTGGAGAACCTGGCAGACTCCACTGTCATTATGTGCTCAAAGTCAACATCAGCATTATTGAAACAAACCAACGTTATGCACCTCCTGATATACATGAAAACAACATAATATCACTTTAGTGGTATTTAAGCCAAAAATGAAAACTTGAATCTAATCACGAGAAAATGTCAGACAAACCTAATTTGAAGGATCGTCTACAAAATAAATGGTCTGTACTCTTCAAAAACACCAGAGAACTGGTGGAGAATTAAACGGACAGGAAAACTAAATGCAATGCATGACTCTGGAATAGAATATAATTGTATAAAGGACATGACTGGGATAACTGTCAAAATTTGAATACGAATTATGGATTAGATAATATTATCGTATCAATGTTAAATTTTCTGATTTTGATAATTGCACTGTTTTGTAAGAAAATGTCTTTGTTCTTAGGAAACACTTATTGAAGTATTTAGAAAAAAGGTTGATATGCCTACAATTTATTCTCAAATAGTTCATAAAAACAATCCGTATATAATATGTATATACAGTTGTATATGTATATGTCTGCGTGTGTATATATATATATATATATGAAAGAAAACAAGATGAAATGTGACCAATTGATGAATCTGGGTAAAATTTATGTGGGAATATTTTGTACATTTTTTTCAAGATTTCTGTGTTTGAAATTAAATAAAAATGAAACTTTTAAAAATTCTCACAAATACACATCCAGGCCCAGTTGATTTTACTGATTAAATCTATGAAACATTAAACAAGAAATAGCACCTATCTTACACAAACTCTTTCAGAAAATAGAGCTTATTTTATTGGGCTAACATAACCCTGATACCAAAACATGACAAATATATTGCAAGAAAAGAAACTGACTAGTACATATAGTTCATAAGCATAGACACACAAACCCTTAAGAAAACATAGTAAATTGAATCCATTAAAATAGAAAAAGTATAATACATCTGGTGGCCTAGTGGTTAAGCGCTACGGCTGCTAACCAAAGAGTCAGCAGTTCAAATCTGCCAGGTGCTCCTTGGAAACTCTATGGGGCAGTTCTACTCTGACCTATAGGGTTGCTATGAGTCGGAATCCGCTCGACAGCACTGGGTTTGGTTTTTTGGTTTTATAATACATCTTAAGCAAGTGAATTTTATCCTAGGGATGCAAAGTTAATTTAACATTCAAAAATCAATGTAATTCATGTATTACTATTACAAATAAGGAAATATATACATATATTCATCTTAATAAAAGCAGGAACAGCATTTGAAAAAAATTCTACATCCTTTCGTGATAGACAAAAACACTAGCAAATATGTAAGTAGAAGGGAAAATCATCAATCCGATAATGGTTATCTACAAAAATCCTTCAACTAATGTCATGTTTTATGATGAAATGTAAAACAACTCAGTGTAGGTTTAGCAAAAGTCATAGAAATATTAAATTTCTTTTATTTTTTTTATTGTGCTTTAAGTGAAAGTTTACAAATCAAGTCAGTGTCCCATACAAAAACTTACATACACCTTGCTATGTACTACTGGTTGCTCTCCCCCTAATGAGACAGCACATCTCTCCTCTCCACCCTGTACTCCCCGTATCCATTCAGCCAGCTGCTGTCCTCCTCTGCCTTCTCATCTCGCCTCCAGACAGGAGCTGCCACATAGTCTCATGTGTCTACTTGAGCCAAGAAACTTATTTCTCACCAGTATCATTTTCTGTCTTATATTCCAGTCTAATCCCTGTCTGAAGGGTTAGATTTGAGAATGGTTCCAGTCTTGGGCAAACAGAAGGACCTGGGACCATGACCTCTGAGGTCCTTCTAGTTTCAGTCAGACCATTAAGCCTGGTCTTTTTACGAAAATTTGAGGTCTGCATCCCACGGCTCTCCTGCTCCCTCTGCTTTGTTCCCTGTCAGGGCAGTCATCTGTTGAAGCTGGGCACCATCTAGTTCTTCTGGTCTCAGGATGATGTAGTCTCTGGTTTATGTGGCTTTTTCTGTAGGGTCAATATGAGTCGGAATCGACTCGGAAGCAATGGGTTTTGGTTTTTTTCTGTCTCTTGGGCTCATAATTACCTTGTGTCTTTAGTGTTCTTCATTTGCCTTTGCTCCAGGTAGGTTGAGACCAATTGATGCATCTTAGATGGCCACTTGATAGCATTTAAGACCCCAGACACTAACCAAAATGGGGTGCAGAATATTTTCTTAATACATTTTGTTATGCAAATTGACTTAGACCTCCCCTGAAACCATGGTCCCCAGAGCCCTGTCCCTGCTATTCTGGCCTTCGAAGCATCCAGTTGTGTTCAGGAAACTTCTTTGTTTTTGGTTTAGTCCAGTTGTGCTGACCTCTCCTGTATTGTGTGTTGGCTTTGCATCACTTAAAATAGTTCTTGTCTACTATCTAATTAGTTAATACCTCTCTCCATCTGTCCTACCCTGTAACCATCAAGGAATATTTTCTCCTATGCCTAAACTATTTATTGAGCTCTTATAGTAGTGGTCTCATACAATGTTTGCTTTCTGCAACTGACTAATTTTAAGCACCATAATGCCTTCCAGATTCCTCTATGTTATGAAATGTTTCACAGATTCATCACTGTTCTTTATTGTTGCATGCTATTCCATTCTATGAATGTGCCATAATTTATTTATCCATTCATCCGTTGATGGGCACCTTGGTTGTTTCTATCTTTTTGCTTTTGAAAACAGTGCTGCAATGAACATACGTGTGCATATGTCTGTTCCTGTGAAAGCTCTTATTTCTTTAGAATATATTCCAAGAAGTGGGATTGCTGGATCATGTGGTAATTTTATTTCTAGCTTTTTAAGGAAGCACCAAATTGATTTCCATTTTACATTCCCACCAACAGTGTATAAGTGTTCCAGTCTTTCCACAATCAGTCCAACATTTATTATTTTGTGTTTTTTGGATTAATGCCAGCATTGGTGGAGTGAGATGGTATCTCATTGCAGTTTTGGTTTTCATTTCTCTAATGGCTAATGATAGTGAGCATTTCCTCCTGTATCTGTTAGCTGCCTGAATGTCTTCTTTGGGGAAGTGCCTATTCATATCCTTTGCCCATTTTTTAATTGGGTTATTTGTCATTTTGTTGTTGAGATTTTGCACTATTATGTAGATTTTAGAGATCAGACGCTGATTGGAACTGTCACAGCTAAAAATTTTTTCCCAGTCTGTAGGTAATCTTTTATTCTTTTGGTGAAATCTTTGGAAGAACTAAAGTGTTTGATTTTTAGGAGCTTCCAGTTATCTAGTTTCTCTTCTGTCGTTTGCGCATTGTTAGTAATGATTTGTATGCTGTTTATGCCATGTGTTAGGGGTCCTAGTGTTGTCCCTATTTTTTTTCCATGATCTTTATCGTTTTAGATTTTATATGTAGGTCTTTGATCCATTTTGAGTTTGTTTTTGTGCATGATGTGAGGTATGGGTCTTGTTTCATTTTTTTGCAGATGAATATCCAGTTATGCCAGCACCATTTGTTAAAGAGACTGTCTTTTCCCCATTTAACAGACTTTGGGCCTTTGTCAAATATCAGCTGCTTATATGTGGTTGGGTTTATGTCTGGATTCTCAATTCTGTTCCATTGGTCTATGTATCTGTTGTTGTACCAGTACCAGGCTGTTTTGACTACACTGGTGGTATAATATGATCTAAAATCAGGTAGTGTGAGGCCTCCCACTTTGTTCTTTTTCAGTAATGCTTTACTTATCTGGGGCCTTTTTCCCTTCCATACAAAGTTGGTGATCTGTCTCTCTATCTCGTTAAAAAATGTCATTGGACTTTGGATCGGAATTTCATTGTATCTATAGATCGCTTTGGGTAGAATAGACATTTTTACAATGTTGAGTCTTCCTATCCATGAGCAAGGTATGTTTTTCCACTTATGTGGGTCTCTTTTGGTTTCTTTCAGTAGTATCTTATAGTTTTCTTTGTATAGATCTTTTAAATCTCCAGTTAGATTTAATCCTAAGAATTTTATCTTCTTGGGGTCAATTGTAAATGGTATTGATTTGGTGATTTCCCCTTCAATGTTCTCTTTGTTGATGTAGAGGAATCCAACTGATTTTTGTATGTTTCTCTTGTATCCTGATATTCTGCTGAACTCTTCTATTTGTTTCAGCAGTTTTCTTGAGAATTCTTCAGGGTTTTCTGTGTATAAGATCATGTCATCTGCAAATACACATACTTTTACTTCTTCCTTGCCAATCTGTGCATCCTTTATTTCTTTATCTAGCCTAATTGCTCTGGCTAGGACCTCCAGCACAATGTTGAATAAGAGTGGTGATAAAGGGCATCCTTGTCTGGTTCTCCATTTAAGATGATGTTGGCTGTTGGCGTTGTATAATGCCCCTTATTATGTTGAGGAATTTTCCTCCTATTCCTAATTTGCTGAGAGTTTTTTAATGAATGGGTGTTGGACTTTGTCAAATGTCTTTTCTGCATCAATTGATAGGATCATATGGTTCTTGTCCTTTGTTTTATTTATATAATGGGTTACATTGACTGTTTTTCTAATGTTGAACCATCCCTGCATACCTGGTATGAATCCCACTTGGTCATGGTGAATTATTTTTTGATATGTTGTTGAATTCTGTTAGCTAGAATTTTGTTAAGGATTTTTGCATCTAAGTCCATGAGGGATATAGGTCTGTAATTTTCTTTCTTTTTTTTTTTTTTTGATCTATGTACAGGTTCCATATGAGCATAATTAAATGTTCTAGAATTCCCATACATAAATTTAAAAAAAAAGGGCAGTCTAGTTCATCACATTAAAATAGATTTCTAATATATAATTATCAAATTTTTTAAAGTTCACTTTCTTTTGATAATTTTTATTAATAATAATTGCAATCATAACACAATCATGAATATTTTAATTAGAAACTTATAAGAAGAAATAAAAATTTTAATTTATATACAGTTTTATTATATAAACACATATTAGAGAGATCAATTCAAGTCTATCAAACATAAATATATTTTACAATACGGTAAAATTCTGTGGGGTAAGTGGAATAAAAATATACAGTCGCAGAGATAAAATAAAAAAAGTGAGATTTTTGACTGTTAGAGAAGAATACTCCTATATTTTTTAAGCAGATTATGGTGGGTATCTAATTGCTATGGCATTTGTTTTCCATTGGATACTTTTAAAAGGGTAATGTGACAGTTTCATTTAAGTCAACATTTGCAACATAGCATAAATCACGTTTTAAATGGCAACTTTAAAAATATGTGTGTGAATGTATAGGTTTTTGAAATTCTTATAAGGGGTATACAAAGAAAGTTAGAATACCACTAACCCATTAGGCTGTATTTTGGGGTGACATATATTCCATTTTTAATACGGGTAACCAGTGCTTCGAGTTCATCCAAAGAAACTCTAGTTAAGAGAGTTTGACAAGTATTTGCGCTCACTAATCAGGTCAATATTAAAAATAAAAATTATAGAATTTTTAAGTCTGGCATGATTATTCAAGTGTTTTTAAAAAGACAGTGTGTATTAGTTTCCAAGGGCTGCTGCAAAAAAATTCCAGAAATTTGGTGACTTAAGACAAAACAAAACAAAATTTATTTTCTCACAAGGAGGCCAGAAGTCAGAAATCAAGCTACTGGTAGAACTGTGCTTTTTCAGATGGCGCTCATGGAGAATCCTCCCTTGCCTCCTCCAGCCTCTGTTGGCTCCAGGCATCCTTGGCTTATTTGTCTGCATCATTTCAATCTCTGCCTCCATTTTCACATGGCTTTCTCTTCTGTCTCCTCTAAGGTCACTTGTAATTGGATTTAGGGACAGCCCAGGTAATTTAAGATGATCTTATCTCAAGATCCTTAACTTAATTATGTTTGCAAAAGATACTTTTTCCAATTAAGGTAACGTTCACAGTGTCTGGGTATTAGGACACGGACATATCTTTGGGGGAGCATGATTCAACCAAAAAAACAAGGAAAGAAAACTGTAATATCTGCAAAATATAGGGAAATTATTAAAGACTTGCAAAGATGAGTAAACAATTTCCCAGTAGTCGATATAGATTAATTTGATATCCTTTTTACAAACAGCACAGTAGAAAAAAGGTCCCATGCCTCTGTTCATCATTGATCATAATCACTGATTCTATAACACCTCAGTGGATTCACAAGAATTCCTGCTTTAAAAAAAGGGGAAGGAAGGTGTCTGGATTATTTTATACTACTTTACATTCTGATCATCTTTTATGAAAAAAAAGACAAGATATCTAGATATCTAGTCTTCCAAGATACAGAAAAAGTAAAGCCAGGCTACAGTCTGTTAATATTCTAACAGAACATAGCCCAGAAAATGTGATGATTAGAATACAATAAAATGTAGACTTTGTGAAGTCACTTAAGAACTGAAGAGACATTTGTTCCAACTTAACCTTAAATTAATATAATCTCAATTCATCAATTACATCAAATTCTGGAAAATAAATACTGAGGGCCAGATTAAATTGAAGAGAGAAATGAACTCCTTCCACTTCCTCTAAAGTGTTTGTTTTATGATCTTCTATTTGGCTTTTTAAGAGTACTTTCGCTACACTTGGAAGCCCTGGTGGCCTAATGGTTAAGTGCTATGGCTGCTAACCAAAGGGTCAGCAGTTCGAATCCACCAGGCACTCCTAGGAAACTCTATGGGGCAGTTCTACTCTGTCCTGTAGGGTCTCTATGAGTCGGAATCGACTCTATGGCACTGGGTTTGGTTTGGTTTTTTGGTTGCTACACTTAACCTGTATGTTTTTATTATTGTTCAAATCTGCCAGGAGCTCCTTGGAAACTCTATGGGGCAGTTCTACTCTGTCCTAGAGAGTCGCTATGAGTCTGAATCGACTTGACGACACTGAGTCTGGGATTACATTATTAGGTTGTGATGACAAATTGAAACAGTATACTCTTTTCCTTTTGATTCAAATAATTTTCCAGAGCAATGATCTACATGGAGATAAGATTTTAAGCCATATTTACTACAGACAAATTGTATAAGAACCGTAGCCAGTGCTGGTATTCAAGTCCCCTAAATTATTAAGTCAGTTAATGACTACTGAAACAAAAATGATGAAGCACTGTCAAATTGATACCATAGAGTTGAAGAACCAGTTAACTTTTGTAAAATTTTGTATACACGCACACACACTAATATGCGTAGTTTGCATTGTCAACAAGCTAAGTATTAAGAAAAATAAATTTTTGTTACATATGAAAGGTAGGTCAGAAGTTGATCTTCTGATATTAACGTATTAAAGAGGTTCTTCTTTCTCTACCTTTACCAAAATTGCTTTTCTGGAAAGCTGGATAAGGACAAGATGTAAAAACCTAGAAAATGGGACACTTATTTCTTAAAATTCAGCTCTTTCAAACAAATGTCAGTAAATTCTGAGAGTAAAGTTGGGTGGAAGGATCTCTGCCTTTACTTTCCAATCCAAACCCCTGTTGGTCTTTCTCTTGGGGAAAGTAGCCTACTTAGTAGTCTCTTTAATACCGACACAGGAGATGTGCTTCAGGGGCTGAAAGGGTCTCTTTAAGGGACAAAATGTGTCTGTGCTTCTTTCTTTAAAACAGAGGCTCATATCTGGACTGTCTTTTTTAAACCAGAGGTTCATTTTCTCCCTTTCAAGAGAAAAAAAAAATTAATAAATTATTAACCAATATTATAAGATAGTAATAGTGTATATATGTACATATATATGCAAGAAATATAAACATTTTTAATAAGGACATCAATGGTCTCCAAATTGGCAAATCAGATGATTTAAATTCTTGTATTAAGAGGCCTGTTCCAGCATTCAATGATGTCAAACTTTTTTTCTTGAAGTTCCTCCTTTAATTTCCATGACATCTTTCTTTAAAGACTCTTTCCATTTCTCCCTAACTGAACCTCTTCAATTTCTTTTGTTCACCTCTTACCCTCTATCCATACCTTAGTTCTGACCTCTCCTCAGTTCTGACTTTCAGTTCTCGCTTCATATATTCTCCTTTAACAATCTTATCTGCCCCAGAGGTTTCAAATACAGCTTGTAAGTGAAAGATTCTTAAGTCAGTATTATGAGCTCCAGAGCACTATGTCTAATTGTACACTGGAAAATTCTGCATGGAAATCCCACACCACCTCATCCTTAACATGCCCAAAAGTAAATTTGCTTCTTTCCCATAAATCCGTTCCCCTTCTTATTCCCTGCTTTGGTTTATGGAACCATCATGCTCTTAGCTCACTCCCTAGCCCTCTCCATCTCACTTAGTGCCTTGTCATTCAGTAAGGTGTTGTAGTCAAAAATCAAGGCAGCATCCTCTATTCCTTTCTCTTATTTCCTCAGTTCAGTTAATCAGTGAGAATTACCTTGCAAAACTAACCTATGTCCACTTCTCTCCATCTTCACAACTACCACCTGCAGAACCTAAGGGTCTAGAATTTAGAACCAATTAGGGGATAAGATATAGGAGATAATCAAATGGAAATCAAAGTATCATTTTTTCTACTGCTAAATCTGACTGAAACTGTTGGCTTAGATAGGGGGCAAAAGTTCATATCCCTAAAATTTACCCCAATTTAGACTTTGAAACAAACAACCCAATGTTGAATTTAGGTCTTTCCTCCACATCTATTAAGTTCCAATGTGGAAATCAAGACAGAGACTAAGAGAGGAAGAGAGAGAACTTCAAGCACACAAAAGTTTTCAAAATATTATCTTAACTTCCTCTCCATGAGGGCAGACTAGTCTATCTTGCTCACTCTGGCATCCTTACTATCCTGAGCTGTGCCTGTATATAATGATACCTGGTAAGCATATATTAAGTAGCCCTAGTGGTGCAGTAGTTAAGCACTTAGTAAATGAAGGATCAGTGGTTTGAATCTACCAGCCGCTCTGTGGGAGAAAGATGGTAGTAATGTGCTTCTGTAGAGATTTACAACCTTAGAAACCCTATGGGGCAGCTCCACTCTGTCCTATAGGGTCACTATGAGTCGGAATTGACTCACAAGCAATGGGTTTATTTTTTAAGTATATAGTGAATGAATGATAAAGAATAAATAAAATCTCTTTCTCTTTCCCTGGACCTGATTGTTTGCTGATCTTGGAGCTCTGAGTAGATTTCTTTGTATCTCTATTGAAGTATTTCCTTTACTGCATAACTATAGTTCACATTTCTGTCTCCCAACTAAACTGTAAGCTCAGTGAGGGCAGGATTGATGTCACTCACCTTGCTATGCTGGAAGCCTAACTCAGGTTCTGGGATTCATTCATTCTTTCCTTTACTTATTCTTTATTCACAAAACGTTTATTAACTGCCTGATATGCTCCAGGAGGAGCCCTGGTGGCATAGTGGTTAAGAGCTCGGCTGCTAACCAAAAGATCAGCAGTTCAAATCCACCAGCCACTCTTTGGAAACTCTATGAACAGTTCTACTCTGTCCTATAGGGTCACTATGAGTCAGAACTGACTCAACAACACCTAACAATATCAACAAATGCCCCAGGAACTGCTTTAGGCACTGGGAACACAAAAATAGCTAAGGAACCATCTCTGCCTTTGGCAAGCTTGTAGACTAACAGAGAAAGCCTTGTCAAAAAATAAGCAAAATAAAATGTTTTGTTACGAGTGAAGATTGTGTATGACACTGAAGGGTAGGATCCATATTGCAGTTTTGTCTGTTGAGGGGAGGGAAGTGGATAAATAGTGTCTGTTAAATATTTTGCCTTCATTACCAGCTTATTTTCATAACAATAAAAATATGTATCTTATTACAACTTCATTTTACATATGAAAATATATTTTAGAGTAATTACATGCTATTCTTCAGTTTCACTAACTCCAACTTCTGTTCAAATTAAGCTATAATTTTGAAATCTCTTAATCTTCTGAGATGATGTAAAAAAAATAGCAATTTAACATTTTATGCCTGAATCTATGTCCCATGTGGCCAAACTATCCTCTCCACTTGTACAGTCCTCGTTTCACTTGAAAAAAAGAAAAAATACCTTGGCAGGAAAGGGTCTAAAATGGTAAGTGGGCTTGAGGTATTTTGCCTGATTTCAAACCATAGGATTATTTAACATCTAAAACAGCTTTGAACAAGATAAGCTGTCAGGGTCCTTCCAACTCTGAGATTTTATGATGCTGAGATACACAACAGGACTTTCAGACTAGCTTGAAAACAGGAGGAATTAATGCACCCATGTTTTTACAATATTTTTTCTATCTCTCAATTATTACAGCTATTTTGCCTCTTTGGTATTGCCTTCTTTCAGGTTGAAGTAAAGGCCTCTTAGTCAACACATCCTATCAAAAATGTCCGTTATGCTTTTCTCATATGATTTTCTAGCTATAGAAGCATGTGGACTCCTGAGTGAATGTTGCTTACCAAAACTGCCCCCCCCAAAACAAAAAATCATCACCATCGAGCTGATTCCAACTCACAGCAACCCTATAGGACAGAGAAGAACTGCCCCATAGGGTTTCCAAGGCTGTGAGCTTTACTGAAGCAGACTGCCACATCTTTTTCCTGTAAGCAGCTTGTGAGTTCGAACTATAGACATTTTGGTTAGCAGCCAAATACGTAACCACTGCACCACAAGGGCTCCTCTGTATTGCTGACAAACATGTTACCGTCAAGTAGATTCTGACTCATAGTGACCCTATAGGACAGAGTAGAACTGCCCCATAGGGTTTCCAAGGAGTGGCTGGTGGATTCGAACTGCCGACATTTTGGTTAGCGGCTGAGCTCTTAATCACTGTGACACCAGGGCTCAGTGCATTGTAAATGCTCTCTCTGCCAGACTCTTACCACGTCCTTTGAGCTATCTCTCACAAAGATTAGCGGCGTTGATGTTGAACCTGGAACCATAAGAGTACTATTCTCCCTGTGACTGCAGTCATTTCTGACCCTGCTTTTTGAAGAGAAAGGAGAGAAACAGGGTCCAGCGGCTTTTTTGACATTATAGGGTATAAGACTGAAGCTTCACTGGGTCTTGCTGCTGCAGGAAATAATGATTCTTGATCATTAGAAGCCAGCAGGAAGCTGTGTTATTGATATCTATCATCCAGGCAGAATGTCTGCTAGCTTTCTGGGTCTGGGCTGAGCAATTCCAGAGCTGCTCCTCTCCATCTCCAGTGACACAGATTTACACAACTCTCCAATTTGGGATTCCTGGGTTAGACTGAGGGTTAGCTATGAACCACTGGGACCATCAGTCATCTCCCTTTTTTTTTTTTTTTTACAAGTCTACCTATCATTTTATATTTACTTCTAGTAGCTAGCCTTATAAATCTTAATTAAAGGCTTTCTTAGACACTAAATATAAGCTGTCACCCATTATATAGCTCCACTGAAATGCCTGTGTCCATTAAAAGCTTATCAGAATGCAACATCTAATACCTTTGCAGATCATGTTGCATTCATCTCTATAAGCTTCGTTAATGCAAGGAAGGTGAATATATGCTGACAGCATAGTGTTCCCTGACAGGTGGAGTTAAGCAGTAATGGCTGCCTTTACTTTGTGCACTGCTTTAGTTGTGTCTTATAAAAGCCTACAACTATGGTTTGCTAGATAAAGAATGTGTCTTCAGTAACAGGCTGTCTTAGGCTGGGTTCTCTACAGAAGCAAAATCAGTGAAACATATATACGTATCTCTCTGTCTCTCTATGTATCTATATAAAGACAGAGAGATTTATCTCAAGGAAATGGCTCACGCAGTTGTAGAAGCTGGCAAGTCCCAAGTCTGTGGGTGTCAGGCATCAGGCTAGAGGCTTCTCCTCACTCAGATAGCTGCATGGCTGAACTGAAGAACCCAAGATCAGCAGGTCAGATGGCAGGCTGCTGGTTAACAGGCTGCAGAGGGTGAAGAATTCCAAGTTGAGCAGGTGTCATGGATTGAACTCTGTCCCCTCAAAATGTCTGTCAACTTGGCTAGGTCATGATTCTCAGTATTGTATGATTGTCTACCATTTTGTCATCTGATGTGATTTCTCTATGTGTTGTAAATCCTATCACTGTGATGCAATGAGATTAATTAGTGGCAGTTATACTGATGAGATCTACAAGATTAGACAGTGTCTGAAGCCAATCTCTTTTGAGATATAAAAGAAAGAAGCAAGCAGAGAGACGGGGGAACTCATACCATCAACAAAGCTGTGCTGGGAGCAGGGCATGTCCTTTGGACCTGAGGTTCCTGCACAGAGAAGCTCCTAGATGAAGGAAAGATTGATGACACGGACCTTCCTTCAAAGTCAACAGAGAAAGCTTTCTCCTGGAGCTGACACCCTGAATTTGGACTTGTAGCCTACTAGCCTGTGACAGAATAAATTTCTCATTGTTGTAGCCATCCAGTTGTGGTATTTCTGTTATAGCAGCACTAGATAACTAAGACAGCAGGAAATATGGCAGGCTGCTGTCTCAAGTCCCAAGAACCGGAGGTCAGATGATGACAAGCCAGATGCAGGATGAGCAAAAGCCAGTGACTTTTGCCAAATGTCCATATATATCAGATGCATCCCACCCTTCCCCCCCAAGGAAATCACTCCTTACTACTGATTGGCTGATCACATCAGATCACATTATGAAGGATGACTACACCATTACCTAACTGCCAAATTACATCATTACATAATGGCCAAACTACATTATTACATAACTGTCAAACCACTGAGGATCACGGCCCAGACAAGTTGACACACAACCTTAACCATCACAAATAATTCCCTTGTGAATTTGGCACCTATGTACTTATCCTTGAACTATATACAATCTCAGAATAAAGACAATTACAAAGTCATACTTGCATTTAACATCCATACAACTGAAAACACGTAGCCCCATTTACACTGTATATTTTATGAGTGGATAAAACAAAAAAATTGATGCACACATACAAGAAAGGAATACTCATACCAATTTCAGTCCTCATTTCTACATCTGGTCATGTGGTCATAACTGGTATTTAGAACTACCTTCTTCCACCACCCATTCTGTATTCCCTTTACCCTCAAAAAGCCCTTCATCTGGTCATGGTGTTTTGCCTGGTAGGATGACCCAAACCTTCATCTCTGAAGGGTCTGGGCCAGTAGTAGCCATGTGGGAACTGGGCTGCTGTAGTTTTCCATTGACATCCCAAGGGATCTCCTTTATCCCAGACATAATTTCACTTACCTCCGTTATGCAACGCCAATTCAATTTCACCTTGGTCCAAAAAAGAAAACCAAACCCAGTGCTGTCGAGTCGATTCCAACTCATAGCGACCCTATAGGACAGAGTAGAACTGCCAAGGAGCAGCTGGCAGATTCAAACCGCTGACCCTTTGGTTAGCAGTCATAGAACTTAACCACTACGTCACCAGTGTTTCTTTCACCTTGGTAGTCAGGATCAATCACACCAGCCAACATGCTAACTCCATTCTTTGCAGGTTGATCCAGAGGCATGAGGAGCACAAAGTGGCTGGATGGCATTCTTCTAGTTCAATGGAATCACTGATCAGTCTCCAGGTGGGAGCATTCCTCCATTTGGAACTAAGACATTTAAACTCACAGAGCATAGGGTCTCAGGAACAGGAAGCAAGCATTGACTAGTGGGTAACAGGAGTAACAATGAGTGATGGCACTCCCATTTCCACCCCTTGATTCCTGGACCCATGAATCCTGGCTATGGGAGAAACAGGACTATATATCGGACACTGGTTTAGTGCCTATACAGCCTCCTGGAGAGCACTACCTCAACCCTGAAAGATATTGCACCTAGCTGGTGCCATAACTATGTCTTTAGAAGGCCATTCCATCATTCTATCAAGCCAGCTGCTTCAGGATGATGGGGAACATGGTAAGACCAGTGAATTCCATAAGCATTGGCCCTTCTGCTACACTGCATTTGCTATGAAGTAAATCACTTAATCTGAGGTGATTCTGTGTGGGATACGGTGGATAAGGCATTCTATAAGTCCACAGACGGAAGTTTTGGTAGGAATATTGCATGTAGAAAACCAAATCTGTGTTAAGAGTGTCTATTCCAGTAAAAACAATAATGGAAGCAGTCCAGTGTAATCAGTCTGTGACTAGGTTCATAGCTGATCATCTCAAAGAATGGTGTCTTATAGTCTCTGCTGCTGGCAGATTGGGCACTCAGCAGAGGTTGCAGCCAAGACTGCCTTGGTGAGTGGAAGTCCATTTTACTGAGCCCATGCATAACCTCAATCCCTGCCACCATGGCCACTTTTTTGATAAGCCCTTTGGGCAATGATGGGAGGGTCTAGCAAAACAGGAATCCTGGTTTCCACAAAACACATCATCCATCCACTTGATTTTTAAAATCCTCCTCTGAGGTCACCCTTTGGTAAGCTTTTACATGAGACACAAAAATCTTCACTTCTTTGGTCCATTCAAGGAGGTCTATACACATACCTCTTCCCCATACTTCCTTGTCAGCCATTTTCAAATCATGTTCCCTCCACATCCCTGACCATCAAGCCAAACCATTGGCTGCAGCCCATGAATCAGTATGCAATTGCACGACTGGCCACTTCTCCTTCCAAGCAAAGTGAACAATCAGGTGCAATAGAAGTTCTGCCTGTTGGGAGAATTTCCCTTCATTGCTGTCCTCCAGGGAGGTCCCAGAAATGGGGCAGTAGTGCTGTCACTGTCCACTTACAAGTGATGTTCGCATATTGTACTGAACCATTTGTAAACTAGGCAAGAGTTTTCTCTTCCTCAGTCAACTGACCATAAGGAACTCTCCATGAGGCCATAAGTGCAGACTGGGAGAGGGCAGGTAACATGATAGGAATAGAGACCACAGGAATTGGGCCACTTCCTCATGCAACTTACTTCAGATCCTGCTCAGGCCCAATCTCATACACACTACTTCCGTTCAATGATGGAGCGCTGCTGTGTACTTCCAACTTCTTGTCTCTGTGGGTCAGACAATACCCACTTTACAGTGGGCAGATCAGGCCGCATGATGACTTGGTGGCCCATGGTTAAGTTTTCATTCTCTATTAAGGCCCAGTAAAAAGGAGAGTAGTTATCTGCAGAGGATGCCAGAGTTTTACTCTAGAATCCTAAGGTTTTGTGCTGTGATTCACCAGCAGGGGCCTGCCAAAGACTCCAAACAGTGTCTCTATCTGCCACTGACACCACAAGCAGCATTGTATCAGCTGGATCTGTCCAAGTGGCAGAGCAGCTTGTGTGACAGTTTGAAACTTTTGGGGAGCCTTCTTTTGTTCTGGGCTTTTTGAGTCACTTGTTGAATAGGCCAGAGTGGCATACCCTCCAAAATCCAAAAGGCTCGCCAGACCTTGTGCCTTTTTTTTAGCTGTGGAAAGGGCCAGATGCAATAACTTATTCTGCACTTTAGAAGGACTATCTCATCATGCCCCACACCACTGGACCCAGAGAAATTTCACTGAGGTGGAAGGTGCCTTAATTTTTGTCAAATTAATTTTGCACCCTCTAGTACTCAAATGTTTTACCAGCAAGTCCAGAGTCATTGACACTTCTTCCCTACGAGGTCCAATCAGCATAATATCATCAATATAATGGACCAGTGTTATATTTTGTAGAAGTGTTGGATGATCAAGGTCCCCGCTGACTAAATTATGACATAGGGCTGGAGAGTTGATATAATCCTGAGATAGGAGAGTGAGGATGGCCTTTCTAGCTGAAGAAAAGCTGCTGCTGTTCTTTCAAAACTGGAATACAGAAAAATGCACTGGCTAAATCAATAGCTGTATACCAGGTACCAGGAGATATATTAATTTGCACAAGCAATGAAACCACATCTGGAACAGCAACTGCAAGTTTTCAATAATCTGCTGTCATCCTCTAAGATCCATCTGTTTTTTGCACACGCCAAATAGGCAAGCTGAGTGGGAATGTCATGCAAATAACCACTCCTGCAACCTTCAAGTCCTTGATGCCGTTGGTAATCTCTGCAATCCCTCTGAGAATGCAGTATTGCTTTTGGTTTACTATTTTCCTAAGTTGGGGCAGGTGTAATGGCTTACGCTTGGTTTTTCCTATTGTAATAACCCTTACTCCACTTGTCAGCGATCCAACGTGGGGGTTCTGCTAGTTGCTGAGTATATCTATTCCAAATATGCATTCTCGAACTGGAGAAATCACTACAGGTTGGGTTCAGGGACCCACTGGGCCCACTGTGAGACAACCCTGAGTTAAGACTCCATTAATAGACGGACCTCAATACACCATCACTCTGACAGGTGGATCACAGTGATGTTTTGGGTCTCCTGGAATTAGTGTTAGTTCAGAGTCAGTATTCAGTAATCCCCCAAAGTCTGATTATTTCCTTTTCCCAAAAGAAGTCACTCTAATAATATCCACAGGTCTCTTTGGGGAAATCTGGGAGAAAGATTAACAGTATGAATTTTTGGCAGTGTAACAGGGTCATTTCCCTAGGGGACTAGGTCTCCCTTTCATTCATGGGGTTGTGGGTCTGTAAAATTGCTCAACTCTGTGAACTGATTGAGTGGCTGTGACTGTCTATTCTAGCGATCTGAGTTAGACTGCTGCTCACTTGACTTAGTACAGATCTATACATCCACTTGTACAGATCAAGTAAATATTTAGTAGTTTACCCATCTATTTCACTCCTAGGGACACCATGACTAATCAGCCAATGCCATTAATCCATATGAGTCAGATTATTCTGATTACTGCTTTGACTCCGCTGTCCACTGCAGTAACTCTGCCCACCTTTTCTTTGTCATTGAGTACAATAACAGCTGCCTTCAAGGATGCTGGGGCTTCTTTCACAAATTCGTTCCTCACTGTTGTGGTAAAAGGTGTGTCCTCTGGGTACTGCATGTCTGGGTCTGCTGGTCTAACCTGATGAATCTACTTTAGCATGTTAATTTCCCTAAGCCTTTGGTTATCTTCTTCTACAGTATACAAAGGCAGGTCTAGTACTTAACTTGATTTACTGTAAGCACTGTATAATCCATGCTTCAGTGAAACAACTAAATAAACTATTGGATTCTCTCCTAACTTCTCAAGCTGAAACATTGAATGAAGAATCTGTCCTTAGTGGGCCCATATCAATGAACTCAGGCTAATCCAACTCTATATTCCTTGCTTCATTATCCCACACCCTTAATAGCCATTCTCACACATATTCCCCAGGTTTCTGTTTGTGCATATTAGAAAAGTCGAGTAGGTCTTTTAGAGTGTCACATACCTCCTTCTGGGTCATGCTTTGTACTTTATCTTTTGATACTCACTAGAACTTAAGTCTGTTATATGTCTAGAAGCAAAAATGGGTGGTGGGGATGTGTTCTAAGTACATTCAGCAATGTCTAGTAAGGCATCTATCTGCCGTAGGAGATGCCACAGGCAATGACTCAGACATCTCCTAAGTGATGACTCAGATGCTGTCCCAGGGGTTATCTCAGACAAAGGCTCTTCAGACATAGCTGAGTTAATCTCACCGGATGTTGGTGGAGGGGCTAATGGTTTTGCTGGAGAGGATAGCTTAGCAGACAAAGATGGAGGGAGTAATCTCTTCTGATGGAAGTGAGAGGGCTGGTTCTGTTGGCAGGAGTGATTCCAACAGAATTTAGGGGCTCAGTATCCCCAGGTTCCTAATTATCTGCCCATATGTCCCAATTTCCTCCCAATAAATGCCCTCACTTTCATTTCCAATCCCATTTGAGGTTGGGAATACAATTAGTGTTATAATTCAGCCACTTTTACAATAAGACTCTGGATTTGGTTTTTGGAAATATCAGCTCTGTTACTAAAAGAAATAGGCTTTCTTTCAGGGCACAAGTGGAAACATAGAGGTCGTTTATGCACTCTTAAACTGTGACTCTGAAGCTCCAAGCACATCTCTTTCTTTCACCGCTTTCTCTAGCAAAAGTAGGACCAACCAATCAGCTTCCTTTTTCTTCTCATTCTGACAAAATTGTAGAAAAGTATCAAACATGCAATCACCCAGAGCCTCGCCTATCACCAATAATCTATTAGTGGTGATATTTTGCATATTTCTATTGCCACCTCATGCCATGGATTAGCAGGGCCTTCTTTACTACTGAAATAAGAGTCATCAGCATCTTTAAGACTAACCAGACTCAAGAACCAATTTAGAGAACTTATCATTACAATTTTGTTTCTCTAGAACCACTCTCAGTACCAAATGCCTTAGGCAAGGTTCTTTAGGGAAGCAAAAACAGTGAAGCATATATGTATAATACATACAGAAAGATTTAACTCAAGGAAATGGTTCATGTGGTTGTAGAGGCTGGCAAGTCCCAAGTCTATGAGTCAGGCATTAGGCTGGAGGCGTTTTCTAACTCCTATCACTGACAGCGTTGTACTTCAGGATAGATCTTGAAATGTTCTTTTTGACGATGAATGCAACACCATTCCTCTTCGAGTTGTCATTTCCAGCATAGTAGGCTATATGATTGTCCAATTCAAAATGGCCAATACCAGTCCATTTCAGCTCATTAATGCCTAGGATATCAATGTTTATGCATTCCATTTCATTTTTGATGATTTTCCATTTTCCTAGATTCATACTTCATGCATTCCAGGTTCCAATTATTAATGGATGTTTGCAGCTGTTTCTTCTCATTTTGAGTCGTGCCACATCAGCAAATGAAGGTCCTGGAAGCTTTACTCCATCCACATCATTAAGGCCAACTCTACTTTGAGGAGGCAGCTCTTCCGCAGTCATCTTTTGAGTGCCTTCCAACCTGGGGGGCTCATCTTCCAGTACTACATCAGACAATGTTCCGCTGCTATTCATAAGGTTTTCACTGGCTAATGCTTTTCAGAAGTAGACTGCTGGGTCCTTCTTCCTAGCCTGTCTTAGTCTGGAAGCTCAGCTGAAACCTGTCCTCCATGGGTGACCCTCCTGGTATCTGAATACTGGTGGCGTAGCTTCCAGCATCACAGCAACATGCAAGCCCCCACAGTAAGACAAACTGACAGACACTTGGGGGATGAATCCCAATACCAGCAGGCAATATGGCAAGTCACTGTCTCACATCCCAAGAACCAGAGGTCAGATGATGATGAGCCAGATACAAGATCCAGAATGAGCAAAATCCAGCGAGTTTTGCCAGAACATCCATATATATTGGATGCAGGCCACACACCAAGAAAACTACCCTACAACTGACTGGCTGATCACTTGGATCAGATCGTAGAGGTGATTACGTCATTATATAATGGCCAAATTACACTACCCAACTGCCAAACTACTTCATTGCATAACTGCCAAACCACTGAGAATCATGGCCCAGCCAAGTTGACACACAATCTTAAACATCACACAAGCCAAACAAAAGTAAATCTTTGATTCTCAAGTCATGAAAATGTTATATAGTCATGATTTTTTTTCTCAGATCATTCTATTTATTTGTTTGACCATTCACATTTTAAGAAGCAGCCTAAAACAATTTGTTCCAGGATCCAGTTAAGAATTTGTAAATTTATGAAAAAAATGAGGAATGCAGACCTAAATTCATGAATAAAATGTATGTATGCTAATTCCAATTTGTGCTTCTGATATTTCTTTGCAAAGTGGTTGCAATTTAAGCCCAATGTGTCTGCCTTGACATCATATAATAGTATTTTAGACATTTGCTTTCTATAACCAGATTGACTAGTAAATGGACTTGAGAAGGTGAGATTTTTAGATGAAGATCTCAAAGTATGACTAAGTGAAAAATTTTAAAGTAGAGAGCTGAAAATCATGTACAATAAACCTTCAGAATATTGCAACATCTAATATTTTCACTGCAGCAGAATCAATAAAATATATCCTTGAATTCTTTAGTCAGAGGAAATAAAAGAATCAAATAATGTACTCGGATATAAATCAGTGTCATGCTACACCATTAAACAATTTAGATACTATTAAGGTTTCACAGTCATTGCCAGGCAGGTCACAATGAGGGTTAAAACACTTATCAGTTGTGACTCTATGTCTTGATAACCTTATTAATCCTTTAGCAGTGCTAGAGGAAATAGCTATCAACTGAGAACAAGTTATAACTAACATGAGTGTGTTTCATGCAGTTGTAATCCCTTCTCAATTATTCAAGGCGATTTTTCAACTAAAACCTTTCAGATCTTCTTGCGTATTATTCATAAGTAGGAGTGTAGGTGGTATTTCTGCTGATTCCAAGGGGACAGCTGGATCACTATCAATCTCTTCTCTCTTCTCTCTCCAACTAGAATTGGAGGCCCTTCCAGGGTAGGACTTTCTCAATCATTTGTTTCCCCTAGCACCTGGCCCAGGGCTCTACAGAGGGGGATTTGCAAGTGCAATTGATGATGCTGGTGGAAATATTTCTGAGGACACATTTTGTGAGTGAGAGAATAAGTAAGAAAATACTTTTATTTTTTGGAAATTCTGTAATCCTAAAGGTAAAATATGCATTACCTAATCTAATCATTCTATCTCTTAGCAATATTTTTACCAGAAAGAAAAGCCACCATGTTTCTCTGTAATCATGTTGTGTAGGCTTGTAAAAAAGACCTAAATTATATAATGTCTTCTAAGTTTCAGATAAATTACTACATTTTAATAATTTTTTTTCTTTACCATTTTCAAGACATTTTATAAAGCTGTCTTTACATACTGTTTTGAGACTTGTTCATACACAGGCAGTAAATACATCCAGTGTATTATACCATCTCGATGTAGTGGAGCTACACGAGGTTTGTTTAAATACTGTTTAAGGACCACTATTACCTCATTTATTCATATTACAAGCATTTTTCCCAAGCTCTGGGAGTGTAACAATGAATACAAGAGCTCCTTGTCGTCATAGAGCTAATATGTTAGTGAGGAGGAGGCATAATGACTCAAGTAAATAACATACATGAAATTCAAGTTATGGTAATTACTGTGGGAAAACATAAAGCAAGTAAGTGCAATAGGATCATCCAGTGAAAGTACTGTGATTTTTAAACACAGTAGTGCCTCCTTATCCACGGTTTCACACCCCATGGTTTCAGTTACTCATGGTAAACTGCTGTTTGAAAATATTAAATGAGTACATAGCATGATGAAATCTCACACCATTCACACTTTTATTACAGTATATTATTATAATTGTTCTATCTTATTATTAGTTATTTTTGACGGTCTCTCACTATGCCTAATTTATAAATTTAACTTTGTCATAGGTATGTATGTATAGGTCAAAATACATATAGGGTTCAGTACTACCTGAGATTTCAGGCATCCATGAGGGGATCTTGGAACATATCTCCCTCAGATAAGGGGGGACTACTGCAGAGTGGTCAAAGAAGGTTTTATAGAGAGGTGACGTTTAAGTCAATGCCTGAAACAGGTCTTGAAACACACCACTCATCTCTCAGAGGAATCCAGCATTCAAGGCAATAATATAGTAAGTGCTCAGAGTTAGGAGCTGTTCCGACACCAGTCAAGAGGTCATTGTGGCTGAAGCTGAGAAAGCAAGAGGGAAGTGCAGGCAAAGATGAGGTTAGAGAGCTATGGGGGCAATTGTGTAAGGCAGGGCTTTGAACCAGTTCAAAGCAGTTCGATCATGGCCAATGCAGTGAAATCAGAACAGACCCTAATTTGAAAAATGTGGGTGTACCAGACTGATAACCAGAATGAGAAAAGTTACAGGTCAAACCCCTGGAATGGGAGACTCAGAGGAGCACAGTGAGCCCTTTCAGGAGCCCGATGCAGGAGATTGCATTATTGCCAGGACTATGGAGAGTAAAACACAGTCAAAGCTGCCCAGTGTGCCACCATCTTTGAGCAGGGCACCACTGGTTCCCACACTCTTTGTCAAGAGATTTGGTTGTAATGCAAGGTGCACATGTCCTTGTCTTCTAAGGGAGAGATGAAGTTTCTTGCAGGGCATCAACCCGTAATTTTTCCTGTTCTGGTTATCATTCTCGTATGCCCACATTTTACAAATTCAGGTGGTTTCTGGTATTGCTTTGTCGGTCATGACTGAACTAGGAAGAATAGTTTCAAAGCCCTGGTGTAAGACTATGTGGGGATTTTGTGTGTGTGTGTGAAAATTGTTGTTGGTAGATAACATCAATTCAGTTCTGACTCATAGGGACCCTATGTACAAAAGAATGAAATACTGGCCAGTCCTGTGCCATCCTCACAATTATTGCTGTGTTTGAGCCAGTTGTTGCTGCCACTGTGTCAATCCATCTTGTCAAGTTTCTTCCTCTATTTCTCTGACCCTCTACCTTACCATGCATGATATCTTTCTCCAGGGACTGGTCCCTCCCGATAACATGTCCAAAGTATGTGAGATGAAATCTCTCCATCCTTGCTTCTCATGAGCACTCTGGCGTGCTTCTTCCAAGACAGACATGTTCATTTCTTCTGGCAGTTGATGGTATATTCAATATTCTTCCCCAACACCATAATTCAAAGGTATCAATTCTTCTTCAATCTTCCTTATTCATTGTCCAACTTTCACATGCATATGAGGCAATTGAAAATACCATAGCTTGGGTCAGGCACACACCTTAGTCCTCAGAGTGACATCTTTGCTTTTTAACATTTTAAAGTGGTCTTTTGCAGCAGATTTGCCCAATGCCATTTTTTTTATATGTTGTTTGATTTCTTGATTGCTGCCTCCATGAGCATTAATTGTGGTCCAAGTAAAATGAAATCCTTGACAACTTCAATCTTTTCTCCGTTTATCATGATGTTGTTTATTGATCCACTTGTGAGGATTTTTGTTTTCTTTATGTCGAGGTGTGATCCATACTGAGGGCGATGATCTTTGATCTTCGTCAGTAAGTGTTTCAAGTTCTTTTCACTTTCAGCAAGCAAGGTTGTGTCATCTGCCCATCAAAGGTTGTTATTAACCCTGATGCCACGTTCATCATATAGTCCAGCTTCAGCATACAGATCGAGCAAGTATGGTGAAAGGATACAACCCTGACGCATACCTTTCCTGATTTTAAACCACGCAGTATCCCCTTATTCTGTTCGAATGACTGCCTCTTGGTCTAGGCACAGGTTCCTCATGAGCACAATTAAGCGTTCTGGAATTCCCATTATTCACAATATTATTCATAATTTGTTATGATCCACACAGTCAAATGCTTTTGCATAGTCCATAAAACACAGGTAAACATGGTAAACATCTTTCTGGGATTTTCTGCTTTCAGCCAGGATCCATTTGACATCAGCAATGATATCCCTGATTCCACATCCTCTTCTGAATCTGGCTTGAGTTTCTGGCGGTTCCCTGTTAATATACTGCTGCAACCATTGAACAATTTCTACGTGTACAATTCAGTGACATTGGTTACCTTCTTCAAGTTGTGCTACTATTCTCACTATTCTTTTCCAAATTATTGCACCACCATTACCTTAAACTCACTGCCTCCTAAGCTTCCCATCCAACTTTTCAAGTTGCCGCTGTCAATTTTATCTCACATAGATAGTTCTTTAAAAGATCATAATGCTCAAAGCAGACATAATTTACTAATTAAAATAAACTATTTGGGGTTCATTGACCTGAAGCAACAGAGGAAGAAGGAGAGGCAGAAATCAGAAGAGAAAATCAAATAAGTGTCCGGTTGCCTGCATGAACTACTGCCTCATTTGCCATGAGACTAGAACTGAATGGTGCCCAGCTATCATTACTGAAAATTTTGATCAATGATTCTGTAGAAGAATCCTAATCAAAATGAGGAAAAACGTGAAAAGGAATTCCAAATTCTCAGTGGAAGCCAGCCTTTTGGAAGCCATTGAGGCTGGATGAACCCTAGAAACTATTGCTCTGAGATAATCTTTAAACTTGAAACCTTAGGCCATGCCAGGCTTTTCAGGCACTTTCCTTTTACTGCAAGTGAGGTGAAAAGCCACTAGAGGGTTTTCAGTATAGTTTACATGTGCTGAAAATACAATGAGGTTTAAGAATTGAGAAAAACTAAATGCAGTATCTTTTTAAAGAAATCAATAGGGTCATTAAAGAAGGGAAGAATGTGGAAGACATTCCCAAAAAACATTTAGAAACACATTCTTAATTTTTTGGAATGTTTAGGAATGCTGTTTTATTATAAATTTCCCCTGGCACTAATATCAAAATTAGATTGTGCAGAATCTCTTAGGTTTTATGCAAAACTTAGATGCAATTCAATTTTAAAGGGTTGCCATATCTAGATAACCTTGTAATATTGTTGTTACTTTGTTTTAACACACATTATGCACATCAAAATATGGAGGGTCCTAAATGACGTCAGAACGGTTATTTTTCTGATACACATAGCTTTTGTAGCCTCAGGTGGAAGCACATTGTCTTTCCTGTGTGGCTGCATAGATACTGTTATGGATGGAATTGTGTCCCCCAAATGTGTGTGTCAACTTGGCTAGTCCATGATTCCTGGTATTGTGTGATTGTCCACCATTTTGTCATCTGATGTGATTTTCCTATGTGTTGTGAATTCTACCTCTATGATGTTAAAGAGGTAGGTTTAGAGGCAAGAGGACTCAATTGACAAGATTAGGTTGTGTCTTAAGTCAATGTCTTTCGAGTCATAAAAAAGAAGCAAGCAGAGAGACGTGGGAACCTCATACCACCAAGAAAGCAGCACTGGGGGCAGAACACGTCCTTTGGACCCAGGATTTCTGAGCTAAGAAGCTCCTAGACAAGGGGAAGACTGATCACAAGGCCCGTCCACCAGAGCCATCAGAGGCAGAATGACTTCCTCTGGAGCTGGCACCCTGAATTCAGACTTTTTGCCTCATAAGCTGAGAGAATAAATCTCTGTTTGTTCAAGCCATCCACTCATGATATTTCTGTCATAACAGTACTAGATAACTGAGACAGGTACCAAAAGCCCTTTTAAGCAAGGATCACTAATTATTTGACAAGAGCAACTTAAAAATGTGGGGAATATCAAATCAGAAGTCTACCCTTTTGGAGGAAAGAATTTTGGAATCATAGGAATCTATATTCCACTTGTAAATCTCTTACAATAAGCAAGTTTCTTGACCTTCTTGAACTGTAGTTTTCTCATCTCTGAAATGAAAATAATATTTTATGTCATTATATTCTGAAGATTCCATAAAATGTAAATAGAAGCTTCCTGCACAGTGCTGACACTGTTAAGCACTTAATAGATTTCAGTTCAACTCCTCTTCTTATCCAGAGGATTCTTCCTCTTTTATATGCAATTCTGGACATCATGGCATCTATGGCTGAAAGGAACCATAAAGATCTTTTACTTCAACAACCCATATGAAGCTTAAATCCAAACTAAATACAAGCCGTAATTTTGCCAGGTTTGAACACCATAGATTGAGAATTTACTGCCTTCATAATGTCCTGCATCTCACTTTTGGAAAATTGAGACAGTCCATGGTAACATTAATTTTTCTTTCATTAGGCTAAAGTCCCTCTCCTGGGGCCAATTAGAAAAAAAAATAATAATTTAATGTCTTTTAGACATGAAAGCCTTACAAATTTTTGGAGGCATTTAAGATGTTTGCTGAATATTTTCTTCTCCTGGCAAATATCTTTTGCTCTTTCAGCTAATCTTTGTATAACATGGTTTTAATTCTCCTCACCTTCTTGGTGACTTGTCTTTGAATATACTCCAATTTACCTCTATCTCTTGAAATGCATGACTTAGATACGGTCTGATATAAGGATGTAATAGAATGGAATTATTATTTCCCTTGATCTGAACAAAATATTCTATTAATGCAGCCAAGAATTGCATTAACTCTTTTGGCACTACTATTCCATGTTGATTTATATCAAGTTCCCTGTCAATTAATCATTATGGGACTTTTTTATTTACATTCTTGCTGAACTATGCCTCGCCATCCATATAAGAACTGTGCCTGTTTGGAACAAAGGAAAGGATTTCACATTTTTTCTAATTAAATTTCATTTTTCAAGTCCATTATTCCACCTGTTGGGATCTTTTTGGGTCCTGATTCTATCATCTCTCAGGAATTGATAGCTTTAGAACTGAGCTCAAATAGGACAGTAATGTTATTTTAAGGATTATTCTTTTAAAGACTGCCTTCTGAAAGTATCAAGAAACTTTAAGAGAGATTTCATCATAAAGGTTAAAAGAACAGATCTGAATAGAAGCCAGAGTTGATTTCAAGCCCTAGCTCTGCCATGGTGCAACTGAATTCACCATATAGTTAACAGATTGAGCACCTACCATGTGCAAACACTGCTCTAGGCCCCTAGAGTACATCAGAAAACAGACAAAAACACGTGTCCTTGAGGAGCTTATAGTCTTTGCAAGAAGGAAGAACCTTGGAAAACTCATATATATATAAACTGTTTTTAAATTTCTCAGCAGAAAAATGGAGAAACATATTTATCTCATTAAATGGTGATCTCATTAAATTGTAGAAGCTACTGTACATAAAATGTACAGTGTAAAATAATGTAAAAAAAGTATAAAATAGTGAGTTCTCAAGAAACAATCCAGCACCAGTAGCCATCAAGTTGACTCCAACTTGTGGAGAACCCCATGTGAGCCAGAGTAGAATTCTGCTCCATAGGGTTTTCAGTGGCTGATTTTTCAAAAATAGATCACCAAGCCTTTCTTTGAGACGTCACTGGGTGGACTTGAATCTCCAACCTTTCCATTAGCAACTGAACATGTTAAACTTTGCACCACACAAAGACTCTCAGAAAACAGTAGCTATTACTATTTGCATGACATATTTTTCCAAATCATCTCTTCAATGACTTCCTAATGCTCAAACAGTAATTTTTCTTAAATTTTTAAAATTTAAAGACCTGGTTGTTATGCAAAAATCAGTGTTATGCAAAAATGGAGGATGACCACATAATCTCACCCCCTCACCTGTACTGTGAAGTCCTGCCATGCTCCTGCTGAGTCACTTGCCACAGCCACCCCCTCCCCCAAGTCACCTCAGGAGAGCCCAGCCACTACCACAGCCCACAGGGTAGGGCCTCCCAGTCTTCCAGAGCCAGAATGGCCCAAGAATTGCCTCCTTCCCCATCCACAGAGTCCCCTTCCTCTCCTGCCCTTCACCATATTTTCAGGAAGTGTGGCCCTAACTCGTCACCTCAAAGACCATGAAATGCCCTTGGTGGCTTTGTTGGAGGCAGTGGGCTCCCTGTCTTCACTTGGGAGGTCCTGGGTGCCACGGAGTTGGTGGGGACGTGCAGCTGTCTGCTGGGTCCCCCCACCAATTCCTCACCCAAGCATCCTCCAGTTCTTGCTGGGTAGCCCTGTCCTCTCTGCCCCCCATGTCCTCATATGAATTGACAATCCAGAGCTTCCTCTGAGATTGTGATGGTCAGGCCCAGATTTAAACTGCACCTGCCTCTGGTCACTCACCCACTGATCCCTACTCCCATCCAGGTAGCCTGCCCAGCCCTCACCTGTTCCCACTCAGGAGGGGGCATTGAGGAGGTATAAGGGGCAACACAAGTGCTGGTCAGCTGACATGGGGCTCTATGGCCCCAGACACCCAAGTGCCCTGTCTCAGGACTCCTTCTGACCACAGTCCAGCCCATCCTTGCCGCCTCTTGGGGCTGGAAATTGGGGCCAAACCCCCAGGTCCTGCTCCCTCCCTAGCCCTGATGGCAGGTTACCTTCAGGACAGTGGATGCCGCTGCCCTGGTCTCAGGCCCCTGTAAGCACCCAGGAGCCACTGGACAGCTTTCTGTCCCCACCAGCCCACCACAACCCCCTCTCTGCTCCACTCAGCACACCACAGCTTGGGGAGACCACATCCCCTGTCCCCTCCCAGGGAGTGAAATACTATGCAATATGAGCTTCCTCTCTATGTGTACGTGGGGTCTGCTGGTCAGGGACCTCAGCAGTGGTTACTGCCAGACATATGTCGTTAATGTGCGAAATAGTCAGATAGCAGATTTTTTACTATTGTTGTAAATTCGAAATGTCAGATAACGAGATAGTTGATAAGTGAGGAATAGGTGTGTATCACAAAACATTTACCACTGTAACAGTAGTTTTGGCACACTTCTGGACTGAGATTCCTTTTGCCATTTGGTGTCGGGAAGCAGCCGTATTAATGGAATGTATGGCTGACTAATAGGTATTTCTTTGCTTGTGCCTATTTCAAAGCTTTCTGAAAACTTTTTCTCTGCCTCACTTGAGGCAAGGGAATCCACTATAACACCTGGCTATCATCTGGGCAAGCCTAGAGTGATGAAATAGTCATAAAGGCATCTAATTCTTTCAATAATTTTGGCAATGTTTCCTTTTTAAAAAATATATTACGAGACTTGGAAAGGTTTAAGAAAGACTGAAAAGTAGGTTATTACCGCTCCTTTTAACTCACTGCAGGAGTAGTTCACTTACTTATAGCAAACTCAATAATTAACTATTATCTCAGGGTAAGACTGGCTCATAATATTGCCAAATAATTCATTCCTGTAAAAATGGCAGTTGTCTCATTTACTTATTATGCCAACACTTGTCAACCTCGGCAACAGCTTTCAGCTCTGGTAAATGTTGCTTAAATGTGAGAGATCTAAAATGAAATTGAAGCACCCTAGATTTGATAATAAATCAAATGCGAATTTAATACTGTACTCAAAGGCAGTGTAGTTAGTAAAGCTTGAAAGTAAAAATGACAGATTTTATGCTTCGACTGCAGTGAAGGTTTAATTGGGTTTCTGATTATCTTTTAAAGGTTCAGATCTAATGATTTTTAGGAATTATATCTGAGACAGATATTTTAGAGTAAATTATATTGACCTGCTTTAATGAATGATGAAAATATTTCAAAGGAATATTACTTTCTAGAATTATCAAATCATGAACTTTGTATTTTGTTTTACTTTTTATTATGGAGATTTTTTAATCATACAAAAGGTAGAAAAAAAAATTCCTGCCTTAAAAGTTGCTGTGGAGAAGATGGCGGACTAGGCAGATGCTACCTCGGATCCCTCTTACAACAAAGACACAGAAAAACAAGTGAATCAATCACATACATAACAATCTACGAACCCTGAACAACAAACACAGATTTAGAGACGGAGAACGAACTAATACGGGGAAGCAGCGATTGTTTCCAGAGCTTGGAGCCAGTGTACCAGTCAGGTACGGTACAAGCACAGAGAGCTGCTCCACCCCCCTGAACTAACCCCAGGAGGGAGACCAGCCGGTTCCACGGGCGGGGGACGCCGCCAGTAGGAGAAGTCCCTGGGAGGCAGTGACTGGTCTTGGAGCAGGAAGAGCAGCGTCCCAGCAGGGGAACCGTCTCGCCGGGATTTGGACTGGACGCAGCAGATTTTCTGGAAAAACTAGTTTCCCAGTGATGGCTCGGAGAAAACAATCCATATCAAACCATTTAAAGAAGCAGACCATGACAGCTTCTCCAACCCCCCAAACAAAAGAATCAAAATCTTTCCCAAATGAAGATACTATCCTGGAATTATCAGATACAGAATATAAAAAGCTAATTTACAGAATGCTTAAAGATATCACAAACGAAATTAGGATAACTGCAGAAAAAGCCAAGGAACACACCGATAAAACTGTTGAAGAACTCAAAAAGATTATTCAAGAACATAGTGGAAAAATTAATAAGTTGCAAGAATCCATAGAGAGACAACATGTAGAAATCCAAAAGATTAACAATAAAATTACAGAATTAGACAATGCAATAGGAAGTCAGAGGAGCAGACTCGAGCAATTAGAATGCAGACTGGGACACCTGGAGGACCAGGGAATCAACACCAACATAGTTGAAAAAAAATCAGATAAAAGAATTAAAAAAAATGAAGAAACCCTAAGAATTATGTGGGACTCTATCAAGAAGGATAACCTGCGGGTGATTGGAGTCCCAGAACAGGGAGGGGGGACAGAAAACACAGAGAAAATAGTTGAAGAACTCCTGACAGAAAACTTCCCTGACATCATGAAAGATGAAAGGATATCTATCCAAGATGCTCATCGAACCCCATTTAAGATTGATCCAAAAAGAAAAACACCAAGACATATTATCATGAAACTCACCAAAACCGAAGATAAACAGAAAATTTTAAAAGCAGCCAGGGAGAAAAGAAAGGTTTCCTTCAAGGGAGAATCAATAAGAATAAGTTCTGACTACTCAGCAGAAACCATGCAGGCAAGAAGGGAATGGGACGACATATACAGAACTGAAGGAGAAAAACTGCCAGCCAAGGATCATATATCCAGCAAAACTCTCTCTGAAATATGAAGGCGAAATTAAGATATTTACAGATAAACACAAGTTTAGAGAATTTGCAAAAACCAAACCAAAGCTACAAGAAATACTAAAGGATATTGTTTGGTCAGAGAACCAATAATATCAGACATCAGCACAACACAAGGTCACAAAACAGAACGTCCTGATATCAACTCAAATAGGGAAATCACAAAAACAAACAAATTAAGATTAATTAAAAAAAAAAATACACATAACAGGGAATCATGGAAGTCAATAGGTAAAAGATCACAATAATCAAAAAGAGGGACTAAATACAGGAGGCATTGAACGGCCATATGGAGAGTGATACAAGGCGATATAGAACAATACAAGTTAGGTTTTTACTTAGAAAAATAGGGGTAAATAATAAGGTAACCACAAAAAGGTATAACAACTCTATAACTCAAGATAAAAACCAAGAAAAACGTAACGACTCAACTAATATAAAGTCAAGCACTATGAAAATGAGGATCTCACAATTTACTAAGAAAAACGCCTCAGCACAAAAAAGTATATGGAAAAATGAAATTGTCAACAACACACATAAAAAGGCATCAAAATGACAGCACTAAAAACTTATTTATCTATAATTACCCTGAATGTAAATGGACTAAATGCACCAATAAAGACACAGAGAGTCACAGACTGGATAAAGAAACACGATCCATCTATATGCTGCCTACAAGAGACACACCTTAGACTTAGAGACACAAACAAACTAAAACTCAAAGGATGGAAAAAAGTATATCAAGCAAACAATAAGCAAAAAAGAAGAGGAGTAGCAATATTAATTTCTGACAAAATAGACTTTAGACTTAAATCCACCACAAAGGATAAAGAAGGACACTATATAATGATAAAAGGGACAATTGATCAGGAAGACATAACCATATTAAATATTTATGCACCCAATGACAGGGCTGCAAGATACATAAATCAAATTTTAACAGAATTGAAAAGTGAGATAGATACCTCCACAATTATAGTAGGAGACTTCAACACACCACTTTCGGAAAAGGACAGGACATCTAGTAAGAAGCTCAATAGAGACACGGAAGATCTAATTACAACAATCAACCAACTTGACCTCATTGACTTATACAGAACTCTCCACCCAACTGCTGCAAAATATACTTTTTTTTCTAGTGCACATGGAACATTCTCTAGAATAGACCACATATTAGGTCAAAAAACAAACCTTTGCAGAGTCCAAAACATCGAAATATTACAAAGCATCTTCTCAGACCACAAGGCAATAAAACTAGAGATCAATAACAGAAAAACTAGGGAAAAGAAATCAAATACTTGGAAAATGAACAATACCCTCCTGAAAAAAGACTGGGTTATAGAAGACATCAAGGAGGGAATAAGGAAATTCATAGAATGCAACGAGAATGAAAATACTTCCTATCAAAACCTCTGGGACACAGCAAAAGCTGTGCTCAGAGGCCAATTTATAGTGATAAATGTACACATACAAAAAGAAGAAAGAGCCAAAATCAGAGAACTGTCCCTACAACTTGAACAAATAGAAACTGAACAACAAAAGAATCCATCAGGCACCAGAAGAAAACAAATAATAAAAATTAGAGCTGAACTAAATGAATTAGAGAACAGAAAAACAATTGAAAGAATTAACAAAGCCAAAAGCTGGTTCTTTGAAAAAATTAACAAAATTGATAAACCATTGGCCAGACTGACTAAAGAAAAACAGGAAAGGAAACAAATAACCCGAATAAGAAACGAGAAGAACCACATCACAACAGAACCAAATGAAATTAAAAGAATCATTTCAGATTATTATGAAAAATTGTACTCTAACAAATTTGAAAACCTAGAAGAAATGGATGAATTCCTGGAAAAACACTACCTACCTAAACTAACACATTCAGAAGTAGAACAACTGAATAGACCCATAACAAAAAAAGAGATTGAAACGGTAATCAAAAAACTCCCAACAAAAAAAAGCCCTGGCCTGGACGGCTTCACTGCAGAGTTCTACCAAACTTTCAGAGAAGAGTTAACACCACTACTTCTGAAGGTATTCCAAAGCATAGAAAATGACGGAATACTACCCAACTCATTCTATGAAGCCACCATCTCCCTGATACCAAAACCAGGTAAAGACATTACAAAAAAAGAAAATTATAGACCTATATCCCTCATGAACATTCATGCAAAAATCCTCAACAAAATTCTAGCCAATAGAATCCAACAACACATCAAAAAAATAATTCACCATGATCAAGTGGGATTTATACCAGGTATGCAAGGCTGGTTTAATATCAGAAAAACCATTAATGTAATCCATCACATAAATAAAACAAAAGACAAAAACCACATGATCTTATCAATTGATGCAGAAAAGGCATTTGACAAAGTCCAACACCCATTTATGATAAAAACTCTTACCAAAATAGGAATTGAAGGAAAATTCCTCAACATAGTAAAGGGCATCTATGCAAAGCCAACGGCCAATATCACTCTAAATGGAGAGAACCTGAAAGCATTTCCCTTGAGAACGGGAACCAGACAAGGATGCCCTTTATCACCGCTCTTATTCAACATCGTGTTGGAAGTCTTAGCCAGGGCAATTAGGCTAGACAAAGAAATAAAAGGTATCCGGATTGGCAAGGAAGAAGTAAAGTTATCACTATTTGCAGATGACATGATTATATACACAGAAAACCCTAAGGAATCCTCCAGAAAACTACTGAAACTAATAGAAGAGTTTGGCAGAGTCTCAGGTTATAAAATAAACATACAAAAATCACTTGGATTCCTCTACATCAACAAAAAGAACACCGAAGAGGAAATAACCAAATCAATACCATTCACAGTAGCCCCCAAGAAGATAAGATACTTAGGAATAAATCTTACCAAGGATGTAAAAGACCTATACAAAGAAAACTACAAAGCTCTACTACAAGAAATTCAAAAGGACATACTTAAGTGGAAAAACATACCTTGCTCATGGATAGGCAGACTTAACATAGTAAAAATGTCTATTCTACCAAAAGCCATCTATACATATAACGCACTTCCAATCCAAATTCCAATGTCATATTTTAAGGGGATAGAGAAACAAATCACCAATTTCATATGGAAGGGAAAGAAGCCCCGGATAAGCAAAGCACTACTGAAAAAGAAGAAGAAAGTGGGAGGCCTCACTTTACCTGACTTCAGAACCTATTACACAGCCACAGTAGTCAAAACAGCCTGGTACTGGTACAACAACAGGCACATAGACCAATGGAACAGAATTGAGAACCCAGACATAGATCCATCCACGTATGAGCAGCTGATATTTGACAAAGGACCAGTGTCAACTAATTGGGGAAAAGATAGTCTTTTTAACAAATGGTGCTGGCATAACTGGATATCCATTTGCAAAAAAATAAAACAGGACCCATACCTCACACCATGCACAAAAACTAATTCCAAGTGGATCAAAGACCTAAATATAAAGACTAAAACAATAAAGATCATGGAAGAAAAAATTGGGACAACCCTAGGAGCCCTAATACAAGGTATAAACAGAATACAAAATATTACCAAAAATGATGAAGAGAAACCCGGAAACTGGGAGCTCCTAAAAATCAAACACCTATGCTCATCTAAAGACTTCTCCAAAAGAGTAAAAAGACCACCTACAGATTGGGAAAGAATTTTCAGCTATGACATCTCTGACCAGCGCCTGATCTCTAAAATCTACATGATTCTGTCAAAACTCAACCACAAAAAGACAAACAACCCAATCAAGAAGTGGGCAAAGGATATGAACACACATTTCACTAAAGAAGATATTCAGGCAGCCGACAGATACATGAGAAAATGCTCTCGATCATTAGCCATTAGAGAAATGCAAATTAAAACTACGATGAGATTCCATCTCACACCAGCAAGGCTGGCATTAATCCAAAAAACACAAAATAAATAAATGTTGGAGAGGCTGCGAAGAGATTGGAACTCTCATACACTGCTGGTGGGAATGTAAAATGGTCCAACCACTTTGGTAATCTATCTGGCATTATCTTAAACAGTTAGAAATAGAACTACCATACAACCCAGAAATCCCACTCCTCGGAATATACCCTAGAGATACAAGAGCCTTCACACAAACAGATATATGCACACCCATGTTTATTGCAGCTCTGTTTACAATAGCAAAAAGTTGGAAGCAACCAAGGTGTCCATCAACGGATGAATGGGTAAATAAATTGTGGTATATTCACACAATGGAATACTACGCATCAATAAAGAACAGTGACGAATCTCTGAAACATTTCATAACATGGAGGAACCTGGAAGGCATTATGCTGAGCGAAATTAGTCAGAGGCAAAAGGACAAATATTGTATAAGACCACTATTATAAGATCGTGAGAAGTAGTAAACCTGAGAAGAACACATACTTTTGTGGTTACGAGGGGGGGAGGGAGGGAGGGTGGGAGAGGGTTTTTTTTTATTGATTAATCAGTAGATAAGAACTGCTTTAGGTGAAGGGAAAGACAACACTCAATACATGGAAGGTCAGCTCAATTGGACTGGACCAAAAGCAGAGAAGTTTCCGGGATAAAATGAATGCTTCAAAAGTCAGCGGAGCAAGCGCGGGGGTCTGGGGAACATGGTTTGAGGGGACTTCTAAGTCAATTGGCAAAATAATTCTATTATGAAATCATTCTGCATCCCACTTTGAAATGTGGCGTCTGGGGTCTTAAATGCTAACAAGCAGCCATCTAAGATGCATCAATTGGTCTCAACCCACCTGGAGCAAAAGAAAATGAAGAACACCAAGGTCACACGACAACTAAGAGCCCAAGAGACAGAAAGGGCCACATGAACCAGAGACCTACATCATCCTGAGACCAGAAGAACTAGTTGGTGCCCGGCCACAATCGATGACTGCCCTGACAGGGAGCACAGCAGAGGACCCCTGAGGGAGCAGGAGATCAGTGGGATACAGACCCCAAATTCTCATAAAAAGACCAAACTTAATGGTCTGACTGAGACTAGAGGAATCCTGGCGGCCATGCTCCCCAGACCTTCTGTTGGCCCAGGACAGGAACCATCCCCGAAGACAACTCATCAGAAATGAAAGGGACTGGTCAGCGGGTGGGAGAGAGACGCTGATGAAGAGTGAGCTAATTATATCAGGTGGACACTTGAGATTGTGTTGGCAACTCTTGTCTGGAGGGGGGATGGGAGGATAGAGAGAGAGGGAAGCCGGCAAAATTGTCAAGAAAGGAGAGACTGAAAGGGCTGACTCAAGAGGGGGAGAGCAAGTGGGAGTAGGGAGTGAGATGTATGTAAACTTACATGTGACAGACTGATTGGATTTGTAAACGTTCACTTGAAGCTTAATAAAAGTTATTAAAAAAAAAAAAAAACACAATGGAAAGATCAGTCCAAAGGACTAATGGACCGCAACTACCACAGCGTCCACCAGACTGAGTCCAGCAGAACTAGATGGTGCTCTGACAGGGATCACAATAGAGGGTTCCCGACAGAGCTGGAGAAAAATGTAGAACAAAATTCTAACTCACAAAGGAAGACCAGACTTACTGGTCTGACAGAGACTGGAGAAACCCCGAGACTATGGCCCCTGAATATCCTTTTAACTCAGTACTGAAGTCACTGCTGAGGTTCACCCTTCAGCCCATGATTAGACAGGCCCATAAAACAAAATGAGACTAAAGGAGCACACCAGCCCAGGGGCAAGGATGAGAAGACAGGAGGGTACAGGAAAGCTGGTAATGGAGAACCTAAGATCAAGAAGGCGAGAATGTTAACACATCATAGGGTTGGCAACCAGTGTCACAAAACAATTGTGTATTGTTTAATGATAAACCAGTTTGCTCTGTAAACCTTCTTCTAAAGCACAATAAAAAAAAATCAGTTTATTCTCTCTTAATGGTTATAAAAAAAAAAAAAGTTGCTGTGGAGTCAACTTCAACTCATGGAGACCCCACGTGTGTCATAGTAGAACTGTGCTCCTTACGGTTTTCAATGACTGTGTAAAAACAGTGTGGGGGCAGTGTCTGACCTTCTCTAATTTCACAAGGTGGAAGGAGAATCAAGATCACAGATCAAGGCTGATTCCTACGAGGCGAAGGTCAGACATTGCTCCTTTCTCCACCATCTTTGCCAATTCTGACACCAATCGTCCCGCCCACGGCACTCTCTGCTTCTCTGCTGGGTTCAATAATTCACTGCAGTGGCCACACAAACTCATAGACCATACTCATGATTATAGGGTTTATTAGGGAATTAATAGGTTACAATTCAGGCTCAGGAATGGTCAAGGATACAGTTTGCCCATCAAGACAGCCTCTTCCCACCTGTGCTCGAAGACACACCGCTCCCTGGCCCTAGGCCTCTCCCCAGAGGCACTCAGCTTTCTCTCTCCCTGGCCCTAGGCCTCTCCCCAGAGGCACTCAGCTTTCTCTCTCCCTGGCCCTAGGCCTCTCCCCAGAGGCACTCAGCTTTCTCTCTCCATGAGTCATCTCCTGCTGCTGGATCTCTTCTGCTGGATCTCTCCTGCCACCCCTTCTCACCACCTTCATGGTTACAACTTGCTCTCTCTCTCTGTCTCCTTGTCCCAGGAGCCTCCCAGTGCGGGGATCCAAAGTACATGCTGGCTCCTGGATGTTCTTCCCTGGCAGTGATAAGATTCTCTTTCCTTCCTCTGGGAAGGCTCATTTCAAACCTAGTGGGATGGCAAAACTGACCAATCCTTTTGGTGGACTACCATTACCCTATCGCACAATCCTGTCCAATCACTTCGGTGAGAGCTACAAGATCATAATTAGAAGGGTCAGATTAGGTAATTCATTATACTGTAAGCTGATTTTTTGGAAATAGGTCCCCAGGTCTTTCTTCCAAGAAAGAATAACATGATACCTATATTCCCCAACATGTATTAAAATGTATCAGTATTTTGCAATATTTTCCTCATCTACTTTTTTGAACTTCAATTTTAAACTTATTTTCTGTCTGTATTTTAATGCGTCATTTTAACTAGGTATAAAATAAATTCTACTTTTTGCTAACTTATTGCTGTAAGTGTGGCACCTATAAAATCGAGGTTCAAGAAAGAGATAAAAGCTCACCGAATTTGAGCAATATATGGAAATTAGTAGCCTGTTTTCCCACTTTTAAATTACTGGAGAGGAATTAAACTGCTCCTCTGGCAAACTCTGGTGCCATAGTGGTTAAGTGCTATGGCTGCTAACCAAAAGGTCGGCAGTTCAAATTCACCAGGCACTCCCTGGAAACTCTATGGGACAGTTCTACTCTGTCCTATAGGGTCACTATGAGTTGGAATCGACTAGACGGCAACGGGTTTGGTTTTGGGGTTTTCTCTAGATGTTTTCCCTAGTCATTTCCCATACCCCTATGTTTTTCCCAAATAAGTGAATGTAATCAGAGTCTCAATAAGCAGAAGCAAGGTAGAATACTATTGTAGGAAAACTGTTGGCAAAGATATACCAGGACACCTCTGTGCACAAAAAGGGATGTGAGGGCTGGCTGATTTATGACCTCTGGTCAAGGGCAACATGGCAACAACCTTGGGACCAATGTGGATGAGCTATGAATTCTGTGCCTGCTTCTTAGTGGTCACGTGCTTTTGGCAAATCACAGCTTCACTAAGCCTCAGGTGTCTCCACAACTGTAATATGAATGTAAAGATGTCTAAATCACAGAACTGTCGTGAGGATATCTACATAAGCAAAGATTGGTTGTAAGTACTCAGATATGGCCACTTGTTTAATGATATAATTTTTTTTTTTTTTTTGGAGTAGTATAATGGAAAGAGCATTCATGAATTTTCAAGTTTTATGGAGGTGGTTTTAAAAGCGCCTCTTGACAGTTACTCACTGTATGCCCTTGTGTAAGCCCCTCAATGACACAGAACTTCAGTGTCTTCACCTGGTAAATGAGTCAATAATATCTACTCCCATAGCATTATTGTGGGTGGTTAAAAAATAATGTTGTTGGCATATAGCAGACTTGTAATAAATTATTGTTAAAAACCTGCTTCCAGGAGTGTTGGTTAATTGACTAGTTTTCAAGTTCTCAAGATACTTTTGCAGTTAAATGATATAGGGCTCAGTCTTCATGATATTTTGGCCACTGCTGGACAAAGATGTAAAGGATATGGGCATCAAACTTAAAAATAGCACAATTTAGATTCTGAAGGGTCTCAATAGGCTAGAACAATCAGCTAAAACCATTGAAATAAAATGTATATAGAAAAATTTAATCAAAACAGTATTTTTGGCTGACTTTAAATTAGATATGTGACAAAACTGAGATAAAAAAACAAACAAAAAAAATTTATTTTAGGCTCATTAGTTGAGGTCTAAAGTACAGGTAGTCCCTGACTTATGAAGGGGTTCTGGAGTAAATTGAATACCTCATTTTTTTTTTTAATTTTCATTATCACTGCCTTTTATTATCAGTACCTTTATAAATCCCATCTTTGTCCTTGGGGGTTAGAAACATTGCATATAAACTGACATATATATTTTTAACACATACATACATTAAAAAATACATGAATCATAAAATTTTACTCCAACAATGAAGAAGAGTTAGACAACGTTGGCATTTTGTCAGTTGCAGAAATAACTTTGCTGTGGAAGGTTCTAGATCATCTGGATTATCCTTAGGAATTGGAATGGTATTTCTAGTCAGAAAATTAGTGAGAGTTGTTTGTATGGTCCTTTTCTTTCTTTCTTTCTTTCTTTCTTTCTTTCTTTCTTTCTTTCTTTCTTTCTTTCTTTCTTTCTTTCTTTCTTTCTTTCTTTCTTTCTTTCTTTCTTTCTTTCTTTCTTTCTTTCTTTCTTTCTTTCTTTCTTTCTTTCTTTCTTTCTTTCTTTCTTTCTTTCTTTCTTTCTTTCTTTCTTTCTTTCTTTCTTTCTTTCTTTCTTTCTTTCTTTCTTTCTTTCTTTCTTTCTTTCTTTCTTTCTTTCTTTCTTTCTTTCTTTCTTTCTTTCTTTCCTTCTTTCTCTCTTTCCTTCTTTCTCTCTTTCCTTCTTTCTCTCTTTCCTTCTTTCTCTCTTTCTCTCTCTCTCTTTCTCTCTCTCTCTCTCTCTCTCTCTCTCTCTCTCTCTCTTTCTCTCTCTCTCTCTTTCTCTCTCTCTCTCTTTCTTTCTCTCTTTCTCTCTCTCTCTCTCTCTCTCTTTCTCTCTCTCTTTCTCTCTTTCTCTCTTTCTCTCTCTTCTCTCTTTCTCTCTTTCTTTCTTTCTTTTCCCTTCACATATTTCATGGTAACATTTCACTGCTTCCAGAATCTGCCTACAGACTTTGGCAAAGTGATCAGCATTTGGGTCCCTGTTTTCAAGCAAATGAAGCCCCTGATTTAGTTTAGAAAAACTGCAGCTAATCCTTTCATTGGAAAAATTTTTGACAACTTCTCTCCTTCTTCTTCATTTTCATCAGTCGTTAGAGTTGCCCAACTTTCTATCCGTTAGGACTGCCAACACCAACACTGAATTCATTGTAGGCCCAGCCTTAGCCTGCTATATGGCAGTGTTTTGAACAGTAAATCATCAAATTGAACACCTGCAAATGAACATTTGAGAATGATAGCATCAGCAAATTATGCACTGCAACATTGTATGCAATACATATTACCAACAATAAGATGTACAAGAACAACAACAAAAAAAAAAAAAAAAAAACTGATGGTCGTTAAGTGCGATTTGTTGCAATTTAAATATGTTGTAAATCGGGGACTGCCTGTATAGATTAAGAAATATGAAGTTTTATCAGGATTCAATTGGTCAGATCACATCTGGAGTTTTGTATTTTTTAGTTGAATTCCACCTTTTTTAAAGGACATTTAAAAAGCTAGGCAGGGTTTCTCACCTTTGGCACTATTGACATTGATACCATGGACAATTCTTTGTTGAGGGAAGGGAGCTGTCTTGTGTTTAGGAGTATCCCTGCCCTCTAACCCTTCAATGCCAAGAGAATCTGCACCCTCCAGTGTGACAGCCAAAAATGTCTTCAGACATTGTAAAATGTCCCCTGGGGAGCAACACATCCCCAGTTAATAAGAACCATTGTGCTAGGGGAAAGGAAGGTCATAAGAAAAGTGAAGCTAGTTGAGAAGATATAACCATGAGGAATGATGTGGTTAAGTGCCCTTCATTCCTAGTACTGTACCAACCTTATAATTTTATTTGGTTTTGGATTTCTCTACTTTTAAAAAATCTGCCTTCTCACTAAACTGAGCTGCTTGTAGATAGAAATTGTCTTTTATTCTTTTTTTTTTTTTTTTACTTGTATGCAGAATAACTCCTGGTACACTGTAGATGCTCAATGTTTTATAAGCTAACATGAACTAAACAGGAGATTTGACTTGGCCTGGACAGCTACTAATGAGACACAATACAGAGATGTTTGTAGACACGTGCAAAGCTGCCAAAAGAAAGATCATATTGGATTATTGTATGGGAGGGGGGCAGAACTAATTGCAACAGAAAAAGTTATGAATGCATGGAATTCGTTTACTTTAAGGTCAAATTTTTAAACACTATCATACATCAAAATTTAGCACCAAAATTTTTGAAACCATGTTATGTTAACATTCATAATAACCAAGAAATACAACAGAATGTAATTACAAACAATACCATTATGATTCTGGGAAATATTGCATAAATTTGTATGATATACAAATGTTGATCAAATGCAAAATTTGTGGTTTGAATATTTAAATATTGTCTATATGTGTGTTACAAAAAAAAAAAAAACCTGTTGCTGTTGAGTCAATTCTGACTCATAGTGACCCTATAGGACAGAGTAGAACTGCCCCATGGGGTTTCCAAGGAGGATTCAAACTGCCGATCTTTTGGTTAGCAGCCAAGATCTTAACCACCGCATCACCATGGCTCTAGATATTTATGTTAGTGAATACTAAATAATTGAATTAAGTAATTAAATTAAATAATTGAAAATAAAGTATATAGATAGGTATAAGGAAGAAATAAAACTAAGACAAGAAGTGAGGAGAATCTATCTCCTTTATATATGCATCAAGCAACCTTTTTTGAATTAGCGGTAAAAATGGTAGTAATAATAGCAAACATTTATTGAATTGCACTGCAGTCATTGTGTTGTGCTTTAAATGTATTATCTCATTTAATCTTTACAAAACTTTGTTTCCCATTTACATATGAGAATAAACACTAATTACAAAAAATAAGCTATTAAAAAATTAGAACAACTTGTAAATGCAGTGTGCATTGCTTTTAAAGTTGTCACTTTGGGAACTATTCATTGGATTTTGTATTTATCCAGTAATATTGTCTACCAGTCCTTTCTGAAATTGCCTTCAGTGTCATTTTTTCAGAGCGAATTGTTCACCCCGTCTTTATATCCACTAAGTTATTAGGCATGTGGATTCATCCACAGAGTTTAACTCTTCAGTTATAGCACAATCCCATTTATCTGGCCAGAGTTTTCATTCCTTAGTCCTTATGATAACAAATTCAAAATACACTTGCAGTTTCCAAAAGCTTCTTCAAAAGTAGTAAGGGAACCCTGACCTATGAGATCACCGTCAAATTATATTCAATATTAATTTTGGGCCTTCCTTAGCATCCTTATCTATGATCTAGCCTCAAAACTAAAGTATCTTGTGAAGTAGCGAAGGGGCTGTGTGTGTGGAGAAGAGTGAGCTCTATTGCAGTGTTGGAAAATATTTAATGAAGCAAGAACTAAAGCAACTATGGTTATTTTACTTGGAAAAGAGTAGCCTGAGAAGGACTTAATAGTGTTCAAGTCTAGAAAGCCATGTATTAATGGGTGATATTTCTCATTTAGTTAAGGAGAAGGAAAGAGGTTTAAACTCTAGCAGGAGGGCTTGGGGTACAAATCATGAAGGACACCTTGACTGTAAAGGCTAGAGCACATTATTGAGGGAAGGTGAGTGTGTCAAAGTTAGTTTTCTTCAGTGCAGCTATCTGTTGGCATTTATTTCAAAACATCTTGGTCTCTGCTACAGAAGTTACCTTTGAGTGAGAAGCATTCATTCATATCATATCTCTTCAACATAGAATAAAAAATGGATTAATTAAAAAATCCATATTGTTTAAGCAGGGCTGAGTGAAATTCAATTCTAAAATATTAGTACAACAACCATGCACTTAATTGCTGGGGAAAATCATAGAGGATCTAAAGAGACACGTACGGGTATTTATGAATTTATTTTGGGGTCTTAAATGTGTGCCTTTTCTCTCCTTGTTTTAAGTAGGGTTGCCAGATTTAGCAAATAAAAATACAGTATTCCCAGTTAAATTTGAATTTCAGATCAACAAGGAATACTTTTTTCGTACAAGTATGCCCCCAAATGATGTACACTTACAATAAAAAATTATTTGTTGCTTATCTAAATTTCAAATTTAACTGAGCATGCTGATATTATCTGGATTCCCTGGTTCTCAGGGAAGCAGAAGTGAATTAGTCCATAAGTTCATGAAGCTCAAGTTTTCAGGGCTCCTAACTTGCAGACTTTTTGTCTTATTTTATCTTTGTAATTTTTGTAGTCTTTTCGAGACACCTTCTCCTCAATGATATAAGACTTTGGCTGCACAAGACCTGGATAGGCCCCTGCAAGGGAGCAGCGTGAAGAGATGGAGTAGACAAGATGAAGGGAGAAGTAAAAGTAGTAGGCTCCAGAGAAAGGTTAATCCCCTTGTCACATTCGGAAATTATTTTCCAGGAGATAATTATATAATCACTGGCTCTCGAGGCATCTTTATAGCTGACATGTCACTGTCATTATGTAGGCAAGGGACAGAAGAATATGTTTTACAATGAGTATTGGTGAAGCCTGAGAGTAAGAGATCCAAATGCTCTGAGAAACTTAGTAACAGGTTTTGTTTTGTTTTGTTTCATTTTTTCCCCATGGAGAGAATCAGCAAATGCAGAATCGACAAGTCTTTTCCACTCCCCAAAGTAATTCAGCACTTCAGATATTGTAGACTTTAATGCCTAAAGGAAATTTTAAAAAATGTTAGATACCAAAACAGTTAAATGATAAGGCTAATTAGTTTTTATATCATACCTTTTCAAATGGCTTTAGACTCAGGTAATGTGGACAATAGTCCCTTAAATAATCACTGTATCGCCCCTCTTATGCGTGATTAAAACTATCACCAACTATATGTGTATAGTGGGATGGAAAAATGGCAAAAGAATGACACACAAAATGTGGAGAACATCAAAGAAGAAGTGGCCTCTGAGGAGCAGATCTCAGTTGGTTCTAATGTCCATGGGAAAGTAAAGCCAAATTATTGTCTCTGTCCTTGTTGTAATGCATTGCTTCGTGTCATAAACCACAGAAGTGACTAAGCTCTAGTGTGTTTAATGAGGCTATAGGGAGTTTTTTGTTTTGTTTTGTTTTGTTTTTATAGGGGTGATTAAAAAAAACACAGTTGCCTTGGGTTTGGTTCTAACTCCTGGCGACCCCATGTATGTCAGAATAGAGCTGTGCTCCATAGGGTTTTCAAAGGCTGATTCTTCAGAGGTAGATTGTTAGGTCTTTCTTCCAAGGCCCTCGGTTCTGGGTGGATTTAAATCTTGAATCTTTTGGTTAGCAGCAGAGCATGTTAACCATTTTCACCACCCAGGGACATGGGGATTGAAAGTCCACTTTTAATCACTCCAAGCATTACCTGATTCTTATAGCCTATAACTATGGGACAATAAAGTGCAATTGACTAGGTTTTCAGGTAAGACCTGGAATGGTTTCAAGAGGCACACAGACTGTATAAGGTAGTCCCCACTAAGGTGTTTGATATACTTGAAGGAATTACATAACGGAACTATTCTTCATTCAAGAAATTAGTTCAGCAAATTTTTGTTGAGCGTGTCCTGTGTGCCATACGCTGGGCTAGGCAAGGGATTGCCTTGTTTCCAGTAGCACCCAGGTCTAAATTCACTGACTGAGTAAGAAAATGCTTTTAAAGCACTTACTTGGGCTTTTAGACTCTATAGATGTCCTAATAGAGCTTGCCCTATAGTATGCACAACGTGGTACCAGATAATTTTTTTCAATTTTTCACTCCTTTGCCTTGTGCTGTTTGTGTACCTCCCACTAGAATATGTGAAATATGAACCACTGTCACATTGACTTTGGGCTTGACCGTGTGACTTGCTTTGGCCTCTACAATGTTAGTGAGCAGGATGCAGCAGAGGCTTCAAATGTGCTTGTGTAGTTTGGCTTGTCCTCTTGCACTCCTGAGATCCACCATGAGAAGAGCATGTCCTGATAGCCACTGGTCCATGAACAAAGATGAAAACACATGGAGGAGAAAAATCCATGGCTATGGCTGTAAGCAACTGATGTTATGGGGTTGTTTTTCAGGCAACATTATTATAGCAATAGCTGATTCATATAGGCGTAAGGGAAATATACAAATTAAAATAAAGTTCAATGAGATGTATTTAGAATGCATCATAATTTTCAGTGTTGGTGACGCACACCTTTGATTGTGGAATCAGAAAATGCTTGAGAGAGGTAATATTAAGCTAGGCCTTAAATGATTTTAACTAGCACAACTGTTTTGAGGATTAAGGAATAGTCCAGGTTCTGAATCTTTGTGGCTGATATAGAATTGACTCATATATCATAAGCCTTTCCATCCTGGAGAACTAACTGAGGGTGGCATTGACTTCTATGGAAGTTTTAAGGCATAACAGAGTGCATTCTTAAACCCTCTTGACTCAAACCTCTGATGCTGTGCCAGAGTCCTTCCAAAATCTTTCTCCCACTCATGGGTGGGAACTGACAAGAGGCATCCAGTGGCCAGACACTATTTGTAGATATTTTCCAGCATCATGCAGGAGTCAACAGAACAGTCAACGGCTTCCAGGACACATTTCTGCTCCACCCAGGGAATCATACAGAACTCTTCTAAGTTTAAACAAATATATAGTCCATTCTTCTTACATGTCAGTTTTTTCTTCATTTATTTTCTCTCTCTCAAACTGAACAAGAACCTTTTGACATCAGTGTTTTCATTCCCGTTTTACTGATAACGAAACTGAGAACCAGAAAATTTAAATGACTTGTTCAGGTCACCCCACTCATAAGTGACTGGGATGAGATTTTTGACTTTGTCTCTTTTTATGTTAGATAATTAGGAATCTGTTCTTCAGTAAAAATCTGGTCTTATACGAGATTCATGGAACTTGCCTAGAAGCAAATCCAAAATATACAGGATGTTTTGGAGCACTTTTATATATAAAAAAGTTACAGAAGGTAGATTTAAGTAAGGTTAGATTTTCTAGAGGAAGCTCTAAAAAGGTGTGGACTCATTATCCAGAGCTTTTTGTTCTCACTGGTCTTTCTCCTAGAAATTTTAGCCCATGTAGCCCCTGATTCAACAATTAAATTATTGGACTTTGGCTTAAGATCTGCTTAATTTGCAAAACATTTTTACAATTAGAGAGTAAAGAAAATCATTCAATGATTGACTTGATGAATCACTTTGTTTCTGGAATCTTCAGTCGGCTCCATTTATTTGCTTTCAGGTATAGTGCAAAATTTTCATTCATTTTATTCTGTAAGGTTTCGTCCTTCTTTGCCTCACAAATAATGTCTCTCCCTATGCAGGCTGTTGCAAGCATTATCTGTTAAAACATACCTGCTAGGGACCTTAAAATTGGAATTAAAACCCTAGAAGCAAGGGGTTCTTTAGAGATAGGCCAGGACTTTGAAATTAGTTCTCCCTTATGATTCAATTGGCCTTGAATCTTGTGACTTTGATTTAATATTTATTGAGCTCCCACAAAGTGCTAAGCCTTCAGGATGCAGGACAAATTCCATTTTTTTGAATTGAGTTTTTACCAGATTTAATTTGTCTTGTTTATATTTATTAAAGCACCAGCAATGTCGTTACAGGTGTACTCACAGATCCATTTTACATGCAGTAAGGTCAAGCAATGGGGTTAAAAAACCCTAATACACACGCACACACACAAACCATAAATGTTCTATAGCAACACAAACTTACCCACAGATTCCATGAAACCTACAGCTCAACTTTTTGACCTTTCCTGGCTCTGGGGAAACTATTAGAGATTGACAATGTTTTCATTTCCAATTTTATTCTAGAAGGTTAGTAATGATAGTTGAGACTCCATCACCTTCCTAGTATGAAAATCAATAAAAATACCCCAAGTCCATTTTAAAAATGAACTCTCTTCTCCATTGCAAAAATAAATAAATAATAACTTCAATTTTCCACTCAAATATTATTATCTTTGTGTTGAATTACAACTTTTAATCCGAAGACAAATGATTACCTTCTTAAAGTTCTTTGTCTTTATAAGCAAGTCATAGCCATTTGCCATCCACAGCTCTTCAGTGAAAGTGCCTTGGGGGTCCCAGGCCTGCATTTAATGTCAGAGAAACAACAGGCAATGTTAAAAATCAATAGAACTGTGAATCTCCTGTTCAACAACGTGGAACTAAAGATCATTAACAGATTGAAAAATTGCAAAATAAAGTTTCTAAAGATATTTGGAATACAAGCATTCTGCATAATAATCCATAAAAGGAATAGTGGTCAGTGTTCCATAGAATATTCTGCTTTGAAATTAACTGATGATACTTTATTTTTAGAATCTGATTCTTTGTTCAGTGTGGTTTGGGACAGGCCAGATGTTAGCCCAATTTCCAGTTCTTCATCATTAAAGCTGCAGATGCAATAAAAAGAGAACTCCCTAGCCCGAAAAAATAATGGAATCACATTAAAATGACCTATGTACATTATAAAACATAAGCAAAATAGAAATTTTAACAGGCAAGATAAAAATTAAAGTTCTTTCATATTCTTCTAACATTGGAGTTCCTTCTAGATCTCAGTGTCTTCTTGATAAGCTTGAGTGAAATGCAGCTCCATATACATATATATTGGAGTTCTGGTAGCACAGTGGTTAAGAGCTGTGGTGAGCTACTACTGCTAACCAAAATGCCGGCAGTTCAAATCTACCAGCCACTCCTTGGAAGCTATGTGGAGCAGTTCCACTCTGTCCTAGGGTTACTACAAGTTAGAATCAACTCAATGGTAACAGCTATGCATATATATACATGGATATATATTTATATATAAGATTTGGACTTGAGCTGAGGTCAAGGCATCTCTAAAACAAACAAACTCATTGCCATCAAGTCAATTCCAGCTGAAGACAATGTCGTGTGTTACAGAGTAGACCTACTCCATAGGGTTTTCTTGGCTGTAATCCTCACAGAGGCAGATTGTCATGACTTTCTTCCATGATGCCGCTGGATGGGTTTGGACCGCCAGCCTAAAGGTAAGTTGTCTTAGGTTCTTAGTGCTACTGTAACAGAAATACCACAAGTGGATGGTTTTAAAGAACAGAAATTTATTTTCTCACAACTGAGAAGGCCAGAAGTCTGAATTCAGGGCACCAACTCTAAGGGAAAGCTCTCTCTTTGTCCCCTCTGCAGGAAGATCTCTTTTACTTTCTGTAGGCCTAGTATTCCTTGATTCCTTGGCGATCTTCATATGACATCTATCTTCCCCTCTATTTGTGTTTGCTTGCCTCTGTGCCCAATCTGCTCTTTTTTTAACCTCAAAAGTGAGGAGGTTTAAGACACACGTTACCCTAATATGGCCTTATTAATAAAAAAAATGAAAATCCTATTGCCACATGAGATTACATCCACACTTATAAGAGTTAGGATTCTAACACATATTTTGGGGGGATACAATTCAATCCATAACATTAATAGCTGATTTCAAACCATATGCACCACCCAGGGACCTAAAAAAAAAAAAAGGCATCACTAAACAACCACATTATGTTACAATATGGAACAAAGTGGTGAGGTTTCAGTGCCTTTAACTCTGAAGGGAAAACAGAGCTTCTAGCCTACCTCAAGGTTTTGCAACTTTGCAAAAAGCCAGCAGTAGGACTCAGGGCACAGGGAACAGTATTTTTGCCATGGGCTGATACCAGCCACAGTGAGAGTGTGAGAGCTAAGAGGATGGGAGGAAACAATGCTGTGAGGACAGCTTATGAGCTCACATGAGATGTGCTTGAGGACTCTAAGGAAGAAGTGAGTCAGAGTTACTGATGGGGTTTGGATAGCAAATGGATAAATGAGCCAGTGAAATTTGGGTTATATATAAATCATTTAAAACCCTGGTGGTGTAGTGGTTAAGTGCTACTGCTGCTAACCAAAATGTCGGCAGTTTGAATCCACCAGGTGCTCCTTGGAAACTCTATTGGGCAGTTCTACTCTGTCCTATAGGGTCGCTATGAGTTGGAATCCACTCAACGGCAGTGGGTTTGGTTTGGTTTTTTATAAACCATATATATGTACATTAAGTTAATATAAACTCATTAGTACCCAGATGCTGGTGAAATTTGGAAAATCCAAATCTCTTATACACTAATAATACCAGAAAAATGAGAAAGCCTACTTTTTTGTGTTTTGTTTTGTTTTTAGTTTTATCATAGTTTTAAAAATATGTATATGGAAGCATGAGGTAGGTAAAAGAATCTCAGAATTTACAGACAGAATTGGCTTTGAATTCTGACCTTGCTGGCAGATGCCTGGACCATGTTATGTAGATCCTCTATGCATCGTTTTCCTTCTTTAAAAAAGAGCATGATAAAACCTATCCCTCTGAGTCGTTGGGGAAATTAAATGAGATACTGAGCATGAAAGTATCAAGCACATAGCAGGCATTCGGGAACCATGAGTTACGTTCTTCAGGCTCTGGTTTAGGACCACTAGTTGAGGGACTACACAGCTGACTGAGTTCTTGATATGAGAGAAATGACAAGCTTTTCTCAGCTCATCCTTTTAAGGAGAGGAGAGGCTTTTGGAGAATTTTAGCTGGTGTGCATAATGAGATTATCCTAGAGCTGGGGGAGAATTACAGGGGCAGGGGAGGGCCGGATGGAGTTGTGAATTAGACCAAGTCATTAAGGGTCAAAGTAGTACACTTATTTCTTTCTTGGGAGTTTGAAATTGGAATGCGAAAGATCACCTCTGACATAGTAGCAGAGAAAAACTGTATAAACTTAGCTATTGAGCCCATTTTTGCTACCTGGGTAATTGGAGAAGCAGAGGAAGCCACTCTGCAGAAAGAGAGGGAAGAACTAAAGGATGTAGAAAATGGAACAGAGTCAAGAAAGGAGTGTAGTCTTAAGTCCCTAGCTCGATTTGTTCCTGATCCCTAGATGTGTGTTATTGATGAAGCTGTATAATAAAATCCTATATCTTTACACCAGATTTCCACTTTTAAGCTTAATCTAGTTTGAATGGGTTTCTAGCTCTTGCAATTCAAAGAGCACAGGTGAGGAAATAAAGCAGATTCCACAAATTTGGAATACTTCAGAGGTTATAGCAGGTCATGTCCCCTGGGCCCTGACCTTGAGAAAAGGGGACACTTAACAAGGGCAGTGATGTTCCTGTCCTGGGAATCCTACTGTTGACAATTTCAGTTTTTCAGTTCTGTGCATAAAGAAAAGAGTCCTTGGGTGGTGCAAACAGTTGATGCATTTGACTGCTAACCATAACACTGGTGCTTCAAGTTCACTCAGCAGCACCTTGCAAGAAAGGCCTGGTGATCTACTTCTGAAAAATAAGCCACTGAAAACCCTACGGAGCACAGTTCTACTCTGACACACGTGGGGTCACCATTTGTTGGAATAAACTCAGGGGCAACTGGTTTATATAAAATAACAATTTGGGAATACCTTCACATTTACAAAATTCTTTGAATTCTCTGTTTTTAAAGGAGAAGAATCAATTTAATCAAAGTTTGCCTAGAAACAAAATTATCTGAACATATTTCCATTATGATGACAGCTCTGTAGTTCCTCCTGTATTAAAACCATAAGGACTTCAAGATTTCCAAAGCACCAGTGGCATTGGAGGTGCCCTCCCTTACTGAAATTTTACACTTACTTCATTTTTTATTTGTGCAGTGACTGTTTGGGGGACAGAGCCCAATATGCCCAGTGAGAAGACTCAGGCAGCTTATTATTCATCTTAATGTATTAGATTAGATGGAAGATAGTATTAAAAGTGTGTACAATCAATTTTTTAAGCTGAATCTTAAACTTTATTCATTCCTAGCCCAAAGGTTTTCTTGAAGTTTCTCTTTCAAGGGAAGGGAAGAGCAGAAACTGGTAATCTCCTGTTTCCACTCTGCCAAGCACTGCTGGTGGCCAGGTTTATGGCGAGCGTTCTGGCCAATGCAGTAGAGAGCATCCCTAAGCCCCAACTGCTGTCCTCTGCAATGAGATGAAACAAAATATGACAACACTTTTCCTCCCTAGCCAACTCAGGGCAGAAGTTACCCAGCGTCTTGTCTAGATGCTCCTATCTCCCAAATTTTCCTTGCCTCAGCATTAGCAGAGGACTTTAACCTTTTAGAGGAATGAGATCAACCCTTGAACAGTTTCATCAGAGAATGACTGAAAAGTCAAATTGCAGCAAATCCAAAAGGATTTAAAGAGAGAGAAAAAAATTATTTGGCTGCCTAAAGCATTTTGAACTGATTACAGAAGGCTTAAGTGTTCTTATGTACATGTTTTACAAGAATTAAAAGAGGAGGTGAGTGACATTTCTTGGTATTTCCTAATGGAGGCTGAGCAAGCTCTTAATTTGGGGTGTTCTCCTATGTTGTCTATGGCAGCTCTTCTCTCAGAAATCCGGTTGCTACGATGTGATTTTGTGTCAGGATTTTGTGTTTTGGATCTCTGACTTCTATTCTGAGCCTCCAAATTATTCTGGAATTAAGGTAATGATATTAATGTAGTAGAGTCCATGGGTGGTGGAAATGGTTAACACACTCAGCTGCTATCCAAAATGTTAGAGGCTTGAGTCTACCCAGAGGTACCTTGGAAGAAGAGCCTGGTGATCTACTTCAGAAAAATCAGTCATTGAAATCTCTATGGAGCACAGTTCTAAGGTGACACACATGAGGTCACCAGGAGTTGGAGATGACTTGATGGCAACTGTTTATTAATGTAGTAGTTCTTTCAGCTTCTTTAAAGACTAATATTAATGTTTCCTGTATTTTGTCTTAGGCATTGATTTGTTCATTCATTCTTTAAGTTCTTATGTGACAGAAACTTTTCTAAGGGCTTGGGATAAAGGAATAAACAAAGATAGGCAAAATCTCTGTTCTCAAGAACTTTAAATTCTGGTGGAAGAAAGAGACAAATATATAATGAAAGATAAATACTGTTTTTCAAAGAATTATAATTGAGCAATGAAATAGAATGACTACAATGCTAAAATAGATTGTTGCCCTTCTCTGAAAAGTTGATGTGTAAATTAAAATCTAAAAGACAAGAAGGAAGCAACCATGCAAGGAGCTTGAGAAGAACTTCCAGGTAGGGGGAACAGCTAGTGTCCAGCGCTAAAGCAGAAATAAGCTGGTTGTGACCAATGAACACTAAGAAGGCTGGAGCTCAGTGAACAAAAGAGAAATGTGGAGCAAGATGAAGTAGACAGATAAAAAAGGGGCAAGGTCATGTAGGTCTTACCAATCAGTTAAGAAATACAGATTTTATTCTGGTGGAATGAGACTTCCTTGGAAGTTTTCAAACGGAATGATGATATGATCTGAAATGTTATTGTATTTAAAAATTACTCTGCTTCTTTGGTAGATAAATTACAGGGAAGAAAAAAGGAAACACAGAAACTACTTTGGAAGCTCTTTTAGTAGTTCACCCAAAAGGTAACAATGGCTTGAGCTATGATGATCGAGGGAAGGATGTAGCATATGGGTTCTGGATATGTCTTTGAGGTTAAATTGATATGGTTTGTCAATGAATTAATTACATTGTGTGTGTGTGCATGTATGTAGGCAAGCATGTTCCCAAGTGTGCACAGATTGGTATAGGTACAGTTAAGAAGTGAACAAAGATGGCTCCTGGACTTCTAGCTGAAGAAATTGAGAGTAAATGGTGGCACCATTTACTGATAGGAAATAATAGGGGAGAAGTAGGCTTGCTGGAGGCTGGTGATAATAGGGAGAAATCAAGATTTTTGTTTGGGATATGCCTATTACATATCCAATTTAGAAAAATGAGTGTGAAAGTATAGGAAGATGCAAGGACTGGAAAGAAAAATTGGGGATTTATCAGAATAACAATGGTGTTTGAAACGCTGGAACCCAGTAAGCTAACCTAGGGAAACACAAAAAAGGTAAAATGTCCAGGAAAGAGCACTGGGCACTTTGACATTTAGAATTCAAGCAGAGGCAATAACGAATCAGCAAAGTTGGCAGAGATAGAATAGTCAGTGAATTGGGCAAAAAACCAGTAGAGACCAGTGTTACAACAATCAACAATAGGAAGTTGTATCAAAAAAGGAAGCCAATATGTCCAAACTTTTGGAGGTCAAGAAAAACAAAAGAAGAGGCCTTGATTAAAAAAAAGAAAAAAACAAGTCTTCAATGAATGTATAAGACAAAAACCATCCTGTCTCTGTTTTCTTATTTGTCTTGTAGACTGCATTTAAACCAAGTGTGATGGTTACAGTTATGTGTCAACTTGACTAGGCTGTAATTCTCAATGGTTTGACAGATATTATCTAATCATCCTCCATTTTGTGATCTGATGTGAGCAACCAATCAGTTGAAAGGTGAGTATCCTTAGGGGCGTGGCTTGCATCCAATATATATGGATGTTCTGGCAAAGCTCACTGTCTCTCAATACTTTACCTGTCTCATGATCCTCTGACCTCCAGCTCTTAGAACGAAAGCCAGCAGCTTGCTGCCTGACCTGCAGATTTTGGGTTTATCAACCCCTTCAATTATGCGATCTAGGAGAAACCTCCAGCCTGCTGCCTGACCCATGGATTTGGGACTTGCCGACCTCCACAACTGTGTGAGCCATTTCCTTGAAATAACTCTTTCTCTCTATATATATTTATAAATATGCTTCGCTAGTTTTTATTTTCTAGAGAACCCAGCTTAAGACACCTGAGGACATTTATAGGCTTACAAGCATAAGTGTCTGTCAGTTTGTTGTACTGTGGGGGCTTGCATGTTGCTATGATCCTGGAAGCTATGCCACCAGTATTCAGATACCAGCAGGGTCACCCGTGGAGGACAGGTTTCAGCTCAGCTTCCAGACTAAGACAGGCTAGGAAGAAGGACCCAGCAGTCTACTTCTGAAAGGAATTAGCCAGTGAAAACCTTATAAATAGCAGCAGAACATTGTCTGAGACTGCCAGAAGATGAGCATCCCAGGTTGGAAGACACTCAAAAGATGACTGGGGAAGAGCTGCCTCCTCAAAGTAAAGCTGTCTTTAATGACATGGATGGAGTTAAGTTTTCAGGACCTTCATTTGCTGACGTGAATGACTCAAAATGAGAAGAAACAGCTGCAAATATCCATTAATAATTGAAGCCTGGAATGTACAAAGTATGAATCTAGGAAAATGGAAAATCATCAAAAATGAAATGGAACACATAAACATCGATATCCTAGGCATTAATGAGCTGAAATAGACTGGTATTTTGAATGCCATTTTGAATCGGACAATCATATAGTCTACTATGCTGGGAATGGCAACTCGAAGAGGAATGGCATTGCACTCATCACCAAAAAGACATTTCAAGACCTACTGTCAGTGATAGGAGAATATCTATATGCCTACAAGGAAGATGGGTTAATACAACTGTTATTCAAATTTATGCACCAACCACTAAGTCCAAAGATAAAGAAATTGAAGATTTTTACCAGCTTCTGCAGTCTGAAATCAATCGAACATGCAGTCAAGATGGTAATTACTGGTGATTGGAATGCAAAAGTTGGAAACAAAGAAGGATCAGTAGTTGGAAAATATGGCCTTGGTGATAGAAATGTGCTGCAGATCAAATGATTGAATTTTACAAGACCAATGACTTCTTCATTGCAAATACTTTTTTTACCAACACAAACGGTGACTATACACGTCGACCTTGCCCAGTGGAATACACAGGAGTCAAATCAACTACATCTGTGGAAAGAGATTCTCAACATCAGTCAGAACAAAGCCAGCAGCAGACTGTGGATCAGACCATCAATTACTCATATGCAAGTTCAAGCTGAAACTGAAGAAAATTAGAACAAGTCCAAAAGGGCCAAAGTACAACCTTGAGTATATCCCATCTGAATTCAGAGACCATCTCAGTAATAGATTTCACTTGTTGATCACTAATGACAGATCAGACAAGTTGTGGAATGACATCATACATGAAAAAAGCAAGAGGTCATTAAAAAGAGAGGAAAGAAAGACCAAAATGGATATCAGAAGAGACTCTGAAAGTTGCTCTTGATTGTCAAGTAGCTAAAACAAAAGGAAAAAATGATGAAGTAAAAGAACTGAGCAGAAGATTTCAAGAAGACAATGTGAAGTATTATCATGACATGTGCTAAGACCTGAAGGTAGAAAACCAAAAGGAGAGAACACACTCAGCATTTCTCAAGCTGAAAGAACTGAAGAAAAAATTCAAGCCTCAAGCTGCAACACTGAAGGATTCTACGAGGAAAATATTAAAATACAAGAATCATCAAAAGAAGATGGAAGGAATACTCAGAGTCACTATACCAAAAATAATTGGTCAAGAGGTAACATATGATCAGAAACTAATGGTACTGAAGGAAGAAGTCAAATCTGCACTGAAAGCACTGGTGGAAAACAAGGCTTCGGGAATTGATGAAATACCAATTAGGATGTTTTAACTAATGGATGCAGAGCTGGAATGCTCACTAGTGTATGTCAAGAAATTTGAAAGACAGCTTCCTGGCCAACTGACAGGAAGAGATCCATAGTTATGCCTATTCCCAAGAAAGGTGATCCAACTGAATGTGGAAATAATAGGCAATATTATCAATATTACCTGCAAGCAAAATTTTGCTGGAGATCATCCAAAAGGGGCTGGCTGCAGCAGTATATCAACAGGAAGTTGCCAGAAATTCAAGCCAGATTTAGATTTAGAAACCTTGGCTATCAATGCTGATGTCAGATGGATCCTGGCTGAAAGCAGAGAACACCAGAAGGATGTTCACGTGTGTTTTATTGACTGTGTTAAGGCATTTGACTGTGTGGATCATAATAAATTATGGATAACATTGCAGAGAATGGAAATTTTGGAACACTTAACTGTGCTCATAAGGAATCTGTGCATAGATCAAGAGGCAGTTGTTCAAACAGAATAAGAGGATACTGAGTGGTTTAAGGTCAGGAAAGGTGTACATTAGGGTTGTATCCTTTCACCATACCTATTCAATCTCTGTGCTGGGCAAATAATCCGAGAAGCTGGACTACATGAAGAAGAAAGGAGCATCAGAATTGGAGTAAGACTTATTAACAACCCACGTTATGCAGATGATACAACCTTGCTTGCTGAAAGTGAAGAGGACTTGAAGCACTTGCTGATGAAGATCAAAGACCACAGCCTTCAGTATGGATTACACTTCAACATAAAGAAAACAAAAATCCTCACAACTGGACCAATAAGCAACAACATGATAAACAGAGAAAAGATTAAGGTTGTCAAGGATTTCACATTACTTAGATCCACAATCAACACCCATGGAAGCAGCGGTCAAGAAATCAAAAGACACATTGCACTGGGCAAATCTGCTGCAAAAGACCCCTTCAGAGTGTTGAAAGCAAAGATGTTACCCTGAGGACTAAGGTGTGCCTAACCCAAGCCATGGTGTTTTCAATAGCCTTATATACATGCAAAAGCTGGACAGTGAAGAAACCAAAACAAACCAAACCTGGTGCCACCGAGTCAATTCCGACTCATAGCAACCCTATAGGACAGAGCACAACTGCCCCATAGAGTTTCCAAGGAGCAGCTGGTGGATTCAAACTGCCGCCCCTTGGGTTAGTAGCTGTAGCACTTAACCACTACGCCACAGGCTTTCTGGACAGTGAATAAGGGAGACCAAATAAGAAAAGACGACTTTGAATTGAGGTGTTGGCGAAGACTATTGAACATACCATGGACTGCCAAAAGAACAAGCATATCTGTCTTGGAAGAAGCACTACCAGAATACTCCTTAGAAGCAAGGATTGATGAGACCATGTCTTACATAATTCGGACATGTTATCAGGGGAGATCAGTCCCTGGATAAGGACACCGTTCTTGATAAAGTAGAGGGTCAGCGAAAAAGAGGAAGACCCTCAACGGGGTGAATTGACACAACAGGCACAAGCATTGCAACAATTGTGAGGATGATGCAGCACAGGGCAGTGTTTCATTCTGTTGTGCATAGGGTTGCTGTGAGTGGAAACCAACTTGACAGCACCTAACAAAAACAACAACATGTTGAAATAAAGGAGATCTCGTGGTACAGTGGTTAAACACTGAGGCTAGCTAAAGGTCACTGGTTCCCACTCACAGCTGCTCTGCAGGAGAAAGATAGGACAGTATGCTTCCATGAAGATTTGTAGCCTTGCAGACCTTATGGGGCTGTTCTACTCTGTCCTACAGAGTCACTGAGAATGGGAATAGACTTTACAGCAATGTGTTTTATGCCGAAATATTTATTCCAGTTTCCTAAGAAAATCTCACTGGAAAAAAAAGTGTCAATTTTCTAATTTTGTTCTACTGTTGAAGATAATTTTACTCTGAGAATGTTTTTAAATATTTGTGTCATATGTAAATATGTCTAGATCACAGAAAGCATTAATAGCACTAGTAATATAATAATAATAAAGTTGCAAGAAACTTAAAATTCTCTGCAAATCTTTAAAAGCCAGAAAGAAAATTGAAAAGCAATAACTAAGTTTGGACATTCGGTGAACTTGCCATTGTGGAAAACATCTCAATAGCTAGAATATCTGAGCAATACATATATAAGTATATATAGGTAAAGATATATAGGTATATATGAATATATATCCCCCCATATAACCATATATACCCATATACACCTCTGTATACCTATACCTATATATATAGTGTTCAGGTATTCTAGATTTCTGGTGCCAGAGTGGTTAAGAGTTAGGCTGCTAACCAAAAGGTCAGAAGTTGAAATCTACCCATCGCTCCTTGGAAACCCTATGGGGGCAGTTCTACTCTGCCCTATAGGGTGGCTATGGGTTGGAATCGACTTAATGGCAACAGGTATGGGTATATCTACGTATACAGACTATATGACTCATAGTAACTATAGGGTCGCTATTAGGAGGAATCAACTCAATGGCAATGGGTTTGGGGTTTTGTTTTTGTTTTTGTTTTTTAATATAGGTATATATAGGTATAAAACCAAAAAACTGCCAACCTTTTAGTTAGCATCCTACTCTTAACCACTCCACCACCAGGGCTCCATCTATAGCCATATATAGCCATAGATAGGTATATATGGGTATATGTAGATATGTAGACATATAGACAGATAGAGATCTTAACCGTTGCACCACCAGGGCTTGAGATATAGGTATAGACATAATTAATATCAGGATTCTTGGAGTTTCTTCAGTTTCATGGCTACTTGAGAAACACTGGCATTCTAGAATGGCCAATGGAAATACTATTTGTGTGAGATCCCTTGGTTGAGAGAATAAAGAGAACTATGGAATTCCTGGTTAGGTTGTGGGACACAGGTTTAAAATACTTGAACCACCAAAAGGGATAATCAAGACAAAAGTACCCCACTGAACAGATAGTCTATCCTGAATGAGGAGATGCTGATATACCCAGGCTCCTTTCAGAGAACCAAGTTTGTCATCAATAGGGTGGGACACTGAGAAGTGCCAGTCAACTCTACATCAAGCTCCAAGCAACTCTAGATGATTAACACAAATGGCTATAAAACAACTACAAAATCAAGACTATTCTTTGGGTCTATAACTCTAAGGGGGAAGGATTATTCTTTCAATTTTACTAAATAGAAAAAAGTTATTGTTAGCAATGATGGAGGGAGCAGGTGAAGTAGGTACCCACTAATTTTGGGATTTGAGAACCCCAAGTTCTTTGGTAACCATATAGTCCCACATAATATTTCTCAAAATGCATATTACTAACCAAAAGTTTAAACACACTCCATGGCTTAGCATGCTTCCATGAAGGATTTATTGCCACTAAGAAAACAAAAACAGATCCACCAGGGCACCCTAATTATCGTACAGAAAACCATGAATATGCTTCTAAGGCTTGTCTAGCTGTAAAAAGGCCAAAAGAAACAAAATTTTTACCCAGTCGTACTTCCTAGATGCACTACGTTACATGTAAGCCTCATACCCCAGCCATTTTGTTTCAACAAATAAATTTTTCTTTCACCTTTTGCCATTATGCAAGTTCCCACTGGAGAGGAGCAAATACTTTCAGTGAGAAAAGTAGAGTCCCTAAAAACCTGAGAGCTGGAAAAGGTGAGTGGGCAACTATATATCCCACAGATTATGAAAGGGTTAATAAGAGGAGAGAAGAGAATTTAAGAGAGTGGACAATGATGAAGAATAGCTCAATAAGTTTGGAGGAGAAAAAGGTAGATCAGAAATGGCCATTGCTGTCGAGTTGATTCCAACTCATAGTGACCCTATAGGGCAGAGTAGAATTGCCCCACAGGGTTTCCAAGATTGTAAATCTTTACAGAGGTAGACTGCCAGATTGCCACATCTTTCTCCCTCAGAGTGGCTGGAGGGTTTGAACTGCCACCATTCGGTTACCAGCCAAGCGCTTAACCAAGCCAAGGGCTCCAAAGAGGAAGGCAGGAGCATTAAATAGCAAAAATGTTATTTTCAAGGGTACCACTAGAAAGCAAATTAAAAAAAAATATATATATATATATATATGTATTTTAAATATACTTCTGTCAGTAAACATTTTGGTATTTTAAATAACTAGTAGAATTTTTAAGTTATTTCCATAATTAAATTTCTTTTAGAAAATTCTACTTGAGACAAAGATTTAGGATCCACCCCTTTTTTTCTTTGTTCGCTTATCATAGCACAAAATGCTTTTGAAAAACAAACCTGTCTAACTCAAAGAGGTTGAGGCAGACTAAGTAAAGCCGACCATGAAAAATCATATAGAAGGAAAAACATTGAAAAATGATTTATAGCTGTATTTAGCATTAATAAGACTTGTGTGAGTATTTTGGTTGAAGATAGCTGCAATTGAAGTAGTTGTAATACAAAAAAAGTAAGTAAAGTGTCTTTTAGAGATAATTTAATATTACAAATGGACTAAAAGCAGGTTTAAAATTCTTTCTCTCCGTCACCATGGTGAAATTCCCATCACGAGATACACCAGTTTTCCACCAGGAACAACTGTCTCGGTACTGCCAATTACTTTGCACTACCTTTTCATTTACAAAAGTGCTTCATTTTGTTCTAATTAAAAACCTTCTTTATTTTATAAACTCATCATTTGTCCATTTAATCTAGATGTATATTTTTCTACTTTCATCCTACTAGGTTGTTAGTTACCACGTAGTGTTTGTTAGATATTACTTACCGTTCAGCTTCGAAGCAAATTTGGAATGCAAGTTAGCAATAATAACTACAAACTCATGAACCATGAAACTGGTGCATTGAAATAAATTGCACTAATTTGGTTTAAGAGTTGAACACTGCCAAACGAATCCTCTTAACACAAACCATAAGATAATAAAAACACTCATTTTTGACACTGCTCAAAACATAAGGATTCAGTCTTTGGAAATGAGGTGACAAAATAAAAGCTATGAAAATTATAGACAAGAAAATGAGCCAAACGAACAACCAAACCCATTGCCATTGATTTGATTCCAACTCATGGCCAGCCCCATGTGTTAAATACTAGAACTGTGCTCCATAGAGTTTTTTTTTCTGCTGTGTCACTGGGTAGGTTTCGGTGGCTAACCTTCAGTTTAGTAGTAGGGCACAAACAATTTGTACCACCCAGGAATCTGCCAGCAGAGTAAGTACCCTCTAAAGCAGATCAGGACCTTTCATTTTTTGATCTTTGAAAGCAGAGACCTCTTGAGGGGAGATTTGTGCATCTCCAAGTAAGTTCTGGAAAGACATTCTCATCGAACCCACACACACAAAAGAAGTGCTACCTCACCTGGTCCTTGCTGACCATTCTAGAAGTGAACCTTAACTTAAATTGTCACAAAAATGAAATGTCCTTTCCCTACTTTCAGTTTGTTTTGAAAGACATTAACGAGGCCTTGGGGAAAGTTTAAGGAGCCCTGTTGGTGCAGTGGTGGCGTAGTGGTTAAGTCCTACAGCTGCTAACCAAAAGGTCAGCAGTTTAAATCCATCAGACGCACCTTGGAAACTCTATGGGGAGGTTCTACTCTGTCCTATAGGGTCACTATAAGTTGGAATGGACTTGATGTCAATAGGTTTGTTTTTTTTAGTTTGGTAGTGCAGTGGTTAAAGCTTTTGGCTGCTAACCAAAAAGTCAGCAGTTTGAACCCACCAATAGCTTCTTGGAAGAAAGATGTGTCAGTCTGCTTCCATAAAGATTTACGGCCTTGGAAACCCTATGGGGTAATTGTACTCTGTTCTATGGGGTTCTATGAGTTGGAATCAACTCGACAGAAGTGGGTTTGGGTTTTGGTTTTTGGTGGGGAAAATTTGCCGTGTGGTTGATGGACCTGTATTTGTCCCACAGATAAGTAATTTCATTTCTTGGGGCTGAACACATCTATGCTGTTCGGGGATATGTGCCATTATTGTAAGAGGTAGCACTGCATTCTGAAAAGAATAAAAATGTCTCATGTAGCTATAGAACAATTTTTTCCCCCTTTAAAAACACATAAAATGTGATGCTGAAGCCATCTGTCCCTGCTGCCTTTACTGACTTTTAAATCAGCTCTAACCCATTCAGCCTCCTCAGATGTTAAATTACCAGCTACCGCTCTATTTCTCCATCCTTAAAGCTGGGCCATATAACTGATCCTTTATTCAAGCCTAGATTGATATTTAAACTAGCTCAGGCATGTGAAGAATACACTTTCCTTTTTTAAGATGATATAATGTGAATTTATCAGTTGAATACTTGAGGGCCCTAAGATAAGTTAAACTGATCTCACATACCTCTCTAGAGCATTTCCTGCAGCCGGTCAGTGAACAGAGGCTGCTGTGGCATCATTCAGATCTGCCAAATAAATGGCAACTGTTTGTAACAATTCAGATGGCTCCCATATATGGCTATCCATCAGACTCACACAGACAGCTATGTTAAAATGTGGATTCTTATACAAAGCGACAAATAGTGTGTGATTCCACTTATATGAAATATCTAGGCTAGGCAAGCGTATAGAGACCAAAGTTCATTACTGGTTGCTAGAAGCAGGTGAGAGGGAAGAGAAAAGGGGGACTCACTGCCTAGGGGACACTGAGCATCTGTGAAGGGGTGATGAGAAAATTTGGGTATGGATAATGGTGAGGGCTGAACAACATGGCAAACATAAGTATTGACACTGAGTTGTACATGTATATTTACCATTTATATTTATCACTTATTTATTTATTACGTATATATTTACCACAATAAACCAAAAAGAAAAAATAAAATAAAGTGGACTTTTAAACCTCACTCCAGACCTACAGACCTATTGCTTAAGAAAATCCAGACCTCTGTATTTTATTTTATTTTATTTTTACCGAAGATCCCAATGCAACTAACCAAATTACACTCTCTAATTGTTTGGGGCTAATGGGAAAAGGTTCTTGGAAATGTGCAAGAAGGAAAAACATTCATATAATGTGAGATCTTGAGGACATTTTAAAGAATATTTCAACTACAAATCAAAGCTATTGTTTTACAGAAGAAGCAACTGAAGCCAAAGAAGCTGAATGACTTTCTCATAGCAATAAACCTAGTTGAGGGACAGATGGGTGATTAGAACCCAAGTCTGGGTGGTAAACTGAATTGCCAAATGACAAGTTAGTTGAAATAACAGAGATAACCAAAAAGTGTTCTGGTTCTTTTGATTATCTCCTAGTCAGTGGAGTTCATTGTCCAATATCCAACTGTCAAGACCATTTTAATCTTAACTGCGTATGAAATAGTTTGATAAGAGCTATTCAAGTTAAGGAAACCCTGGTGGCACAGTGGTTTTTTAGGGCTATGGCTGCTAACAGAAAAACGTTGGTAGTTCAAATCCACCAGCGCTCCTTGGAAACCTCATGGGGCAGTTCTACTCTGTCCTATATGGTTGCTATGAGTCAGAATCAACTTGATGGCAATGGGTTTGGTTTTTTGTTTTTTTTTTTTTTGGTTTGGGTATTTAAGTTATAGAAAAAGATTTTTAAAGGAGAAAATGATACGGACAGATTGCCACTCTGTTTAAAGCAATTGAAAAACTGGAGGTTTGGGGAACACATTGCTGACAGGGCCCTATGGACAAATCAGGAGGTGACACTGGGTGCTCCCTACTCCTTACCCCTACTTTGGATAGAGGAGATCTGGGACACCTGCTCACCCTCTTACCCTGTAACTCATCCTGCTTCTGTTCCTGCTTGTTCACTCACATTACTATCATTAAGTGCAGAGATAAAATGGAGAGGAGCCGGCCAGTCACAGAGAGGTGTGTGAAAGTACCATCTTGATCACAATGAATTCCCAAGGAGAAGAGGAATATATACACGAGACTCATAACTCTGCTACTCCCAGCATATCCTTAAACATTTCTTTTAATCTTCACAAATATATGAGCCTGGGGCTTACTACAGCCTCGTGGTGGACAAGGGCTTTGTGTGGGCTATATTGATGCCAAGACATAGGGGAAGGAAGTGAGTGTCAAGTTCTTCAAGTCTCCCTATTTAATAACGTAAAATATAAGCAATTTACTAATACATAGTTTTAAGCAGGAGACCATAGAAAAATGCTAAATGAATGTTTAAGACTATTAATAGCAGGAAGATCGGTGACTGTAATGTGAACATCTTTAGCTGAAAAGCAGTTCTGCTAATTTTGCTATTAGAATCAAGGACAATTATATACAACCAGGTGTGCTGCAGATTACCTTTTCCTTTTAATATTTGAATGTGTACCAAGGGACTCTAATAATGACTCATTTTAACGAGGTAAGACGCTCTAAAATAAGTAAGTGATTTTCAGTTGTAATGGCACGGTGTGTTGAACCTACACCCGAAAACATCCACTGCAAACTCTACTTCTACAGAACCTTATACTGCAAATCACAGCAATGCTGCTTTTTATAAAAAACTTTGCCTTGGGCGTTATACCTGTTAATTTTCAAGTGATTCCCTTTACTCCCTACTTAGATCCTGTCCAATAAAGATAATCAGGATTGCCAATAAAATACAATATTGGGGTTTGGACATGTCAAAATTTGAACAGTCATAAAAGCACACAGTAGAGTTTTCATCTCTTTAGTCCTGCTTTGATGTATTATAAAACTTTGGTTCCAGCTTCTGTAGTACCTTCTTATTTCTCTTTCTTCATCTCCAATTCCTTTTCTAGTCCCAAACCACGGTTTTGCTAATGTCTTCATGGACAGCCAGTTAAATATGGATTTTTAATGGGAAAAACAAAAACGTGCAAAAGATGCAGTCACTCTGTACCGATCGTGGTTATTGTTGTGTGCAGTCGAGTCAGCTCATAGCGATCCCATGTGACAGAGTAGAAGTTTGCGTAGTAGATGAGTTTACTGATACCTTGGTATAACCTCAGTGGTACACCAGTTAAGCACTTGACTGGTAACCAAAAGGTTGGTGGTTCGAACCCACCCAGTGGCTCCAATCTGCTCCCTTAAAGGTTACAGCCTAGAAAACCGTATGGGACAGTTCTACTCTGTCACACGGGGTTGCTATGAGTTGAAATTGACTCCACAGCAACAACAAATATGTAAAACCAAACCTTTCCAAAGAAAGTCATTTCAAGGGAAAAGAAAGAAAAAAAAAGAAATGGAAAGGTGAAAATAACCTGTGACTGGATGTAAATCCATTAAATTACCATCCCTCCATGAATGTGTTTGAAACAAGCATTATTTCATTTGTTGCCACTGTTAAAATCCAAAACTCTAATCAAATACATTTCCACCACTGGTAGTGTTATTAAATAATCAGGTGTGTATTTCATCTCTGAGTGTGACTAATCCAAAAAATGTAAAACTTTGAACAAAATTAGAGAAAGGAATCTGATAAAAATCACTTTTTTTCCTCTTCTTGGAACCATACAAAGCGAAGGACTCCCTGAGAACCTCATCTTCATAAAATTGTTTTCGATTGCCTCTGGTTATTTACGTGAAACTGTATTAACTAACAGGGGATTTATAGCTTAAAGGAACACAGCCTCTTCACTAGTGGCTCAAACTGACAAATAATGTCAGAAGCTTATCCAGATTCTCAATTGAAGAGAAGAAATGTCTGGTTGTTTATGCCACTGCTTCCATTTTTTTCTAATGCAAACTGAATACATGGTGAGAGTCAAAATAGGAAAAGATTTAGCCTTGGGTGGAGCTGTCCTAAAAAATAAAGGTTAGCAGGAGGGCTGAGTTCCTGCAACTAAATAAGTCAAACTAAAACCATCAGAACCTTCAGACACCAGGTACAGTCTCGTGGTTAGATGACAAAATATCTACTGTCCTTCTCATGGTCACTTGGTCTGTAATTTGTAGTATTTACTAGGAGAAATTATGGTACAAACTCATTCATTCATTTATTTTTTCAACAATTATTAATCAAGCACATATTATGTGCCAGCACTGTGCTAAAACATTTATTTTATTTTGTTTTTTGAGACCACTAGTTTATAAGTTTCCTTTTGTTCTTGTTGCTAGCTGCCTTTGAGGTAACTCTGACTCGTGGTGACCTTACGTACAACAGAACAAAACATTGCTCGGTACTATGTCATCCTCACGATCAGCAGCATTTTCAAGTCCAGTTGAACAATGTTATGTTGTGATCCATTAGGTTTTCATTGGCTAATTTTGAAAAGTAGTTCATCAGGACTTTCTTTGTGTGTCTGAGTTTGGAAGTGCTACTAAAACCTGTCCACCATGGGTGACCCAGCTGGTATTTGAAATAGCGGTGCCATTGTGTTATGGATTGAATCGTATCCACCCAAAATATATGTTGTAAATCCTAACTCTAACCTCTAACTAACCTCTATGTCTGTGGTTATAATCTCATTCAGGAATGAGTTTTCTGCTACGTAAACTGAGACAGGATTAGTGCAGGGTATGTCTTGAGTTAATCTCTCAAGACACACCCTGAGAAAAAAAGAATAGATTAAGCAAGCAGAGATCTGGCAAGAGAGAGGCCAAGCCACATCAAGATCATCCAGGAGCAGAAACTCCAAGAGACAAGGACATTCCTCCAGAGCCGACAGAGAGAGAGATAGCCTTCCTCTAGAGCTGGCACCCTGAATTCAGACTTCTAGTTTCCTAAACTGTGAGAAAATAAATTTCTGTTTGTTAAATCTACCCAGCTGTAGTATTTTTGTTACAGCAACACTAGGTAACTAAGACAGAATTTGGTACTGGAAGAGCGGGGTGCTGCTCTAACAAATACCTTGTCGAAGAACAAAATCTCACACTCTATTAGGAATGAAAAAGAAGAAGTTTTATTGAGGAAAAATAACAATTGCAGCTGGGCAGCACACAGTGAGATTACTAAGTGCCCCCAAGTACACCTACTCCTCACTTATCCACTATCTTGTCATCCAACCTCTCCCTTTTATGACAATAGTAAAAAATCTACTTCTTGACTATTTTTCACATTAATAATGCATGTCTAGCAGTAATGAAACCAAGGTGGGAGGTGACAGTAACTCCGGCTGCGATGATTACGGTTATGTATCAACTTGGCTGGGCCATGATTCTCAGCGATTTGGCAGTTGTGTAATAAGGTAATTTGACAGTTACATAATGATGTAATTTGGCAGTTAGGTAATGATGTATTCCTCCTCCATTTTGTGATCTGATGTGACCATCCTCCATTCTCCCGTAATGATAATTTTCTCATAATGATCTGGTCTTTGGAATCTATGTCTGTAAGTGAGGAGTGTGTGTATACGAAATGAGAAGGGCTTTTTATATAGGAGAAGTTTAGGGAAACAATAGCCATTAGTCGTATGTTAGTAACTATAATTCACACATCAGTTAATCTACAGACATCCTGGAGCCAGCCTGTTCAAATATTTTCTAAAATGATTCCTCTTACCTTTGAAGCACAGGGAAAGCTTGTGTAAAAGCATTCTTTCTGAGAACAGCCACAGCTTTGCCCCTCTCCCTCACTCCCTCAGAGACAGAGCAGATTAACCTGTTACCATGAGATTAGCCTGAGTGTCCACCATTTTTCAGGTCTGCTAACACAACCTATAATGTGGAAGTGGTTTTGAAATTGGGTTATGGGTGGAGACTGGAAGAGTTTTAATGTCCCTGATAGTAAAAGCCTAATTGCCTTGAAGTGACTGTTGGCAGAATTATGAACATCAAAAGCAATTCTGGTGAGGGGTCAGAAGGAAGTAAGGAGAACTATAAAGAAAGTTTCTATTGTCTTAGAGTATACATAGGGAACTGCCAACAGAATATTGCTAGAAATGTAGGTGGTAAATGTGTTTCTGGTGAGGCTTTAAAAGAAAATGATAAGTGATTGGACAATGGAGGAACAGCAGTGATTTTTATGCAGTGGCAAAGAACTTATCTAAATTATGCTCAAATGTTTGGTGGAAGGTAGAACTTGTAAATGATGAACTTGGTTACTTGTCTGAGGAAATTTCTAAGCAAAACCTTAAAGAGACCACATGGTTTCTCCTTGCAGCTTATAATAAAATCTGAGAGTAAAGATATGGACTTAAAAAAGACCTGCACAAAATGAAAATACAACTTAAAGATTTGGAAAATTCTGTTGTACAAACTGGCGACACATGCCCTAAAACTCTCACCAAGGATTTGGTTACTCAATTCTTTTTTTTTTTTAAGAGATTAAGTCTGTGACTGATGGGTTTAACCAACTACCACAGCAGAAAACCCATGGGCTTAGACTGAAGGGGAAAGGGACAGGACAAAAGGAAAACATGCTGCCTCTTGTAATTCTACAGGCAGGAAACCAGCCAAAGGAGCTACATCTATTGTATTCCAAGAAAATTGCCATCCCTGGAGCAATTCAGAGATCAGCAGAATTATTGGAAGGAACACAGGAAACTGGGCTATTCATTTTCAAAGGATAGGGCCATGCCCTCCTAGGTTTTGAAGGGACACATCTTCACCAACTCAGTTTCCAGAGTGTGGGGTTGCCTTTCAAGTGCCAGAGGGGTGGGGGTGCTGCCCACAGTGGAGGTGGCGGGACTACAATGCCCAAGGGGCAGAAGTATGAGGAACGTTAGTGTCAAGGGAATGGGGTTGCCACTAAGATGAACTAGGAAAATGGGGCCTCCCAAAGTCGAGGGGGCAGAGTTGCCATCCCAGTGATCCTGGAAGGTAGAGCTGAAGCTCAGGGCTGAATGACCTCCATCCAGAATCCAGAAAGCATGGGCAGTATTGAGAGTCTGGAGGGCAGGGCCCTTTCCTAGATGGTCTCAAAGGACAGAGGAGTATTTTCAAGACTTGAGAGCTAATGTAAATTGTTTTGCTCAGTTTTGGATTTGCAGGATGCCTTTTAACCCTTCTTTCTTTCCAATATCTCACGTTTGTAATAGAAATGTCTATCTTGTGCCTATTACACCATTGTACTTTGGAAACATTCAACCTGTAATCTAGATTCTTAGATTCACAAATGAAGAGGAATTTTACCGCACGATGGAATACACCTAATGAATGTCTCATCCATATTTTATTTATGTGATTCAGAAGATAAGATTTTGAACTTGGAGTTGACTTAAGACTTTTGGGATGATGTGATGAGGTGAATATGTTTTGCATGTGTCAAGGACATGAATTTTGGGGGACCAAAGGGTGGAATGTTATGGATTAAATTGTAGCTCCCAAAAATATGTGTTGTAAATTCTAACCTCCGTGTCTGTGGTTATAATTCCATTTGGGAATGAGTTTCCTGTTATGTTAATGAGGCAGGATGAATGTAGGATGTGCCTTGAGTTAATCTCTGACAAGATAAAAAAAGCAGATTAGGCAAGCAGAGATCAGGGAAAAGAGATGCCAAGCCACATGAAGATTGCCTAGGAACAGAAGCTCAAAGAGAAAAAGGACCTTCCTCCATAGGTGGCAGAGAGACAAAGCCTTCCTTTAGAGCCAGTGCCCTGAATTCAGACTTCTAGCTTCCTAAACTGTGAGAAAATACATTTCTGTTTGTTAAAGCCACCCATTTATGATATTTCTAATATAGCAGCACTAGATAACTAAGACACATAGCTTGGAGAATCACAGCAACACACAGCCACTACAGTACAACAAACTGACAGATGTTGGAAGTTGCCCTTTTAATACGGGCAATTTCCCGTTTTCAGAAATAACGCCCAAAAAAGAAAAAATCTCTGAAAAGGTGCATATAAGTCCAATAACGGGTTTCCATGTTAAAAGCGAGATTCCCATCCCCAGTGGCTAAAAATAATTATGAATCCCGAAATATACCTTTCTTTTAGTCATAGCATTTGACAATGTATTTTTCGCATTTTGTTCATGCTTTCACATCATTCTCTTCTTTCTTAATTTAAGTTCCATGTACTTTAAGTGAGGCTAAAGATTTGTTCCTTTCAACATGGCTGACAAATTTCAGCCTTTTCTCAATTATAGTTTATTTGTGAGGCCTCTTCTGAGCAGTAATATTATTAATTTTATTTTACCCTCTCCAATCTAAAGTAAGGTAAATGCAATTATAAAATTCAAATAATTGTGCAAATGCTGCTATTTGGACAAAGACGACAATGTTCCTCAAAGACTAACTTGTTGATTGGCAGGCCATACTATCTGACAATACCTCAAAATGTTCATTTCTTACTCCAATATAAATGTCCAAAATTAGCACACAAAAGACATTTCCATGTTGATGTATGAAAATGTGGGTTTTAAGAAAGTCAGAACTGTGTCCAGGGACTGCTTTTATATGTAATAGTGTTTTAGAGGAAATTGATGGTGATTAGGTAGGTTTAATGACTCCACGGCAGTGGGTTTCATTTTTGTTTTTTTTGTTTTTTTTTTTTAGGTAGGCTTAGCTCTAATTTGGAGCCTTGATGGCACAGTGGTTAAGAGCAACACTGCTAACCAAAAGGTTGGCAGTTTGAATCCACCAGCCACTCCTTGGAAACCCTATGGGGCAGTTCTACTTTGTCCTATAGGATCGCTATGAGTCAGAATCAACTTGGCAGCAATGGGTTTGATTTGGTTAGGTTTGTTTTATAGCTCTAATGTTGGCAAAGGTATTTATAAAAACCATTTGAATTTTTGGTCTTTCTCAATCTTTTTAGCTTTTTATTCCTTACAACTTTGTGATTCAGTTTCGAGCACCCACACTTGTTTTTCTGTATCTGTCAATCTAATTTTTTTTTTTCTTTCCAACTCCTCCCCATCAATCATTTAGCTCCTTAGAAGTCTGTTATCTACAATTAGGATTCATCTCAACAATCTCAGTATCTCTTCATAAGTTCTAGACACAGACATCTCTACTTCCTAACACACTCCATCTTCTATTTCCTTGGCCAAAACTTAAATCTGATGGGAAAGAGAAGAGAGGAGAGTGTGTGAGCACTGACAGTTTCTAAGACTCCAAAAGGAAGAATGTCTTCTCCTTTAACTGCAGGAAATTTTTAATTTTCTATATATTTAATTCAACATCCTTCCTTCCTTGGCTTTACAGTATGGAGTAGTGTTGCTGGAGCAGACATCTACCAACATGGCATGATATAAGAGGCTACAATCTTTCCCTGTGGAGTCCCTGGATGGTGTAAATGATTAAGTGCTTGGCTGCTAACCAAAAAGTTTATGGTTCAAGTCTGCTCAGAGGTGTTGCAATTCCTACCATCAGTATTCCTCCATTGTTTAAGGCAGAAGGCTTTAATTAAATGCAGCTACCTAAACAAGAGGACAAGAATCAATACAGTAGGAAGTTTATGTGGACAAGGAAATATCATACTATGAAAATAGTAGGGTATGGTAATAAATTAAATTGAAAAGATCAATAAAATCTGTAACCATAAATAGACATACCATTTCAAACTTTGTCACTAAAAGTGGCTCAGTAGTAGCAGCAACATTACTTTCAGTTCTTACCAAAACTCTCATGTGTGCTCTTATTTTATGGATTTGGGTGTCTAATACTATTCTCCCCTAAAAGAAACCTTGGAGGGTGACTGATTCTATGACAAAATTAGAACATATTATGATACCAATAAGCAAGAATGAATTATGGCTAAAAGGACAAATGAGTCAACTTAAAAGTAATCCTACTGGCCAAGTGATGACAATTTATGCCTCAAAATAAATTCTGGAACAAGCCAATTCTTCAAAAGATCATGAGTACACAGTGATGTTCAAAAGACAATGATTAGAGGCGGGGTCAAGATGGCGGACAAGGTGGACGCTACCGCGGATCCCTCTTGCAACAAAGACTCGGAAAAACAAGTGAATCGATCACATACATAACGATCTATGAACCCTGAACAACAAACACAGATTTAGAGATGGAGAAAGAACAAATACGGGGAGGCAGTGATTGTTTTCAGAGCCTGGAGCCAGTGTACCAGTCAGGTGACCTTCGGCGCCCGATTTGGGGCAAAGCCCAGGGGGGCAGACGACACAAACAAGGGGCCTAGCCCTGGCCCCCGAACTCATTCCGGGAGGGGGCCCAGCCGGTCTGTGCGGGCAGCGTGGCAGCGCAGCCGGTGGGAGAAGTCCCCGGGAGGTAGTGACTGGTCTTGGAGTGGGGAGAGTGGCCTCCCAGCCGGGGAGCCGTCCCGCCGGGATTTTGGCAGACCGCGGGCACTGCATAAGCACGGGGAGCAGCTCCACCCCCCTGAACTGACCCCGGGGGGGGGGCCCAGGCGGTTCGCACGGGCGGCGAGGCGACGCAGCCAGTGGGAGAAGTCCCCGGGAGACAGTGAAGGATCTTGGAGCAGGGAGAGTGGCGTCCCAGCCGGGACGTGCAGTCGCGGCACAGGCGCGGGGATCTGGTCCGCTCCGCTGAGCTGACTCCGGGGGGGGAGCCCATCCATTCGCTGAGGCGGTGCGACGACGCAGCAGGCAGGACGGGGAGTCCCCGGGAGGCAGCGACTGATTTTGGAGTCAGCAGTGCATCGTCCCAGGCTGACAGCGGAGGATCTGACCGTGACTCCAGTGGGCCAGACCCCCCAGGGGCAATCTCCACACAGCCAGCACACATAGGCGAAGCGCCCCACAGAAATCTCAGATATAATAGTCATTCCAAGCAAGACAAGCAACTCTGGCTATATTCAGAGATGCTACTCTCCTATCTCTCTGATCCCTTCCCAGGCAGCTTCATTAACATCCGAATAGCCTGAGCCAGAGGGAGAACTCTGATAGGGATCTGACTGCATTATTTTTTTAGCGCATTCTCTGGAAAAACTAGTTTCCCAGTGATGGCTCGGAGACAGCAGTCCATATCAAACCACATAAAGAAACAGACTATGACAGCTTCTCCAACCCCCCAAACAAAAGAATCAAAATCTTTCCCAAATGAAGATACAATCCTGGAATTATCAGATACAGAATATAAAAAACTAATTTACAGAATGCTTCAAGACATCACAAACGAAATAAGGCAAACTGCAGAAAAAACCAAGGAACACACTGATAAAACTGTTGAAGAACTCAAAAAGATTATTCAAGAACATAGTGGAAAAATTAATAAGTTGCAAGAATCCATAGAGAGCATGTAGAAATCCAAAAGATTAACAATAAAATTACAGAATTAGACAACGCAATAGGAAGTCAGGGGAGCAGACTCGAGCAATTAGAATGCAGACTGGGACATCTGGAGGACCAGGGAATCAACACCAACATAGCTGAAAAAAAATCAGATAAAAGAATTTAAAAAATGAAGAAACCCTAAGAATCATGTGGGACTCTATCAAGAAAGATAACTTGCGTGTGATTGGAGTCCCAGAACAGGGAGGGGGGACAGAAAACACAGAGAAAATAGTTGAAGAACTCCTGACACAAAACTTCCCTGATATCATGAAAGACGAAAGGATATCTATCCAAGATGCTAATCGAACCCCATTTAAGATTGATCCAAAAAGAAAAACACCAGGACATATTATCATCAAACTCGCCAAAACCAAAGATAAACAGAAAATTTTAAAAGCAGCCAGGGAGAAAAGAAAGGTTTCCTTCAAGGAAGAATCAATAAGAATAAGTTCAGACTACTCAGCAGAAACCATGCAGGCAAGAAGGGAATGGGACGACATATACAGAGCACTGAAGGAGAAAAACTGCCAGCCAAGGATCATATATACAGCAAAACTCTCTCTGAAATATGAAGACGAAATTAAGATATTTACAGATAAACACAAGTTTAGAGAATTTGCAAAAACCAAACCAAAGCTACAAGAAATACTAAAGGATATTGTTTGGTCAGAAAACCAATAATATCAGATACCAGCACAATACAAGGTCACAAAACAGAACGTCCTGATGTCAACTCAAAAAGGGAAATCACAAAAACAAACAAATTAGATTAATTAAAAAATAAATAAATACATAAAAAATAATACACATAACAGGGAATCATGGATGTCAATAGGTAAAAGATCACAATAATCAAAAAGAGGGACTAAATACAGGAGGCATTGAACTGCCAGATGGAGAGTGATACAAGGCGATATAGAACGATACAAGTTAGGTTTTTACTTAGAAAAATAGGGGTAAATAAAAAGGTAACCACAAAAAGGTATAACAACTCCATAACTCAAGATAAAAGCCAAGAAAAATGTAAAGACTCAACTAACATAAAGTCAAACACTATGAAAATGAGGATCTCACAATTTACTAAGAAAAACGTCTCAGCACAAAAAAGTATGTGGAAAAATGAAATGGCCAACAACACACATGAAAAGGCATCAAAATGACAACACTAAAAACTTATTTATCTGTAATTATGCTGAATGTAAATGGACTAAATGCACCAATAAAGAGACAGAGAGTCACGGACTGGATAAAGAAACACGATCCATCTATATGCTGCCTACAAGAGACACACCTTAGACTTAGAGACACAAACAAACTAAAACTCAAAGGATGGAAAAAAATATATCAAGCAAATAATAAGCAAAAAAGAAGAGGAGTAGCAATATTAATTTCTGACAAAATAGACTTTAAACTTAAATACACTACAAAGGATAAAGAAGGACACTATATAATGATAAAAGGGACAATTGATCAGGAAGACACAACCATATTAAATATTTATGCACCCAATGACAGGGCTGCAAAAAACATAAATCAAATTTTAACAGAATTGAAAAGTGAGATAGACACCTCCACAATTATAGTAGGAGACTTCAACACACCACTTTCGGAGAAGGACAGGACATCAAGTAAGAAGCTCAATAGAGACACGGAAGACCTACTTACAACAATCAACCAACTTGACCTCATTGACATATACAGAACTCTCCACCCAAATGCTGCAAAGTATACTTTTTTTTCTAGCGCACATGGAACATTCTCTAGAATAGACCACATATTAGGTCATAAAACAAACCTTTGCAGAGTCCAAAACATCGAAATATTACAAAGCATCTTCTCAGACCACAAGGCAATAAAACTAGAAATCAATAACAGAAAAACTAGGGAAAAGAAATCAAATACTTGGAAAATGAACAATACCCTCCTGAAAAAAGACTGGGTTATAGAAGACATCAAGGAGGGAATAAGGAAATTCATAGAATGCAACGAGAATGAAAATACTTCCTATCGAAACCTCTGGGACACAGCAAAAGCTGTGCTCAGAGGCCAATTTATATCGATAAATGCACACATACAAAAAGAAGAAAGAGCCAAAATCAGAGAACTGTCCCTACAACTTGAACAAATAGAAAGTGAGCAACAAAAGAATCCATCAGGCACCAGAAGAAAACAAATAATAAAAATTAGAGCTGAACTAAATGAATTAGAGAACAGAAAAACAATTGAAAGAATTAACAAAGCCAAAAGCTGGTTCTTTGAAAAAATTAACAAAATTGATAAACCATTGGCTAGACTGACTAAAGAAATACAGGAAAGGAAACAAATAACCCGAATAAGAAATGAGATGGGCCATATCACAACAGACCCAACTGAAATTAAAAGAATCATACCAGATTATCACAAAAAATTGTACTCTAACAAATTTGCAAACCTAGAAGAAATGGATGAATTCCTAGAAACACACTACCTACCTAAACTAACACAAACAGAGGTAGAACGATTAAATAGACCCATAACAAAAAAAGAGATTGAAACGGTAATCAAAAAACTTCCAACAAAAAAAAGTCCTGGCCCGGACAGCTTCACTGCCGAGTTCTACCAAACTTTCAGAGAAGAGTTAACACCACTACTACTAAAGGTATTTCAAAGCATAGAAAATGACGGAATACTACCCAACTCATTCTAGGAAGCCACCATCTCCCTGATACCAAAACCAGGTAAAGACATTACAAAAAAAGAAAGTTATAGACCTATATCCCTCATGAACATAGATGCAAAAATCCTCAACAAAATTCTAGCCAATAGAATCCAACAACACATCAAAAAAATAATTCACCATGATCAAGTGAGATTTATACCAGGTATGCAAGGCTGGTTTAATATCAGAAAAACCATTAATGTAATCCATCACAGAAATAAAACAAAAGATAAAAACCACAGGATCTTATCAATTGATGCAGAAAAGGCATTTGACAAAGTTCAACACCCATTTATGACAAAAATTCTTACCAAAATAGGAATTGAAGGAAAATTCCTCAACATAATAAAGGGCATCTATGCAAAGCCAACAGCCAATATCACTCTAAATGGAGAGAACCTGAAAGCATTTCCCTTGAGAACGGGAACCAGACAAGGATGCCCTTTATCACCGCTCTTATTCAACATCGTGTTGGAAGTCTTAGCCAGGGCAATTAGGCTAGACAAAGAAATAAAGGGTATCCGGATTGGCAAGGAGGAAGTAAAGTTATCACTATTTGCAGATGACATGATCTTATACACAGGAAAGCCTAAGGAATCCTCCAGAAAACTACTGGAACTAATAGAAGAGTTTGGCAGAGTCTCAGGTTATAAAATAAACATACAAAAATCACTTGGATTCCTCTACATCAACAAAAAGAACACCGAAGAGGAAATAACCAAATCAATACCATTCACAGTAGCCCCCAAGAAGATAAAATACTTAGGAATAAATCTTACCAAGGATGTAAAAGACCTATACAAAGAAAACTACAAAGCTCTACTACAAGAAATTCAAAAGGACATACTTAAGTGGAAAAACATACTTTGCTCATGGATAGGAAGACTTAACATAGTAAAAATGTCTATTCTACCAAAAGCCATCTATACATATAACGCACTTCCGATCCAAATTCCAATGTCATATTTTAAGGGGATAGGGAAACAAATCACCAATTTCATATGGAAGGGAAAGAAACCCCAGATAAGCAAAGCATTACTGAAAAAGAAGAAGAAAGTGGGAGGCCTCACTCTACCTGATTTCAGAACCTATTATACAGCCACAGTAGTCAAAACAGCCTGGTACTGGTACAACAACAAGCACATAGACCAATGGAACAGAATTGAGAACCCAGATATAAATCCATCCACATATGAGCAGCTGATACTTGACAAAGGCCCAGTGTCAGTTAATTGGGGAAAAGATAGTCTTTTTAACAAATGGTGCTGGCATAACTGGATATCTATTTGCAAAAGAATGAAACAGGACCCATACCTCACACCATGCACAAAAACTAACTCCAAGTGGATCAAAGACCTAAACATAAAGACTAAAACGATAAAGATCATGGAAGAAAAAATAGGGACAACCCTAGGAGCCCTAATACAAGGCATAAACAGAATACAAAACATTACCAAAAATGATGAAGAGAAACCCGATAACTGGGAGCTCCTAAAAATCAAACACCTATGCTCATCTAAAGACTTCACCAAAAGAGTAAAAACACCACCTACAGACTGGGAAAGAATTTTCAGCTATGACATCTCCGACCAGTGCCTGATCTCTAAAATCTACATGATTCTGTCAAAACTCAACCACAAAAAGACAAACAACCCAATCAAGAAGTGGGCAAAGGATATGAACACACATTTCACTAAAGAAGATATTCAGGCAGCCAACAGATACATGAGAAAATGCTCTCGATCATTAGCCATTAGAGAAATGCAAATTAAAACTACGATGAGATTCCATCTCACACCAACAAGGCTGGCATTAATCCAAAAAATACAAAATAATAAATGTTGGAGAGGCTGCGAAGAGATTGGAACTCTTATACACTGCTGGTGGGAATGTAAAATGGTACAACCACTTTGGAAATCTATCTGGTGTTATCTTAAACAGTTAGAAACAGAACTACCATACAACCCAGAAATCCCACTCCTCGGAGTATACCCTAGAGATACAAGAGCCTTCACACAAACAGATATATGCACACCCATGTTTATTGCAGCTCTGTTTACAATAGCAAAAAGCTGGAAGTAACCAAGGTGTCCATCAACGGATGAATGGGTAAATAAATTGTGGTATATTCACACAATGGAATACTACGCATCGATAAAGAACAGTGACGAATCAGTGAAACATTTCATAACATGGAGGAACCTGGAAGGCATTATGCTGAGCGAAATTAGTCAGAGGCAAAAGGACAAATATTGTATAAGACCACTCTTATAAGATCTTGAGAAATAGTAAAAACTGAGAACACATACTTTTGTGGTTACAAAGGGGGGAGGGAGGGAGGGAGGGAGGGAGGGAGGGAGGGAGGGAGGGAGGGAGAGGGTTTTTTATTGATTAATCAGTAGACAAGAACTGCTTTGGGTGAAGGGAAAGACAACACTCAAAACATGGAAGGTCAGCTCAATTGGACTGGACCAAAAGCAAAGAAGTTTCCGGGATAAAATGAATGCTTCAAAGGTCAGCGGAGCAGGGGCGGGGGTTTGGGGAACATGGTTTGAGGGGACTTCTAAATCAATTGGCAAAATAATTCTATTATGAAAACATTCTTCATCCCACTTTGAAATGTGGCGTCTGGGGTCTTAAATGCTAACAAGCAGCCATCTAAGATGCATGAATTGGTCTCAACCCACCTGGAGCAAAGGAAAATGAAGAACACCAAGGTCACACGACAACTAGGAGCCCAAGAGACAGAAAGGGCCACATGAACCAGAGACCTACATCATCCTGAGACCAGAAGAACTAGTTGGTGCCCGGCCACAACAGATGACTGCCCTGACAGGGAGCACAACAGAGAACTCCTGAGGGAACAGGAGATCAGTGGGATGCGGACCCCAAATTCTCATAAAAAGACCATACTTAATGGTCTGACTGAGACTGGAGGAATCCTGGCGGCCATGCTCCCCAGACCTTCTGTTGGCACAGGACAGGAACCATCCCCGAAGACAACTCATCAGACATGAAAGGGACTGGTCAGCGGGTGGGAGAGAGATGCTGATGAAGAGTGAGCTAATTATATCAGGTGGACACTTGAGAGTGTGTTGGCGGCTCTTGTCTGGAGGGGGGATGGGAGGATAGAGAGAGAGGGAAGCTGGCAAAATTGTCACGAAAGGAGAGACTGAAAGGGCTGACTCAATAGGGGAAGAGCAGGTGGGAGTACAGAGTAAGATGTATGTAAACTTATATGTGACAGGCTGTATATGTAAACGTTCACTTGAAGCTTAATAAAAGTTAATAAAAAAAATTGCACATTAAAAAAAACAATGATTAGCATAAATTTTACATATAGTTTTATTTAAAAAAGTGAATAATTCAGAATTAGGTGAACTTAGACAAGTAAATGACTTAGAATAATTATTTTAATAAATAAAAGTGTCGCATGTGTGTGATATTTCTTCTGTTAGTCATACGTTCCTAAAGTACAGATATGTGATTTTTTCCCTCTGCATAAGCAAGAAAGGAAAAGTAAGAGTGAACAAGTCAAATGATCTTGGAAAAGGTGGGAATTTATCAAGAACAGAAAATACTGATCAGTTCCCTTGGTCACATATGCAAGGCAGGTGGAAAGACATTTAACAATCAGTCCAGTAGCCCAATAGAGAGTTTCAACTTTGTTTTCCATGATGATTAATAAACCTAATGTACTAAAAATGAGGACTAAATCAACTGACTCAATCCATTAATCTCCTATGAAATATAATAAAAACTCTCAAAGGCATAACTATTAATGAGCCACACGTATGTTTTTAATAATGGTAACAGTCAAAGTCAGCATATCCTAATGACAAAACAGGAGAGATAGCAGGTTGCAGACAACTAAAACCTAAGTCAAAGGTACAAACTTATTAAAAAAAAGGCTTTATTGACCTAAAAGTGAATATTTAACAATAAAAAAGAAGCTCAGCTTCAAGATCAATGGCTCAAGTATGAATCACCTCAAGAGAAGTTAGGCAGATCCAGGCCACAACCAAGAATCCATTAGATAGTAAATCAGGTCCTCTAACCTTGACTGTTTGAAGACAGTATTTCTTATTCTGTTAAGTAAGATTACTACAATTCTGGAAAACTGTCAAAATAATATCATTAAAACCTTAAAAAAAGATATCAAATTAACTGTATAGTCGGAATCGACTCGACGGCACTGGGTAAGATACTTGGAAGATAAAGAATTGACTTAATCCCAGAATTGTTTTGAGTCTAAACGAATTAGTAACAACTGTATTTTTGTGTGCTTTGCCTTCTGTCTGAGGTATATGAATCAGTCATAACAACTTCATAATTGTAATTTAATTTTTTAAGTGGAGTTTAAAATATGTAGTTCATTTTTAATTGCTAAACAATGGTTTTAAATGTTTTATTACATTTATATGTTTAATACACTGAACATTAAAGAACAACTAATTACAGATGTGCCTCTCCATGTACAAAAACCTCTTAGACATAAAAGAACCTTTGACAGGAAGCAGAGTATGCCCATTAACACCTATTGTCACACTAGCAGAGATCATTTTCTTGATAGTAGGAGAGGCCAGTATTCTTAGAAATACCATTCTCAGAAAGGTTTTAAAGAAAAATAAGGGAAGTAAGAGGCAATGTATTATCCAAAGAGGGCAGGCCTAAGTAAAATCAAACCGATCCCATTGCCATTGAGCTGATTCTGACTAATAGTGACCCTAAGGCGGACAGAGTAGAACCGCCTTATAGGGTTTCCAAGGAGTGGCTGGTGGACTCAAACTACTGGCCTTTTGGTTAGCAGCCAAGTTCTTAACCACTGCACTACCAGGGCTGCTAAGTAGGATCAGGCAGATTAAGTACTGTTTTCATTGTCGTTTTGATAGGTCTACCATGTTTGTTATTTCTGATCTTTCATTTAACATTTCTACATCCCAACACTTCTTCAAATGATTTCTGAGCAGTATAATTTCATAGCAAGGGTGATAATTTTGAGCCTGAGAAACCAGGATTCAAGTCTCCCTCCCATTATTAACCTTGTGTTCTGGGGCACATTATTTAATATCCCCAAAGCTCAACTTTTCATCAGCCAATAGATTTAAGGACTTTAAAGTTCTAACATTAAAAGACTATATTAAATCCATTAAAATAAGTCATTTACAAAGGTTAATTCTTCCATTAGTGCAAATAATGACACATGGTTGTGGAAATGTAAATTGGGAATTCAAAGGTAAACCTTGGGCAAGGCCGTTTGACCCCTGTCTTAAAATACTCATAGAATGTACTTTCTAAAGTACAAGTACTTGTTTCTTTATTAGAGCAAGTGTCCCAAAAGAATGTGATACAAATCAATAAAGCTATAAAAAAAAAAAAAATTAGTGGGATTAAAATTACATGTTCTGAAAAGGCATAATCTGTGATAGTATATTAGTAATGAAACAGACTCCAGCATCCTATATTGATACCGAAAAAAAGCATTCAACTCTTCATTTGATCCATGGACTAAACCCTCAAAATTTCCATTACTAAAAAAAGATTCCCATCCTAAACATCCCAAACATTTTGAGAGAGATCTTGAAGGCTGTCAATAGAGAGCATGTCTACAATGCATTATCTTATCTGTTCTTACTATCTTACTTTATTGGTATTTCTAAATAAAAAATGACCCATTTGTAATTCTTGTAACTATGATGCTAATGCCTTTAGACACCAAGATTCCAAAGAGGCCAAAAATTAAACAAACTGAATTAGAGTAAAAAAAAAAAATTAATTCCCTTCTCAAAGCTCTCTGTTGAATTCATTCAAACAAATGCTACTTTGTGACTTTTGACTCCAAAGACAAATATGAACTCAGATAAAACAGATGGTCCACCCAAAAATAGTCACTAAATATTCAAATACTTACTGAGCACCTAATATGGGAAACACACTGTACCAAAAAAAGAAAAATGTCTTTCTTCTAAAATTTCCCAAGGAAAAATAGTCACTATCAAAATACTTACTGAGCACCTAATATGGAAAGTAACATACCCCAAAAAAGGAAAATGTCTTCTAACTTACTCACCTCTTATTAGCATTCCAACATAACTGAATGCTAGGAAGATTCTGTCCCACCTGAAGCTTAGTGGGTTCAACTACATAGTTCAATGAAGTACTGAGTTGAACTGCTTTCCCGACCTTAAACACTCCTCAATGTAACTAAAGCATGATGAGATTGTGAAAGGACAAATGTCCTCTCTGGCGAACTCAGAAATGTTATTGTCGTTAGGTGCCATCGAGTCAGTTCCGAAATATAGCGACCCCATGTACAACAGAACAAAACACTGCAAGGTCTTTGCATTCTCATAATTGCTGTTATATTTGAGCCCATTGTTGCAGCCACTGTGTCAATCCATCTTGTTGAGAGTCTTCCGCTTTTTTGCTAACCCTCTACTTTACCCAGCATGATGTCCTTCTCTAGGGACTGATCTCTCCTGATAACATGTTCAAAGGATGTGAGATGAAGTCTTACCATCTTCACTTCTAAGGAGCATTCTGGCTATACTTCTTCCAAGACAGATTTGTTTGTTCTTCTGGCAGTCCATGGTACATTCAATACTCTTCATCAACACCGTAATTGAAAGGCATCAATTCTTCTTCAGTCTTCCTTATTCATTGTCAAGCTTTCACATTCATATGAGGCAATTGAAAACACCATGTCTTGGGTCAGGCACACCTTAGTCCTTAAAGTGACATCTTTGCTTTTTAACACTTGAAAGAGATCTTTTGCAGCACATTTGCCCAATGCAATGTATCAGTCACTTGATTCCTGCTTCAGTGGGCACTGATTATGAATCCAAGTAAAATGAAATCCTTGACAACTTCAATATTTTCTCCATTTATACCGAAGTTGCTTATTTGTCCAGTTGTAAGGGTTTTTGTTTTTTGTTGAGGTGTAATCCATGCTGAAGGCTGTGGTCTTCAATATTCATCAGTAAGTGCTTCAAACACTGTTCACTTTCAGCACGCAAGGTTGTGTCATCTGCATAAGGTTGTTAACAAGTCTTCCTCCAATCCTGCTGCTTCTTTCTTCTTCATATAGTCCAGCTTCTCGGATTATTTGCTTAGCATACAGATTGAATAAGCATAGTGAAAGGATACAACCTTGACGCACACCTTTCCTGACTTTAAACCACTTAGTATCCCCTTGTTCTGTCTGAACAACTGCCTATTGACTTATGTACAGGTTCTCATGAGCACAGTCAAGCGTTCGGGAATTCCCATTTTTCGCAATATTATTCATAATCTGTTACAATCCACACAGTGAAATGCCTTTGCGTAGTAATAAAATACTGGCAAACATCTTTCTGGTATTCTTGCTTTCAGCCATGACCCATCTCACACCAGCAATGATATACCTTGTTCCAAGTCCCTTTCTGAACCAGCATGAATTTCTGGCAACTCTCTGTTGATACACTGCTGCAATCGCTCTTGAATCATCTTCAACAAAATTTTACTTGTGGGTAATATTAATGACATTGTTTCATGACTTCCACATTCTGTTGGATCACCTTTCTTTGGAATGGGCACAAATATGGATCTCTTCCAGTCAGTTGGCCAGTTAGCTGTCTTCCAAAATTTCTTGGCATAGACGAATGAGCACTTCTAGCGCTGCATCCATTTGCTGAAGCATCTCAATTGGTATTCCATCAATTCCTGGAGCCTTGTTTTTTGCTAATGTCTTCTGTGCAGCTTGGACTTCTTCCTTCAGTACCATCAGTTTCTGATCATATGCTACCTCCTGAAATGGTTGGATGTCAACCAATTCTTTTTGGTGCTTCCTACATTGTTTAATGTTTTCCCCATAGAATCCTTCACTACTGTAACTCGAGGTTGGAATTTTTCTTCAGTTCTTTCAGCTTGAGAAATGCTAGGCGTGTTCTGCCCTTTTGGCTTCCTATCTCCAGGTCTTTGCACACTTTGTTAAAATACTTTACTTTGTGTTCTCAAGCCACCCTTTGAAATTTTCTGTTCAGTTCTTTTATTTCATCATTTCTTCCTTTTACTTTAGCTGCTTGACATTCAAGAGCAAGCTTCAGAGTCTCTTCTGATATTCATTTTGCTCTTTTCTTTCTTTCCTGTCTTTTTAATGACCTCTTGCTTTCTTAATGTGTGATATCCTTGATGTCATTTCACAACTAGTCAGGTCTTTGGTTATTAGTGTTCTATGCACCAAATCTATTCTTGAGATGGTCTCTAAATTTGGGTGGGATGTACTCAGTGTCACGCTTTGGCTCTCATAGACTTTTTCTAATTTCTGCAACTTCAACTTGAACTTGCATATGGGCAATTAATGATGTGTTCCACAGTTGCCCCTCGCCTTGTTCTGACTAATGATATTGAGCTTCTCCGTCGTTTCTTTCCACAGATAGACTCATTCTTATTCCTGTGTATTCCATCTGGCAAGTTTCACGGTTTAGTTGCCACTTATGTTGTTGAAAAAAACTATTTGCAATGAAGAAGTCATTGGTCTTGCAAAATTCTATCATGCAATCTCTGGCATTGCTTCTATCACTGTGATAGTTAGGTTTGTGTGTCAACTTGGCTGGGCCATGATTCTCAGTGTTTTGGCAGTCATGTAATGTTGTGATTGCTTCCCTGTTTAGATTTTCTATGTGATCACCCCATGATGGGATCTGATATCAGTAGCCAATCAGTTGAAATAGAGTTTCCTTGGGTGCGTGGCCTGCATTCTGGCTTTTGCCTCCTCTGGATCCTGCAGCTGGCTCCTGTTCATCTGACCTCTGACTCTTGGGACTTGAGCTAGTAGCTTCTTGTCATCTTGCCTGCTTATCTTGGGATTCATTGATCTTCGAAACCTGTGAGCAAGAGCCCTACTCTCCGACCTGCCAGTCTTGGGTTCACCAGCCCCTGCAGCTATGTGAATCAGGAGAAGCCTCTATCCTGATTCACAGACTTGGGACATTCTAGCCTCTACAACTGCATGAGCCTTTTCCTTGATATAAATCTCTCTCTCTCTCTCTACATATATATATATATATATACATATATATATACACACACACATATATTTATGGAAACTCTGGTGGAGTAGTGGTTAAGTGCTATACACTTTACTGGTTTTGCTTCTCTAAAGAACCCAGCCTAAGGCAATCACAAAGGCCATATTTTCAACCGACCAATCCTTCTTCCTTGTTTCCAACTTTTGCATTCCAATCACCAGTAATTATCAGTATGTCTTGATTGCATGTTTGATCAGTTTCAAACTGCAGAAGTTGGTGAAAATCTTTAACTTTTTCATCTTTGGCCTTACTGGTTGGCAGATAAATTTGAATAACAGTCATATTAACTGGTCTTCCTTGTAGGTATGTAGATATTATCCCATCACTGACAGAGATGTACTTCAGGATCGATCCTGAAACAATGACCAGGATGCCATTGCTCTTCAATTTATCATTCCCAGCATAGTAGACCATATGATTGTCTGATTCAAAACAGTCAATTCAGCTCACTAATACCTAGGATATCAATGTTTATGCTTTCCATTTTATTTTTGGCAACTTCTAATTTTCCTAGATTCATACTTCATACATTCCATGTTCCGATTGTTAATGGATGTTTGCAGCTGTTTCTTCTCATTTCGAGTCATGCAACATCAGCAAATGAAGGTCCTGAAAGCTTGACTCCATCCATGTCATTAAGATTGACTTTATTTTGATGAGGTAGCTCTTCTGAAGTCATCTTTTCAGTGGCTTCCAATCTGAGGAACTTATATGCCAGCACTGTATCAGTCAGTGTTCCACTGCTATTCATAAGGTTTTCCCTGGCCAATTTTTTCAGAAGTAGGCTGCCAGGTCCTTCTTCCTAGTCTGTCTTAATCTGGAAGCTCAGTTGAAACCTGTCCACCAAGGGCGACCCTGCTTGTATTTGAAATACCTGTGCCAAAGTTTCTAGATTCACAGAGACAGGCAAGTCACCACAGTAAGACAAACTAATGGACACATGGCAGTTTATATATATTTATATACTTAAGGACCGTGAAATAACAAGAGCAATTTGTATTGTCCAGCAACAGAGACTCTCTTCCTAGTAACTTGGCTTCTGCTATACCCTCTGAAATAATAGCTGCCCAGGCTGAGGTGAGTATTGTATGTTAAAATCTACCTAATTGGCATCCAGGTACAATCTAGCTGGATAATTTTGACAGAAAAAATCTCGGGTAAAGGTAAGCACACAGTAATTTAAAGCAATAATCTTTCCCTATTATCAGAATTCTCAACCAATGTACACCTCAAATAAGATATCAACATTTCACTTTCAATTTTAAGGATCTGATAAAATAAATTTTAATTACTTCTAAGTTGTTTTTTTTTAAGTGTGCTTTATCAACAGAAATGGTTATTTCCTTAACCAGAAACAAACCACCTAAAATGAAATGTGACTTAATACATATATTTTCTAATAATTTCTCCATTCAGCAAATGGGTACTCAGAACCTAGTATATGCGTGCATTATACTGGTGTTGCTGAAACAAAGAATATACCAGACTCATTCTCAAGGTATTCAGAGTTTAGTGTGGGGCAGAAAAATAAGCTGTATTTTGATGCAAAATGCTAGGTGATTAACAGAGATATGTTCAGGCATTGTAATGGGCATAGATGAGAGCATATATAATTTTTTACCCATAATGAGAGTTAGCTAAGACTTCAATGAAATAATGACCCTTAAGCTGAGTATTAAATGATATTTAGGAGTTGTCAGGTAGACAAGGAATTGGGGAGGCATTTAATAAAAGGTGACATGTAGAAAAACATAAAGGAAAAAAATCAGCAGGACATGAAGCAGTTCAGTGGTAGCGTGGGAACAGTGGAAGGGCAGGCTAGGAAGGCAGGAAGGCAGAATTGAGCTCAAGTATACCATGCTAAGTGAAGTATTTGGACTTTATCCAGAAGACGGTGAGTAGCCATTGGGGAAAAATTAGTACTGATACCATTTGGATGAGTTGGTTGCCACTGTACATATATATTTAATATATACTTCATACACACATTTTTTTAAGCCTGTCTGAAAACATAATGGAGGATAGATTGGGGAGAACAAGCCTGGGATTAAAGAAACCAGTTAGTTGATTATTTCAATAGCTCAAGAAAGATATGATGAAGGGCTAAAGTTCAATGCAAAAACACAGATTCCACAAATATCTGTTTATGAAACTTCCAATAACACACATAAATGGATTTTTGCACTAATCATATTTCTGAATCTGCTTTATACAAATGTATTTCTGCTTTTACATATTTTTCACAATAGCTTTATAAGACTAGTGTTTTTTTTTTTTCCAATTTTACCGATGAAAAAAATAATACCCAAAGAAGTGATTCACCCAGTGACATACTGCTAGTAAGTCAAAGACAAATCCAAGACTCCAGCTCCAAGTCTCATTCTTCTGACTGACCCACATTTCTTTATGGAAAACCATTCTTCAAAGTGACTAATACGTTGTTTGCTGTTGTGATTATATTTTATATATCAGTGACCTTTTCTGACAAACTCGAGTTCAAAATCTCTGGCTTTCTATTCTGTCAGATTCACTATAATCCTTGAAAATATTTAATTTATCAATTATGGAGTTCAAATTAATAATAAAACCCCAAAAAAACAAATCCATTGCTGTGGGGTCGATTATGGTAATAGAAATGTGCAATATACCATAATGTCTTCTACTTCCAATAAAAGAAAATTTTCTTCTGTAATTCCACAAATTCCCGTTATGAACCATTTGGTAGGAAGCCCCTATTATTTATTTATTTGGGAATAAAGATGAAATAAATTTTTCTGCTGTGTTTTCTAGCTCCTTTTATTGTGCACAGTAAAATTTGTGTGTAGGGAAATACAGAAATCTTAAGTACACAGTTCAATGAGTATCGAGAAACGAATACACCCCAATCAAGATATAGAACATTTCCATCACTCAAGAAAGTTCCCTTGCGCCCCCTTCCAGTCAATTCTTATTTGTATCATCATAGATTAGTTGTGTCTGTTTTTGAACTTTGCATAAAATAAATCATACAGTATATACTTTTTCATATTTGGTTTGTCTTATTCTTTTTTTTTTTTTTTTACTTTATTGAGGTATAATTTACCTACTGTAAAATTCACCCTTTTTAAGTGCCCAGTTTGATAAGTTTTGTGAAATAAATATACTCATGTAACCACTACCACAGCCACCCCCGAATTCCCCTTGTTCCCTATGCAATCAATAATCCAATCTATGTATCCCTGGTCACAGGCAATCACTGAACTACTTTCTCCCTCTACATTAGATTTATCTTTGATAGAGTTTTACATAAATGTAATCATACTATTCATACTTTATTGTACCTGGCTTCTTTGTTGTTAGATGCTATTGAGCCAATTCTGACTCATTGAGACCCTACGTACAGCAGAATAAAACACTGCTGGGTCCTGTGCCATCCTCAAAATCATTGCTATGCTTGAGCCCATTGTTGCAGCCACTATGTCAAACCATCTTGTTGAGGGTCTTCCTCTTTTTTGAAGACCCTATACTTTACCAAGCATGATGTCCTTCTCCAGGGACTAGTCCCTCCTGATAACATGTCCAAAGTACATGAGACCAAGTCTCATCATCTGGCTTCTTTAGCTCAGCATAATGTGTTCTGAGATTTACCCATTAGGTATCAGTATTTGTGTCCTTTTTATTGTTGAGTAGTATTTCATTTTATGCATGTAGTAAAATCTGCTGAAATGATTTGTGTATAAGTCTTCAGGTGAATGTAAATTTTCACTTCTCTTTGAATATCTAAGGATAGAATTGTAGGATTGCATAGTAAGTATCCATTTAAACTTTCAAGGAAACGTCAAGTTGTTTTCCAAATTGGTTGTTCAATTTTACTTTCTCATCAATAGTGTATAAGAGTCAAAATGATGTCATCTCTTTGCCAAATGGTTGAATAAGGAAATCACATTATGATTTTAACTTTCTTTTGCCTGATGATTGATTGACTGATGATGTTGAAAGTCTGTTAATGTGCTCATTGGCCATTTGTATATATGTGTATGCATGTGTGTTCATGTGTTTGTGTGTGTTCATGTGTTTGTGTGTGTGTGTGTATAAAAATACATGCATATTTTTGGAGCCCTGGTAGTGCAGTGATTAAGAGCTCAGCTGCTAAACAAAATGTCAGCAGTTCAAATCCACCAGCCACTCCTTGGAAACCCTATGGGGCAGTTCTACTGTGCCCTATAGGGTCGCTATGAGTCAGAATCGACTCGACAACAAAAGGTTAGTGTATCAAACCAAAAAAACCAAACCCAGTGCCATCGAGTCAATTCCGACTCATAGCGATCCTACAGGACAGAGTAGAACTGCCCCATAAAGTTTCCAAGGAGGGCCTGGAGGATTCGACCTGCCGACCGTTTGGTTAGCAGCCATAGCACTTAACCACTATGCCACCAGGGTTTCCGGTTAGTGTATGTACGTATATATGCGTGTGTGTGTGTGTATGCATACACACATGTATTCTGCAAGTCTGTGACTTACTTTTTACTTTCTTAATACTATCTTTCAAAGAGCAAAAGTGTTTCATTTTGATGAAGTCCAAGTTATGATTCTTTTTTGTCTATTCCTTTCGTGTCCTTACCTAATCCAAGGTTAAGAAGATTTGTTCCTCTATTCTTTCATATATTTTCTTCCTGAAATTTAATAATTTTATACTTTTCATTTAGGTTCAGGATCCATTTTTACATAATTTTTATGTATAGTATGAGATAAGAGTTGAGGTTAATATTTTTCCATTTTGATATCCAGTGTTCCCACACCATTAGTTTCAAAGTCTATACTTTTCCTGTTAATTACTATGGCAAATTTATTGAAAATTAATTGACCATATATGTGTGGGCCTATTTTTGGGCTCTTTATTCTGTTTCATTGATCTAAATGTCTACTCTTAAGCCAATACCACATTTTCTTAATTCAACAGCTTTATGGTAGATCTTGAAAATAGGTAATGTAAGTCCTCCAAATTTGCTTATCCTTTTCAATTTTTTTTGGCTATTCCAGTGTAGGGTCACTTTGAGTCAGGATCAACTCATCGGCAACAGGTTATAGCCTTTGTATTGCTATATGTATTTTAAAATCATCTTGTCAATTTCTACAAAAAATTCTGCTGAGATAATGATTGGGCTTGAATTAAATCCATAGATCAATCTGGGGAGAAAAGAGATCAAAATAATACTTAGTCCCCTGACCCATGAATTTAGTTCTCTATTTTTTCAGAGCAGTGATTTGACTTTTTAGTATGTAAGTCTTATGTGTTTTGTTAAATTTTTCCTTAACAATTTTATATTCTTGGATGTAATTTTAATGATACTGCTTTTTTATTCTTATTGTCAATTATTTGTTGTTAATATATAGAAATAGTTATTTTTATATTAAACTTATATACCATGATCTTGCCAAATTCACTTAATATTAGTACCTTTTTAATTGAGTCCTTAGGATTTTCAACACACATGATCATGTCATCTATGAATAGACAGATTCAACTCTTTCTTTTCAATCTGATGTTTTTGTTTTTTGTTTTTTTGCCTTATTGCAGGATAAGACCTCCAGTACATTGCTAAATGAAGCTGAGAGAGGTTGTGTGATTCTCAGTCTTAGAAAGTATTCAGTCTTTTACTATGATTCCTTTATAAAGCTGAGGAGGTTCACCCCATCACTAGTATAGTAATCTTATTTTTTTATCAAGAATTGGTGTCAAATCTGATCTAAGGGATTTTCTTGCACCTAGATAGTTTTTGGGTTAATAGATAATAATTATGTTTTTCTCTTTTATTCTGTCAGCGGTGTAAATTGCCTCAATAAATTTTCACATATTAAATCAAGTTTATATTACTTGGGGGAGTGATATTCGATCATGGTGCATCTTCATTCAGTTGATATTCATTATTCTCAGATTCTGTACTCACCAAATTTATTTGTAAACCCAAAATCAATCCACACAGAACTTTCATGGTCATTCACAAACATGCAAATGTACAGAGTGGTCAACAACTTAAGTTGCTCAATGCATACAGTCCCAGTTGAGGTCGAACAAAGCTGGTTTGGTATTCACTAATTCAGTGTCCGTAGTAACTTTATAGAACTAATGTAAATAACAAGAATCAACTGTATATATTGCTGGATACAATTTACTAATATTTTGCTAAGGATTTTTTGTGCCTATTTTCAGGAAGGATATTTATTCTTAGTTTTCTTGCCTTGTAATGTCTTGATTTTATTATCAGGATAACTCTTGTCCTGTGAAATGAGTTGGGAAGTGTCCATTCTCAAGTTTCTGAAAGAACGTGTTGAATTGGTATAATTTTTCTTTAAAAGTTTAATAAACTTCACCAGTGAAGCCACCTAGATCTGGATTTTTCTTTGTGAGCATGTTTTTCCTTACAAATTCAATGTTGTTAACCAATATGGAGCTATCAAGTTGTTTAATTCTTCTTCGGAAAGTTTCAGTAATTCGTGTCTTTTAAGAAATTGTTTCATTTCCTTTGAGTTGTTGAATTTATTGCATATGGTGGTTTATAATATTCTGTTAATCTTTTAATGTCTGTAAGATTTGTAGTTATGTCTCCTCATTTACTCCTGAGATTAATAGGTGACTTCTCTCTTTTTTCCCTCCCATTCACTCTAGGTATAAGTTTGTCAATTTAACTGATCTTTTCAAAAAACATATTTCTGTTTCATTAATTTTCTCTATTCTTTTTCCATTTTTTATTTCATTTATTTCTCTCATACTGATTATTTCTTCTTCTGCTTAGTAGCAAGGTTGTTAATTTCCAAATGTTTGAGGGTTGTTTAAAATATCTTCCATACTGACTTCTAATTTAATTCCATTACAGTCAGAGAACATAACCTATATGATATAATCACCTTGAATTTATTGAAATATGTTTCATGGCCTAGCATATTATCTATGCTGGTGAACTATTTGCGCTTGGAAAAAAAAAAAAGGGGGGGGTTTCTGCTGTTGATGGTGAGATGTTCTATAAATGCAAATAGTTTAATTTGGCTGTATTATAAAAAAAAAATCTGATTATATTTTTTTAGATTTGACTGCTGACAGCTTTCAAGCCCCATTCCTAAATCTTCTCCTTTTGTCCACATCTGGACAAGCTGATGAGAAGCCTCGGTGCTGCCTCCCTTGACACTAGTGAGAAGTTAAAACACAAAAGCCTTGGAAAGCATGAGGGAATCCATATCCAGCCCCAAACCCTAATCACCATGAAACCCCAAACCAGTTGTTCATGCCTTCCTTGTAAGCCATTTTAAATCTGTTTGGTAGCCTTTGCTAATCTCCCCAGAATATGATATTATGTGTGATAAGACTTTCCACGCTTTCCTGGTATGTGTGTGATATCAGTCTCAACTTTTGAACCAAATTGTCAGTGTGTCTGCCTATTCTACTCTACATGGTAACAACAAGTTGATGAAGTTATTCAAGATTAGAATGTCTTTACCTATTTTCTGACTACTCTTTTCTATCAATTGGAGAGTTGAAGTTTCCAACTATAATTTTAGATTTTCCCCTTTCTATTTTTAGCTCTGTCTGTTTTGTTTCATGTATTTTGAAGTTTTGATATTAGGTTCATAAATATTAAGAACTGTTATGTTTTCTTGAAGAATTAACTTTCATAATTATGAAATTTCTATCTTTTATCTTAAGTAATGCAACTTTTTTGAAGTTTATTTTCTTGGATATTATTATAGTCACTTCAACTTTCTTATAATTAATGTTTTCACAAATGTTTTTTACCACTCTATTTTAACTATCTGTGTCTTTATAGGGAAACCCTGGAGGCACAGTGGTTAAGTGCTATGGCTGCCAACCAAAGGGTTGGCAGTTCAAATCCACCAGGTGCTCCTTGGAAACTCTATGGGGCAGTTCTACTCTGTCCTGTAGGGTCGCTATGAATCAGAATCCACTCGACGACGTCACTGGGTTTGTTTTTTTTTTTTGGTTTTGGTGTCTTTATATTTAAATTGGATTTCTTGTAGACAGTTTTTTTATACAGTTTGACCATCGATGTTTTTTAGTTGGAGTATTACACATTTACATTTTGTACGATTATATATATACATACATCCTGTAACCCGCTGATGTAGAGTTGATTTGACTCTTAGAGAGCCAATAGAACAGAGTAGAACTGTCCCATATGGTTTCCAAGGAATGGCTGGAAGATTTGAACTGCCAACATTTTGGTTAGCAACTGAGCTTTTAACTACTGCGCCACTGGGGCTCCTATATAGTAGGTGTTAAATCTAACATCTTGCTATTTGTTTTCTGTTTGTCCTTTCCATTTTACTTTTATCTCTTTTTCTGCTTTTTTATTAATTGTTTCAGGATATTTTATCTCCATTATTAATTGATGATATTACTTTATAGGGCTTCTTTAAGTTTTATAATATATATCTTTAATTTATGTCTCCCTTCCAGTAATATTATATACTTCACACATAGCATAAATAATGTAAGAACTTTCAATAGTATATTTCCATTTCACACCTTCTGATATTTTGGAAAATTGTTTATATCAATGTATGTGTGGGGAAATAAAAGTTTCCTGGATTTCTTAGTTTTTCCATAAAAATTGCTAGCCTTCTGAGAAACTTTATAAACCCTGAGAATCAAAAGGATAATAAAACTTGTCATCTTCCTGAGAATGTGAGATGGTTACAGCCTGAACAAGGCCCTGAGGTTAAGTGTCTATGAAAGAGTGGAGTGTTATCTTTCTACCAAAAACAAACTTGTTGCTGTCTAGTGGATTCCAACTCATGTCAACCCCATGTGTTACAGAGTGGAACTGCCTCATAGGGTTTTCTTGGCTGTAATATTTACCAAGCAGATTGCCAGCTCCTTCTTTCACAGTGCTGGGTTCAAATTGCCAACAAATAGTTGTGCTACCCAGGGACCTTTTGTTATCTTTCTAGGTATTTACATTTTAAGATGAAATAAGGCCCAGGGACTTGGAGACATTTCCAGTTCATAAAAGCCAAGATATACAGAATGCCTGGCTTGTGGAGATATTTTATTTGGGATCAAAAGGTTGAAGTAAGAAGGAGACCATTTCAGAAGGCAAAGGGGACACTTCTTTCTTCCTCTTTATAAGGAAAGAAAAATTATTTTTCTTCATTCCTTCCCTGTGTAGTATTTGGTTACATTTGTCCTGGCTTTCATCATGTAAACCCAGGGGTAAAGTCTGTAGCTGGGGTAGAGGGAAGTGCAACACCCTCAATATTTACTGTGAGGTAATTAATAATAACCATGGCTCTCATCCAGAATTCCTCATGTGCACATTCAGGATAAAATTAATTAAGGTGAATATTAAAAATTCAGCAATATGTTAAAAACCCCATAATACACTGTTTTTATTTATGCTTTAACTGTAAATGATCTTTTAAAAATATTTTCACAATAATGCAAAAGGCTCTATTATTTGACCACATATTTACCATTTCCAACTTTCCATCTGGTACTATTTTTCTTTTGCTTAAAAAACTTTTTTTCATTTTTTACAATTTTTCTCATGTAAATTCTCTCAACTGTTTTTTTTGTCTGAAAAAAGAAGTTTATATTTCACTTTCATCTTTGATAAATATTTCTCTAGGTTGACAGGTTTTTCTTCACACATTTTTTTCATCTACGGAATCTAATCTACTCTTAATTCCATCCAGTGAAATTGTTCACTTTTCTATCCCTATTTCTCCCCATCTCCCAGTCATCTTTCTTTCCCTGGATGCTGTTCTTAGTCTGTCCTACAGGGTTTTACTCTAGGCATACATAAACTTAGTCAAAGTTTTAGGATATTTCTTTGCAAATTACTGGACTTCTTTCTCTGTATAGCTGCCGTCTGTTCAGTATTTTACCCCACAAATGCTAGCCATCTTGATTTCTCCAAATTCATTGTCTCCTGAACTCAGCAAAGCTGCCAGGCTTGATTTGAATTCCTACTCCCTGTGCCACAGGATGGACATTACCTCCAGGCAGAAAGCCGAGTCAATTAGAGGAATGACCTCTTTTATACCCGTTCTCTAAGTTTTCATAGTCCCACACTGCAATATGGGAAAAAATTGTTTCTAGTTATTTACATTGAAAGCATAATTCTGAAGACTATTATTCCCTCATGGCTGGAAGCAAAAGTTTCTCATATTGTTTTTGACATTTATCCATGCTTTTTGTAGGTATTAGTAGGTCATTGTTTTTAATTGTTGAGTAGAATTCCATTGTTTGTGTACACCGAATTTGTTCATCGATTTTCCAGTTAACAAATGTTTTGGTTATTTACAGACTTTAGCTACTGCACTATAAAAATCTAGTAAGAAACCCAGTGCCGTTGAGTCAATTCCGACTCATAGAGACCCTATAGGACAGAGTAGAACTGCCCCATAGAGGCTCCAAGGAGTGCCTGGGGGATTCAAACTGCCAACCTTTTGGTTAGCAGCCGTAGCACTTAACCACTACACCACCAGGGTTTCCAGTGTGCTATAGCTTCTATAAGTATTTGTGGATAAGTCTTTGCATGGAGATAATGTTTTCATATTTACTTAGGAGCAGAATTGCTGTGTTATAAAAGAGATATATCATTAACTTCATAAGAAACTGTCAAAAAGTTCTCCAATATATTTATACCAGTTTACATTCCCAGCAACAACATATACGAAATTCATTTTTCTCCAAATTCATGTCAACATTTAATATTGTCAGTCTTCATAATTTCTTTTAGCCATTCTAATTGGTTTAAAATGGTGTCTCTATGATTTTATTTTGTATCTACATGATGACCAATGATCTTAGGTATATTTTTAAATGCAGTTTGGTCACTCATGCACATTCTTTTGTAGGGTGTCTCTTCAAGTCCATTTTTAATTGAGTTTTTTCTTTAATTGAATTTCCCAAGCAGGTTTAGTAAATCTTTATTGTATGTGAAACAGTGGAGGCAGTATGGATTATGCTGGCCTTTTAAAAGCTGTTGTTTTTATTCTGGGTGTCTTATTCCAAAGATGTGATATTCCTGAGGTCTCAGATGAATGCCTGGGGAGCTCTGCAAGGTCTCTCTGCTGGCTGATTTGGAACACCAACATCTCACAGTATTCTGCAAACTCTGGTATCTCAGTTTTGCTCTAGGATCACCAGCAGCTGATTTCAGATCGGACGTATGGAGTCTCACTCTGTGCATGGGCAACTTAACCTTTGGACAAGAGCTTGCAGTGTTCCCCCTTGAAGACCTCTGATGTTCTGCTCTGCATAACTCCCTCCTTTCCAGTACACTGACTTACAAATATTAACCACTTCAGCCACTAACTCTGGTATCTACCTCCTCAGCTCAATGAGGCCACCATGTTTTGTTTTGGGCCCACCTCCTACTACTATAGTTGGGAATGTGTCAAAATCAAAGTCTTCACATAGACTCATCTCATGTTTTTTCCCTGGCTGCACAAGTCTTAAAAACAGTTGGCTTATATAATTTGAGTAGTTTCATAGCTGTCTATAGGCAGATGGGCAGAAACCCTGGTGGCGTAGTGGTTAAGAGCTATGGCTGCTAACCAAAAGGTCGGCAGTTCAAATCCACCAGGTGCTCTCTGGAAACTCTATAGGACGGTCCTACTCTGTCCTATAGGTTTGCTATGAGTCGGAATCGACTCTACAGCAGTGAGTTAGGCAGGTAGGCAAGACTAGTACAAGTACATCATGGCCAGAAATGAAAGGTTTTTACCTATTTCTTTTTAATGGACTTTTTTATTTTTTAGAGAAGTTCCAGATTTTCAGAAAAATTGCTCACAAAGTTTAGAGAGTTCCCACATACTTCCCTTCTCCCCAGACTATTACTAGCTGAAGTCCATAGTTACTTTAAGATTCACTCTTTGCGCTGTACAGTCTTATAAGTTTTAACAAATTCGTAGTGTCATCTGTCCACCATATAGCATCATACAGAATGGTTTCATTGCCCTAAAATTTTTCTATGTTCCACCTATTCATCTCTCCCTTCCCATAAGCCCCTGGCAACCACCGATCTTTTTTACTCTGTCTACAGTTTTGCCTTTTCAGGACTGTCATATAGTTGGAATCATACAATATACAGCTTTTTCAGACTGGTTTCTTCCACTTAGCAGTATGTATTTAAGGCTCTTCCGTATCTTTTCATGGCTTGAATAGCTCATTTCTTTATTTCACTGAATAAATATCCTATTGTTTGGATGTATCACAGTGTGTTAATTTATTCACCTATTGGAGGACATCTTGGTTGCTTCCAGGTTTTGGCAATTATGGATAAAGCTGCTATAAACATTATTATTATTGTTATATTCTGTTGAGTTGGCTCCGACTCATAGAGACCTTATGCACAACAGAATAAAACACTGCCTGGTCCTGTGCCATCCTCACAGTCACTGCCATGTTTGTACCCATTGTTGCAGCCACGGTTTCAATTCATCTCATTGAGGGTCTTCCACTTCTTCATGCTACTTTACTAAGCATGATATCCTTCTCCAGGGACTGGTCCTTCCTGATAACATGTCCAATGTACTTGAGACAGTCTTGCCACCCTCGCTTCTAAGGAGCATTCTGGCTATACTTCTTCCAAGACAGATTTGTTTGTTCTTCTGGCAGTCTGTGGTATATTCAACACCATAATTCAAAAGCATCAATTAGTGTGCAGGTTTTGGTGTGTACATACACTTTCAACTGATTTGAGCAAATAGCTATGAACATGTTAGCTGAATTGTCTGGTAAGCCTATGTTCAGATTTATAATAAACTATCAGGTTGTCTTCTAAGGTGGCTGTACCATTTTGCATTCTCACCAGCAATGAAGAAGAGTTCCACATCCTCACCAGTATTTAGTGTTGTTAGTGTTTTAAATTTTAGCCGTTCTAATAGATGCGTAGTGGTATCTCAATGTCGTTTTAATTTTCAATTTCCTAAAATTTTTTTTTTTAATGACATGATGTTGAGCTTTCTTTTTCATATATTTATTTGCCATCTATATATCTTCTTTGGTGAGGTTTCTGTTCAGATCTTTTGTTCATTTTGTAATTAGATTGCTTGTTTTCTAACTGTTGAGTTTTAAGTCTTCTTCGTATATTTTGGATACGAGTTCCTTATCAAATACATGTTTTTCAAATATTTTCTCCCAGTGTTCTAAATATTTTTAACCTCAATTGGGAATCAAGAAATCCCATCCCACCGCTATACATCTAACTAGATTGTCCATTTCAAAAGCTTCCTTTGATAGCTGGAAGTATTTCCACTTTTCTTCTCATGGCTTTGAGGAGTCTCTGGAAAAAGATAATAGTCAGAATCTGTCTCAAAGAGATCAAATCCAAGGAAAAATTCAAGGTATAATTGTAAGGCATATTAACCAATTTTTTAATAAAATGCAAACATTAGCCCTTGGCTAATACAGAATAAAATCTGTATACAATATTAAAACTTCATGTAAAACTATTCATTTAACCCCAGACTTTTAAAATGTGTAAATATAGTAACAAAATGATCTCAGGTACAAAAATCTTTCATGTCAATCAAAAGCAATGTTATATACGGATCTGACATAAAATCTGTGTATAACAAGGCATCTGACAGATGTTTGGGGAACCGCGAAAGATACTAAAATGCTATTTTTAGCAAACCCCAATGTAGTTTTATTTTTAATGCACATTACAATCCAGAACATCAATATATAAAGATTAATAAGATCAAAAGATAGATAATAGGTGCTGTTCTAAAGTAAAATGGGTGGAGAAGGTAAAAATGGAAACAATAGGAAGCATTTCACAAATATTTTATCAGCAGGTTTCTTTAAAGCCATTTTATAACACTGTAATTTATATATGTTTGACAAACAAAAAGAATTAATTTTATACATACTGAAACTAGAGAACCTTATGAGAACAATAATTATTAATTTCATTTATACATATTATGCTGAATAAATTAATTTTTTTTTTATATTTTCTTATCCACTTTCTGCTACCCATTTTGTATCTATACAAAATAAAAATAGCTGTGGACATTTGAAATTCCTTCTTCTAACATTCCCTATGGGTTCTAGGATCTAAGAAAAGAACAATATTAGAGGGTATGGCTGCCACAACATGTCTAGATATTCATAATGTCACTCTGGTCATTTATTTGTGGGTTATCTAAGAAGTTCTGTTTTGGCCTCTAATGAGTTAATGGCTACATTTAAGGAGCATTGGTGAGGATAAGAATAGAACTAAGAATTAAGACACTAAAAACACCCTTTTGCTAACTCATCTGAATTATGATGTTAATTTTTTTTTAATTATCTGGGCTCTTGAATACTTCCCCAATAATAATGAGAGCTACTTTAATGGAAATCAGAAACTAGAGAAAAAAATCAAACTGGATGAGTCTGTAGAGATGTCCTCTCAGATACTTTCTATTTCTAACATACTTTTGCTCTTAGCTTTTACTCCTCCAAAAAACAAAACAAAACAAAAAACCATTTTGGTTAGCGGCAACATTCTTGGAATGGAAGTAAAGCCACCCAGGAAGATTACTTTGCAGGCTACAACACCCATTTGAATGTGAACATTGCAGTATGTTATTAATAATTTATACTTAGGGCTGACATACCATAATCAGAAATTAGCCAACAATTTCCTTGAAAAGTTGTTAGTACTCACTGTCACCAACTCTCTCCCATTCTCTGCTAAACTTACTTCAGTCACACTTCTGCCCCCCACCAACCCCCATCACTCTACAAGAACATCTGCATTCTAATTCCGGTGACCATTTATCAAGTATCATCTTACTGGACCTAAAAGTAATATTTAACATTATTAAAATACTTGATTTTCCACTTAGCTTCCAGGACCCTTCATTCAGGCCACACGTTTTCGTTATTTTTTGTTGATTTTATGTCATCTTCTCTGCCTCTCAAAATTAGAGTGCATCAAAGATAGGTCTTTGAACCTCTTCTCTTTTCTAACACACTCACCCCTTTGGTGATCCTATTTAACCTCAAGATTTTCAATATCATCTCTATGCTGACAACTGACAAATTCATATCTTCAGTCTGTACTATGTAAATGCCTACTCAATCATCTTCAATTGAATTAGTCTATCAGACATATTAAAATTAATATATCCAAAACTGAGCTCTTTACTTCCCCCAAAACTACTTCTTCATTACTGTTCTCTGCCTTAATTAATTCTCCCAGTTGTTCAGAGCGAAACCATGTATCCATCTTTGGTTATGTTCTTTCTCTCTTGCCCCACATTGAGTCCATTAAATTCAATTGACTCTGCCTTCAGAATATATCCAGAATTCTACCACTTCTCATTATCTCCACTTTCGGCAATTTATTCCAGTAACAGCACGTCTTGCCTAGATTATTGCATGAGCCTCCTAGCTGGTATCCCCTCTTCTACCTTGGCCCCTACACAGTCCTTTCTCAGCACAGCAGCCACAATAATACCAGTAAATTTAAATCATATGACATTATTTCTGTCCTCAAAACTATCCAATGGCACTGCATGGCTTAGGAGCCACTCCCCCAATCTGTGCAGCCATGTAGGTGGGATTCCTGGGGGCGTTTCTTTTTTTCTTCTTTTCCTTTCTCTCTCTTTTTCCCTTTCTGCCTGTCTTCATTTCTCCATTCTTGTTTCTCTACACTTATCTTCTTTTCCTGTTTCCTGAATACCTGGTGCTCTGTGACATCTATATCACCTCTAGCCAGGCTATACTGTGCAGACTGGGAGCCACTTCCCCAGTCTTAGCAGCCCCACTGGTGGGACTCTGAGTCTCCTGAGGGGTTTTCTTTTCTTTTTTTATTTTCCAGATTTTTACCTAGTTTTTTTTTCTTTTCTTTCTTTCCTTTTTCCTTTTCCCCATTTCTCAGTTTCTCATCTCTCCATTCCAATGGCAAGCTCAGCACTCTTTTTTTTTTCTTTTTTTCTCTTTCTTTCTTTGCTCATTTGTTTTTGGCTCCTGTTTTTCTCTACTTCTCTCCTCTTTCCCACACCTCTATTAGCTCCATACATCACAATCTCCCCACTCTTTCCTGCCTGCCTGTACTGTGCACTGAACATCACACCTCTGAGCAGCATAGGCACAACCCACTGGAATCTGCCCAGCACTGATTCCTGGCCCACTCTGTCAGCCTAGTGCATGCCACAAACAACCCATCCCAGCCCCTCCCCTTTAGCTGGACCTGCCCTGCTGCACCATAGCTATATGACTTGACCATTGGACAAGGAGGTGAAAAGTATCATGACTACAGATGAACAAACAACAAAGAACACACAGCCAGCCTGCTCAGACATAACCAAATAAAACAAAAAAAGCAGAACAAAACAAACAAATCTACAATCAGGAAATGAAGAAAGTAACTACTGAATGTCCCAAAGACAGCAGATAATATCAAAAGATATTAAAAAAAAAAAAAAAAAAAGGACAGGATGGGTCCAGTAAGCATCCAAAATGACACCAGATGACTTTCCAGTAGAAAAAAAGGCACTAGAACTACCTGACAGGAATTCAAATTCTCTAGAGCAATACAAGAATTGAAGCAAAAAGCAGAAAAAAATAAAGGGAAAAAATAGACAAATTTTGGGAAAAGGCAGATAAAATCATGGGAAATACAGACAAAAAAATAGAACAATTCAGGAAAGTAATACAGGAACAAAATCCCAAAATAAATTCACAACTAGAATCATACAAAAACAACAATTAGAAATCCAAAAGATGAACAATAAGATTTCAGAAATGGACAGTGTCATAGAAGGGCTGAGGAGCAGGTTTGAAACAATGGAAGACAGAATCAGAGAAATTGAAGACAAACACTTGGTTACAACTCTGTTTGAGGAAAAATCAGAAAAAAGACCAAGGAAAAATGAAGACACCCTTAGACTTACATGGGATACAATCAAAAGCAAAAATTTACAAGTGATCGGAGTTCCAAAACAGGGAGAAAAAATAGAAAACACAGACAGGATCATTGAAGAATTATTGCTGACAGAAAACTTCCCTAATATCATGAATGATGAAAAGCTGACCATCCAAGAAGCTCAACGAACCCCATATAGGATAGACCCCAAAATAAAAACACCAAGGCATACCATAATCACACTCATTAAAACCAAAGACAAAGGAAAACCCCGCGAGCAGCTGGAGAAAAACAAAAAGTCACATACAGAGGAGAAACAATAAGACTAAGCTCTAATTATTCAGGAGAAAACATGCAGGCAAGAAGGCAATGGGATGACATATATAAAACTTTGAAAGAAAAAAAAATTGCCAACCATGAATAATATATCCTACAAAACTTTTGTTCAAATATGATGGTGAAAATAGGACATTTCCAGATAAACAGAAATTAAGGTAATATGTAAAAACCAAACCAAACTTACAAAAATTATTAAAGGGAGTCCTTTGGTCTGAGAACAAACAACATCAGATCACAGCCAAAATCTAGGATGCAAGATTGTACTAGCCAAATACCAACCTGGGAAATGAACTCTCAAGAACTATCCAAAATCAAAACAATTGCAACAGGGAACCAGATAGATTAATCTGTAAATGACAACAACGTCAGAACAATAAAAGAGGGAATAAATGCCATAGGTATAGAACTCTACAATGGAGAGGAACGGAAGGTGATACCAAGTAACAATAGACTGGTTCAAACCTTGGAAGATAAGGGTAAATCTCAAGGTAACCACAAAGAAAGTTAAAAAAAAAAAAAAACTTATTCATCAAAATAAAAAAGAAAAACATAAAGTCTCAATAAAAACAAAAGAAATCCACAAACAAAAGGAACTCAGCATAGGACATTATGTTGAGTGAAATAAGTCAATCACAAAAGGACAAATATTGTATGAGACCACCACTGTAAAAATTCATGAAAAGTTTTATATGCAAAAAGAAACGATATTTGATGGTTATGAGGGAGGGGACGGGTGGGGATGGAAAAAAATACTTAATAGACAAAAGATAAGCTGTAACTTTGGTGAAGGGTAAGACAGTACACAATACTGGGGAAGCCAGCACAACCTGTACAAAGCAAGGCCATGGTAGCTCCTTAGACACATCCAAACTCCCTGAGGAACCAAATTGCTGGGCAGGGGGCTGTGGGGACCATGGCCTCAGGGAACATCTAGCTCAACTGGCATAATAGAGTTTATAAAAAAAAGTTCTATGCTCTACTTTGGTAAGTAGTGTCTGGGGTCTTAAAAGCCTGTGATCAACCATCTAGGATACTCCACTGGTCTCACCTCTTTGGGAGCAAGGAAGAATGAAGAAAACTAAAGATAGGAGGAAAAGATTAGTCCAAGGGACTAATGAACCACATCTACTGTGGCCACCACCAGACTGATTCCAGTACAATTAGATGGTGCCTGGCTACCACTACTGATTGCTCTGACAGGGATTACAATACAGAGTCCCAGAAAGAGCTGGAGAAAATTCAGAACAAAATTCTAACTCAAAAAGAAAGACCAGGCTTGCTGGTCTGACAGAGACTGGAGAAACCCTGAGAGTACGGCCCCCAGACACACTTTCAGCTCAGTAATGAGGATACTCCTGAGGTTCACCCTTCAGCCAAAGGTTGAACAGGCCCATGGAACAAAACAAAACTAAAGGGGCACACCAGCCCTGGGGCAGGGACTGGAAGGCAGGAGGGAATATGAAAGCTAGTAATAGAGAACCCACAGTTGAGAAGGGAGAGTGTGGACATGTCATGGGGTTGTTAACCAATGTCATACCACAATGTGTGTACTAATTGTTTGATGAGAAACTAGTTTCTTCCATAAACCTTCATCTTTAGTTCAATTTAAAAAAAACCAAAAAACTATCCAGTGGCTTCCCATTTTAGTTCAAATTGTTTTCAATGGTTAAAAGTCTCACTTGGTTTGCCCTTCCCCAATTCTTCTCCAAAATTATTTCTTACTACTCTCCAAAACTGGCCTCCTTGCTCTTCCTAGAACACATGTGCTTCTGCCTGAAGACCTTTGCCCTTGCTGAGGCTTATCCCTCAAATGCCCCTTCTCCAAATAGCCACAGATCTCATTCCTTCACCTCCTTTCACATTTTTAATGAAGCCTTTCGTGACCACCTATTTGAAATTTCAGTAGTATCTCACCTTCTTATTAATGTCTTCAAAGTATCGATCACCATTCCCTTGCGTCTCAACCATTTTGAAAATGTTTTACTTATTTTCTTTTTTATTTTATTTCCACTGGAATGTGAACTCTGGGAGGACAGAAATTTTGGCTGTGTTGTCTTAGCACCTAGAAAAATGCCTAGTAGTTATGCAATAGCTACTTCCGAGGAGATGAGCATTAATTGACCAGAAAAGAAACAATATCCCTGAACTAGCAAGACGATTAACATCAAAAATAAAGCAAGCTGACAAAAAAAAAAAAAAAAAACCCTTATCTTCTGGACTTTTTTGTCCTGTGGCAGAATTAAAGAGACTAGTTTTATAGAGAGGAGCCTTGGTGATGCAATGGTTAAGAACTCAGCTGCTAACTGAAAGTTTTGAGGTTCGAATCCAGAGACTCTGTGAGGGAAAAAACTGAGATCTGCTTCCATAAAGACTACAGCCTAGAAAACCCTATGAGACAGGTTCTACTCTGTCACCTGTAGTAGATATAAGTTGAAATCGATTTCATGACACCTAACAACAACAGTCTTTAGGAGTTTTTAGAAGATTAAATTAAACTGTAAAAAATCTTAAGAAAAAAAGAAAATGTTACATTTCTAATAGGATGGTATACACAACAAAGTGCTATATATAATTATGTCTTTTGAAAAAAAGAAAATTATAAATTTTACATAATTAAGGCAGTGAAGAGGATATTTGCCAATCTTTCATTTATAGTATTTTCTGTTTATGGGCAACCCAAATTTCAAGTATGTTAAAAATATAGTGATTTCTTCATAACACTGGCAATGGTAAATGTTTCCTATTGAGGAAAGTCACATTTTTTATGGGTTATCTCATGAAACTTCTTAATTTCCCTGTTTGGAAATAACATCAGCAACAAAAAATGGTATATATCCATTCAGAGCTGGAAACTTGAGGCCCAGAGAGAGAAAACAAGATGATATCAAAGGTCAAAAAGTAATTAATGACAATTCTGGTATCTCATGTACTCTTTACTAAAGCTGACAATAGCCACCCTATAGGACAGAGTAGAACTTCCCCACAGAGTATCGAAGGAGCAGCTGGTGAACTGGAACTGCCAACCTTTTGGTTAGCAGCTGAGCTTTTAACCACTGCCCCACCAGGGCTCCAAGTTGACAATAAAACCAAAAAACCAAACCCGCGAGTCGATTCCGACTCATAGCGACCCTATAGGACAGAGTAGAACTGCCCCATAGAATTTCCAAGGAGCACCTGGTGGATTTGAACTGCTGACCTTTGGTGAGCAGCCACAGCACTTTACCACTACACTACCAAGGTTTCCTCAAGTTGACAAGCTGACAATACTATCCCTGAAATCTGTCTCTATAATATTTGGGTTTTGTTATTCTTATTCCATTTTAGCAATTTAGTTCAGAAAGAAGAGTTCTCAAATTAGTTTAGCAACATAAATGTCATACACATAGAGATTTAAATTACAACATCTTAAATACCTTATTACGACAGCTGTTATCCTCATTTTTAGCTGAGGCTCAGGAATATTAAATATTTATTATGTAATAATTCAAGGGAAAGGACATGACTTTGTTTAAACTTTTAATGTCTAAATTCAAATGTACACATATGAAGGGTGTTTTGAGTTTCTTAGCTCCCAATTCTATATCTCACTCTCACCAGTGTTTCCTATAGTGTGAAGAGTCAGCATGTAGGGAGCCACAACTAAATTTTCCAGATAGCCCGGAAATAAATGGCCAAAGTGACCTTTGAAAATCTCAAAATGTGGTAGCAGCCATCACCTTCAGCATTTCTCTATTCTGAGATCTCATGGAACCCCAAAAGAACAATAAAATACAGAACTTTAAAACTTCCTCTCACTCTACTCTAAACTTACCATTTTATTTAAGGCTGAAACAGTGTTTTGTAGGTTGTATCAAAAAAGCTACTCCACTCTTGTAGAGTTTTCTACACTTGACTTCCCTGGTTCTCTCTGTCTCAGTTCTAGTCTAGTAATCATTGCAAACAGAGAAGCACTGTAGCAACTTATATTTATCAGCTTATACCTACCACAGAAACTCTGGTGGCATAGTGGTTAAGTGCTATGGCTGCTAACCAAAAGGTTGGCAGTTCAAAGCCACGAGGCACTCCTTGGAAACTCTATGGGACAGTTCTACTCTGTCCTATAGGATCACTAAGAGTCAGAATAGGCTGGACTGCAACAGGCTTTGATTTTTTATACCTACCACATGTCAAACATTGTTCTAGGGACTAGAAATACTTAGTTCTTATTCTCAAAGAATCCAGTGCAATAAGAGAGACAGACCTGAACAAGTAATTATGATATAGGGTGAAGAGTGCTATGACATTAGCCTGCAAAATGTGGTATCATATCGCGTTAGAAAACACCAATCCCAGACAGGAAACAAGAGGAGACTTGTGAACAAAGACTTTAGGAACAGCCAGAGAATGTTAGGTGGGGAAACACTGGCCAGAGCATTCAGGTAGATGGAAAGAGAAATGAGAGATGATGACAAGAGAGAGAATGGTGCCATCATTTTCTTATCACCCAACATCTAAACTTGGAGAAATGTTTTATGTCTACCCTGCTTTCTGCCTCATATTCTTCTAGTTACTAAACCTTGTTGATTCTTTATTCCTTTTGCCCCACTTCTTCTGCAGACCTTTATTTGATACCTCTTGCATGACTGCAAAAGAACCCCAGGTTGGTCATTTCATCTCAATCTGGCAACCCTCAATGGTTAACTCATAGACTACTTGATGAAAAATCTCTGTAAAACACCGCTTTCCAAATGTCAGCTTCCTATCAAAATAAAGGGAAGACAACAGGAGAGAGAAAAAAAAATGTACATTGGTTGGGGGGACTTCTTCAGGCTGGAATTTTAGAGTAAAGCTCAAACTTCTAAGAGAGGAGATCAAGGCTCACCAACAGGTTGGCTTCATCCTACCAGTTCAGCTTTATTTCCTGTTTAACTCCCAACAGGGTCTTCCACTGATGGCTGGTGACTAGTCTCTCTATCCACAACATGTCCATGTCTCCCACGTTGATTTTCCCAGGCTGTTTCTACCCACGCATATCAACGTACATATTGATACGCATACACACATGATAAGCATACACACCCATGCAAATTCCACCTTCTTTTACTCCATCTAAATCCTATTCATTCTTCAATATCCATCATAATTTTCAGCAAATTTTCCGGATCAAATTTCTCTCCTCCATCCAGGACATGTATAATCTCCTCTTCCAATTTTGTCTATCATTTGCTTATTCCATAAACATTTAAGTGCCTGCAATGCCTAGTATACTCTCTTAGATGCTATGTATGTAAACAATGTAGACAAGGTTCTCGCTTTCATGAAGTTAACATTCTTAATTTAAGGTTAATGGCATGCTGTCTCTGCAGTATTTTTCTAAGCACAGCCTTTTACATATATAGCCAGTTCTTACATACTCTAGGCTCCTATAAAGGGATTACATCAAACAGTTATTTTGTACTCTCTGTAATACCTAGTTCATAGGTTGCATCCAAAAAGGCAGGTGAATTAAACAGAAAAAAAAATGTACTTGGAGCTAAAATTTAGATGAAACAGTTTTCTCTTTATTCCTATTTCTTCACACTTCAAGAAATTTAATAATATAAAAGGTTGTATTTGAGTGCCAGGATTCAAAACAGTATTTCTTATAGATCATTATTTAAACTTAGGAATCAAATGACTTTGAAGGCCAATAGATGGCCGTATCTCTTTAAAGAATATAACCCTTCAGAAGTTTTCCAAATTTTATTAATATGCTTCTGCTAGGAACTTTTGTGGCTTTCTAGAGTCTAATCAAAATATTGTCCATTGCTTTTTCACTTGCAATAGAATTGTTTTAATATAATACAGACACAAACAAGCTAAATAATCTTTATTGTTCATTCAAAGGATATTTATAAATAAATCATGACTTAGATGTCTTTGTCTTCTGTGTTATTGTTAAATAACCTAGCAGCTTTGGGAACTATGACTAGAATTAATATAAATTCTATAAATATAAAAAAATATATATATATAAATTAATATAAACACATTATATTGGTCAGAGTTGTGAAAAAATATGTTAGAAAATCTGAACCAATACTCTAGCTCATCAATAAAGCAAAACTAGGCATCAATCACTATTCTGATATAGGTTTTGTTTTGTTTGGACCCTACATTTCCAGAGTCGCCATCCCTTAAATTATTGTTTAAATTTCGGCACAGCGAATTGCTTTTATATGGCCTTTTTAGCTATGGTCTTGTAACGCCCACAGAATGACTGGTTGGGACTATACAAATAAGATGTGTAAAACCCTTTTAGAGACTGGATAGTTTGTTCTGACTATGCAAATAAAGTGATTGTGGTCTACCAAAGGAATTGGTCAGTTTTGCCATCCTACTTGGCTTAAAAGGGTTAATTTCACAGAGGTTCAAGGGGATCTCACTACCATCAAAAAGAAGAATCTGGACCAGAGCACATCCTTTGAATCAAGGACCCCAGGGTCCCTGGACTGAGAACCTCCTAGACCCAGAAGAAAGAGCAAACACTGAAGATGGCAAAAGACAGTGGTGAGCCTCCCTGGCCCATGGAGCAAGAGCTGAGTGTCTTTGTGCGGAAGGCTTGCCTGAAGAGTTAATAGAGCTGTAATGCTTGCTCAGAGCAAGAGAGGCCTGAGTGCTCTCCAGGGGTTGCATGCCTCCTGCTCTGGGTGGCCGGGGCCCGGGATAGCATGGTGGCAAGAGAGCCCCGCAGGCCCATGTAGAGCTTGGCAAGGCCCAGCGAGGCCCAGTGGCAGAGCAGAAGCTTCGTTGCAGCATGGTGGTAGCTGGAGGCAGCACGTGACCTGAATCACAGCATTCCTGCTCAGTGACATAAGAATGCACGTGGGTAATTTGGAGAAAGGTAAGCATTTCCCCTTTGGGAATCTGTTGTTACTATGTAATGTTTGCTTTCTATCAATAATAATAATGGCTTTCACTTTGCTGACACTCTAAGTGTGTCATGTGTCTGGCTCCATCACGAATGAACGTAGCCCCCGAGGAGCTGATGCCAGTGTGTGTACTTGTCTCATTCCTAGCAGTCTTATGGCTGCCTGGAAGTTTGAGGCACAGCCTGCCTGCATGTGTGATGCAGACAGACAGGCTTGTACATACAATAATGCTAATGGCCTTGGGCAAATATTTCAAAATAATGATATTATTTGGTCCAATATGTTAACTGCTTTTCAAAGGTGCCGGAAAAAAAAAAAAGAAAGTTGAAAGTTAAGGCAGTATTGAAATATGGCCAACAGCTAGCTTTAGGGTGTTGAAACACACATGCACACACATACGTAAATACGCACGTACACACACACACGCTCAAATACACATATTTCCATTCATAATAGAAAATAAATGTTGGAAACAAATATAAAAGACAATCTATAAAGTGTTACTCCCAGTAATACCCCTCATACATAAGCGCGTTTGTTTCCCAAACTATTGTTAAGTGTTCTTACTCAGTAAACCATGATGAATTTAAAATATACTTATTATAAAAAGGAATAAACCTCTCAGCCTCAATATTCACAATTTTACTTTAAAGGTAAACACACCTTCCCTTTTTTATTTTTTCCTCTCATGACCAGATTCATGGGACTATCTCTGGGCCTGTTGCTCTCTCTGACATCTCTAGAACTCTCCTGGGCCTGATTTTATGAGCTTGTCCTTCTCAGCAAAGAAGCCCACTTCCAAAGCCAACAAGCAAACGATTAATTGTTTCTGGTTCCCTTATGACTAGAACTTAAACAGCATTCCTCCCACAGCCAACGTGATTCTTTTGGCAGGGTTGACTGTCTTTTCTTCGCCATGGTATCTATCTAGAACTCTTCACTAGTATTCTAAACCACATACGCTGTAGTATTTGACAAGGCTCTAGAATGTAAAAGGAAAATACATGTAAGAGAAAACAGTCACCTCAGAGCAAAGTATTGAAAGAATATGGGGTCAAAAATTATAAAGTCAAGATTATTCCTAATGTAAAGATTCTCAGCCTCATTTGCATATTAGAGTCACCAGAAACATTTTTCAAACCCCGTGCCCAGGCAGCACTCTAGAACAATTAGATCAGCCCCTTAGGGGATTCCAGTGTGCGGCCAGGGTTGACAATCACTGCGTGTGATGGTTAAGGCTGCGCGTCAGCTTGGCTGGGCTGTGATTTTCAGTGGTTTGGCAGTCCTAAGGTGTTGTGATCACCTCCATGATGGGATCTGTTGTGAGCAGCCAATCAGTTGAAAGAGAGTTTCCTTGGGTGTGTGGCCTGTATCTAATGTAAGTGGACATTCTGGCAAGCCTCAGGGAGGCTTTTGCTCACTCCGGATCCTGCAGCTGGCACCAGTTCATCTGACCTCCAGTTCTTGGGACTTGAGCTACCGCTTACCCACGATCTTGCCTGCCAGTCTTGGGGTTCATCGATCTTTGCAGCCTGTGCGCAAGAGCCCTGCTCTCTGGCCTGCCAATCTCGGGCTTGATAGCCCCTGCAGCTAGGTCAATCAGGAGAAACCTTTATCCTGACCTACAGACTTGAGGCGTTCCAGTCTGCAACCACATGAGCCATTTCCTTGATATAAATCTCTCTGTTACTCTCCCTCTGTCACTCTCTCTCTATATATACGTATGTACGCTTTACTGGTTTTACTCCTCTAGAGAACCCAGCCTAAGACACTGCACTAGCCCCAAGAAGGAGGTAACAACTCGTGCAAAATGTGAAGGAAATCTCTTGTTCTTTGTTGGAAGGAAAGGGTAGCTAAGAGGGGAAGCTAGACAATATGTTGACCTTTCCTCAGATAGGAGGAAGGTCTGGGAGGACAGAGGAAGAGGATACCTTTGCCTCTATAGATAAAATTCCAAAGGCCAGAAATAGAGATTTCTGCGCTATAAGAAAGTTTACAGTAGTTGAAGGAAAATTAAGTAAGGGGTAAAAGAAATACAAAGTAACATTAAAAAGATTTCAGTCTCAAAATAGCTAGGATTACTTGGCACAATGTTTATTGGTGACCGACAATTAGCGATATATTTTCCTTTTCTTCAAAATGAGTTGTCTAATTATTACTAATATCTCACAATGTGCAACAACCAGCCTAGCTATTTTTCTTTTTCAAAGTGTTTTGTTTTGTTTTTTACACTGTTAGTTAGATCAGCATGCCTTTTGTCTAAAACAGTTCAAAACACCAAAGCAGTTGTTTTTTGTCTGATGCTTCTCATTATAGAGATACACACTTTATTCAGCATGAGAATCTTGAACATTTTTTCAGTGGATATGAACATTTCCATTTTTTGTTCATGGAAAATAAGTATTTTAGAAGGAATCATAAACAAAAATTAAGCACTGACAGTGTGAATGTGAGTGATAAAGATAAAATCCAGCAATAGTTTAGCCCTTAGTTTGACTATTGAATTTTATTTCCACTATTTTGATATATAAATGCGTAAGTGTGAAAACATGTATGTTGTATAAATATATATTATTATGATTTTGCTGCTTAATTTCCTATTTAAAATGTTAAAATTCATTTCCTTCAGGGGGATTGTGCTATGGTGAATTTAAAACTGATCAAGAGCGAAGTTAAAAAAAAAAATTGTGCTACGCAATCAATCAATTCTGCTCAACTAAAATAATTTCTTATGATGTTTCATAGTAACAGGCTCCTTATTTTCAGCTTAGATAAGACACTAAGGCTCTATTACAGGGATGGAAATACCCATTGACAACTTTCTCCTTATTCCTATTGAATGCATAGCTCACACCACGGTATTTACCATTGATGTTTCCAATACTCTGTATCTTGGCAGTAAGTTCTGTGAGGGCAAGAACTTCATAGAGAGCTACGTGCATAAAAGAATGCTAACAAGCTATGGTGGAAAATGTCAAGAGGCCTGTGTTGGAGGTCTACATCTACCATTCACTAGCTACTTGACTTCAGACATACCACAACCTTCTTGAGCTTTTGCTACTTATTAATAAAAAAGTATTAATAGAATTAAAAATTAAAAATAATGCAAAAAAGATAGTGCAGAACCATCCTTTAAAGAGTTGGAAATTAACGCTTTCTCTTCCTTTGCCTATTCTTTAAATGTCAGTGATTCTAGGGGGTCTGAGTGGTCTCATTTTCTTTTTAACCTAAAACACACTCTCCCTATACAATTACATCAACTGCCAAAGCTTCCATTATCCACTCTAAGCTTTGCTACCTAAATTTGTTGAATAAATGTGTCAATTGATAAAAACCAGCTATACTTGCTTCCCAGATTTTTCTCCTGAAAGCCACACTTATGCACCCAACTTCTTATCATAAATCCTCACCTGTCTGTCTCAGTGATCCAAAATTCCAGAAGTCCAACAAAAGTCATCTTCTCACCAACCATGCTTCTTTTCTCATGTTCTCTGTCTTTGCGATTATCTTTCACTGCAGGAAAACCAATCCCTGGATAAACCAGATCCGTAGATCAACTCTATACCAATAAATCAATTGCTGTGGAGTTGATTCCAACTCACGGCCATCCCATGTGTATCAGAAGAGAACTGTGTTCCATGGGGTTTTCAATGGCTGGTGTGCAAAAGTAGATAGCCAGGCCTTTCTTCCAAGGCACCTTTGGGTGAACTCAAACCTCTGACCTTTTGGTTAGTAGCCAAGCATGTTAGCCATTTGCACTACCCAGGGACTTCCAGCTGTTTCTATGGGTCTGCAACTGGGCATCTGAGTGCTCCAGAAGAAAATTACGTGATTTGATATTACAATAATTTTAATCATTGCCAACCTCAGCTGGGCCATTATGCTGTTTTGCATATCCTTCTGGGGTATCCTATTTGTATCCTAGGTGAAGTATATTTAAGAAATGCTGGTACTACAAGGTTAAACAGGTTTATTTACTGAAGGAATTCTCAGTCTTTAATAAATTAATGAGCACTGTGAATTTTCAGGAAACCCTGGTAGTGTAGTGGTTAAGAGCCACGGCTGCTAACCAAAAGGTCGGCAGTTCGAATCTACCACATGCTCCTTGGAAACCCTATGGAGCAGTTCTGCTCTGTCCTATAAGGTCGCTAAGAGTCAGAATCAACTGGACGGCAAAAGGTTTTTTCTGGTGAAGCTTCAAGGGGGTGGAGGAATTATAATGTGCATCATTTCCCAAACTTATTTGCCCGTGCAACCATTTTCCATGAAGCACCTTTCAGAGAAAATGTCCTCAGACCCTCTTTTGATGAGTTCTGGTATATCAGACTCAGGATGCATTCTGACGCTGACAACCCCAGCCCTGTGACCTTGACCAGAGACTTAACTTCCTGGGTCCTTGCTTCACCTTCACCTTCACTTCACAAGGAATGTTTTGAACTTAGAAGAATAACTTGCTTTACATTCAAGTAACTCCTAATAACTTTTTGTCAAATCAATCGAACCCAATTAGTTTCTTCTTAATTTGATAAGGTATTGTTATCTCTAATTTAAAAAGAAAGCAAGCAGGGTCCTGAAAGATTAAACATAAGCTCAGGAAATATAGCTATGAAGTAATAGAGGTAAAGACTTTTTTTTTTATAGTACTTTAAGTGAAAGTTTACAAATCAAGTCAGTCTCCCATACAAATACTTACATACACCTTGCTATGTACTAGTAGCTGCTCTCCCCCTAATGAGACATCATACTCCTCCTCTTCACCCTGTATTTCCCGTGTCCATTTAACCAGCTCCTGTCCGCCTCTGCCTTCTCATCTTGCCTCCAGACAGGAGCTGCCACATAGTCTCAAGTGTCTACTTGAGCCAAGAAGCTCACTCCTCACCAGCATCATTTTCTGTCTTATAGTCCAGTCCAATCCCTGTCTGAAGAGTTGGCTTTGGAAATGGTTCCAGTCTTGGGCTAACAGAAGGTCCAGGGGCCATGACCTCCAAGGTCCTTCTAGTTTCAGTCAGACCATGGAATCAGGTCTCTTTACGAGAATTTGAGGTCTGCAACCCACTGCAATCCTGCTCCATCCTGGATTCTCTGAAGTGACAGAGTTAAAGATTTAAATGTTGTGTTATAATAACCAGGTCAATATTCCTGCCTCTGCATTAAGATTTGTCGATCTAGGATTGTTAGCATGGGAAAAAAAAAAAAACTTGGGTGAATAACACCAAAAAAAAAAAAAAACTATGGGAAAGATCACTCATTTGTTCTGAGTTAAAAGCTAATTTAAATCAGTGGGAAGTCAAAATTAACAGATACTTTCAAAGAAATACGGTTTTGTTTTCTACTATTTTGCGTACATATGAAATAACTTGAACAAATAACGTTTTTAAGTTACACTTTTTTGGCCTTATTAGAATAATTTATAATAAAAATATTACCTATTTTCTGCAGTCTTCCAAGTATATGAAAATAAAATCTCTTCCCTTAGAATTGTCTTTATGTGACTAATTTCTTTAAGGAAGTTTTATATCATGAAGTAAACTTCAGCCCTATTTCTGTGTAATAATAATAAGAATGATGATAATAGCTAACATTTCTTGAGGATTTACTATGTGTCATATACGGTAGGGAAGGCTTTAAAAGTATTATCTTATTTAGCCTTTTCACAACCAACATCTGAGATAAGTTATTATTATTCCATGTGAGTTTTGGAAAACTATGTAACCTCCCCAAGCCACAAGCTAGTAGGCAAAACTGGATTCAAACCTCTGACCATCAGCAACAGATTCTTAACTAACACACTGCAGTAATTTCTCAGTAAAATAATACCTAATAAATGTAAGCCACAACATAAAAATAAGGAAGACTACCCAAGGCAGGGAAACCCTGGTGACATAGTGATTAAGAGCTCGGCTCCTAACCAAAAGGTTGGCAGTTCGAACCCACCAGCCATTCCTTGGAAACCCCTTGGGGCAGTTATCTTCTGTCCTATAGGAAAGCTATGAGTCGGATTCTAGTCAACGGCATTTTTTTTTTTTTTTTTTTGGTCCTAGGGAGGAGCTTGTTATATATAGCAAATATGCCACAGTCTTCTCAAGAAATCATAAAATTAAATAAATTTGTGTATTTTTGAAAGGGGTTGAATTAAATCCTTTCTAAAACATCTCCCAAATGAAGAAGGTCAGGATTACACCCCTTGTCTATTGGCATGACAGAAGACATCTCAAAGCCCACTCACCTAACAAGACTATAACTTATGATGACTTGAGGCCTCCCATGTAAAATCATCCTCAAATTTCTGTCCCAGTCAGAGGAAGAGAGTGAGGGTTTAAGATGATCCCAAGGTTTTTGTGGGGGCTGCCTCTGGGGTATAACCTGCATGTAATATGCCCATCCTAGGCCTGTACTGGAAATCCTGGTGGCATAGTGGTCAAGAGCTCAGCTGCCAACCAAAAGGTCAGCAGTTTGAATCCACCAGGTGCTCCTTGGAAACACTATAGAGCAGTTCTACCCCATCCTATAGGGTTGCTATGAGTCAGAATCAACTTGTTGGCAATGGCTTTGGTTTTGGCTTTAGGCCTATATAGATGACTGCTCCAAATTCCTTCAAACCCTGCTATTCTGTGATTCTACCAGGTAACTAAACTACTCCCTAGGTATGAGGTAACAGCTCTTCTAGGAAACACATTGCTGCTTCAAGCTTTCAAATTACCAATTAGTGTACTGAAGATGAAGTGTAATATCCTAAAAGACTTAGTGTTCCAGAGAGCCAGCAAGGTGTTTCTTATTCACCTTGAGGGCTGGCTGGTGGAAGTTACCTGTCTAAGAACCAGTACACCATTTTAAAATATGCATCCTGAGAGTAAAATTGGGTTCACTCACCTTTGTCTAAAACTGTAGCAAAACTTCCTATGAAAAAAGAAATAAGCCACAGTGTGTTCATGAGGAAAAGTGACATTATCTGAAGAAAACTAATTGGAAAAATTTTACTTTGCCTGAAAATTCCCTGAAGGTACCATTTATCAAACAAATTTATGTCCTGAGCTCTTATGATACTCTCCAAATAGTGAGCTGTTAATTCACTGCCTTATCTCCCTAAACTCACTAATCTTTTTCTTTTTTTCATATTTTACTTTCCCTCGAATCATGTGGTAAAATGTGAGACAATGAGAGCTGTGTGTAACTGCACTACACCTGGTGCTCCTAAGCTTATCCACTGATGCACTCACGGTTCCTTCTGGTCTGTTTACCTCACTGTCATCCCTGAATTCAGATCCTTGCCCATATTCCTTTATTGACTTCTCTGCCTCTGGTGGTCCCATCCATACCTCATGCCACTCTGAGGCACACACATAGATAAAGGGCCCAGTTAAACTTGACTTCAACAAATTGAAACACACATAAAGTAGAATATGATGCATCTATTAAAAAGGATGAGGTAGAGGTATATGTCCATAATATACATTTAAACAAAAAAATCAGATTGTAGAAAATGATTTGGTGTGGTATAATATGGTATATTATGTCTTTATTCTATAAGAAAATTAGAAGGAAAAAAAAAAGCCAAAAACGGTTCAGAGTAAATTTACTTTCTGGTTTATATATTTTTGTATTATTTGAAATTTTAACAGTGAGTATATACTGCTTTTGCAAAAAAAAAAGACTTCGAGGGGAGCAAATTTCAAGATAAAATTAATTATTATTAAGGAACATGGCTGTAATGCCTAAATTTATTGTTTTCAAGCGTCTCACTGGCTGCTATCAAGGTTGTTAGAGCTAAGGCCATGAAGGTAGCAGATGATTTCCCCAGGTCATGCTTGCCAATAATTCAGCAAATGCTTGTTGAGGAATGTCTGTATGCCAGCACTGGGGATGTGATAGTCTCAAGAGTAATACAAGCCTTCTCTCCCAGAGCTTCAGGATAAAATGGAGATGCACAATAGTAAACACAAAATTTCAATATGGTGTGTTCAAGCACCATTGTGAGGAAAAGAATGTCAAAGACACACACAGAGGGTCTCCTGGCCCTTCTTCATCCTGAATCCATGTTTTGTTGGCCCTCGTGAGTCTTAACTGAATCCAGTAGTCAGCCATTTTGTACAATATTAAGTGTGTTGAGTACTTACTAGGTCTCAGTACTGTCCTAAACACTTAATAAGTATTATCTCGTTCAATCTTTCAACAACCCAATGAAACTGGTATTATTACTATCTCTTTTAACAAATGAGATAACTGAGGCAAGAAAGTTTACATAACTTACTTAAGAACCCACAGTTAGTAAGTGGCAGACATAGTATTCCATCCCAGGCAGTCAGGTTCCACAGTCCACATTCTTAGCCATTCCACTAAACTGCCCCCATATTTTTCTTTACCTGTATCACTGGGGGAGTCCCTGGGTGATACAAATAGCTAACACCCCGAGCTGCTAACCAAAAGGTTGGAGGTTCAAGTCCACCCACAGTTGCCTTGGAAGAAAGGCCTGGCAATCTACTTCCAAAAAAATCAGCCATTGAAAACCCTATAGAGCACAGTTGTACTCTGACACACATGAGTCACCATGAGTCAAAACTGACTGAAGGGCAACCTTTTTTGTTGTTGTTGTTATCTTTGGTGTATTCTCTAAACTGTTCCAGTCATTTACCAAAGGCATTCATCTGTTTAGCCAATAAACAGTTATTAAATATTTACCAGGTACAAAAAAAAAAAAAAAAAAAAATTTTTTTTTTTTTTTTTTTAGGTACAAGGCAGTGGAAAATCATAAACATAAAGCTATAAAGAAGAAACTGTCCCTACCCTGGAAGGAATTTGGATTCAACCTTGGGAAATGGATTACTTAGGAGGCAAGGTCAATACGATTCCATCAGAGACAACACCGAACCGCCCAACTTTGGGGATAGACAAGAAAACATTCTCTCAGTGTTTAATCTTCCTCCAACATGTGAATGGTGACCAGGAGTTAGCCAGGGAAGCGTCTTTGGGGCAGAGAGAAGAAATGTCCATGAGCATGAGCAACAGGGAGAGCTTGCCATATTTTTGAAGGACAATGAGTTGGTGACTTGTGGAGCCTGATTGTGTTTGGAACAGGAGGGACGACAAGAGATAGGGCTGGAGAGGAAAGCAAACCATGTATCAGATTATGGAAGGCTTTGTATGCCTTTTACCTCTAGAAAAGGAGGAGCCATTGAAGGACTAAAGAATTTTAATTAAATTTGTGACACACCAGAACTATGTTTTGGGGAAATAACTTTGACTACATCACTTCCCATCTTTATAATATCAATATTTGGCCAACTTCTGTGTTTCAACATAGAAAAAAGCAAACCTCTGTCCCTCTTTCCCTTATTAAGTTGTAGAACTTCAACATGGATCCAGAATAATTGCCCTTGATACAAGTATTCCCTAAAAATGTTGTACTATAATACTGAGAAACAGTTTTAATTCTCTTGGAATCCAGATTTCTGGGGTCCATGGAGTTGGGGTAACCCACCCAAACCATTTCCCTGAGGTGATCTTTTTAACCCTGAGCATTGAGAACATTGATTTCCTAAAGTCACCTTTTAAGTCACACAATAGCGTAGGAAGTAACTTAGTAAGATCACTTGCCCTTGGGCATTGTGCTGTTTTGAAGAGTTATCTATGTGCCCTCAGTTTCAAGAAACAGAAATTCCAGGGTCTAACTGGAAGTTGTGTTTTAGGGTAAATTGTTATTATGTAAACATCATCCACTATCCCTTTTCCATGGCAATGTCCATATGATGGGGCATAAGAATCTGTGAAACTTCTGTTCTCGTTGGAACCCTTTGACTCTTTAGTCAAAAGTATTGCCCAATTTGCAAATTATGTATTAAATAAACTTCAAAATATCTATATTATTGGCTTAATATGATATTTATTTTAACAATACAGTTAGTTATAGCTTGCAAATTCCCTATTTCAACTTTTTCCTTCTGTTTCACAAAGCAAAAACAAGTAGGATGAGAAAACTGTTTCTTTGGATGAGATGAATGGAAGTATTCTTAGTTTTAATGCTAATCTCCTGGAATATTTGGCTTTTCAGAAAAATATTATCAAATAACAAAACATTGCAAAAGACAAAATATATTAACTTAATAACTCAGTTCAATAACCTAATACCTGTACATAATTTAAGATTTTAATGGCATTCCAATTCCACCCCCCGACATTCTTTTTAAACTGAATTTCAAAACACAATACTTCTGTGCCTTCTTTAGGTTTCAGAAACCACTCCTCTACTGTGTTTTAGTGACTAAACTTTTTTTCTTTTTTCCCTCTTATATGAATCACTGTAAAAAGGGCATGGAGGCAGTGTCTGACCCACAGTCCCTGCCCCCCTCCTCTCTCTCTCTCTCTCTCTCTCTCTCTGACTCCTGCTTCCAAAAGTTTCTCAGTGCAGGGATCCTGAGTTCAAAGGACTCACTCTCTGCCCCTGGCTGTTCTTCCTTGGTAGTAGTAGAATCCTCATCTCTGCTCTGGAATTGGCTCTCTTTTAAGGCAAAACCAACAAATTCCCTTGGTAAGCCACAATTACCCTATCACACAGTCACCTAGGTGGGAGCTACAAGACCATGGCTAGAAAGGCCACACACAAAAGTAATTAGTCACACTGCACTCACATATATAGTACAGCATATTATATAAAAAAAAAATAACAGCATATTTTATACATATATATAATTTGCCTTAACTTGCAGAAGGCATTGAAAGTAATTTCCTACAAAGATATATTTATATGTTATATTTATATCTTATCTTTATATTTATATATATATATCTTTGTAGGAAATTACTTTCAATGCCTTCTGCAAGTTAAGGCAAATTATATGTATGTATATAATAATCTTAATATAAACTTGATGGCAATAGGTTTTTTTTTTAATACACTCTATAAAACACACATTGTTGTTGTTGTTCCTGTGTGCCCTCAAGTCGATTCTGACTCATAGAGACCCTATATGACAGAGTAGAACTGCCCCACAGGGTTTCCTAGGCTGTCATCTTTACAACAGCAGATCTCTAGGTCTTTCTCCCATGGAGCATCTAGTGGATCGGAACCACCGCCCTTCAGGTTAGCAGTTGAGCACTTAACCATTGTGCCACCATGGCTCCTCAAACAAATACTAGTGTACCCTGTACTATCACAAATAATATATAGGAAACTAATATAACTTTGAAACTCCTCTTGTACTCCTCCTCACATCAGTCTTCCTTTTACCAGAATGGCTACTATTCTCACATTTTTCATTAATTACTTTTTGCTTTTCTGAATGGTTATAGTATTTATGGAGAACTACGCCCTTAACTAAAGCCCTGGTGCTGCAGTGGTTAAGAGCTCGGCTGCTAACGAAATAGTGGGCAGTTCCAATCCACCAGCCGCTCTTTGAAAACCCTGTGGGACAGTTCTACTGTGTCCTATAGGGTCGCTATGAGTGGGAACATACTGGATGGCAACGGGTTTGGTTTTCTGCCTTTAACCTGTGAAGTTTGGCCTAATTTGGGGAAGTTGGTGTCCGAACTCATGGCACAAATCCTGTCAAAAACGATGTGAATAAGCTTGGAAGCTGATTCCACCCCCAATTTGAGCCTTCAGATGAGACCACAGTCCAGGCCAACAGCTTAAATGCAGCCTGAGATACCTCGAGCCACGTGCACTCAGCTAAGCTTCACCCAGATTCCTGATCCACAGAAACTGTATGATACTAAACTTTTTTTGTTTGTTTTGTTTGTAATTGCTAACTTTGGAATCTGGTAATATAGCAGCAAATAATTAATGTAGATTTTGCTGTTTGGCAATACAAAACTAATATACACTTACCTCAGATCACCAGACAATTCTGCTCTTGGTTATCTGATCCCTGAGTCTGGATGGTTTATCAGCCAATATCAATGATACTTTCAAGGTTAACTCTGAAGTTTCTGAACCAGTAAAGCAGAATGACCAGAATTGATACCCTCAATGATAACTGCTTAAAGAAAAGGGATTATAGCAGTAATAATAAAGTGATAATTATAATTTATATAGAGTTTTAGAGTTTACAGAGCAATTTCACACAAATGGCCATCTTTTATTTTTAAAAATAACTCTATAACTTTGGTTATTATCATTTTAATTTTAAAGATGACGAAGTTGCATAGCAAAAAAGCTAGAGACAGGCCCAAATTCATCCTCTAATTAGTGGCAAAACAGGCCTTGAGCCCTCGCCTTCTGATTCCACAATGCATGCTCACCACCTCTCTGGAGTTTTCCTGGTTTGACAGGGGTGGTCACGGTCTGTGGTTGTAGAGATCTGGAGACGTAATTGTAAAATACCAGCTGTTACTTGATCTCTTACAAATTACAACTACGACAGCTCTGAGGATGCACTAGCTTGTGTAGGTTAAGATGACTGATAACTAAATGTTTCTGTACCGTGAAAACAAAATTGTGAGGCTTTTTTAACACACCAAAATAATAGTATACGAGCACTTTATTTCACTTTTTGATGTAGAAGAAAAAAAAAATCCAAATTCAGAGCCATAATGTTTTGCTTCTGACTGTAAAACTGGAGGTGTCCGAAAAAGAGAAGTTTCCTGAATACAACTGAATGCTTTGAAAGCCAGAGTAGCAGGGATGGGGGTTTCGGGACCATGGTTTCAGGATACGCCTAGGTCAATTGGCACAACAAAATGTATTAAGAAAATGTTCTGCATCCCACTTTGGTGAGAGGCATAGGGGGTCTTAAACATTAGCAAGAGGCCATCTAAGATGCAGCAATTGGCCTCGACCCACCTGGAGCAAAGGAGAATGAAGAACACCAAAGACATAAGGTAATTATGATCCCAAGAGACAAAAAGGGCCACATAAGCCAGAGACTACATCACCCTGAGACCAGAAGAACTAGACTGTGCCTGGCTACCACCAATCACTGCCCTGACAGGGAACACGACAGAGATTCCCTGATAGAGCAGGAGAACAGTGGGATTCAGACCTCAAATTCTCATAAAAAGACCAGGCTTAATGGTCTGACTGAGACTAGAGAGACCCTGAAGGTCATGGTCCCTAGACCCTTTGTTAGCCCAAGACTGAAATTATTCCCAAAACCAAATCTTCAGACAGGGATTGGACTGGACTATAAGAGAGAAAATGATACTGGTGAAGAGTGAGCTTCTTGGCTTAAGTAGACAAATGAGACTATGTGGGCAACTCTTGCCTGGGGGCTAGCTGAGAAGGCAGAGGGGAACAGAAGCTGGTTGAAAGGAACATGGGAAATACAGGTGGAGAGGAGGAGTGTACTGTCTCATTAGGGGGAGAACAGCTAGGAGTACATAGCAAGGTGTGTTTAACTTTCCGTATGAGAGACTGACTTGATTTGTAAACTTTCACTTAAAGCGCAATTAAAAAAACAAAACTAGAGGTGTCTAAAGATATGGTAGAAAAAAATATGATCACATCTTCTTTCATTTTTTGCCACTACAGTTATTGTAAAATATTCAGGGCTCCAATTTGCCTCAACTTGCAGAAGGCATTGAAAGTAATTTCCTGCAAAGAAAGAGAACACAGCAGATTATCTCTATCACATACATCAAAATAATGCAGCGTTCCATTCTCAAGTTAAAATAGACCTAAGAGACACTGCGGTTTTGGGTAGGAAGGGATTGAAAAAATCAACAGAACACACCTCAGGCCAAAAAAAATGTTTTCTCAAATAAAACTTTCTAAACGCTTCTATTAAGTTTGTAAAGTCTAATTATTTCAGAAGACAGGTTAACAAAAATGTTTTATGTTTGACTTACATTTCCCATTTTTTTTTAACGTTTACTTTTTCATGGGTTTTTAATAGTCATTTTGTGCCACCGGGGCTCCAGTAGTACTTTTGCTAGTGATGTTTAAATGCTGTTTCCTTTTTTTCATGAAAAACCTACTAGAGTCATTGTCATAAAACAAATACTGGTATTTTAAACGTTTTAAGATATTTTTAATTTTTTTTTTTTTTCAGATTAGAGAAGTTTACACCTGCAAAGGTTTGGGTGGAAACTTGAAATTCATTCAGTTAAGCAGTTTGTGCTTATATGGCAATTTTAAGGGACAAATTTGTCTATTCTTCGAGTGCTTTTATCATTGCATATTTTTGCATAAAAATAGAATTTACATTTTTAAGAGTTCATCTGTTTCTTATTCATCTTTGCTTAAAATCATAATGCATTGTTTATAACATCATAGTCCTTTCCACTGGAAGCAAATCTCACGTCATAAACGGCCATTAAGATTTCAAGGGAGCAATAGTAAGCATGGGCGGCAAATAAACTCCCATCAAAAGCAGCTTTGTTTACAACAGGGTCGCACCACATTTGACAGGACAGTCATCATTTTACACCTGCTTTTTTTCAGCAGCTATCCAACACATTTGACATTTCTAAAGGCGATACGTAATGCCTAATTAAATGGATGCTGGTTCATTTTAACACCTTCCGAGGAAAAGCCTTAATTCTTGGTTCTCTAAGAAAACCATCTCTTCCCTTCAGAGCTGAAAAAGGAATTTGCTTTGACTCCTTAAAAAACAAAAACAAAAACATTGCTGTCCAGTCAATTCCGACTCAGAGCAACCCTACAGGACAGGGTAGAACTGCCCTCATAGGATTTCTAAGAGTGCCTGGTGGATTTCAAACTGCCAACGTTTTGGTTAATAGCTGAACTCTGGGAAAAATTTCTGCTAAAGGGTCATATACTCAGTTAGGGGCCCTGGTGGTGCAGTGGTTTAGAGTTTGGCTGTTAACCAAAAGGTTGGCAGTTTGAATAAGCCAACCACTCTTTGGCTACCCTATGGGGCAGTTCTACTCTGTCCCATAGGGTCGCTATGAATCTGAGTTGACTCAACAGGAATGGGTTTTGGTTTTTATATTCAGTTAATTGCAGTTTTGAGCATAAAGTTAGATTGGATTTTTCTGCACGTCTTTCTAAAACACACATCAGATCATGTCAGTGCCCTTTGCATGTCTCTTCAATATTTCTCCCACCATCTCAAGACAAAGTTTGAATTCTTCTGCATGACAAGCATATGAGCACCTTCATAATTTGACCCCTGAGTATCTGTTACCATCTTTCACCTCCATTTCCCTCCTCTACCTCCTCCAACAGTTTTTTTTCTAGCCACACACTGAAAAAAGCCAAACCTGCTGCCAGTGAGCCCATTCTGACTCATGGAGAGTCCATGTATGCAGAGTAGGACTGCTCCACAGTGTTTCAAGAAAGTAATCTTTAAGGAAGCAGCTCACCAGGCCTTTCTTCCCCAGTGCCACTAGAGGAAAACCTGGTGGCATAATGGTAAAGTGTTATGGCTGCTAACCAAAAGGTTGGCATTTCGAATCCGACAGGTGCTCCTTTGAAGCTCTACGGGGCAGTTCTAATCTGTCCTCTAGGGTTGCTATGAGTCGGAATCAACTCAACGACAGTGGGTTTTGGTTTTACCACTAGTGGGTTGGAACTGCCAAACTTAAGGTTAGTAGTCAACTGCAAACTTCTTGCACCACACTTCCAGTCACTGGCTTACAGTTTATTTCACACTGCAAATTCTATCCCATTTTCCATAGCTTTTAAAGCATTTGTTTCTCAGTGAACTGTTCTTTCCTCAGCCTTACTTTGGTTACCTGGTAAATGCTTTCCAGGGCTTAGCATGAATGCCATCCTTTTCTTGAAGCATTTTTGATCCGTGGCAGAATATGTTATTTCCTCCTTTGTTTTTCCAGAACACTTTATTTAATGACAGTATTTAACAAACTGGGTTTGAATTATTTGTTTCTCAACTTATCTCTCCCTACTGCAAACTGAATTCCTTGAAGCTTGTCTCCAGGACATAGCAAATGGAAGAGAGTAAAGAGGTGATTATTGACTGAACAGATGAATGAAAGAAGGAAGCAAAGAAGGGAGATCTGTCTTCAGGGCTATTATTGTTGTCGCAGGCCGTGGAGTCAATTCTAACTCATGGTGACCCATGTGACAGAATAGAACTGCCCCATGGGGTTTCTTAGGCTGTAATCTTTACGGTAGCAGATCGCCAGGTCTTTTCTCCTGTGGAGCCACCGTGGGTTCAAACCACCAACCTTTCAGTGAGCAGCCCAGCACTTAACCATCAAGCCACCAGGGCTCCTTACTTCATGGTTAAAAGTATCTGATTATTTCTAAACAAACATCAGACTTGTGACCCACATTTTGATACAGAGATAAGAAAGAAATAATGTGCTATGAGTCTGCATTTTTCCTTACGTAAACATTAAAATGAACGCTTAATGTATCTTATGAAAGAAAAAGAGTATGTGAAGTGTCTTGAACAAGACAGATTTAACATTATCCTGGCTAACGTTTCTTGAACCTGTTTTATGTACCAGGTACAATTAGCATTATCTCATTTAATCATCATAGAAAGTTTATGCATTAGATTACTACTATTTCACAGATGATAAAATTGATGCGTGGCAAGAGGTTCGCAGCTAATAATTAGAAAGGAACTGAAACTAAACCCTAGGTCTTTCTGTTTTCAGAGCCTACCCTGCTACACAACAAGTCATCAGACAAGTTAGAAAGTAAAGAGAATCATCTATAGTTTATATATTAATAAAAATCGTTCCATAAATACTTCACTGTAAAAGTGACTTAAAATAAAATCTCCCCAAATATGGGCTATCCAAGTCGTATTTTCCTTTAATAAATTAGAAAGGCCCAGAGAAGGTGGCAGGCAGTATTTGTACCCTTGATTATTAAAAAAACAAACAAACAAGCCCACTGCTTTACAGTCGATTCTGACTCATAGCAACTGTATAGGACAGAGTAGAACTGTCCTGTAGAGTTTCCAAGGAGCACCTGGTGGACTCAAACTGCTGACCTTTTGGTTAGCAGCCCTAGCTCTTAACCACTATACCACCAGGGTTTCCCCCTTGATTACATCAATATCTAAAAAAAAGCTCTTTCTGTCCCTCAATATTCCCGTGAAAAAACAAGCATCGTATCATTTGCTACTTAGCCTACCTCATGTAAATATTGCATAAAATACTGAGTTCGTTTTTATGACAAATTTTAAATACTCAGGTTAAAGATTTTGATTCAGATAAATATCAACTGTGATTATTATTAGGAACAATATTATTTTGTCTTGTAAAAGCAAATGTTTGCTGCTTCGACTGGAGTTTAAATCCCAAGGATTGTTACCCTATAATTCCACTCCTGTGAATATTTCTTCTAAATGACTTGCACATAGACAAACCTTCTAAAGTTCAACTCAAATTTATGCATCTCTGACATATATAAACAGACACAATAGCTGCCATTAGATGACAGCCTTAAGTATCACTCAAAAGTTCCCTGCACACAAATATCCTTCAGGCAGATAAATGGCTTTTACAGAATTTCTTTTCTAGCAGGAAAATGACAGAGTGTGTTTCATTATGCTCATATCATGTAAGTGCAAAGAAAACCATAAACACCATCTACTTCAGTGGTTGTCAAAGGGTGGTCTCTGGATTAGCAGCATCAGCGTGGCCTAGGGAACTGTGAGAAATGCAGTTTCTTGGGCCTTCCCCCAAAACTACTGAATCCGAAACTCAACGGTGTGACTCAGCACTCTCTCTTTTAATGAGTTCTCCAAGTGATTCTGATGCACAATGGACTTTGAGAACAACTGACTTTGCTCTGCTCTTATTTCCCAGGTGAGGAAACTGAGGTTCCAGATTCTGTCATTAATCAAATTAATCAGAGCTTGACATAATGATTTCTTGTGCAAAAGCCAGTAGGCTCTTCCAGTCCTTGTTCTTCCCTCATTGATGGAAGTCAAGCCTCTAGGACCATGATATAGAGATGTTACTGTTGGTTTTCTGGATCCCAGTCCATTTAAATGCTGTAAGTCTGTAGAAATAGAGAACAACATGTTTGATCACCGTATTCCTCAATTAAGACTAGAGGCCTATTCCATTAAACCAAAAAAAAAAAAAAAAACCCATTGGCGTCAATTCCAACTCCCAGGGACCCCAAAAGACAGAGTAGAACTGCCACTTAGGGTTCCAAGCAGTGCCTAGTAGATTCGAACTGCCAGCCTTTTGGTTAGCAGCTGTAGCCCTTATCCATTATGCCACCAGGATTTTGCTGTGTCATTAAGAATCCACAATTCCAATAGTTGCCCTCAGACATCATCTTTGTTTTTGTTGTTGTTAGCTGCCATCAAGTTGGTACAGACTCATAGTGACCTCATGTGTGTCAGAGCAGAACTGTGCTCCATAGGGTTTTTTTTTTTATAATAATTTTTATTGTGCTTTAAGTGAAAGTTTACAAATCAAGTCAGTTGCTCACATAAAAACTTATATACACCTTGCTACATACTCCCAATTACTCTCCCCCTAATGAGACAGCCTACTCTCTCCCTCCACTCTCTCTTTTTCTGTCCATTTCACCAGCTTCTAACCCCCTCTACCCTCTCATCTCCCCTCCAGGCAGGAGATGCCAACATAGTCTTAAGTGTCCACCTGATTCAAGAAGTTCACTCCTCACCAGCATCCCTCTCCAACCCATTGTCCAGTCCAATCCATGTCTGAAGAGTTGGTTTGGGGAATTGTTCCTGTCTGGGCCAAAAGAAGGTCTGGGGGCCATGATCACCAGGGTCCTTCCAGTCTCAGTTAGACCATTAAGTCTGTTTTTTTAATGAGAATTTGGGGTCTGCATCCCACAGCTCTCCTGCTCACTCAGGGGTTCTCAGTTGTGTTCCCTGTCAGGGCAATCATCGGTTGTAGCCGGGCACCATCTAATTCTTCTGGTCTCAGGGTGATGTAGTCTCTGGATTATGTTGCCCTTTCTGCCTCTTGGGCTGGTAATTGCCTTGTGTCCTTGGTGTTCTTCATCCTCCTTTGATCCAGGTGGGTTGAGACCAATTGATGCATCTTAGATGGCTGCTTGCTAGTGTTTAAGACCCCAGACGCCACTCTTCAAAGTGGGATGCAGAACGTTTTCTTAATATATTTTATTATGCCAATTGACTTAGATGTCCCCTGAAATCATGGTCCCCAAACTGGTACACTGGCCTTCGAAGCATTCAGTTTATTCAGGAAACTTCTTTGCTTTTGCTTCACCCCAGTTGTGCTGACCTCCCCTGTATTGTGTGTTATCTTTCCCTCCACCTAAAGTAGTTCTTATCTATCAACTAATTAGTGAAGACCCATCTCCCACCCTCCCGCCCTCCCCCCTCTCGTAACCACAGAAGAATGTTTTCTTCTCAGTTTAAACTATTTCTCAACTTCTTATAATAGTGGTCTTATACAATATTTGTCCTTTTGCAACTGACTAATTTCACTCAGCATAATGCCTTCTGGGTTCCTCCATGTTATGAAATGTTTCACAGATTCCTCACTGCTCTTTATCGATGCATAGTATTCCATTGTGTGAATATACCATAATTTATTTATCCATTCATCCGTTGATGGGCACCTTGGTAGCTTCCATCTTTCTGCTATCGTAAACAGTGCTGCAATAAACATGGGTATGCATATATCTGTTCGTGTAAAGGCTCTTATTTCTCTAGGATATATTCCGAGGAGTGGGAATCCTGGATCATATGGTAGTTCCACTTCTAGCTTTTTAAGAAAACGCAAGATAGATTTCCAAAGTGGTTGTACCATTTTACATTCCCACCAGCAGTGTATAAGTGTTCCAACCTCTCCACAGCCTCTCCAACATTTACTATTTTGTGTTTTTTGGATTAATGCCAGCCTTGTTGGAGTGAGATGAAATCTCATTGTAGTTTTGATCTGCATATCTCTAATGGCTAATGATCGTGAACATTTCCTCATGTACCTGTTAGCTACCTGAATGTCTTCTTTAGTGAAGTGTCTATTCATATCTTTTGCCATTTTTTAATTGGGTTATTTGTCTTTTTGTAGTTGAGTTTTTGCAGTATCATGTAGATTTTAGAGATCAGACGCTGATCGGAAACATCATAGCTAAAAACTTTTTCCCAGTCTGTAGGTAGTCTTTTTACACTTTTGGCGAAGTCTTTGGATGAGCATAGGTGTTTGATTTTTAGGAGCTCCCAGTTATCTAGTTTTTCTTCTGCATTCTTAATAATGTTTTGTATACTGTTTATGCCATGTATTAGGGCTCCTAACGTCTCTATTTTTTCTTTCATTATCTTTATCGTTTTAGATTTTATATTTAGGTCTTTGATCCAGTTTGAGCTCGTCGTTGTGCATGGAGTGAGATATGGGTCTTGTTTCATTTTTTTGCAGGTGGATATCCAGTTATGCCAGCACCATTTGTTAAAAAGACTGCCTTTTCCCCATTTAACTGTTTTGGGGCCTTTGTCAAATATCAACGGCTCATATGTGGATGGATTTATGTCTGGATTCTCAATTCTGTTCCATGGGTCTATGTATCTGTTGTTGTACCAGTACCCGGCTGTTTTGACTACTGTGGCTGTATAATAGGTTCTAAAATCAGGTAAAGTAAGGCCTCCCACTTTGTTCCTCTTTTTCAGTAATGCCTTATTTATCCGGGGCCACTTTCCCTTCCACATGAAGTTGATAATTTGTTTCTCCATCTCATTAAACAATGTCATTGGGATTTGGATCAGAATTCCATTAAATGTATAGATCGCTTTTCGCAGAATAGACGTTTTCATAGTGTTAAGTCTTCCTATCCATGAGCAAGGTATGTTCTTCCACTTATGTAAGTCTGTTTTGGTTGCTTGCAGAAGTGTACTGTAGTTTTCTTTGTATAAGTCTTTTACATCTCTGGTAAGATTTATTCCTAAATATTTTATCTTCTTGGGGGCTACTGTAAATTACATTGATTTGGTGATTTCCTCTTCAATGTTCTTTTTGTTGGTGTAGAGAAATCCAACTGATTTTTGTATGTTTATCTTGTATCCCGATACTCTGCTGAACTTTTCTATTAGTTTCAGCAGTTTTCTTGAGGATTCTTTAGTGATTCCTGTGTATAAGATCATGTCATCTGCAAATAGAGATACTTTTACTTCTTTTTGCCAATCTGGGTGCCCCTTATTTCTTTATCTAGCTTAATTGCTCTGGCTAGGTCCTCCAACACAATGTTGAATAAGAGCGGTGATAAAGGGCATCCTTGTCTGGTTCCCGATCTCAATGGCAATGCTTTCAGTCTCTCTCCATTTAGGGTGATGATGGCTGTTGGCTTTGTATAAATGCCCTTTAGTATGTTGAGGAATTTTCCTTCTATTCCTATTTTGCTGAGAGTTTTTATCATGAATGGGTGTTGAACTTTGTCAAATGACTTTTCTGCATCAGTTGATAAAATCATGTGATTCTTATCTTTTTTTATTTCTGTGGTGGATTACATTAATTGTTTTTCTAATGTTGAACCATCCTGCGTACCTGGTATGAATCCCACTTGTTCGTGGTGAATTATTTTTTTGACATGTTGTTGAATTCTATTGGCTAGAATTTTGTTGAGGATTTTTGTATCTACATTAATGGATATAGGTCAATAATTTTCTTTTCTTGTGGTGTGTTTACCTGCTTTTGGTATCAGGGATATGGTGGCTTCATAGAATGAGTTTGGTAGTATTCCATCCTTTTCTATGCTCTGAAATACCTTTCGTAGTAGTGGTGTTAACTCTTCTCTGAAAGTTTGGTAGAACTCTGCAGTGAAGCCATCTGGACCAGGGTTTTTTTTTTTGTTGGGAGTTTTTTTATTACATTTTCAATCTCTTCTTTTGTTATGGGTCTATTTAGTTGTTCTACCTCTGTTTGTGTTAGTTTAGGTAGGTAGTGTGTTTCTAGGAATTCATCCATTTCTTCTAGGTTTTCAAATTTGTTAGAGTACAATTTTTCGTGATAATCTGATATGATTCTTTTAATTTCAGTTGGGTCTGTTGTGATATGGCCCATCTCATTTCTTATTCAGGTTATTTGTTTCCTCTCCTGTTTTTCTTTTGTCAGTTTGGCCAGTGGTTTATCAATTTTGTTGAGTTTTCCAACAAACCAGCTTTTGGACTTGTTAATTTTTTCAATTATTTTTTCTGTTTTCTATTTCTTTTAGTTCAGCTCTAATTTTTATTATTTATTTTCTTCTGGTGCCTGTGGGTTTCTTTTGTTGCTCTCTTTCTATTTGTTCCAGTTGTAGGGATAATTCTTTGATTTGGACCCTTTCTTCTTTTGGAATGTGTGCATTTATTTGATATAAATTGGCCTCTGAGCACTGCTTTTGCTGTGTCCCAAAGGTTCTGATAGGAAGTGTTTTCGTTCTCATTGGATTCTCTGAATTTCTTTATTCCATCCTTAGTGTCTTCTATAATCCAGTCTTTTACGAGCAGGGTATTGTTCAGTTTCCAAGTGTTTGATTTCTTTTCCCTGCTTTTCCTGTTACTGATTTCTACTCTTATGGCCTTATGGTCAGAGAAGATGCTTTGTAATATTTCAATGTTTTGGATTCTGCTAAGGCTTGCTTTATGACCTAATATGTGGTCTATTCTAGAGAATGTTCCGTGTGCATTAGAAAAGAAAGTATACTTGGTTGCTCTTGAGTAGAGTGTTCTGTATATGTCTATGAGGTCAAGTTGGTTGATTGTGGCATTTAGATCTCCCATGTCTTTATTGAGCTTCTTTCTGGATGTCCTGTCCTTCACCAAAAATGGTGTGTTGAAGTCTCCTACTATTATTGTGGAGCTGTCCATCTCACTTTTCAATGCTGATAGAGTTTGCTTTATATATCTTGCAGCCCTGTCATTGGGTACATAAATTTTTAAAATGGTTATATCTTCTTGGTGTATTGTCCCTTTAATCATTATATAGTGTCCTTCCTTATCCTTTATGATGGATTTAACTTTAAAGTCTATTTTGTCAGAAATTACTATTGCCATTCTTGCTCCTTTTTGATTGTTTTTGCTTGATATATTTTTTCCAGCCTTTGAGTTTTAGTTTGTGTCTCTAAGTCTAAGGTGTGTCTCTTGTAGGCAGCTTATAGATGGATCATGTTTCTTTATCCAGTCTGAGACTCTCTGTCTCTTTATTGGTGCATTTAGTCCAATCACTTTCAGGGTAATTATGGATAGGTATGAATTTAGTGCTATCATTTTGATGTCTTTTTTTGTGTGTTGTTGACAGTTTCTTTTTCCCACTTAATTTTATGTGCTGAGTAGATCATCTCTATATATGGTCTTTTCCTCATATTTGTTGTTGTTGGTTTTGTTTCTCCTGAGTCTCTGTTTTTTTCTTATACTTTATCTTGATGAGTAGGATAGTTTGCCTCCTTTGTGGTTACCTTATTCTTTACCCCTATTTTTCTAAGTTTAAACCTAACTTTTATTTCTTTGTATCGCTGTATCTTCCTCTCCATATGGAAGGTGTATGATTACATTTCTTAGTCCCTCTTTATTATTCTAATGTTGTATTCTTTTATATAATAACATCGCTGTTACCGTTTTGAGCTTTTTTTTTTTTTTTCTTTTTTTTAATCTTGCTTTGTTTTTTTGGATTTCCCTGTCTGGGTTGACTTCTGGTTGCTCTGCCCAGTGTTCTAGTCTTAGGTTGATACCTGATATTATTGATTTTCTAACCAAAGAACTCCCTTTAGTATTTCTTGTAGTTTTGGTTTGGTTTTTATTAATTCCCTAAACTTCTGTTTATCTGGAAATGTCTTAATTTCACCTTCATATTTAAGAGAGAGTTTTACTGGATATATGATTCCTGGCAGGCAATTTTTTTCTCCAGTTTTTTAAGTATGTCATCCTATTGCCTTCTTGCCTGCCTGGTTTCTGGCGAGTATTCCAAGCTCATTCTTATTGGCTGTCCTTTGTAGGTGACTTTTCGTTTATCCCTCGCTGTTCTTATAATTCTCTTTATCTTTGGTTTTGGCAAGTTTGATTGTAATATGTCTTGGTGACTTTCTTTTAAGGTCTACCTTATGTGGAGTTCAATGAGCATCATGGATAGATATCTTCTCATCTTTCACCATGTCAGGGAAGTTTTCTGCCAACAAATCTTCAACAATTTTCTCTGTATTTTCTGCTATCTCTCCCTGTTCTGGTACTCCAATCACTTGTAGGTTATTTCTCTCGATAGAGTCCCACATGATTCTTAAGGTTTCTTCATTTTTTTCAATTCTTTTATCTGATTTTTCTTCAAATATATTAGTGCCAAGTGATTTATCTTCGAGGTCAGAAATTCTAGCTTCTACTTGCTCAATTCTGCTCCTCTGACTTTCTATTGAGTTGTCTACTTCTGTAATTTTATTGTTAATCTTCTGAATTTCTGATTGCTGCCTTCTATGGATTTTTTCCAGCTTATTCAACTTTTCATTATGTTCCTGAATAATCTTTCTAGTTTCTTCAATTGCTTTATCTGTGCGTTCCTTGGCTTGTTCTGTGTATTGCATTATTGCCTCTTGAAGGGTTCTGTATATTAAACTTCTGTACTCTGTATCTGGTAATTCCAGGAATGCACTTTCATCTAGAAGAACCCTGGATTCTCTGTTTTGAGAGCCTGTTGAGGTGATCATGGTCTGTTTCTTTATATGACTTGATATTGACTGTTGTCTCAGAGCCATCTATAAGTTATTAGTTTATGCTTGCTTACTGTGTCGTAGCTCCTTGCTTTGTTTTGTTTTGGTATACCCCTATGGGTTACTTGAGTGAGCTAGCTTGATTATTTTCACCTTTGGAGCTCTGACGTCTGGTCCTTAGATGGCTAGAGCTGTTATCAGGTATGTCAGTCTAGGAGTCCATTCAGTTTTCTTGTATGAATTCAGCTCCAGTTTTCAGGTAGCTGATCATCAACTCTGTGGTACAGGCTCTGTCCTACAGTCTTAGAGAGGCAGGGGTGATTGTCATATATACCAGTATCTGATTGAAGCAGGGGGTCATGCTCTGAACAAGGCAGAGGGCTGAGAACTGACCCCCAACTGTCTCTGAGGGAAGCGCGTCCCTGTCCTCTAGAGCGTGTAGGTGGGTGAGTTCTGCAGACGGACCATGAGCACCCAAAGTTTTTGATTGTAAGAACTGGGAGATACCAGTTATCTTCGGACCCCTGTCGCGGGTGGCTGGGTGACCTGAGTGGAGCTACCAATCCTTAGGTCCCTGATGTGGGTAGGTGGAGACCTTGTTTAATAGGCAAAGCAATGTCAAACATCAAACACTCACCTCTGCACTGCACAGCTGAGATGGTTGGAGTCTGCCAATAAGGGTCTATTCTCCCGAATTAGGCCCACACAGGTCCATGCAGAAGGGAAAGGTGCTCAAAGTTCATGGATGGTTTATGCCTGGATGGGAGCTGCTTCTGTCCTGAGCTCCCCCAGTTAGTGGAGCTAGCAAATTATCTTTTCCTACAAATGTAAATTTTTTTCTTCCCCAAAGCTGGGAGGATGGATCTAGGTGCTCCACAGTACCTGTCTCATGCCCAGGGAGTTCAGCCGCTGAAGCCGGTTTGTGTGGTGGGGTTGCCTTAAAATATATGCAAGCACTTAGTTTTTGCGCAGAGCACCATTCTCCTCAGGTTCCAGAGTTGTGAGTGGGCTGTGTGACTGGCTGCTTCTCCTGAGGACAGCGCTAGTACCAGCCCACTGCCGCCGCTGCTCTGGGTTAGTGCTTGAGGGCTCCCCTCTATTCAGGTCTGGTAACTCCTCTCTGCTTCTGAATGGTCTCTTCCTCCCCCTGCCCCTCAGTTCATTTTCTAAGCTTGCCTTTGAAGCTCAGGGCTCCCAGCTTGTCACAAATATACTCATTTCACTTGTTTTTTTGGGTCTTTGTTGTAAAGAGGGCTCGCTGGAAGCATCTTTCTATTCTGCCATCTTGGCTACGCCTCTCTGTAGGGTTTTCAGTGGCTTATTTTTTGTGAGTAGATCACCAGGCCTTTTTTCTGAGCCACTTCTTGGTTATTAGCCAGGTGCTATTGCACCTCCCAGAGACCGCATCACCTCTACTGGTGATTTATTAAAAATGAGTCCATTTTAACTTCCCTACAGAGTCAAGGGCTTAAAGACAAATTTTCTCGTTTCTTAAAGCAGCTTGTACATTTGGCCATTTCCAGTTGCCATAACTCATGTAGAAGACCATCTACAGTGGAGGACCAAAAGTTAAAACCTTGGCATTTGCGGGAATATTGAGTTAATTGGGAACATCTACATCTTAGGGTTGTCTGAATTGAGCCCTTACCACATCTTGATTTCCAGGTCAGCATGGTTACAGCTCTACCCAAACATTATTACCCATTCTGAGTGCTTACATAGTCCAAAATTATTTGTTCTGCTCCCTCCTCTTTTTTGATGGGGGTAGGGAGAATTTCTCCCCCTACTGAATATCAGTATGCCAAGAGCTTCTCCAATGTTCTGCAAGGATTCCCACTGATGGTCAAGACTACATCTCCAATGCAGATTTCAAAGGAAGCAGAATTTGTAATAATTTTATTGAGTCAGGAAGGATCAATCCTTGGAGAAGGACATCATGCTTGGCAAAGTACAGAGTCAGCAGAAAAGAGGAAGACCCTCAATGAGGTGGATTGACACAGTGGCTGCAACAATGGGCTAAAACATAACAATGATTTTAAGGATGGTGTGGGACCAGGCACCATTTCACTCTGTTGTGCATAGGGTCATTATGAGTCGGAACCGACTGGACGGCACCTAACAACAACAACAATGAAGAGAATGTATGCTTCCAATAATTCAAGAAAGAGATTTCTCTTAGAATTAGACAGTGTAGCTCAAGTCTACACTTGAAATGGTCAGGCATGGTAAGAATTGTCCTATGACAATTCTCTTTCCAAATTTGCATCCAGGTATTGCACGCTCACTGTATTCAATTATTTCCTTTCTTGGTCAGGCATCTATAGTTGAAAGTGTTAAGAAGATGTCTTGCAATATCATAATAAAACTGTGTGCTTAGTGTTCTGTGAAGATACTAAAATTTACTGAGGACTGATCTTTGTCTTCTAATTTCAACCACCTGGGGTATCAATATATTAACTAAACTCCTGCTAAGTCCCCTAAGGCTAATAAACATTTTCGCATCCCTAGGATTTATTTGTTTACAGTATTTTAAATTACTAGAGATCATAAAGGATAACCCTTCATCTCCCTTATTGCTGTGACCTTTCAGAATGAAGAGAGCTATAAAATCAAAAAAAAAAAAAAAAAACTCTCTGCCACAGCATTTCAAACCTTTATGACAGTGTCTGGCTCACAGTTTTTTCAACAGCTTGCTGCTTTCCTAATGGTATCTTTTTTCTGATTTATTTCCTCAAACTCATTTATTTTCAGGTCTGCCAAAGGCATACACTCTTGCTGTCTCTTGTAGATGCAGTATACCTGATTTTGGAGATTAAATAAAATCTAATAACAAATTGAAAGAAGTGATTTAGGAAAGGGATGCCTGTTGGTAGGCACTTACCGCCCAGTTCTGTCCTTCCACAGGACAGAAAGTCATCAAGTGGAGAGGGCTTTCCTCCCTAGGCCAACGGTCAGATGCAGGCTTATTTAATGGAAAACAGTCCATGATAGTTCATTCTGGGAATGTCAGTTTGTTATGATGTTTCGATGAAACATTAGGAACCGATAGTGGCAACCTCTGTTATCATGCTGCATGAATGACCCACATAATGTGGGGTTGTCATTGCTTAATCTATTACAAGTTATTGTTAACATAGAAAGGAAAGCCAAGGAGAGAAAAAGCTCATACCAGTGGTAGACTGGGCTGGGTTTAAAAACTATATCATCCTCGCATGATGAATATAGGAACATATTTAATGTCACTGAACTGTATGTGTGAAAACTGTTGAAATGGCAAATATTTTGTTGCTTATATATTTACCTCCAGTTATATATATATATATAGGTTTTTGTATTTCATGTTTTTGTTTGGTTATTGGAAAGACTGCATTTTCTGATCAATGCATTCCCTGTTGCATTTTCTGTTTTCCTTGCAGTTTTCTATAATATTCCCAGTGGCTCCCATTTCTGCCAAATAGGTCTTCAGTCATTGCTATATGTTTCCACATTACAAGCCGATTCAAGAAATGTTTTTGAATACTAAGTCACTCACAAACACAATAAATTATTGAAGTTCAGAAAATGAGATATTCATTATACAGGGGACTCTCACTGTGGATACAATCCTTTTCATTCATGTATAAATATTTTTGAGGGCTTATAATATGCCTCACCCTGAACTAAACACTTGGGGAAACAAAATTGAATTAACCATGGAATCTACGTTACTCTATTGACTACATTTTAAAGGAAGAGTTGAATTTAACATATTTTCTGTGCTAATTAACTTGAGCTTTTGTTTTATTTTATTACTTAGAAATAAATACCTTTCCAAAGGAAATGTATTTCTGGGACTCTAAGAACTTTCTATCACGTTTAGAAATGAATAACCCCCCAAAATTCTCATACTCAACATAACCCTCTAAATTCAGTTATTTGCACTTTTTTAAAGAAATAAATCACCAGTATCTTTTTTAAAGGGAGCTACAAATATGGGAAATAGTATTTCTGGAGGAAAGTACTGACTTTTAATGCCATAACTTTCTACTTTGGTACTTCTGTTGGCCTTCTCAGTGGTCCCACTATGTCCATGAAAGTGGAAGCACTTCAGGGAAACCCCACCCAGGCTTCCCCAACTCCAGCTCTTCAACATTCCTTACCTCTAGCCAGATTTGTGTAGACCAGTTTGAAGCTGACTGTTTAGGTTAGATGGAAACCCTGGTGGTACAGTGGTTAAGAGCTATAGCTACTAACCAAAAGGTTGGCAGTTCAAATCCACCAGGTGCTTCTTGGAAACTCTGTGGGGCAGTTCTACTCTGCTCTATAGGGTCACTATGAGTCAAGATTGACCTGATGGCAACAAGTTTGGTTAGTTTTGCTGAAGTTAGAAAATACCATCTGTCCTAATGAGGCAGTAACTTTTACTGTGCAAATTAATCACTGCTCCCAAAGAATGTATTTGTATTTTAAAAAACAATTCCTTAACTGAAAGACTTGCTCACTCAAAGTAAGAAATCAGCAGTCAAATCAATAAATGAGATATTTGAGGGTGGAGGATCTTTTCATGTTCAAATTAGAGAAGCTTCCAGCATCCTGAAGATAAAGCTTTTCCCTCTCCCCTTCACCTATCTAACCTCCTACCCATCTTTAAGTCCCATCATCTCCATGGGCCTTCTCCAACCACTTTAGCCTTGAAATTACGCAGCACTATGTATCTGTATTCTCAGTCACATGGAGGTAATATTCCATGTCATTTATTCATGTAAGAATTAATTGATTCTTTCATTTAACAGATACTTATCAATCTGCTAATATGTGTTAAGGAGGCAGTGGTGGTCCAGTGGTGGAATCCTTGCCTTCATGAGGGAGACCCACAGTTTGATTTCCAGCCAACATACCTCGCATGCATAACCACCACCCACCTGTCAGTGGAGGCTTGGGTGCTGCTATGATGTTGAAGAGGTTTCAGTAGAGCTTCTAGACTAAGACTAGGAAGAAGAGGTTGGTGATCTGCTTCTGAAAAGTAGCCAAGGGAAACCCTATGGATCATAGCAGTCTGATCCCATTGTGCGTGGGATTGCCGTGAGTTTATGGGCCAACTTGAAGGCAGCTAACAAAAACAGTATGTGTTAGGCACTGTAATAGGTGCTGAAGATTTAATGTTGTTATTTATGCCCTTATGGAAATTTCACTCAGTTAAAACCAATAAAAATTAAGTCTATAAAAACTTAGAGATTAGAACCTGCAATTCCAAGATTTGATGATAGTATTTCTCTAAAAATGTAATATAATGTTACCACAATAGAATTAAGCAGTGCCATTAAAAATTTTATTCTCAAATTAAAACATTATAAAACTAGTTTAAAGTTGTCCAAAATGCCTTTTAAATTAAATCCTGCAAGAAAAAATGTATGTAAATTACTTAGTCTTATGCCTGACACATAGCAATCTACCATAGCCACAGTTGTTTTGTTGATCCAACTGTAAAATTTCACAATCCTCAAAAAAATTGCTTGAGAATCATGGTTAATTTAATGGGTGATCATCAAGCTCTACACATAAAAGGACTTCATCTTCCAAGCAGGGACTTAGGATAGGTTTTCAAAGTTTCAATTAATTTATGCATTTATTTAACAAACACTAAAGCCATGTGTCAGGCATTTGGAATATATGAACAGTTAGTTACATCCCTACCTTTGAGGATTTCACAGTCTAATTGGGGAGAGAGACAAGGAAATGGATGATTTCAAATAATCTGTCTTCTGTGAGTGCATAAAAGAGAGACTGCCTAGCCTTGTTAATCAAGCAGATAATCTATGAGTAGGTTTCATGGGCACTCTAAACAAATGAACAAATAAATGTATGTAAAAAATAAGAAAATAAGTCAGGAATGTGCATGATTTGTTCAGTCTAATGCTACTAGTAAATCTGGAACTCAGGCTACATGTGGCTAAATTTCCTATTAAAATAATAGCCTCTGAGGGCTAGGGTGATCATGAAGGTCACATGTGATTGGAGATTTATCCTCTTGGCAATAATTTTTTTTAAAAAACTTGGTTTTAACATGTGAGGTAATGATATTTACACTCTTCTCAAAAATAACTTCAAAATAGTAAGAACAAGTAACAAAAATACTACTCTGTCTTCAGTGAGAAAACCCTGGTGGTGTAGTGGTTAAGAGTTCAGCTGCTAACCAAAAGACAGGCAGTTAGAATCCACCAGGCACTTCTTGGAAACCCTATGGAGCAGTTCTACTCTGTCCTAGAAGGTCACTATGAGTTGGAATCAACTTGACAGCAGGGGGCTTGGTGTTTGGTTTGGATCGTTGATGAAACTAGGAACAGAAATATCTGCAATGCCAGACCACAGAATACAAGGACTAAGCTCATGGAAGAACGGCAACTAAATTTGCCCAGCAGAGGAAGGTCAAATCTAACTGCCTGCCAAGAAATACTTTGACAAGAAGCAGGTTGGCTCACTTTGAACCCAAGGCACACCAAGTACTTCAGAAAGGAGGGGGCCAGATGCAGAGCCAAAGACTGTGAGATTATTTAAAATCTGCATCAAAAGTATAACCCCAAACCAAACTCACTGCCATCAAGTTGATTCCAACTCATAGCGACCCTATAGGACAGAACAGGATTGCCCCATAGAATTCCCAAGTCTATAATCTTTAAGGGCACAGATCACCACATCTTTCTCCTGCACAGCAGTTGGTGGGTTTGAACTGCTGACCTTTCAGTGGGTAGTCGAGCACTTTAACCACTGTACCACCAGGGCTCCATAAAAAGCATACTAAAAAAAGATCCATCGCCATGAAGTTGATTACAACTTGCATAGGCTCCCAAATCCCCACAAGGTTTGGCCACTATGCCTGTCATCCAGGGAGATATTTTATAAGAATATTTCTTTAGTAAAAATTAACTGAAAATCCACAAATAAATCAGCCTAAGAGAAACCTGAAACAAACAAACATAAAAGCATGGGAAAATAATTAATGTGAGAGAGATACAATCTACATTATAAAGAACGCTCTGGCAATAGTATAGAGAGTGGATTGGTGCCCAGGAAATCCAAAGCTTCAGGGAGAGATGACAAGGTCTGACCAAGGGGTCAGTGACAAAAGCAATGGGAAGGCAGGAGATATTGAAGAGACGTTAGAAAAAATAGAGTCTGCAAGCTTAGAGGAGCCCTGGTGGCACAGTGGTTAAGAGCTTGGCTGCTAATCAAAAGGTTGGCGGTTCAAATCCACCAGCTGCTCCTTGGAAATCCTATGGAACAGTTCTACTCTGTTCTATAGGGTTGTTATGAGTCAAAATAAACTCGACAGCAATGGGTTTGTTTTTTATAGGCTTAGAGGACTGATTTGATGTCAGAGTAATGGGACAGAGATAACACAGTAAACACATGTTTGGTGTATTGTATAGATTTGTTTGCTTTTTTGTTTGTTTATTTGTTTTGCTTGCAGATTTGCTTTTTTTGGCTTCCATGACATTTTAAACCACTCCTCATGGCTTGTGAATCCTTTACTGTAAGACTCTTGGAAGAAGGCTAGATCCATCTCCCACCCTGGCAGCTAGAGTGTGGACCATGACCTAAACTGGGTGTATCAATTCGGTTATCTATCACTAAATAACAAATCGCCCCAGAATTTAGTGACTTAAAACAACATTTTTTTATTGCTCACATATCTTCAGGTCAGCAACTTGAGCTGCAATCAATCATCTGGCTACTTGACTAGAGCTGGATGGTCTGAGACGGCCTTGCTTACACGTTGGGCAATTAGCTCTGCCTGTCAGTCCACACGTGAGCAGGCTAGCTCAGGATGCAGCAGAAGTGTTCCTAGCATTAAGAGAGGGTAAGCTTATCCCAGTGTGCAAGCATTTTTCAAGCCATTGCTTCTTGACATGTCCCTTTGACAAATCCACATCTCATGGGCCAGCTTAGAGCCAGTGTGGAAGGGACTCCACAAGGGTACAATAAGAGAAGGATAGGTTCATTGGGAACATCATTGTAACAATATATCACATTAGACCAATCAGATGCGATTAGCCAGAGCTTTGGATCTGGATTGAGTGACAAAGGGGAAAGGAAAGTTCAGTATATTTCTTATGATATTGGTTTGGCTTATTCATAAACACCCTAATCTCAGCATTTACAATGATTTTCAATTATATATTTATGCACTGTTAGGGATCGGATTGCGTTCCCCAAAAATATGTGTTGTAAATCCTAACCCCTACACTTCTGGGAGTAATCCTATTTGTGAATAGGATTTTCTTTGTTATGTTAATGAGGGCATAACAGTGTAGGATACATCCTAAGCCAATCACTTTTGAGATATAAAAAGAGCAGATTACGCATTGAAGCAAGCAAGCACAAAAGGAAAGGAAGACACACTCCACATGAAGATAACCAAGGAACCCAGATAGAGACAAGGACCTTCTCCGGAGCAAACAGAGAAGGCAAGGTGCCCTGAATTCAGATTTCTAGCTTCTTAAATAGAGAAAATAAATTTCTGTTCATTAAAGCCACTTACTGTGGTATTTCTGCACTAAGAAACTAAGATACACAGTTATTTTTAAATGCCTGTCCGCTTTAGATTATAAACCCTATGAAGACAGAGACTAAGTCTCTTTTTCATTTTTTGACTCTTTTATCCTGTGAAGTGGCCATGGGCCCAGCCCATACTTTTTAAATGAAAGAAGTAACAAATGTGCCCGTAGAAACAGGCAGAGTCCAGGGATCAGGACAGCACTGATGACAGAGAGCAACTAGCAGATCAAGCCCAACTAGTTTAGCACATGGGTTAATGTGAAGACTTGTTGTTTTTAGCTGTCATCAAGTCAACCCCCGGCTCATGACCACCCCATGTGTTGCACAGTAGAACTGCTCCATAAGGTTTTCTTGTCTATAATCTTTATGGAACCTGTTCACCAGGCCTTTCTTCAGCAGAACTGCTGGGAGGGTTCACACGGTCAACGTTCAGGTTAGCAGCCAATTGTAAACTGCTTGCACCACCCAGGATCCTTGGTATGAAGTGTACAGCAGGTCATTTGTGTGTCTCACCCATGTAGACATTTGATAAATCTTTGTTAAATATGAATGTAATTAAACAGCATATCGAACTCTGATAGTGCTTTGCCCTCTGCCATGGCTGTGTGAATGGCTCTTCATCCACAGATGTTTAACTAAACAGCAGTTCTCAACTTTTTGGTCCAAAACCACATTACGTTTTTAAAAATTATTGAAGACCCCAAAATTCTTTTGTTTGTTGTTGCTGTTAGGTGCCGTTGAGTCAGTTCCGACTCATAGCCACCCTTTGCACAACAGAACAAAACATTGCCCCGTCCTGTGCCATCCTTACAATTGTTGTTATGCTTGAGCTCATTGTTGCAGCCACTGTGTCAATCCACCTCATTGAGGGTCTTCTTCTTTTCTGCTGACCCTGTACTCTGCCAAACATGATGTCCTTCTCCAGGGACTGATCCCTCCCGACAACATGTCCAAAGTATGTAAGACGCAGTCGCGCCATCCTTGCCTCTAAGGACCATTCTGGCCGCGCTTCTTGAGTCGGAATTGACTCGACAGGCACTGGGTTTTTTATTCTTTTGTTTATGTGGGTTATATCTGTCAATATTTCTCATATTAGAAATTCAAACAGAAATCTTAAAAATATATATTTAATTCATTTCAAAATAACAGTAACAAATTCATTACAGGAATGATAACAAACTCATTACATATTAACATAAATAACATTTTTTATGAAAAAATGTATATTTTCCGAGGGAAAAAAATAGTGAAAAGGGTGGCATTGTTTAACATCTTTGCAAATCTCTTTAATGTCTAGCTTAATAGAGGACAGCTGGTTCTCCTTCTCCTCGTTCAATCTGTTACAATACCATGCATTATGTAGCCTCTGGAAAATTCTACCAGACAGTTATCAGAGAAGAAAAGTGAAAAGGCAAATAACATCGTATTATCATTAAGCTACTGTTGACCTCATGGATCCCTGAAATGGGCTTTGGCACTTGTCGGGCATTTGTCAAGTGGAAGTAGCCTAAGGTGGTAAAACATTTTCTTCTAAAGTTGGTAGCATCTTTAAAAAAAAAAATGGCAACCCCAGGGTATTATCTATTAATATCCAAGGAAACAAACTGAACTGTTATATTTTCTTAGTACCAAACAAAATACCAGTCTAAAAAGTCTGTTAATATTAATAAGTCCATTACTTAGCAAAATAAAATTAGATTTCCTTAATGGATTTCTCATATATAATGTGAGCTCTTTTTCTACCCTTTGGGAGAATGCATAAACTCAGTGATTAAGGATTTTCTCTCCTTTTAAGTCTTCTAAAAACCGAGAACAACTCTACAGACATCTTTTTTTCTCTGTAAACATGATCATAATCCCATATTAATTATTAAATAATAATAATATAATCTCATGAGCATTTATAATATGTTCCAGGAATTACTCGGTGTGCTTTAGTGCATTATTTTAGTTAATCCTCAAAACAAATTTCTGAGGCAGGCACTATTCTCGTTATCGTTTTACAAATGAGAAACTTAAATCTAGTGAGGTTAAGTAATACGCTCAAGGTCATACAACCAGTGAAAAACAAACCCCAAGCTGTGCTGTTCCATACAGCTTCTCTATTCATGAGTATAATAACAATAATATTTTCCACAATTTTTCTTTTAACTGCACAATTTCTCATAATGGCTTTATTATCTTCTGAGATCTTATCTGAGAAACTGACCTTGTTTCCAGGATCTTACTTATGTACCCAGTGCTACATGCCAATGGAAATAGACATCTGGACCACCTTTCTATATTCACTGCTCTGTTTCATTCTAAACAACTTTTCCTAGATTATGCATAAGCCCACACCACCTCCACTTCTTTCTATCATTTCTCTGGTCACTGTATTAGTTTCCAAGGGCTGCCATAACAAAATTCCACAAATTGAGTGGCATTAAAAAAAAAAAGAAATTGACTATCTCATAATTCTAGAGGCTAGTAGTCAGAATTCAGGATGTCAGCAGGGCCATATTCTCTCTGAAGCCTCTAGGTGAAGATTCTTTTTTCTCTCCCCAACTTCTGGGAGCCCCACAAATTCCTTGGTGTGTAAGTGCATCTTCACATGGCTATCTTTTCTCTGTTTCTCTGTGTCCCTTCTCTATTCTAGGACATCATTCAGATGGTATTAGGACTCACCCTACTCCAGTTTCAGTTAACTGATAACATCGTCAAAGACTCTATCTCCAAACAAGGTCATGTTCACAAGTACCAGGGTTAAGACTTCAATATAAATTGGGGTGGGGTGGGGAGAACCCCAATTCAATTCAAAACAGTCATCCTCAAAACTAATTTAATTTTCTCAGTATCACTGTAGACAAATTGAAAACCAGCCTAACAGTGAAAGTGAAGAAATTTCCCATACTCTGATTGCCAACATCATCAAGGATCTGGGACAAACCTATAGTGTATCTGTCACATTTGTACTCTTCTTCTCAGAAATCCTGTCATCAACAACATTCTGCAAACCCCTGTGCCTTAGAAAATAGGCCCTCTATAAACTGGGTGGAAATGAATAGCAGATGTGTGCTAGCAGCCCTGGGAAATTCAGAAGTGTCAGTTTAATATTCTGGGTGTTACTGCCTGAACCTGAAAAGTCAATTCAGGTTATAAAAATTTCAGTAGATGGCCACAAATCCCTGAATGTTCCTTTCAGTTCAGGTAAAGAAAAGGTAATGGGCCACAGGAGAAAAGCAGGGGAAAAAATAATAGATCCCATCTCACTAATTGAAAGCTGGCTCTTGAAAAGGATAATGATACGAAAGACCCTATTTCCTCCCATAACCCCTCATTCTAGGGTAGCAAAAATATATGTGGGAAATCAGAGACTTCTGGGTCAAAACAGGTAAGTCAGACTCGAATCATCAAGTGTTATTTCCCTATATTTTAGCTTGACTTATGCCAGATAAAGCACACAATTTTTGCCTGATGGGTTATAACTCAGTTACCAAGGATTTTAATTGTCAAATTATTTGTGCTACAAATAGGATTGTCACTGATTCAACTTTTGAAAAAAATCACCATGGTAACTTAATTTAAATAATGGAACAATATTTTCTTCAGAAACTTTTCTTTAGCTTACTCCTTGGAGTATTACACATTGTTTTTGTCAGTGGAATCATTCACTCTGTAAGTATTATTCCATGGAAAGCAGCTTCATTTATTACAAAAAGACATAACCACATTATTTCAGCATGAATGTCCCCACAGAACCTAGCTTTCATAAAGAATACAGGAAAATGAGAACGTCTAAAGTCATTCTCACTTCAGCTAAGTAGGATTAATCAAATGTACTATCAATGAACTGATATGCATAGCTTTTTAGTAATGTTGTAGTATTTCAACTGACGCCTATATTGAGTATTAGTAGAATTAGTTCATTCACTTATATATTATGCAATTGTTTATTAAGTACCTACTCAAGAACAAACACCGTGCCAGATGCTGTAGCTATGAAAACTGATTGGCCTTGGTCCTTTCTCTCCCAAAGTGTTCACAGTCATATCTGGGAAGCCTACATGTGAACAAACTAATACAATACAGAGTCATATGCTTTATAATAGAAGTCTGTACACATAATGACATGCTTTGTAATAGAAGTATGTACTGAGAAAGAGCTTAACTATGCATAGAGATATTAAGAGACGTTTTAAAAACAATCTTTTTTAAATGATCTTCTGAACTCAGAGTTCTTTTAAGCAGTTGGCTGTTTTATTACCAAAAAAAGTCTTTAACATCATTGATGTCATTTATGTATCTGTCCATAAATCAATTCACTAGCTAGAAGAGCTCACTTGAAGAATCTGTCCTAATAATGATTACTATTGTTGTATTGTTGCCTTCTTATTAAGCAACTGCTGTGGCACAAATGGTTAGGCACTGAATTACGAGCCAAAAGGTTGGTGGTTCAAACCCACCCAGACACACCTCAGAAGACAGGCCTGGTGATCTGCTTCCAAAAGGTCACAGCCTTGAAAACCCTATGGAGCAGTTCTACTCTGCACACATGGGGTTGTCATGAGTAGGAATCAATTCGACAGCAACTAAGAACAACAGACAACAACATGTGGCAGGCACTCATATTTTACCAAACTTACAAACACTTTGGGAGGCAGGAGGTCAGAACAATCTTCATTTTACAGATGGGCAAAGGGCAAGGAAAGGAGATTACATAATTGCCAAAGGTCAAATTGCTAGTAAGTACTGTACCTGCATGGAAACTAACTTCTTAGGTAAGGCTTTTCCTGCTCTGCTATCTTAACCAGCTAACCAATCTGTCCAACAAAGCTATCTGAAATGTGTTCTATGTACATCTGAAGACATTCATTTCAATGATTTAAATAGAAACACAGAGTTGAAATGTCTCAGCCTCACATTTGAGCCTCTGTAAGATAATATCGCCTTGATGGGAGGACTGACAGCAAAGAGACTCCGGAGGCTAATACTAATGGATCAGACTGGAGATTGCAGCAATTATGTGTGTTGCATTAGATGCCTTACACTACTGACTTCAAACTACTTGTTTTCTGCTATGTTCCTGCCACCTTTCCTTTATGTACATTTTCATTATGATATACTCCAAAATGAATTTATCTGCAGGCAGGAAAAAAGAGTAGAATAAGCAATTGCTGAATGCCGTTGAGTTGATTTCGACTCATAACGACCCCCGTGTGACAGAGTAGAACCCCCTTATGAGGTTTTCTTGGATGTAATCCTCACAGAAGCAAATAACCAGGTCTTTCCCCTTCGGAGTCACTGGGTGGGTTCCAACTGCCAAACTTTTAGTTTGCAGCCAGCACTTAACTATTGCACCATCAGGGCTCCTGAAAAAGCAGTACTGCGACTATGACCACCTGAATATAAATGGGAACTCCATTGGCCATGTAATCTATTACAATGGGAAAATTAATGTGAATTACATATAGGTAAAAAGGCGAGAGACCTTGTGTGTCCAGAAAGGCAGTGGGCTATGGAGACTGAGAGTCTTAGTCCTGAAACCAGACAGACTGTGCTCAAGCCTGGCCTCTAGCTTGTGCTTGCTGGGTAATTTCGGGCAATTTTAACCTTTCTGTGCCTTACTTGTATCATTTATAAGGGAAGAATGGTGCCCACCTCAAAGAGTCGTTCTGAGGATAAAATAAGTTAGTACTTGTTAAAGCTTAGAATAGTGCCTGGCTCAAAGTAGAGCTCATAAATGTATGCTATTATACTAAACATAAAGTACTTTTTTATTACAGCAGTATTATTATGTGTTCTAATGCTATCGTGCTCAGAAAGAATATGTAATGTAAATTTTGCCCTTAAGTAGTCATGCACACTTTGAATTAATTTTCGAAGAGACACTGCCAATTCTATTTGGCCTTCTATTTAAAGAAGAAAGAAAAAAGAGCCTGTTTTAGTCAGGGTCGTCCTCACAGACTACTGCCTTCCATAATAAAGAGTAATAAATGACTGTACTCTATCCAATGTCAATCTGAAGATTCTAAAACACTCTACTTTGGATTTGTTGGACTGGATCCTGTTTCTTAGTGAATCATTCCTAAGGCTTTTGATGTCTTCAAATTCAGGATGAACGTTGAAAAGATTCTGGAATGTTATTAAACCATACTCAGATAAGAATGGTCCTCATTTCAACCTTAGAAATGGTCAGAAGCAGAGCTAGGAAGATGCATGCTGTTTGGCAATAGGATCCAATTTACATTTTCCTTTATTTCTCCCACCAAACAAGTAAAAAGCGTGATTTTCAAGGCCCTCTGCTTCTCTGTTCTTGTCAATGTCACTTCTGTCAATGTCCTCAAAGAGGCAATTAACCTCATACTGATAAGCAATTTTCTCCCAAGAGCATGCTTTACTAGTCCCCTTACAGCTATTATGCCCCAGACAGGGATGGTGTCCACCTCCATGTTCCCATCAGTGCCTGTCAGGGATCTGCAAATATTACTAGGTAATAACTTCTCATTAGTATTTTCTTTGGCCTTAATTGATGATGCTCAATTTAATTTTTGCCATGACGCCAGCACATTAAATCAAGATATCACTTACCAGGTCCAAAGTTCTTTAACAATGTGGATACTACCTCTCTATTTCTCAATGTTTCTAGGTATTCCCAGGATAACCTCTATGGAATGTGTTCAGTTCTACAAGTATGGAGAACAGGGTACCATACCAAGGCCCAGTGGCAAGGTTTAGCCCTGAGACATTGTGACATTTCCTTCCAAACCACCCCCAAGCACAATCATAACACCCATTATCAGCAGCAGAACACATATTTCAGGGCAAAAAGATGAGAACATCTGGCAATTATCTGGAAAAGGTACCATAAAGGAACTTTACCTCCAAATGTGGCTTCTACAATTGTTTCCTGGCCTTTTCGGCCAGCTGCTTTAATTATCCTGTTAATATGTGAATTACTGGGTCCTTGATATTTGCAATCCTTCTAATTTTATAGATGTGATTCAGACTATTTTAGTGATAATCATTTGCCTTTATTCCTTTTGAGAGTAAAAGAGAAAGAACGGATTTTTAAAAGTGGGCATGGATTTTCTTTTTGGAATCTACTACCTATGAGTTGTGCAAACTTAGGAAAAATTATTCAACTTCTCTGAGCATCAAATTTCTAATCTGCAAAATTTAAATAGTAATAATACTATCTATGTCACAGGGCTGGTGTGAAAATAGGATGGGTAATACAGATGGAAAGTGATTTATAAGTGATAAAGGCCTTCCCAGAAAAAAGGAAGTATCCTGGCATTGTCCTGACCTTTCTGTAAGGACATTTTAACAGAAGATGAGTAATGAGCCAAACACAGTTGCCTAAAGTACTAGGCCTGGGGTGGGAAGACCGAGACCTGGAACTGCAAAAATGTAAATGATGGACTTTTTCTTTTTCTCCCTCCCCATTCTCCTTGCAGAGGACACAACTTTGTTTGCTGAAAGTGAAGGGGACTTGAAGTGCTTACTAATGAAAGTCAAAGACCACAGCCTTCAGTATGGATTGCACCTCAACATAAAGAAAACAAGAATCCTCACAACTGGACCAGTAAGCAACATCATGATAAACAGAGAAAAGATTGTAGTTGTCAAGGATTTCATTTTACTTGGATCCACAGTCAACAGCCATAGAAGCAGCAGTCAAAAAATCAAAAGATGTGTCACATTGGGTAAATCTCCTCCAAATGATCTCTTTAAAGTGCTGAAAAGCAAAGATTCACCTTGAAGACTAAGGTGTGACTGACCCAAGCCATGGTATTTTCAGTCGTATCATATGCATGTGAAAGCTGGACAATGAATGTGGAAGACCAAAGAAGAATCGACACCTTTGAATTGTGGCGTTGTCGAAGAATATTGAATATACCATGGACTGCCAAAAGAACGAGCAAATCTTTCTTGGAAGAAGTACAACAAGGATGCTCCTTAGAAGCAAGGATGGTGAGACTACATCTCATATACTTTGGACTTGCTGTCAGGAGGGGTCAGTCCCTGAAGAAGGACATCATGCTTGGTAAAGTAAAGGGTCAGTGGAAAAGAGGAAGACTCTCAACGAGATGGATTGACACAGTGGCTGCAACAACGGGCTCAAGCATAGCAACAATTGTGAAGATGGCACAGGACCAGGTTGTGTTTCGTTCTGTGGTTCATAGGGTCACTATGAGTTGGAACTGACTGGACAGCACCTAACAACAACAACAACATTCACCTGAGGAGAAGAGGGTCTGCCTGCTAAACTTCTATTAGATGAGAGAACGAACATTTATTAAATGTTATGGGAAAACATGGAATGGCAAGAGTAAATATATCATTGAATGATGGAAAAGAGAGGGAGTTTACAGGAGTGGAAGTACACTATGATGCCATTTCGTAAGTATCTATATGGATAAAAAAAAATCTGGAAATATTAATAGTAGTCAACTCTAGGTAACGGGTGGAGTCCCTGGGTGGTGCAAATGGATAACACACTCAGCTGCCAACTGAAAGATTTAAGGCTCAATTCTACCTAGAGGAACCTCAGAAGAAAGGCCTGGCAATCTACTTCTGACAAATCAGTCAATGAAAATCCTATGTTCTACTAAGTTTTACTCTGGCACACTTAAGGTTGCCATGAGCCAGGTTTGACCCCATGGCAACCGTTTGTTTTTGTTTTGGGGGGGGCTTAATTTATCCTTTTTAATGGTTCTTATAAATGAGTTCCAATAAGCAACTGATTTTTATTCTAGGTAACAAAATTGCAAGTAATTTTTTTTTCTTTAAACTTTCATTAGTATATTTTCTCCCATTAACATGCATTGTTTTAGTAGTAAGATAAAAATATGTTATTTCAAAAAGAGAAAAGCAGTGAAATCTCAACCCTGTGTCTATTTGTGTTTCTATGTGTTGCTCTGAGTCCTAAAATCCACTGCTTTGCCCTCAGCTTTCCTATCTACCTTTCACTTTTCTCACTTTTCTCCCAATCACTTTTATAAATGTTCATGTGCCATCCTATTTTCTTCTCCTTTACATCTCTTCTCAAAACCCTAGGATCTTCCTTTATATTCCTTGCCTTTGAATCTCTATGGTCAATGATGATGAGTAAAACATCATATATGCTCTACCCCAGAAATATTATATCTGCTCTCAGGACGGTACAAGTCATATAAATATTAAACACTTGCCACATACTAACCCATTGCTATCAAGGCGATTTTGACTCATAGCGGCCCTATAGGACAGAATAGAACTGCCCTGTAGGGCTTCTAAGGAGCAGTTGGTGGATTTGAACTGCCGACCTTTTGGTTAGCAACCAAATGCTTAACCACTGCACTACCAGAGCTCTACATACTAGTATGCTCCACATACTGCATACTAGGTCCATCTAATCAAACTCATTGCCCTGTCCCTCCCCGGCTTTCTTTCAGTCCCTCAAAATGCTTCTTAAACACTACAGTGTCAAATTTATTTGTTCCTAAACTCCGTGTCGGTAAAAATGCTTTTCTTCCATCTAAAATGCTCTTTCATCTTTTTAATCAATCTATATTTCTCTTCTCCACACAATATTGATAAGTCTACCCTGAGTAAAACCCTTCATGTTTCTCAATTTATTGGACCATATGTTTCAAAGCCTTAGACTACACTAGTAATTATACAATATACAATGTCATGTTCGTTATTCAATTTCAAGGTAGACGTCGTTAATTCACTTAAATATGAAGAATCAGAGTTTCAGAAAAGTTAGGAAATTTGTTCAGAGTCATAAAGTAAGTAAAGGTAAGGCTTGGTCGTGACTTTCTTTTGTCAGTGAAATGTGACTGACCTTGGCACAGGCCACCTCTGAGCAGAATTGTGAAAAGCCATTGAATGATTCCTTTTGCCATAAGCCCAGCATTGCCCCAGATGGACCTTCTCCATCAACTGACATCATAAGTGAAATGGATGTGGATTTGAGCACAATCCAAAACCTATGATATATACCCATTGCCGTCGAGTCGATTCCGACTCATTGCGACCCTATAGGACAGATTAGAACTGCCCCATAGAGTTTCCAAAGAGCGCCTGGTGGATTTGAACTGTTGACCCTTTGGGTAGTAGCCATAGCACTTAACCACTACGCCACTATGATATATAAGTACCATAAATGAAAAATAAATCTTTACTGTACACGACAGATTTCTAGATTGTTTGTAACTACAGTAGAATTTGTTCTAAGCTAACTAAATACAGAAATTGTTACCAGGAATGAAGCACAGCCATAGCAATACTCTAAAATAAATGGTGCTGGATCTGGGGCTATCAGTAAGGAAACATTTTTTGGAGGAAAAAAACAACCCATGTTATTACAGTGACAAGTATTTTGTAAAATTATCCCTGCAAAAACTTAAGGGTAGATAACACACCTGATTAGCTTGTGACTTCAAGCAAAGAAATGGGAAAAAGAATATTTCTAACATGAATTGGTTGCTCCTGGGTGTTTTGGTAAGCTATTATAAGAAAGAGACGAGCTCAGAAAAGAATTGGCCAATTTGCAAGACGAATTAAAAAAAACACACACGAGGAGATAAAAATTCTAGGACTTGTAGAATTAGAAGGCGAAACTTGTTTTTATTTCCAACTGGTAAATAAAAAACCTGAGCAACAAAGGCTAATTAAATCTCAGCCTCATTTTAAGGACCAAATCAAGAACCTTTTGCGTAAAACCTAAGGATTGATTAAGACAGTACACAGCAAATTGTTTCAGTTGTACAAAATGGCTCAAAGGAAAGAGCCTAAGGGTATGGCTTTCCCATGAAAACCTGACAACCATAGGGTACCTTTTGTAAACAGAATACTGGCCTCCCAAAGATGCCCATATCCTAACCCCAGAACCTATGAATATATTACCTTATTTGGTAATGTGATTAAGCTAAGGGTCTTGAGATGAGGAGGTTATCTTGGATTATTTGAGCGGCCCCAATGAAAGCACAAAGCTTCTTATAAGTGAAGAAAGGAGACGGAAAAGCAAAAGCTAGTGAAGGAAATGTGATGACTAAAGCAGTCAGAGTGATGAGGCTGCTGATTTTAAGATGCAAGGGGACCATGAGCCAAGGATGCAAGCAGCCTTTAGAAATTGGAAAAGGCAAAGAAATAGATTCTTTTCTAGAGCCTCCAGAAGGAATGCAGCCCTGCCAGCATCTTGATTTTAGCCCAGTAAGGCCATTTTAGGAGTCCTTAGGTGGTGGAATGATGATGCAGTGGTTAAGCATTCTCTGCTAACCAAAAGGTCAGCAGTTCGAATCCACCAGTCACTTGCTGGAAACCCTATGGGGCAGTTCTGCTCCTTCCTACAGGGTCGCTATGAATCAGAATCAACTCACTGGCAATGGTTTTTTGTTTGTTTGTTTGTTTAGGTGGTGCAAACAGTTAAGTGCTCAACTACTAGCCAAAAGGTTGGCAATTCAAACTCACCCACAGGCAGTTTAAAAGATAGGAATAGCTTCTCAAAGGCCACAGCTTTGAAAACCCTATAGAGCCCTTCTACTCTGCACACATGTGGTCACCATGAGTCAAAATCAAATTGACAGCAACTAACAACAACGCAGCAAGGTCGTTTTAAACTTCTGACCTCCAGAACTGCAAATATGTCTGGTATAAATGCGTGGTAATTTGTTACATCAGCAATAGAAAATAAGCACAGTGCCCATAACTATGTCTATATGTTTAATAGGCATGTCTCAAAAGGAAGGCTGGGCATGATTATTGATACCAGTTGCCGCAGGGCCAATTCCAACTGGTAGCAACCTTATAGGGCATAGAAGAACTGCCGCCTAGGATTTCCAAGGCTGCAATCCTTTCGGAAGCATACTGTCACATTTTTCTTCCGCAGAGCAGCTGGTAGGTTTGAACCACAGACCTTTGATTAGCAGTGGAGCACTTAGCCACTGTGCCACCAGGGCTCCTTATGGCTATTGATAAATATTGATTCTTTATTATTCAAACTAATTAAAAACTGACTAAATTATTGAAAAAATTGTAATATCAAAAGTGCCATGAGTCTGGACTAAGAAAGACTATGACTATTTGAGAATCAATTTCTCCCTTTGAGTTCAGTGAGCAAGAAGCCAAGTGAGAAAGTTGCTCAGACCCCAAGAAGAATATATTCTCAAATTTTCTCTTTAGATATGGCAAAAGAGGATAAATGGAAATAGAAGGACCTTCCAGAGAGTGGAGCCAAGAGTGCCAAGGGTTCTGAAGAGCAATGGTCTGCGGCCTAATCGAAGAATATTCCCTACCTTCATATTAGGGACCCTCACAACACTTCTCATTAGTCGGTCTGTGGTAGAATTCTTGCATTTCATATGGAAGACCCAGGTTCAATTCCCTGTCAATGTGCAGCCGCTACCCCTCTGTCAGGGGAGGCTTGCATGTTGTTACGATGCTGAACAGGTTTCTGCAGAGCTTCTAGATAAAGACAGATTAAGAAAAAAGGTGTGGCGACTACTTCTGAAAATCCGCAATGAAAACCCTCTGAATCACAATGGTCTGCAACCGATCATGGGGATGGGCAGGACCAAGACAAGTTTCATTCCGCTGGGCATGGGATAACCATGAGTCAAGGGCAAACTCTACGGAAGCTAACAACAGCAACAATGCTTCCCAAAGGGATTTCAGAATTCTGTAACCAATGACTTCGTGTGCATTTCATTCCTTTCCTTTTCAAATGGGACTATTTGTTCTGGTTATTCTGTCACTATTCTACTATTTGAACATACAGTAGAATACGGAGAAGGGAGGATGACTTGGTGTTTGTTTGTTTGTTTTTTATAAGCCTTCAGATCAAGAGGGACCATATTCAGACCTGATGTGGAGACTATCAGAAAGTCCTGGACTTTGAGTCCAATTGGATGCGACTGTTGTGCTATTACTCTCGGAAGAGAATGGGTGTGCATGGGGTGCAGAAGGGAGAGATGTGAATTTTTATGACCAAGGTCTTGAACTAAGACTGTACTCACTAGAAGATACACAAGATAACTGGGAGCTCCTAAAAATTGAACATATTCGTCAAAGGCTTCACCAAAAGAGTAGAAAAGAGAACCTACAGACTGGGGAAAAAAAAAAAAAAAATTGGCTATGACGTATCCAACAAGGGTCTAATCTCTAAAATCTACAGAATACTTCAACATCTCAACAATACAAAGACAAAAAATCCAATAAAAAATGGACAAAGGATATGAACAGACACTTCAAAGAAAACATTCAGGAAGCTAACAGACACAAGAGGAAACACATTAGCCCTTAGAGAAATGCAAAGCAAAACTACAAGATACCATCTCACTCCGACATTACTGACATAATCAAAAAAAAAATAACAAATGTTAGAGAGGTTGCAGGGAGATTGGAATGCTTACGCATTGTTGGTGGGAATGCAAAATGGTAAAACCACTACGAAAAATGACATGGCACCTCCTTAAAAAGCTAGAAATATAAATACCATACCATCTAGCAACCCCACTACTTAGGAATATATCCTAGAGAAATAAGAGCTGTCACATGAATAGACATATGAACACTGATGTTCATTACAGCATCATTCACAATAGCAAAAAGATGGAAACAACCTAGGTGCAATAGATGAATGGATAAGCAAATTATGGTATATAAACACAACAGAATACTACACAATGATAAAGAATAATGATAAATCCATGAAACATCTCACAACATGGATGAATCTGGAGGACATTATGCTGAGTAAAATAAGTTAATCACAAAAGGACAAATATTGCATGAGACCACTATTATAAAAAACAAAGAAAAGGTTTACACACAGAAAAAAACAATCTTTGGTGGTTATGAGGGAGGAAAGGGTAGGGAGGGGAAATCACTAACTAGATAGTAACAAGTGTTAACTTTGGTGAAGGGAAAGACACCACACAATATAGTGGAAGTCAGCACAATTTCACCAAGACAAAGTCATAGAAGCTTCCTGTCCACATCCAAACACTGTGAGGGACTGAATTACTGGGGCTGAGGGCTGGGGACCATGGTTTCAGGGGACATCGAGGTCAATTGGCATAACATAGTTCATAAAGAGAATTTTCTACATCCTACTTTGATGAATAGCGTCTGGGGTCTTAAAAGTCTGTGAGCAGCCATCTAAGATATATCCATTGGCCCCGTCCTGTCCAGAGCAAAGGATAATGAAGAAAACCAAAGATACAAGGAAAATGTTAATCCAAAGGGCTAATGGACCACATGAACTACAGCCTCCATCAGCCGGAGTTCAGAAGAACCAGATGATGCCCAGCTACCACCACCGACAGCTCTGACGGGGATCACAATAGAAGGTTCCAGACAGAGAGGGAGAAAAATATAGAACAAAAATCAAATTTGCACAAAAAAGACAAACCTACTGATTTGACAGAGACTGGAGGATTCCTACCCCCCCAGGACTATGGCCTCCATACACCCTGCTAACTGAGAACTGAAGCAATTCCCAAAGTCCACCTTTCAGCCAAAGATTAGACAGGTCTGTAAAACGATAACCTGCTTCTTAGTTCAATCAAGTATATGAGACCAAATGGGCAACACCTGCCCAAAACAAAGATGAGAAGGCAGGGACAGGAAACCTGGACAAATGGACACGGGAAACCTGGAGTGGAAAGGGGGAGAATGCTGATACATTGTGGGGATTGCAACCAATGTCACAAAACGATTTGTGTATAAATTTTCGAATGAGAAGCTAATTTGTGCTAAAAACTTCCACCTAAACCACCAAGTCGATTCTGACACACAGTGACCCTATATGACAGAGTAGAACTGCCCCATAGGGTTTCCAAGGAGAGGCTGGAGGATTCGAACTCCTGAGCTTTTGGTTAGTAGCTGAACTCTTAACCACTGTGCCACCAGGGCTCCACTTTCACTCCAAGCACAATAAAAATTAAAAAAAAAAAAAAAGAATGTACTGTTTCCAAATATGTTTATGCCGCTCACTTACGGAAGCATTGTACCTCCTTGTCATGTTGATGTTGGACTTATCATGTGACTTGTTTTCATAGTAAAATGTGAGCGGAAGTAACATATGCTATTTCTGAGGAGAAGCTTTAGGAGGCATTGCAAATCTAGCATCTCTCTTCTTTTTCTCTCCCACAAGCCCAGGAATATACCATATAAGGGCTGCTCTGTCAGCTTAGATCTCAGTAAAATCACTGAGAAGTCAAGCCATAACCCACAACCCACTACTGGCATGTAACATGAGTAAGCAAGCAATGAAACTTTGTTGTTGTAAGCCTGTGAGATTGTGAGGTTGAATGTAACTGTAGTAGTGTAACGGCCTACACTGACTGAATACAGGTGATAGCAAAGAAAAATGACTAGTGACCACTGTTCCTAATAGAATGACCCAAGGAAGAGTACTATTATATAGATTTTGATTACTTTGGTTCAATTAAAAGCTCTGACCAGAGAATAATGCAAAAATCATTCTGTGTTCATGTGTGGTTTAAAGGGAATGTGATGGGCTTTGAATTTTATATTTGAGAACAGCTGCAAGAAAAAGAATTCCACATGGTACTAGATGAGCCCAGAAAAGAAAGCAATCACTCAATTGCAAAAAAAAAAATCCATTTAATAACAAAAGGGTGAGACATAATCTGTGCTCCAATCTGGTGAATGTTAGAGGTACAATTCTTCTATAACAAAGGGTAGACTTCCAATATGACACAGAGAAGAAAATAAATGAGTCTTTGACATCACAATCATGTATTTAATCATCATGTTTTGTAAAGGGCTAGCATTTATGAACCGACAGGACTTACTTGCAATAGCTACATCACAAAGCCATTGAATATGCATCATCACATATTTCCAAAGTCAGTTTCCAGAGCAGAAGTTTGTTTGACCTTGCAATAAACAAGATCCATATATGTATATGTCAAAAACAAGGTAGTGAATATCTGGCCCAGAGAAGGCAGAGCTATGGATTAAATCACGAGGATGGCTCACTCCCCCCATTTTAACTGTGAAGTAAAAGTAGAAGTATGACTACATGAACATCAAAGTTTGCCTTGATATGGAAAAAAGTTCCCCAAGTGCCCACCTTCTCATCTGGTTAGTATTGAGAGGGGAAAGGGGTTGATGGCAAGAATTTCATATTGTGCTACTGCTATTCCTGGTGTGCTTATTGCTGCTTCTGCTGCTGTTGTTGGTTTAGGCCCAGCTTTTTCTACTCTGCCAAAAAAAAATTAAAACCTACTGTTACCAAATCAATTTCAACTGATAGCGACCCCATAGGACAGAACAGAACTGGGCCATAGGGTTTCCAAAGAGTGGTTGGTGGATTGGAACCACCAACCTTTTGGTTAACAGCCAATCTCTTAACCACTGCGCCACCAGGGCTCCCTTTCTACTCTACTCACTGTTTCATTGCTTCATCGTCTGGAGGCCATCTGCAGTGGTTGTACAAAAACTATGTTTTGAAGATAGTGAATAGGAAGCAAAGTACAAACTACTTTTAGATTTTGTATTTTTTGCCCCAAACACCCAATAACATGCCTTGAGAGTTGTGCGCTGTGGCCAGGAGCATTCCTTTGAACATGCAAAATGATTTCAGTATTGCTCCTATAACACACCTGAGGAGGTGGTAGGTGTTGAAGCTTGCCCCCCTGTCCAAATACTTACCTACTGGGAGAAACGGACCATGAAGAGACAAAAGCTACCAAGAACAGAAAACACAAAATAGAGTGGCTTTTATTGATGATGAATAAACTTAATCAGAGCTTTTCTTCCAGCTTAATAGAATAAAGAACGCTTTGCTCAACCTAAAATATGCAATAAGATTCCCAAACACTATGCCCAGTTTATGTCACACATTTTCAAAACTATGATTACATGTGTGTAGAAAGAAAATAATTAAAGCCATCACAATATGAAAAAATTTGATTGTGTTAGCTGGCAATAAAGGAGTAACAAACTCAGATAATAGTAGGAAAAAATAAAGGTGAAGCCTCAGAGCTGGAGAGAAAATATGAAGCAGTGGAGACTGTGTCAAACCAGAACGCACACATCTGACATATTGGGAGCAATTACCACCAAACCCTGGCCAAGGGTTACCTGATAGAAAAATAAGTCTAGTATAGCCATCTGATTTTTCAAGAGAAGCCAAAAATCCAGACTTTCATGTGAAATTGCTTGCTATTTAAATGCTAGCCACTAATTCAGAAAATAATTATAATGTAAACCCTGTGAATGGCAACAATTTGTGGGCCACACAAAATACATCTGCTGGACAGACTCACCAAAAGACTCAAGTTTTCCAGTTTCTGGGCCATTGTGATTAATTTTCTCCACTCTTAAGTTATAGCACTTACTCAAATATCAAAAGAAAACACAAAAATGAGGGTTTTTGTTTTGTTTTGTTTTGTTTTGTTTTGTTTTGTTTTGTTTTATCTAAACCCGTAAGTGGCACAAATGGTTAAGCGCTTGAATAATAACCAAAAGCTCGGAAGTTCCAACTGCCAAGACCAAATGCCAGAGGTGCCTGGGAAAACAGGCCTGGCGATCTGCTTCTGAAAGGTCTTAAAAACCCATGGTACAATTCTACTCTGCACACATAGGGTTGCCGTGAGTTGGAATCAACTCAGTGGCAACTAACTACAACAACAAAACTATGTTTTAGATCAAAAGGAAGGTATACATTTGTCATTAAGTACCATGACCATAAAGATTCCCATTTTGTTAGCAAACATGTTGATAGTGCGCTGATCGCTCAAGTTCATTAAGTTTCAAATATGACCCAAAGGAAACATTTACGGAACTATTCTGCTGGGAAGATGATGAATTAGGAAATACATGTAAGTAGGATTTAAGAGGCAGAGGTTCTAGGCTCCACTGTGTCTGTTGTTCTCCAGAGTGAAGGGGCAGAGGTTGGCCTTCCAGGACATAATGAAAAACACAAGTGGCTGATTCTCTATAATTTGAAGTTTTACTGGGTAATTGCTACTTGGAGGCTTGTTGCAATGAGTAAGCTGTCTGGGTTGGTGTAGAGCAGAGCATGGGACCCAGGGCAGAGGATCTAAGCAGAGTGAACATCTTCATAGAGGATCATCCAACTTGTGAGGAAATTAGACACCTTGTCACAGTTGAGTAAACTGTGGAAATACTCGCCTTCGAGAACGGGACTGAGGGTGACTCCCTGCAAAGATTTGAATGGCTTTCCAGGAAATGAAGATATTAAACCTAAAAACCCACTCCACTGCCATCTTATATGATTTTAGGAGTCCCTGGATAGTACAGTTATTGCACTTGGCCACTAACTGAAAGGTTGGAGGTTCAAATCCACCTAGATGCACCTTAAAAGAAAGGCCTAACAATCTACTATTGAAAACTCTATGGAGCACAGTTCTACTCTGACACACATGGGTTACTACGAGTTGGAGTAAACTCAATGGCTTATATAATTTTAAGGGACAGAATGAGAAACCAAAAGCAGGCATTTCAGGAGGGTGCTCTCCAAAAGTAGATTCTAGTAGTCAGTAAGCCTCAATTCATAGTTCATTTCCTTCCACTGAAAGCATTTAAATAGTAGTTTGATACTCAAGTCTTAAGAATGATGCCATGGAAAGTCTTCATACGTCAGATGAAAGGACAGGAAGAAACCATACAGGGTCCTTCACTGAAATTCTAGCACCCAGTGAACCCTCAGGTGGGTGGTAGATTAAGTCATCTTTCCATTCCTTTGCAAGCCTTAAATTTCTTGATTCCACAACAAGATCAGAGTCAACTGAGACTCAGTCTCCACTTGTATAGAATATGAAGTTGGAAAAACTAATAGCTGAGTTTTTTTCCAGCTCTAAAGTTCTACTATTCAAGGAAAGGTTTTCATAACACTGTTCACGTCTAACATTAGGAGCCCTGGTGCTCAGTGATTAAGAGCTATGGCGAGCAGTTTAAATCCACCAGCCTCTCCTGGGAAACCCTATGGGGCAGTTCTACTCTGTTCTATAGGTTCGGAATCAACTCGATTGCAAAGGGTTTGGTTTTGTTTTGGGCTTCTAACATTAAATTCTCTTCCTTTTTTTTTTGTTTTATTTGTTTACTCTCTGTTCAATATTTCGTGTGTAAAAATAACCACTTGCTTTTTCTCATTCATGATTTTCTTGTTTTTCTTTCTAAGTTTGTTATAGTCTATATTTGTTGGGGCGAGGGAAGCCTCCCAAAATTTTCCTTCACATCAAACATTCCATACTACTAATGAAGGCCCTGAATTCCTTTGCCCTCCCATGCCACCTTTGCTCACTCTAAGGAATTCGATACAGAATATTGTAATAGACAATGTGCTATACACTTGCCATCTTAAACCACATGAATAATAAACTTAAAGAAACCTACAGGACATCTCTACCAACATGAAAACAGTCCTGTGATAACAGTCTTATTTTCCTATACCTTTATTTTAAGAAAAGGCCCCTTACCCTCCTAACTGATTTTCCTAGAAAAAGTTCAGAACCACATCTAAGGCAACGGTGATCCCTGTTGAATCAATTCACAGCTGGGCCAGAAGCAGCAAATCATGAATCAGCCTGAACTAGGCAAGCACACTACCCATCAAGTAATAACACCTGAGCAGGGGTCAAATTAGCCCTCCTCCCCATTCCTGGGAAAGACACATAAACTCACACACACAATAAATACATGCATGTTGGTGTCGTTGTTGTTAGGTGCCATCGAGTTGGTTCCAACTCATAATGACCATAAGTACAGAAGGAGGAAATACTGATCAATCCTGCGTCATCTTCACAATCATTGCTCTGTTTGAGCCCATTGTTGTAGCCACTGTGTCAATCTACCTCATCAAGGGTCTTCCTCTTTTCCTTCGTCGCACTAACTTACAAACATGATGCCCTTCTACAGCGATTAGTCCCTCCTAGTAACATGTGTAAAGCATGCAAGACAAAGTCTCGCCATCCTCGCTTCCAAGGAGCACTCTGGCTGTACTTTTACCAAAATAGAGTTGGAATATACATACACGCATACATAAATGACCAGATCTGAAATCATGAGATTATCTGCATAACTTAAGTTTACGTATCTCAAAAAAAGATTGTAGGTAAGGATGCCTCAAAAGAAGGCAAAGCAACAAATGCTAAAACAAGAAAGAAAAAAGAAAACAAAACACAGGATTAATGCTGTAGCAGAAATAAAACAGGTTAGAGGATGAAAGAATTGATACAGTACTTCAAATAAAGCAGCCCAAAGAGTTGCAGCCATGTTTTTCTTCCCCATTAAGCTCTCAGTATTTTGAGAGCAAGTACCACAATTTAATCATCTGTGAATTCCCAAAGTACCTGAGGATATAAGTGCCTGTTAATAAATGTTGAATTTAATTGAACTGAAGGATGTTATTATTTTGGTTACTCATATCACTACTTTTCAAAAAATGATGACACTCACACGGAAAACAGCAGAGCTCTCAGATGAGAGAATGTGAGTGTTGCGTCTTTGAGGTGTGATATCTCACCAGCCTGGGGTGGTAGGAAGGGGGAAAAACAAAAGCCAAAAGCACTAGTGGAAATGTAAATAGAAATGTATCACTTTTTCTTCCCTAAAATAAGATTTGTCTTCTAATGTACCCAATTACATTTGCCTTTGCCTAGAAACTTGAACAGATTGCTGAGAGAACATTGATATGTTTAATATTAGTTAGGCTAAAATCTAAGATTTACAGCTATGATTATTTCATTTTATCATGAAGCCAAAAAAATATAAGAAACTTTCTTGTAGACATCAGCGAAGTTCAAATGTATTCTCTCCTACTTCCCCTACCTCATCTAAAATTAGATTGTTTTATGACATTGACAAATTATAATAGAATCCTTATTATTAATTGACTCAATTAATTTTAAACACAAAATTGAAAACAGGATGAATAGATAGCTGCTTACACCACAGATCCACCTCATTATATTCAACAACAAATATTGATACAACAGCTGTTGTGTGCTAGAGGAGGGAGATTATAGTCTTATCAGAAAGATAAACAATTAAATAGTGTGCTATAATATAGTTCCCTAAGTACTATGTCAGGGACAAGCATGTCATGGGCGGGGGGAATATGTGAGGGAACATTCCCAGAGTGCAGTAGGATTAGGAGTGTTCCTGAAGACTACTGAGCTGAATACTAGGACTTGTTTATTACAATTCTGAAAATTTAAAGATGTCTTGGAAGAAGGAAGCTGAATTTTACGTAAGTAGGCATCATAGTAAAATTATCTTAATGTCCCTTGGCTAACCCAAATTTGACCTTTGGTCCAGTTAAAGGTCGTAAACAGAGAGGTTCCAAAATCAAAGGCCAATCTTGAAATGCATAATTGCATAATTCATCTCCAGTCTAGGCAGACAGCAGACTCACACCCAGTGGTAAACCGAAGGTACCATCCTCATCAAAGCTGTTGGCCTTTTCTGGTGTAAAAAGTAGCATCAGTGTTCCACTTGTCAAGTCAGGGAAGGGAGTAGCAACTAGGCAGAATTCCTCACCCAAAGAGAAAATGCACTAAAAGTCAACGTAAATAATTCTAGAAACAGTCAAAATAGTTTACATTACCTGGGAAGAGGGAACCTTGAGTGTGATCATATTTAGATGGTCCAGAGAAAAATATGCGCTCAGGTAAGTTGTAGTAATGGTTCATTATCAATTACCACAAGAACACAAAGTCTCCTCTTATTGTTGTTTATCCATAATTGCTAAGGAAGTCATCCAAAGAGTCTTAAGCCAAGATTATTTAGACCAACAAGAATGTATTGTATGGGCATATCCCAGAGATGGGGCCATCAGCCAACACAAAACAATGATATTGATGCTTCTTGTAAAAGAAAAGTTTTAAGCCCTCAGAAAACAGTCTCCAATGCATGCATAATTCTAAAACATTGGCCCTCAAATTTTAAGGTGAATCAGAACCACCTGGAAGACATTAAAATACAGATTGCGGGGCCCCACACCCAGAGTCTCATAATTCGGTAAATCTAGGGTAGGTCCTGAGGATATTTTCATTTGTAATAAGTTTTCAGTGGAAGCTAATGCTAGTCTAGAGACCACACTTAGAGATCAGTGCCCTAAAGTAACCTGACTATAGGAAATAGTCTAAATTTACAAATATAGTCTCTGGAGCTTATAGCTTGCCAAACGGTAAAGGTAAATTAATGAATTTACTGGAACAGCATGAAAAATATTGTAATAGTAGCATTGAGAGGACTCCTCAGAAAAACAGAGAAAAGTTATCTAAGTCATAACAGATAAGGACATCAGAAAATGCTCCCAAGGGAAGGTGATGAGTGGGTTGTGTTAAGAAGGAAAGAATCACTACAAAGGGGAGGAAGGGCACTTCAGGCACAGACATCAGTATGTGAGAAGAGGCATAGAGACCTATGTTTGGATGTGCTCTCTGCCACTCATTCTCAGAGCATTCCCACTCTAGTTTCTTAGCCCTCTTAGCCCTCTCTCAAGCAGATGGAATAATAGTACCTTTACCACATGAATCTATTGTTGAGATTACACAAGATAGTGTGTATAAATGTGCAAAGCACAATGCCACTTTAGAGTGTGTGGTCAACAAACGCTAGCTAAGCTAAGTGGTTTGCAAATAACCACGAAAGTTGTAAAAATCCATTGAAGGATTTTAAGCAGGGAAGTTGCAAGATAGAACTTAAACATTTTTAAAATATCACTTTTATAGATGTATGACTGATGGATTTGTGGGGACCAATACCAGTGGCAAGAACACTAGCTGGGGAGTGTTATGGGTAATTTTATGTGTCAACATGGCTAGGCTACGGGGCCCAGTAGTTTCATCAAACACTAGTCTAGATGTGGCTATGAAGGTATTTACATGTGATTAACGTTTACTATCACTTGGCTTTAAGTAAAGAAGATTACCCTCCATAATGTGAGTGGGCTTCACACAATAAATTGAAGACCTTTAAGAGCAAAAACTGGTTTTTTCAAAGAAAAGGAATTCTGCATCAAGACAGTAACATAAATACCCTGCTGACGTTTACAGCCTGCTGCATACCTATGGATTTTGGACTTGCTGGCACCTATAATCGACCAAGTCAATTCCTTAAAATCAGCCTTTCTCAAGTATATATAAAACCATTGCCATCGAGTCAATTCTGACTCATAGAGACCTTATAGGACAGAATAGAACTGCCCCATATGGTTTCCAAGGAGCATCTGGTGGATTTGAACCACTGACCTTTTGGTTAGCAGCTGTTGCTCTTAACCACTATGCCACCAGTGTTTCCTTATGTGTGTGTGTGTGTTCTATTTGCTCTGCTTCTCTGGAGATCCCTAATTGTCATGAATTGAATTGTGTCCCCCCTAAATATGTGTCAACTTGGTTAGGCCATAATTCCCAGTATTGTGTGCTTGTCCTCCATTTTGTGATTGTAGTTTTATGTTAAAGAGGATTCTTCGGGTGGGATTGTAACACCCTTACTAAGGTCACATCCCTGATCCAACGTAAAAGGAGTTCCCCTGGAGTATGGTCTGCACCACCTTTTATCTAACAATAAATAAAAAGAAAGGGAAGCAAGCAGAGAGCTGGGGGACCTCATACCACCAAAAAGGCAGCGCCTGGAGCAGAGGACGTCTTTTTGACCCAGGGTTCCTACTCAGAGAAGCTCCTAGCCCAGGGGAAGACTGATGACAAGGACCTCCCTCCAGAGCCAACAGAGAGAGAAAACCTTCCCCTTGAGTTGATGCCCTGAATTGGGACTTCTAGCCTACTAAACTCTGAGCGAATAAAATTTTGTTTGTTGAAGCCATCCACTTGTGGTATTTCTGTTATAGCAGCACTAGATAACTAAGACACTAACTAGTACAGGGAACCACTGAATAACCCAACATAACTAAGGCAATGACCATTATAATGAACATAAAGAATAAAAATGGATTCAAGGGATACTCTCAATACACATGGAGAGTAGATGAAGACTGGGTAACACAGAATATTTGATGATGAATTGCAAGCTTCCATGAATCTTAAAAAAAAAAAAGGAAAACTCAAGTTTTTGATCAAAAATACATTTAAATTTATGTATACACAATTAGTAGGCCACACCAATTTTGTCAATACTCAAAGCTATGAAACAAATGCACAAAGCTGAGAAAACTAAATCAAACCAAGAGAAACCATTGTAAGTTCATAAACTGCATAGAAATGTCAACATTTCTTGTCTTAGAAATAAATCTTTGTAATTACAGCTTGACTTGACACCAGCAAAACGAAGAGCTTCAAGGATCAGTGTCAATGAGCACTGAATAAACTATACTTACAAGAAAAAAACTGCATAAAAGAAACGTCAGCCTGAATGCCCCCTCCCATCCTCTTTGCCCTGTTTCTGTCAGATTCCACCCCCACCACCACAATGGATGTCCTTGACTTATAAATTTCTGTGTTTAACCAGCTTGACTTTTTCCTGTTTATATGGACCATTGAATACTGCAAGATCTCTGGATGACATTCTATTTTGAGGCTTCTTAATCTTGGCTAGAGAGTACCTTTGATAATTAAATAAAAGCCATAGATATAGACCCTCTCCCCAGAGAGGTATTGAAATATAAAATTTGCATTGAGATGCAAAATTTCAGAGGATTCACAGCCCTTACAGTACATAAATTTTCAGATTTAGAATTACTGCTACAGAGAATAGAACATATACCCAATACAGGATGGATGTACGATAAGGCAAAGTTTAAAAAAAAAAAAAAGCACTTTTTCTGGGTAGCTATACTGAAATTCTCTAGGGCAAACTTACATAAGGATCTCAGAATGGATACAAAGGAAGTAACTTAAAAAATACACTTTCCACATGTGTTTTTTTAACAACAACAAGATAAATTATACAGTAATATCAATCAAGAGACCAAGGAAATACCTTGTAATAATACCAAGGGCAAAGCTAAGTCACATGAATCATAGAGGACAGAAATTAGCCTGTGTATGTTTAATTCTTTCAATTATTTTTAAAAGATGCAACAAATAAGAGAGCCATAATTACAACCTTCCATAAAGATTAAATTCTAAAGACTTGAAGCATTAAGGATTCATTTTAAATAATATCCAGAGTAGGAAGAGTATTAGAAAAGAAATTATCATTAGAGGTGACTCCTTTAGGAGAAAATAGAATCTCATTTGCTTAGTATAACTAGGACTGTTTCTGTCCAACAAGTAAAGCATCGCTGGAAACAACCAAATAATGGAGGATATTCCTTCATATTAATTTAGCTGTGTAACCCACACCAGTCTTTTACCCACCTCATCCCCAGAGCATCTTCTAGAAGATGAATCAGATGTTGCTTTTTCTCTATATGTGTTTTTCTCCATTTTTTGTCAGCACTGCCATGGGCCTCTACATAGTTTTTTCTTGATCTCCTCACCACATCAGCACTTCTTTGAATGGGTATCATTGGTATAAAGTGTGTGGAGGAATGAATGAGGAATGAGGGAGCTCGTATTTCCCCTTATTGCTCTGTCACTTTATTCTCTATAACACACACACGCACATACACACACAGTTAAGTATGTATCAGATTTTACTGAAGCTTTGGGAACACATAAAGACAGTATTGGAAGGAAAAAAATTAAAATCTTTGTTAAATACTACTTTTCCCATAGTCTAAGCGAACAGCATCTAAGGAGTGAAATCCTTTACAAAATACCCCAGTGAATATTTCCAATATCTAATCTAGCTGTCTTACCCTCGGGCTACCTCTCTAATACTCTACCTGTTTCATGTAATAGTCTTTCCTCCTTCTAATCTTCTTCCCTTTGAAGAAGCCTTTCTGCAAAGCACAGGTGTTGATTTTGCTCATCTCTCCAAGCCTGAGGAGACTGCTCTGGGTTCAGCAAGAGAAGGGCACAGGTGGTTTTAGTAATCCAGGTTTTATAGAACAGTTAGGATGTGGGTGTCACTTTGAGTCCAGGCCCACCTGATACATCTTCGCTAGTGTGGGGCTCAAATAGACCTTCTGTTCTTCCAGTTATCAAGCAGGTAACTGTTGGATCGATCACCAACACAACACTACACACATATTATCATCTTCAAGGTAAAAGATGATTAATCCTCAGGGACAGCATATCCCAGATCCATAAAGAGAAAAATAAATATTTCTCTAAGTGTCTGTTAATTTGTATGGCTATCAGTCTCTTGGTAGAATTTGTAATTTATTTTATTATTCAGAGCAGGGTATGTTCCTTTAATCATGCCCTGCTTTCCAAATTGTGTCCTCTCTGATTTGATGAGAATAAAAACAAGGCCGATTGCCCAACCATATGCTTCTCAATGGCTGTTTCCCTGATCCAGATATTTTTAGCCAAATTCTAAAATAAACAGCTTCAAGGGATTAAAATCTTGAACAAATCATCATTCTTGGCTCTGTTCTCGAATTAGGTGTGAGTTTGGGGAGCTACAGGGTAAGTGAAGGCTCAATTAAACTAGTATTGTTTAAATTTTATCTAGTAACTATGTCTAGATAAAATCTTGTTTTGGGAATCAGCAACATAATGAACCCAGTTTCCTTACAATGGGCCACATTATTTCTGTATTCATTAGACCATCCGATTTTATCTCAATATGCACATTTTCCAATATCCTTACATTCTTTGAGGCACTTCACTCTGTCATTTAATTGTGTCTTCTTTCTGCCATGTGTTTGGAGGGTTTGCCATCATCCCCTCCCTCCTCTACCCTCCAACTTCTCAAACTTCTTCCATGAACATTATTTAAATAAAATGATTTCCAGGAGGGTCCCCATGTCCCACTATTCTCTGTAGATTAGTGAAATTACATTGTGTCAAGGCAAGGAAAGCAAAAGAGAATTCCGTTTTTCCAATCAATTTAACATTAAAGGAAAACATGTAATTGAAGCTAACAGGTTAACTCTTAGCATGGATAAATATAATAAGAAAGAAACCAAGTCACTTAATAGCTATTAGAAATTAGTATCATAATTCAAATGGTAATGAAGGTAGGCCATTCAATTTATAGGGGTATTATTATTTTTTTTATACACTTGGGAAAATTACTTTTCCAGTCAACAAACAGATGGCTGAAACATAAACTTGCAAGCCATGCAAATAAAGATGATATTAGTAAAGAAGAATACTGTCAATCATTGCAAAAGCTCTGAAATGTCTTTTTTTTTTAATATGAGTAGGTACTTCCCAAAATATGAAAATGACAAACTGTAAACTGTGTGCTTTAACTCCACAACACCTGTAATTCATAATCCTCATATTTCATGGAAAGAAAAATATAAGACTATAATTAATTTCATGTAAATTCTGTTTGACCAAAATTTTCCAGACCCAAAGCAAGATGGTCATAAAATAACCCAGATAAAAACTTAATCCTCAAATTTAAATCACTGAAACTGAATTTTCATGAAAACATTAGCCACCTTGCATATAATAGGAAAAACAGTCATTAAGTTAATTTCAAGCTTTTAAACACTAATTATTAAAAATTGAACCACTCTACATAAAAAGGAAAATACTTCTTCCTGTATTAAAGAGTCAATAGCTGGGCTTTTTAACACTTTAATTTTAAAAGTATAATGATTGCACTAGTATATACAGGTTTCTCTTGATATCCGAAAATATGAAAACTTTTGTAATCTGAAATGGTGTAAAGCGAAGAAGCAATTACCATTAATTTATATAGGAAAAATTTTGAATGGTCCCGGACCCCCAAAACAACCTACCAAATCATACAAAATAACACATACGGTCTAAAATAACGCTAACAAGTCTATGGTGGCTTGATGCCGAGATGCTGAGTACAGTTCCTGGGGAAGGAGATTGGTGACCCCACTATGCTGTTTGGGGTGCCCACTGCCTCTTTAAGAGCTCACTGCAAAGCAAATGCTGAAGGCTATTTCTGCTTTTCTCTTTTTCTGGTAAAAGTGAAAATCCTCTTCGGATTTCTTTTGGTTATCAAAAACAGGCACTAATGTAGGTCTTTCCTAAAAACGAAGTGGCCTAAAGTGAACTTTCGAAAAGTGGGGGTACCTGTATTTACATAGGTTTCTAAATTCAGCAGTAGTATCCTGAAAGCCTTGCCAGAAGGAGAAAAAAGCTGAATACGTAATTCTATAATCTTATTTCAAAGCAAAGTTCAATTCCTGTCTTCTTTAAAGCCAGTAAGTGAAACAGACATGTAGTCTCTGGTGTAGTTAGATTCTCATTTGTAGTTAGTTATGCCTTTGAACTTCACCATGTTGCCAGAACAGTTACATGGGGAAATCACTGAATGATTTGCCAAGTGAATAACCAGCAAAACGTTTAAGGGGGCAGATGTAAATTGAATGCTAAGGCAAAATGAGCATTTGAAACGGATTTGTCAATTTGATGCCAGAAATACATAAGGTAAAGAAAAGCAGCTGGTTGGGAGAAGGAAAAGGGGAAAGAAAAAATGACTTAAATTACCTTCAAACAAGAAATTCCACAGTGGAAAAGAACAGCTAGTGGGTATCAATAAATCTGAATCGCTGCACTCTGACTGGTATAAAGGTATTAGCTATAATTTTTAAAGACTAGAAAAAGCCGGTCCTGGAAACAGAATTAGGTATCACTTTCCTAAAACGATGTGTGTTATGTGTGCTAATCCCATTCTTCCAAATGCAAGATGAGCTGGTGTATTGAGGCATCAGGCAGCGCTCCATTAGTTTACACCAACTGTGAAAGAGGACTCCTGCTTCATTGTCCTCAAATCACTCAAGTTTCAAAGGCCATCCTTTATTCAAGTCTTTGGAGGCTTATAGAATAAATTTGTGTCCACATTACCCACACTGCAACTATTTGGCTATTCTTTTCTGAGATGTTTCTAGTTCCAACACATCACCCAAGGGTACTGTAACAGCTGCTGCTACACACACTGTAGATGCATTGTAGTTTTAAGGAGGGGTGGTATAACAATCTATTCTCTACAATTGTTCTAGACAACGTCCAGTGTTTTGCTGGCATTTTGGACTTTTAGCCAAACATAACACATTGAATGAGGAGGGTCTTTTAAAATTCCTCAGCGAATCCGGGTATTCCTTTCCTGGTTAATAAACGTAGTTGAGAATCATTGTTGTATAGTCATGTAGTTTGGATACTTTAATACTTTAATAATACTTATGTACCAAAAAGTAACACTCCTACTACCACCATTTTTATATCTCTGGAAATTCTGGCTAATACAATATTAAAGAAAACAGAAAAAAATGGTATAAAAATATATTTAAAAAATCATTACCAGATGATGTATTAATAGGCCTAGAAGCACCATGTCCTTCTTCCTAGTCTGTCTTAGTCTGCAAGATCAGCTGAAACCTGTCCCCCAAGGGTAACCCAGCTGGTATTTAAAATACCAGTGGCAAAGCTTCCAGTGTCACAGCAGCATGGAAGCCGCCACAGCACAACAAACTGACAGACACATGGTGGTTTCAGTTGAGCTTCCAGAACTTCCAGACTAAGACAGGCAAGCAAGAAGGACCTGCAAGTCTACTTCTGGAAAAACTGACTAGCAAAAACATTATGAATAACAGCACAACATTGTCTAATGCAGTACCAGAAGATGACCCCCCCTTTAGTTGGAAGACACTTAAAAGAAGCCTCCTCAAAGTAGTGTCAACCTTAAAGACACGAATGGAGTCAAGTCTTCTGGACCTCATTTGCTGCTGTGGCATGACTCAGAATGAGAGGAAATAGCCACAAATGTCCTTTAACAATGTGAACATGGAATCCACAAAGTATGAATCTAGGAAAATTGGATGTTGCCAAAAATTAAATGGAATGTATGAAGATGGATATCTCAGGCATCAGTAAGCTGAAATGGACTGGTATTGGCCACTTTGAATCAATCATATGGTCTACCATGCCAGGAATGACAAATTGAAGAGGAATAGCATCGCATTCATTGTCAAAAAGAGCATTTCAAAATCTATCCTGAAGTACAATGCTGTCAGTGATAGGATAATATTCATATGCCTACAGGGAAGACCGGTTAATAGGACTATTATTTGCAAAGGTCAAAGATGAACAAATTGAAGATTTTTACAAACCTCTGCAGTCTGAAATGATCAAACATGCAATCAAGATACATTGATACTTACATGTGATTGGAATGCAAAAGTTGGAAACAAAAAAGGATTGGTAGTTGAAAACATGGCCTTGGTATAGAAACAACACAGGAGATCACATAAAAGATTTTCAGAAGACCAATGACTTATACATTGCAAATACCTTTTTCAGCAACATAAACGGCTACTATACACATGGTCCTGGCCAGATGGAATACACAGGAATCAAATTAACTACATCTGTGGAAAGAGACAATGGAGAAGCTCAATATCATCAGTTGGAACAAGGCCAGGGGCCAACTGTGGAACAGACCATCAACTGGTCATATGCAAGTTCAAATTGAAGCTGAAGAAAATTAGAACAGGTCTACGAGAGTCAAAGCATGACCTTGACTATATCCCACCTGAATTTAGAGAAAATCTCAAGAATAGATTTGATGAATTGAACACTAACGACCAGATATATTGTGGAATGACATCAAGGACATTTTCTTCACACATGAAGAGAGCAGGAGGTTATTAAAAAGACAAAAAAGAAAGAAAAGATCAAAATGGATGTCAGAAGAGATGCTGAAATTTTCTTCTCAACGTAGAGTAGCTAAAAGAAAAGGAAGAAATGATGAAGTCAAAGAGCTGAACAGAAGATTTCAAAGGGCAGCTTGAGAAGACAAAGTAAACTATTATAAAGAAATGTGCAAAGACCTGGAGATAGAAAACGAAAAGGGAAGAACACCCCTGGCATTTCTCAAGCTAAAAGAACTGAAGAGAAAATTCATGCCTCGGGTTACAATATGGAGAAAATATTAACTGACACAGGAAGCATCAAAATAAGATGGAAAAAATACAGCCACTGTATCAAAAAGAATTGGTCGCTGTTCAACCATTTCAGGAGGTAGCACCTGATCAAGAACAGGTGGTATTGAAAGAAGAGATCCAAGCTGCACTGAAGGCATTTGTGAAAAACAAGTCTCCAGGAATTGACAGAATACCAAAGAGATGCAGTGCTCGCTCCTCTATGCCAAGAAATTTGGAAGACAGCTACCTGGCCGACTGACTGGAAGAGATCCATATTTGTACCCATTCCAAAGAAAGGAGGTCCAAAAGAATGCAGAAATTATTTAATAATATCACACACAAATAAACTTTTGCTGTAGATCATTCAAAACCAGTTTCAGCGGTACATCAACAGGCAACTGCCAGAAATTCAAGCCTGATTCAGAAAAGGACACGAACAAGAGATATTACTGCCGATGTCAGACGGATCATGGCTGAAAGCAGAGAAAACTAGAAAGATGTTGTCTTGGTCATCTAGTGCTGCTGTAGCAGAAATAGCACAAATGGATGCTCTTAACCAGGAGAAATTTATTTTCGCACAGCCTAGTAGGGTAGAAGTGCAAATTCAGGGTGCCAGCCTCAGGAGAAGGCTTTCTCTCTCTGTTGGCTCTGGAGGAAGGTCCTTCTCATTAGTCTTTCCTTGGTGTGGGAACATCTCAGTGCAGGAATCTCCTCCCAACACTGCTTTCTTAGTGGTATGAGGTCCCCCCTCTCTGCTAGTTTCCCTTTCCTTTTATCTCTTGAGAGATAAAAGATGATGCAGACCACACCCCAGGAAAACTCCTTTTACTTTGGATCAGGGATGTGACCTGGCAAGGGTGTTACAATCCCACCCAAATCCTCTTTAACATAAAATTACAATCACAAAATGAAGGACAACCACAGAATACTGGGAATCATGGCCTAACCAAGTTGATACACACATTTTTGGGGGGGGAACATAATTCAATCTATAACAGATGTTTACCTATGGTTTATTGACTATGCAATGGCATTTGGCTGTGTGGATCATAGCAAATTATGGGTAACATTGCCACTAATGGGAATTCCAGAGCACTTAATTGTGCTCATGAGGAACCTGTATTTAGACCAAGAGGTAGTTGTTCGAACAGAGCAAGGGATACTGCGTAGTTTCAAGTCAAGAAACGTGTGCATCAGGGTTTTATCCTTTCACCATACTTATTCAGCCTGTACCCTGAGCAAACAATCTGAGAAGCTGGACTATCACGATTGCAGGAAGTCTCATTAACAACCTGCAATATGCAGATGATACTACCTTGCTTGCTGAAAGTAAAGAGGACTTACTGATGAAGAGTACTTACTGATGAAGAGTACTTATTGATGAAGATTAACAACCACAGCCTTCAGTATGGATTACACCTCAACTTAAAGAAAACAAAATTCCTCACAAATGGACCAATAAGAAACACCACGATAAACAGAGAAAAGACTGAAGTTGTCCAGGATTTCATTTTACTTGGATCTACAATCAATGCCCATGGAAGCAGAAATCAAGAAATCAGACGATGAATTTCATTGGGCAAATCTACTGCAAGAGATCTCTTCAAAGCATTAAAAATAAAGATGTCACTTTAAGGACTAAGGTGCCCCTGATCCAAGCCATGGTGTTTTCAATTACCTCATATGCGTGTGAAAGCTGGACAACGAATAAGGAAGACTGAAGAAGAATTGATGCCTTTGAATTATGGTGTTGGCAAAGAATACTAAATATACCACAAAATGCCAGAAGAATGAACAAATCCATCTTGGGGGAAGTACAGCCAGAATGCTCCTTAGAACCAAGGATGGTGAGACTTTGTCTCACATATTTGGACATATAATAATCAGGAGGGACCAGTCCCTGGAGAAGGACGTCATGCCAGGTAAAATAGAGAGTCAAGGAAAAAGAGGAAGACCCTCAATGAGATGGATTGACACAGTGGCTACAACAATGGGCTCAAACATAACGACGATTGTAAGAATGGCGCAGGACTGGGTAGTGTTTCGTTTCTGTTGTACACAGGGTCAGTATGAGTCAGAATCAACTCGGTGGCACCTGATAACAACAGAAGCACCAAAAATATCAACCAAGAACGTATTAGAAGTAGTAGAAGCAATCATTGAAATGGCAGGATGGAAGTTCACATAAATACCAGATCTATATAACAATAATAGTTAAAATACAATGAAAATGATATTATCACCTTGTGTCACGTTGAACGCTAAAACCATTTGCATGCATTTACGTATCCCAATGAGGTAGGTGTTATTACTAGTCCCACATACAAATGAGGAATTTGAATCAGAAAGCAGTCAGTCAGCTAGTTACCAATAAAGTCCCAAAACTGTCTGACTAAACACTTTACAATTAAACTAACCATGCAGGTTCTTATTTATAACAGCAAAGATAGATACATAGAAGAGAGAAAGATAGATGATCATATCTTTTAAGAGTAACCACAATAAGAAATACATATGGTTGGTAAGAAGTAATATACAAAATTAATTTAGAACTATTAAAAAATTGTTAAATTGGGCAACATACATCACCCCTTGTCAAGGAAAATAGGTAATAAGAAAATTTTGATTACTTCAAAATTGATTTTAAGTGTAATTCCCATAAAAAAAATTTATTTTCTAAAAATTTAAGCTCTAAATTAATACATTTTCTAAATTTAATCATGGCTCTAAAGTTCATCAGGAAGATGAAAGGGATTAATCTAACCAGATATTAAAATATATTATAAATTTAAAACAATTTCAATGGTGAAGTACTATCTTAGAATTTAAAAGTAGTATTTTCATTATATAAATATGATATATCATAGCCCAGAACTAGTAGACCCTGTCATGCATACAGCATTAATATATAATAAAGAAGGCATCAAAGCTCATGAAGGAGAGACATTTACTTTCAGAAAGAGGAGCTCTCAGGTTTGTACCTATCCCTTTCACTAAGTAAAGCTAAAAACTCTGCTATATATATAATATCTCAAGCATAAGAATAAAAGTTTAAGAGAAGGAGGAAGAGCAGCTAGGGACTTTGGGACCCAAGGAACAATGTTGTGGTAAGTTCCCTGAGTTTTTCTTTTTGCCATATATATTCCACAATTAGAGCTGAAGAAGCCAATGACCTGGAAGCACAAACAGCTGAAGACAAAATAAGGACTAACAAAAGCCTGTTCTGTCTAGCCAAGGAGCAGCCTACTGAGACAGAAAATATTTAGACAACAGGCACTCTATTCCAACCAAATACTGAAGAAAAAACTGTGGCCCACCCCTTGTTTGCCAGGAAAGCCTAGACTTTCACTTTGCCTGGCTTTAATGAGAAACTTCAACCCCCCACCTGAGTAGTGTCAAAAAAGTCTGGGTAAGGAGCCAGGACATTCATCCCCACCAGGCGTTAACAAGTCTCCACCTCTCCATAGTGTCATTGGACATCATGTAGGGAGCTTGGAATTTCACCCCCGCTTGGAGCAACAAGGAGTCTTTCCAGCTCCCTGCTGGGGTGCTGTCAGAGAAGACCTAGTGGTTCGCCAAATTTCACCACCATCCAACAGTAAATAGGCCACCCCGCCCTCATGGTGCCAGCAGTGGCCGTATGGTGAGCAGTAAGAAGACAAAATGGCACAAGACCAGGCAGTGTTTGATTTTGTTGTATATAGGGTCACTATGAGTCAGAACCGACTGGACGGTACCTAACAACAACAATCCCTTCCAGACAGAAGGATATCAGTGGAGGCCTAGTGGAGAGCCAGGATTCCCATCCCTGCCAGAAACTAATGAAAAGCCCTCACCACTCACCATGTGTCAACAAAGATGGAGTGAGAAACCTAGACTTCCACCACACCACACCTGGGAGTAACAAGGTGTCACCCTCTCCTTCCACTACCAGATTATGGTTAGAAGAAGCCAGCTAAAAAGAAAGGTTTAAATAAGATCCAGAGTTTCATGACATAATACCCAAAATGTCCAAGTTTCAATCAAAAATCACACATAAAATCAAAAATCAAGACCTCAAACTGAATGAAAAAAGACAACCAATAGATGTCACAAAAATGACAGAGATGTTAAAATTATTTCACAAGGATTTTAAAGCAGCCATCATAAGAATGCTTCAAAGGCAATTACAAAAACGTTTGATATAAATGAAAAAAAAAAAAAAGCGAAGTCTGAGCAATGAAACAGAAAGCCTCAGCAAAGAAATAAGACCTCTGCAGGGTAGAGATATTTTAAGTATTATAAAAAAAAGAAGAAGAGGTGTTAAAAAATCAGATTATATTTTATAAAATGATAGAATATCTCTTCATCAAAACTAAATTCAAAGTTAAATACACACAAAAGTTAATGTCATTATAATAAAAAGGGCTTGTACTAATTGTTGAGAAAAACATTAAAATCCCACTGGACAAGCAGAATAATGACTTAAAAAAAAAAATCCTAATTCACAAAAGAGGAAACACAACTAGTAAACAAACAGATGAGAGAATGTTCAAATTAACTAGTAATAAAACAACGCGAATTTAAAAACCCCAAGGATTTTTTTTTTTTTTTTTTAGCCTGTCAAATCAGCCAGATTTCATTGATACAATTGTTTAACATAATACTGCATACTGGTAACTTTTAAATGAAATGGACAGACACTCTGAAAAATAATTCGAGGTAGGGTATGTGGTAAATTGATACTACTCATCTGAGGAGCAATTTTGAAACATCTATGAAGAATCCTAAAATATTCATATGGTCTTGACCTAGTAATTATTCTTCTGTTGTTGTTAGATGCTGTCAAGTTAGTTCCAACTCATAGCCACCCTATATACAACAGAACTAAACACTGCCCAATCCTGCGCCATCCTCACAATCAATGCTACCCGTAAGCCTATTTTTGCAGCCACTGTGTCAATCCATCTTGCTGAGGGTCTTCCTCTCTTTTGCTGACCCTCTGCTTTACCAAGCATGAAGTCCCTCTCCAAGGACTGTTCTCTCCAGATAACATATCCGAAGTATGTGAGACAAAGTCTTGCCATCCTTGCTTCTAAGGAGCATTCTGGCTGCACTTCTTCCAAGACAAATTTGTTCATTCTTTGGGCAGTCCATTGTATATTCAATATTCTCCACCAACAGCATAATTCAAAGGAATCAATTCTTCTTCATCTTCCTTATTCATTGTCCAGCTTTCACATGCCTATGAGATGATTGAAAACACCATGCCTTGGGTCAAAGCCAAAACCAAACCAAACTCATTGCTGTTGAGTCAATTCTCATAGCCACCCTATAGGACACAGTAGAACTGCAGCACATGGTTTCCAAGGAGCGCCTGGTGGATTCAAACTACTGACCTATTGGTTAGCAGCTGTAGCTCTTAGCCACTATGCCACCAGGGTTTCCTATGGCTTGGGTCAGGCACAGTTTATTCCTCAAAATGACATCTTTGCTTTTGAATACTTTAAAGAGACCTCTTGCAGCAGATTTGCCCAATGCAACGTGTCGTCTGATTTCTTGACTGCTGCTTCCACAGGCGTTGATTGTGGAATCAAGTAAAACGAAATTCTTGACAACTTCAATATTTCCTCCGTTTATCATGATGTTGCTTATTGGTCCAGTTGTGAGTTTCTGCTTTCTCTATGTTGAGGTGTAATCCATACTGAAGGCTGTGTTCACTGATCTTCATCAATAAGTGCTTTCAAGTTCTCTTCACTTTCAACAAGCAAGGTTGTGTCTTCAGTATATTGCAGGTTGTTAATGAGTCTTCCTGCAATTGTGATGCCATGTTCTTTTTCTTACAGTCCAGCTTCTCGGATTATTTGCCCAGGGTACAGGTTGAACACATATGGTAAAAGGATACAGCCCTGACACACAAATTTACTGACTTTAAACCACTTAGTATCCCTCATTCTGTTCAAACGACTGCCTCTTGTTCTTCTGGGAGCAATTAAATAAATAATCCTAGAATGGAAAAAAAAAAATCTATGCAAAGTAGTGTTGTGTCAAGAAAGCTCCCAAAAGAGCATCTGCTGATTTCATACCAAAACCAGTGTTTAAAAATGGGAAGTGTTTGTTAGAGATGGTGAATCAATCAGACACTGTTCTGAAGGTCTAAAGAGAAAGGTAGGTATGGCAGCAACCACACTGAGCCATCACCTCGCTCTCCTTAAGATGGGATGGATGTTCAGGTCTGGCATGGGCAAACCAAGGAGACCATGTAATAAACAGCAATCAACCTGGTGGTTCCACTAGGTATCCCAAATTCATGTCTTCGCTAACTAAGCTACAGAAAAAAGAGGTTATGGGAAACTCAAACCAGGAAAGGGGGTAGGCAAGCTACTCCTTCATCAAGATAGTTTCGAAGCAAAAGCATATTGACTGGAAGTGTGTGAGGAAGAAGGAACCAAGTGTGAAGAGAATGAGTACATACCTCCCAGTGTGGACATGTTGCTCAAAGTTAAATAAGCTTTTTTTGGCTTCTACCCATTGCTCACATTTCCTCTATTGTCCTCTGCCCAAAGGAAGACACAGGGGCAGTCATGGAGAAACATGGTTTTTCAGGGACAAATGTACTTTGCTGGTAAAGGATATGAAATTTCTGTGAGGTTCCAAGGATAGTTGGCACAGTGACTGAGATAGCTAGTGGCAGTATGTCTCAGGAACACTCATTTTTATCTGAGAGAGGAAACTGGAGGGGTCATTGTTCCAGCTGTTGAAGGGCTAGTGAGAAAATAATTGTAGTGCTTATCATTTGTATTCTGATAGCAAGCATAAGGGGACATGTTCAAAGAAAACCTTTTTCATAGGTTGAACTATGAAGAAATGGGGTAAAAGATTATCTGGCAGAGCCAGGACAAGGGTGAGGTAAATGAGGCTGAGTTGGATACTGTCTTGACTTAAAATTTTGATATTTTGATCAGTGGGAATTTTTTGCATTGATTTTTATTTTTCTAACATTCTGCATTAAAAAAAATATTTATCTTGATTTCAGAGTGTTTGAGCACATCCTTAAATTTTGTAGCTAAGGCAAGTGCCTCACTCACCTTATCTTATTCTAGGTTCTGCAGTCTGCACGAGAGGCTCAGCTGATACCTATGGATCACAAGAGTCAATGGAAAGCATCAAAATTAAGAAATGAGGAAAAAGAAGGGAAGAAAGCCAAAAGCTCAATGCATATACTTTAAAGAAATACAATGGGAGTGTTTCTGCTGGGTGGAGGATTTCTACCCTCAAAGGCAGATTTCGACTCATACTACCCTTTGTTCAAAGTCTGGAAGAAATAGTTAGAAATACCACTAAAAAAAAAAAAAAAAAAAAATTTTTTTTTCAGGTGCTTATATAATGTGGAGGAGTCCCTGCATGGTGCAAAAAATGGTTAAGCACTCACTATTAGCTAAAAGGTTGGTGGTTTGAACCCACCCAGAGGTGCCTCAGAACAGAGACCTGGTGATCTGCTCCCCAAAGGTCACAGCATTGAAAACCCTATGGAGCAGTTTTACTCTGCAGACATGGCATCACCATGAGTTGAAATTGGTTCAGCAGCAACTAACAACAACAAATATAATGTGGGGCTTAGGGTTAACAATCTTACATCATCCTAGTTAATCCTTACTTTTTTCTATTACCAGTAAAAAAAAAAAACAAACCCAGTGCCGTCGACTCAATTCCGACTCATAGCGACCCTATAGGACAGAGTAGAACTGCAACATAGAGTTTCCAAGGAGCACCTGGAGGATTCGAACTGCCAATCCTTTGGTTAGCAGCTGTAGCACTTAACCACTACGCCACCATTGACCCATACCTGGGGAGTCAAGAAGAGATGAAAGTCAACAGGAATTGCGCAGAGTCAGTGCCTTCTGAAAATATCTTCCCTTTTCCTTAACTTCTGTGCATGTAGCACGTGTTCCCAAATTGGGAAGAATAAAAGTTTGTCTGAACTTCAATAGTTCATGGGCCTCATATGTTCTTAAAACTGGGAGACTATCCTGTTACCTAAAAATGATGGGGATTACAGAATTAAAAAGTTAGGTGCTTGTTAGGTGCTGTTGAGTCATTTCTCCCCATAGTGACTTTATGTGATACAGTAGAACTGCCCCATGGTTTTTCTAGCTTGTGATTTTTATGGGAGCAGATCTCCAGGTCTTTCTCCCACATAGTGGCTGGGTAGGTTTGAACCAGCGACCTTTCAGTTAGCAGCCAATCTCTTAACTGTGGTGCCACCAGGGCTCCTTTTTATCACTCCAACCAGAGAAGACCTAAAGTGATCATTGTAAGGTAAGCCAGAAGAGTATTCCCCAGGCTCTCCAAGGCCTCTGACATTAGGAGACGGCTGCATTGGTTAGAGCACTTGCTAACCCTCCAGCCACAGCAAGAAGAATGCAGCACTGGAAAGTGAGAATAAGATAGTTATACCATGCTTTCTTCTATTTTTCTCTTTGTATACTGGATGCAGCAGTACAGCACAACGAAAGCCAAATGAGATTCCCCAAGGCTGACCAAATGAAGTCAATAACTCATCATCATCCCCAAAGACACTTCTTTTTGGTTCTTCAGCCTATAACCTAAAGGGAGTGATCGGGTAGAAATGTGAATAATTCCAAATAAAGCTATCAGAGAGCATTTTCCTACAGTGCCAAAGGGGATTATCCCAACGCATTTGTCAGAAACACCAGGATATCAATGGCAGTTGGGAAGGAGCTTAATTCACATCAGGATTAAGATTAGTCATAATGTTAACTGTGACAATAAAAGGGTTTAGGCATCTCCCAAAGAAAAGACTGGAGAATATGGCCTTTGCATTGTTTCAGTTTGAAGGTTTTATTTATACCATAAAACCCAGTGCCCTCAAGTCGCTTCCGACTCATAGCGGCCCTATAGGACAGTTTCCAAGGAGCGCCTGGTGGATTTGAACTGCCGACTCTTTGGTTCACAGCTGTAGCACTTAACCACTACGCCACCAGGGTTTCCATTTATACCATAATCCTCCTAAAACGTTAAAAAAAAAAAAAAAAACATTAGCCACTCATAATTCTTTGTTTTAGTGGTGAATTAAAAGAGCTTAGTAAATGTTTGTTATGATAATAATATCAATTTTAAAGTTTCTAAAAAGCAAATATACTTTTATATTAAAAGCTAGATGGGGTTCTATATATTTTGCCTAACTAAATCTTACTAAAAGATTAATATCAATTCCTGACAAGCCACTTCTCTTTTCAAAAAGATTACATTTGAAAAATTTTCTTCTTAAACTTACCCTTGAGGGAAAGAGTTAGAAAATGATAAGCAAAAAATGCATGGAGCAGTGCACCATAGGTAGCACTTATTTCAGCCTTAACCTCCCTCAACCTCATCTCACCTCTGCCCACCAAAAAAAAAAAAAAAAACCCTCCAGAGTAGCAAGGGTGCCAATAAAATTAAATACAGACATTTAAGTGGTATTTTACTAACAAAACTCCACAATTATAATAAAAATTCAGAGTAACCCCATATTTATCAATAGTTACAATCCCTGCCAGGGAAACAGGGTTGTATGGAAAACACTACAACACCCATAGCTCAAAGACATGACTAGCAGGGGACCCTATGTAGGAAAGTCACACCTTGGGCAGCTAAAATACTTAAACTCAAGGGGCACCATTCATATTGCGGACATTGCAAATGGCAACCCTTGGAATTGGGCAGTGTGCAACCTGCAAAACTGTATGCTGTGACCCTGGACACATTGATGTCAGACAGCTAAATGTAACAGGCACGGCTTTTTAAGAACAAGTTAGCTCTATTCCAGAAACAGCTTGAGCCAGATAACGCAAGGCTGGCAAGCAGAACAAAAAGCAGGCTCCCTTATTTCAGATCAGTGTAGGAACATTAAGCTTCTTTCAGAACTATCAGTAGTGCTTGCCTTCAAATTGTACTTTCAGCCAGCCTTGGTGACTAAGGTCTGTCCAGTTTGGTTTCTATTGATCTTTCATCTCTGCTTCAACTCACAAATGTGCTTCAACTACAAACTGCTCACAACTTCACTTATGCCACACCCACCTGATACCATGTTCATCTCAGACTAACAAACGGCTCCGTCAACCTGAGAACCCACACATACCAGGCCATCCTCTGAACAGCCTGAGACAGAGCATTGCATCTTATGGAGGGAGACAAAAGTAAATATTAAATACATTGTTTATAGGTGGTTCAGATAAAAAGGAAAAATGGTCTTTCACATTGGTTATTAAATAGATGCCATTTTTTCTTTGTTTTTCTAACTAGTTTTGTTTTAGGGGGATAAAGGACCAATAACAACCAAAGTCATATAAATTACCATGCATTTTCCCAGCCAAGAGTTCATACGTCAGCAGGAAGTAATAATACACAGTGAACAATCTTCAAAACTAAATCAGATTCCAGGAGAATTCTTATAATCAACACTAAACCAAACCCATTGCTGTCAAGTCAATTTCGACTCACAGAGACCCTGTAAAACAAAGTAGAACTTCTCCATAGAGTTTCTTTCCAAGAAGTGCCTGGTGGATTCGAACTGCTGGCCTTTTGGGTAGCAGTCAAACTCTTAACCACTACCTCACCAGGGTACATAGGTGTCTTAGTTATCCATTGCTGCTGTAACAGAAAAACCACAAGTGGATGGCTTTAACAAAGAGAAGTTTATTCTCTCACAGCCCAGTAGGCAAGAAGTCTGAATTCAGCGTGGCAGCTCCAGGGGAGAGCTTTCTCTTTCTGTCGGCTCTGGAGGAAGGTCTTTGTCATCAGTCTTGCCTTGGTCTGGGAACATCTCAGCACAAGAACATCAGGTCCAAAGGAAGCACTCTGCTCCCTGTGCTGCCTTCTTGGTGGTATGAGGTTCCCGTGTCTCTCTGCTTGCTTCTTCTCTCTTTTATATCTCAAAAGAGGTTGGCTTAAGACACTATCTAATCTTTTAGACTTCAGCATAACTGCCACTAATTCATCTTATTACATCGTAGTGATAGAATTTACAACACATAGGGAAATCACATCAGAAGATCAAATGGTACACAATCATACAATCATAAAAGGGAATCATGACAGTCAAGGTGACAGATATTTTTAAGGGACACAATTCAATTCATGACAGTAGGGTATTTTTGAGAACCCCAAGCAAGGGCATTTTTTTTTTTTTTTTTTTTTTAGCAGTATAAGGTAAAGGGGTAAGTAAACATTTAGGAGGAACTCACCAGAAATTTCTTGACTCTCATCTTTTTTTTTTTTTCTCATCACTAATATTTGTCCTGCCAATTCCTAAACCCAACTTCTACCCTGAAATTGTCCACCTAATCTTTGTTCCTTGAGCTTTTAATGTGGTCTTCTTGGAATACCCTCAGGATCTGCTTGTAGTACATAATCGTTTATCACTGATGCCTTGGTCCTCAAGCAAGTCTCTTCTCAGATGGACTTTCTCATGGTGGGCCTGACAGGCTCCCAGATTCTGAACACTAAACATTGGTGTCCTGTTTTGTTCTTCCTCATGCTATTTCCCAAATAATGGGAGCCGTTCCTAACAGTATTGTAGTATCCATCCCCATAGAAAGCTTTTTTCTCTCTAGGCCAAATTCATGACAAATTTTTCACCCTCAGCTGCCGCCAGAGTAACAAGGATAAGATGGGGAATTTCCTTGTTGCCTGAAGATTCCTAAAGAAGTTAGAGTAGCTGAAATTCTGAGAGGATTTGAAAAGCATTAAAATGTATTTCTTTCTTTCTCACTTGGTTCAAATGGACTGAAAGAAAGAGAACATTTATTTCCGTAACTACTTCAGGTAAAGCCTCAAATCCTCCAGTTCTCTAAAGTTTTCGCTTTTGTGTGAGAAATTGTACCGTCTTTCATCAGTAAACCCGTAAGGGCTTTAGAGCTCTGCAGTCCTTGTAAGCAATCCCAAAATGATTTAATGTTATTTTCTGGGTTTTGTTCTTCACCTCAGCAGCAATTCAAAATGGATTATAATGAATCATTTTAGTTTCTAGGCTTCCAATTGCTTTGCAAAATATGCTTTTAAAAGAAGTCAGAATTATTTCAATGCTACAAAACTGTTTCTATATGTCTCGATATGCCTGGAAGAAATCTCGAGGGTCCATAATAGGCAATTTCCCAGTGGCAATGCAAAACCACAGCGACACTCTGCTAGAGAAATGGCTATTTCACCTTCTTATAAAGACCACAGAAGTGGAGGCCTCGCAATTTCTTTCAGTTACTCATTCCAAGTGTTAACGATCCTCAGTGTTGACAAATTGTGATCTGTAGAGCCTGATGTTCTAATTAAGCTTGTTTTGTTTTCCTCAATGAAGAGATAAATCAGGTATTATATTTTTTATTCCATTCAGGAATCATTTCTCAAACAACTCCGAAATTCAGGCAATTTTTACTAAGCTCCACAGATATAGAAATTAAAGATATAATTCCAACCCTCAAGAATTTTAAAATCTAGTGAGAAATACAGGCATGTAGTGATACAATAATGTTTGTTACAATAGAAGCTGGGTAACATTCAAAATATTTCACTCTTCTAGCATGGGCACCAATCTATCTAAACTGAGACCTGCTGTAGAGCCAGAAGAGGGTCCTGGTTGTCCTTTCTATTAACTCTGGGATTACAGCATTGTTGGGAGATGAAAGGTGTGCGGGAAAAAGGCCTTGATGGCCTAGGAACTGAGGGGGTCACTTGGTAGGCTGAGATACTGGCTGTTATACGACTGCTATAGCATTACTTTAATATTTTAACAACTGGCTTAGTCATGCCAATGCACAAAAATTAAACATCAGTTTTGAATAAAGGGGAACCTCCTTGGAAACCATGTGGGGTGGTTCTACTCTGTCCTTCGCTATGAGTTAGAATTGACTCGACGGCAATGGGTTTGTTTGTTTTTTTTTTTTTTAATTAGAGGTGACTTAGTGGTTAAGAGCTACGGCTGCTCACCACAAGTTTGGCAGTTCAAATCCATTAGGCACTCCTTGGAAACCCTATGGGGCAGTTCTCTGTCCTATAGGGTCACTATGGGTTGGAATTGACTTGACAGCAATGGGTTTTGTTTTGTTTTGTTTTGGTATGGTTTTGGACCACTGGCCTGACCCATGGATGATCACCGAAGATTTTCTATGGTGGTTGTTAATGCTGTTCACTTAATATTCTGGTTTTCCTTCTAAGTACATGGCTCAGTGGTTAAGAGCTCGGCTGATAACCAAAAGGTCAACATTTCGAATCCACCAGCTGATCCTTGGAAATCCTACAGGCAGTTCTACTCTGTCCTATAGGATTGCTAGGAGTCAGAATTGACTCAATGGCACTATGTTTGTTTGTCTGTTTGTTTGTTTGTTTTAAATACATGGTAAGATGGTAATTTCTCGCCTTTTTTGAAGTAAAACATATAACCAACTGATTTGCTTTGGCCAGTGAAATGTGAGCAGAAGTGATATTTATCACTTCTTGGTGGAAAACTGTAAAAACCAGGAAAGGGTTGGATGGGATTCGCCCATGCCTGCACAGTGCCACTCATCTGAGATGAACACAGAGTATGAGCTGGAAGCGTACCTTTGTTATTGGAAGCTGCTGAGATTCAGGGTAATTTGTTTCTGCTATATAACTAACATACCCAGAGTGATGCACCAACTAAGCTTAATTTTATTGGACAAGTCAAATTTAGCCATAAAAAAAGGGAGGAATGATCATTCTAAGCAGAAGGATAATAAGATGGAAGGATAATACTACGGAAGTAAGAATGTCTGTATTAGTGTGATTGGTGGAAGGAGGACAAGAGAGGAGTTAAAGGTGTAGGCTTGTATGGAATGCCAGGGAAGATGGACTTCATCTTACAAGTAGAGTTAGGGAGTTCAGAACACCCATTAAGAGGTCATTGCAGCAATCCAGGTGAGAAATGATGAATTAACATGATATGATAACTGACCGTGGAGAGAGAAAGGAAACATTTAAACTGGTTTCACATGTCTTGGAGCTGTTGTCCTTCTCTGCAACGGGGAATAAAAGATGCCACCAAGGCAGATTAAGCATGAAACCAATAAAGTTTAAGCCTCAGGTAGCCTACTTCCTTGGGTCTTAAGTGTTTACATAATTATATATATATATATATATATATTTTTTTTTTAAAAACTTTGGGAAAATAAAATATTTTAAGTGTAATCAGTAAGAGCACTTTCTGATTTCTTGCCACTGTAACTTCCCCTATGTCACAGTTTTTTCTTAGTGTCAAATGGTGTTAATGTGAGTGTTTGTATAGCTCCATTAGGATAAAGTTGAATGGGGAATATGCCATTTCTTTGCAACTTAGAAAGACATTTGGGAACATTTAAATAAGTGAAGATAAACAGATTTGGATGCATATGAACTGTACCTATTCTTTCATCTTTAAATGTATTAAAATGTAGGTAAAAAATAATGGAATATAAATCATGAGTGATAAGATTTACTTATGAAATAAACAGGTAGCATGTTTTCTTCTGACATTGAGAAGTGACTTATAAGAAACCAACAAAATAAATGGATCAAACCCAAGACATAAATTCATTGAGAGGAAGAGATAAAATGCAAATAGAAAATAAATAGGTTTTACTTGATAAATTAATAAAAAGGAGTGAATCATATGAACACATTGGAAAAGAGTTTGAATTTCCGGCTGATTTGACATGAAATACTGCTATTGACAAAGATAATATCGAACTCATAACTCACCATTACAACACAGATATTGACAACAAATGAGCTAATGAGTGTTGCCAACTCAAAAAGTATTGAAGATTACCCACTGTATACGAAAACTTGAAATGCTCTGAAATCTTACAATTCATATACTAAAGAATTTGAGAAATGTTTTCAAAATGGTCAACAATCTTAAAAATTTACCTGACAGTTCCAATAACAATTGAAATCAAATTAAACTCTTCAAAATGATCAATAACAATTTTCATTCAAACATGCTAAAGGAAAAATTGGATTATCTCTATATTCTATCACAAACAATGTTACAAAACCATTGTCATAAAAAGGAGTCATAATGAGTTTGCAGCTAAAAAACGATGGAAAAATGTATTATAGAGGTCTGTCAGGCAGATGGAGCCCTGGTGGCCTGTGGTTAAGAGCTTCGCTGCTAACCAAAAAGTTGTCAGTGTGAATCCTTGAAAGTTGGCAGTGTGAATTCCTTGAAAATTCTATGGGGTGGTTCTACTCTGTCCTATAGGATTTCCATGAGTCAGAATCAACTCAGTGGCAATGGGTTTGGTTTTTTCTTTTTCTTTCTTTTTTTTTTTTTTTTAATATCAGGCAGATATAATTAAAAGCTTGATGTTTTCTGTGTTTGTGATGTTCGTGGTATTATTTCTAAAGTGTAATTTGTTGAGATTTATTTTCTTGTTCTAAATAATTACTCAATTTCATACAAATTGTGTACTATGTTTCTTAAAAGGGCTCCAACAATTGTATGAGCTTTAAACCTCACAAAACCTGGATCTACCCTTGAAGAGCTGAATTGTAGGATAAATGCCTTGAGTTCAATTTCAGACACGTTGAATTTGCGACCTTGCTCAGATATTTTATATACTGAAAACATGCTTTGGATTATTTAGTACATTTTTTCTTCAGCCTAAAAATATCGTACATCAAAGGCGAAAATCCCAAAAGTGTTGTTCTGTTAATCATTCTTTATTTTTTCAAAGTGTCTTGGAATGAGCATAATACTATAAACCCATGTTATTTGCCTTTGGAGGTGGAAGGTGTCACAAAACCCTTTGAATATCTGCTGCAAGCTAAACCCTCCACTAGAGTGTAAACTCCATCATGGAAGGAACTATATCTTGTTCGTTGCTCTATTCCCAGTGCCTGGGACAGTATCTGACATGTATTAGGCACTCAATTAGTATTTTTGAATGAAAGAATAAATCAATGAACCTTCTATGAGAAATAGACATAGATATACACACACAAGAAGGTTGCCTTTGAGTTGATTCTGATTCATGAGGACCCCATGTGTGCAGAATAGAGCTGCACCATAGGGTTTTCAAGGCTGTGTCCTTTCAGAGGCAGATCTCCAGGCCTTTCTTCTGAGGCACCACTGGGCAGGTTTCCTACTGTCAACCTTTCAGTTAGTAGCAAGCACTTAACTATTTGCACCACCCAGGGACTGTGCTCCCCCGCCTCCCCACACACACACAGAAGCCCACACGGAATACAACTTTGCATACAGTGTCTAACCCATTGCCATCAAGTTGATTCTAACTCCTTGCAATCCTATGATACAGAGTAGAACTGCCCCATAGGGTTTCCAAGGAGCGGCTGGTGCATTCGAACTGCTGACCTTTTGGTTAGTAGCTGATCTCTTAACCATTGCAGCACCAGGGCTCCACATACAATTTCTATATCCCATGAATTCTCATCTGTGGTCCTTGGGTTACGAAGCCCTCCTCCAAAAAGTTTCAACCAGGGGTAAATTCAAGAGAAAATTACTTCTTAATTCCTTTCTTTTTCCATTTGTGGATTTTGACATTATGTTTGTTGAAGAAAAATGGAGAAAAAGAGAATCAAAGGGGCAAGAAAGAAAGAGAAATAGCTAACCTCCAGAACACAATGCACCAAAGGCTACAGGTTCTAGTCTGGTAAGCTTTCTCTACAGCCCCCGGTCGCACACAGTATTTTTTCCATGGAGATACGTAGACTCAAACATTTCTTTTTGATTCCTCCTTTCCAATAGTGAGTATAATATAATGGATTTGTGTTTCATGAATTGGTTCCTAAATTATTTCATAGAAAACCGGAGGAAGAAAGAATGTAATAAATGTCAGACTTTGATATGTCCGTAAAAGTTCTTTAAATTCCGGCTTACCAGAGGCCTTGAATATAATCATTAAAGAGGGCTTATAAAATACAGTAAAGACCATAGGGTTCTAAGTTCAGGGAAACTGCTAAGATCCTCACCTACTGCTACTTTAACAGAGGCTTTTTTAGGAAGGGTACAGTCTTAACAGCCCTGCACTGAATTCAAATAGCAGGAAACTCAGCTCTCAAAATAACATTGAAAAAATGTTGCTGGAATCCGAAGGCATATAAGGTGGAAATAAAAGAGAGCTATCTAAAAGTCAAGGTTACTTGAGAGTTTTGAAAGCAGCATCAGTAACTAACATTTTAAAGCATAATAGCATATTTGAATAGCATGAAAATTTAATAATGTAAATATCATTTTAATTCGAGGAAAATGCAGCTCAGAGCTGCTAAATGACCAGCAGGTAACAGAGCTGGGCCTGAGATGCAGGTCCTTTGACCAGTTTTTAAACTCCACCTACGCCACAGGGAGATTTCATGAAGTGTAGCAGTTAGACTAGTCTCCAGAGTGGCTAATGGAAAAGAAAACCAGCTCCGTAGCACTAAGCAGCTCACCTCAAATGACAAAATGGTTGTGCAAATCCCAAATGTCTGTGACCTAAAAAATCACACAGGCCACCATTCTCACCATTAAGACAATTTGTCCACATTTGGTTCCCATGCAGAGAGTGAGATAAATACGAGGATGAGGAGACAGGACTGACCTCAACACTCTGTTTTAGTCTGTTCACATCAGTTCTCTTCTTGCTAATGGGTATCCTCTGACTCAGGAAATAAACTGATGTTGTGGTCAGCTTGCCATTCACACATATGGCTGAACCAGGCGAGTGGTCTTAACTTATTCTAAAATATGTAGATCCAATTCTCCTCTGTCATAAACAACAGGGAATATTCTGGAAATCTGTACTGCAGTGAAATACACAGGATGTTTTGGCATTTGAGAATCTGTTTTCCTCCACAGGAATACAGATGACATGCCCACAAGTGTTTTGACAGTCTTGTAATCTTAGTATGTATTTCTAAAATATTTATCAGGAAATGAAACGTATTGTTACTCAGATGCTTTGACTAGTTATTGTGGGCTTTTTAAAAATAAGTTGGAGTATAGTTTGTTTCTCTCTTCTGTTCTTTTGAGAAAAATTTTGCTTTTCTTCTTAATAAACAATCGACTACTCAATCCTGTGCCTGGTTGCAAACCATCACTCCAAATTATATTTTACAATATACCTAATAGCATATTGCTCATACAGTGTTAAAGCTCATAGCCTGTATTCCATTTCCCAACTTTTATACCTAGAAGCCCATGAGGGTTTCTCTTTGGCTTGTCTAGTTTTTTGTTTACATCTGCCCACCACCAGATGTTATTACTTGGCATGGCGTTGTATATCACTGCCATGAAGGTGGCAAAAAGATTTATGTCCTATTCATGAACAGTTGACAAATTCTATTTTCATTTCACAATGGATGAATGCAAAACACTTGGCCTTAATGTTTCAAAAACAAAGTTATTACTGGTTGGTATTTTTATTTTTTTGGTTTGAAAAATGGAGATACACACACACATATTTTCTATACATTTTTCTCTTTTAGGTTGGTCGTATATTCTGAAGCCTACCTAACTGCCTTTGTAAAATCTTGGGCTTCAATTTCTTTTGTCTTTTCATCCACATATTAGGGAAATATGCATGGCTTTATTTTTCAGTTACATTGCTTATCTCCAATCTGTGATTTTTTTTTTTTTTTTTTTTTTTTTCCTGGAGCGGTAAGTTACTAGTGCCTCTGACTGATGAACTTGCTGTCGTGCATATTGACTTGTAACTGACTTTCTCATTTGTTTTCTCAATTCCATTTTTCATAGACGGGCGTCATTCCCAAATGTGTCAGATTATATCACTTCAGAGATCAGACATTTAGTTCTTTTCCGCCTCAGGCTTCTTTATGCATGAACTACCTCTCTGCTCTGTATAATCTATTTATTTTTATGCTTAAAAGATACTTTAGTTCTTCCTTAGACTATCACACAGAATTGGCCATGTGCTCCTACAGAGCAGTTTGATGTTACAGTATTTTTATGAGCTTTTACATATAAGAAGCTCTGTAAGGGGGTCAAGGGCTGGAGCTGCAGGCTCCACAGTTCCTCCATTATCCCTGTAGTACCCACAGCAAGTGCTCAAAATGCTTTTTGATTGACATAGCTGCAGCTGCTTCTGGACAATATGAAAGATAAACATCTTCACCAGATGCTAAGATTGACTTTGAAAATATAGGAGCCCAGGGGTAACATATCTCATATTTCACTTAGAAATTCATCTATTTTTTTCCGATTGTGAATTTCAATTGTCAATGTGATAAACTAAAAGCTGGCATTATCCCAAGTGGGTAGAAGAGATAATCCATTCTTGATTTCCTTTTCATTTTTTTTTTAATTGTGCTTTAAGTGAAGATTTACAGTTCAAGTTAATTTCTCATACAAAAATTTATACACAAATTGTTATGTGACACAAGTTGCAATCTGTACAATGTGACAGCATACTCCCCCATTCCACCCTGGGTTTCTTGTGTCCCTCCAGCCATCTCTTGTCCCTTCCTGCCTCCGGAGAGGAGCTACCCATTTGGTCTCGTGTATCTGCTTGAACTATCTTGATTTTCAGGATATTAAAGCTTTGGTTCCAAATTTAAAAATTATATTGCAAGTGTTAGGCTAAAATATTGGGAAGAACTTATGATTAGACCAAACTAGTTTCTCTGGCTCCCTCATCCAAACCGAAGGTTCAGTTTAGGGTAAGAGAATGAGAGTTTGGGAAGGAAGCGAATTGAGTTTGAAAAGCTGTACTCAGAGAACCTACAGTCTGCAGCCAAGTCATGCATGAGGTACCTTTGAACTTCCCATAATGTTGAGAATCTGAAAGTAGGCCAGAGAAGTAGAGAAGAAATCTTGTTTTCTATGTAAATTCTAGGGAGGCTCCACATTTCCTGAGGAAGCCACTCACATCAGCACAGTCTGGCAGAAGTATGGAAGGAATGGTAGCATGGCTGTTTGGTCCAGTAATTGGAGAGCTAGAGATACAAGCTCCAAGATTCCAGAATATCACAGACAGACTCCTCAGGTCCAGAGAAGGTCTCACAGACTAAGCACTGGATGCCACAGTTTGGACTATCGTGTCAGAGATCTGATGAGGATGACATTACACACAATGGCATAATGGAGGAAGACCACAAAGAATGAGCTACATCTCAACACTGGTCTCAGATCAAGATCTAAAAGAAGATACTGTCTCTCCTCAAGATCATCAACTTCCATGTTCTCTCCTTCACCACTTTAACTGAGTTTAAACTTAAATGACTGATGAAATTATTCTACTGAATTTACCTAAACATGAAGTTTTCTTAACTATGGTGGGTAGATATGATGTTGCATATTGTTAAGAGCACTAACTCCAGAACCAAGCTAGCTGGGTTCAAATCTTAGCTTTGCCTTTTACTGTATTGTGACCTTAGGCAAGTCGCATTACCTCTCTGTGTCTCAGTTTTTTCATGTATAAATTGGGGCTCATAAAGATTGAATTATATTATTATGAGGAATAAATCATTAGAAATATATAATGTACTTGAAGAAGGACCTCTAGTAAAAGCTATGTACATATTATCATTCTGCATCAGACAAAATGGATGCTCAAAACAGAAACTATTTTTCAATAGCATATTTTTCAGCACCTGAGTTTGTGACATGTGTTCTCAACACTTGAGTTTGTGGCATGTAGAATGCATACATGCTACATACATGTATTAAGCACTATAGAATTTGGCACGTGAAATAGACTTAAAGACTATTTAGCTTAAGACTTATTTTTAGAGATAAGGAGAATGACGTGTAGAAGGTTAAATAATTTACTCCTGATCATATAGCTAATAAATCTCGGAACTGGGATTCAAACTCAGGTCAGCGTTGATTCATGCAGTGTGTCAGGCACTCTGCTATATGTTGGTAACACAGCAGTGTGCAAGGCACATATAGGCCCTAAACCCACAGAACATACAATATGCCAGAAAAGATAGAATATGTTGTGGTATGTTGTGACAGGAGAAATACATGGTACTGTATTCCCAGGAGCCAAGCAAAGCTTTTTAAGACAGAGACTTGAAGCCAAAAGCTGAATTATGAGTGGAGTTTAGACATATGAAGGGGTGGGTTAGAGTTCTAGAGGACAAGAGGGAGCTATGTAAGAGGCCCTGGAATTGAGAAAGAATGCGATTAGTTCAAGGATTCAATATAAATTCCCTTTATGTTAGCAGACAGCGTGTAGGAGGAGGGGGTGAACAGGAAATGGTGGTAGATGGGATGAGGAATTTGGACTTAATCTTAAAGCCAATGAAAACTATTGAAGCTTTTAAGCAGAGATTCAAAGATAGAAGATTTATATTGTTGGAAGATCCCTCTAAACACAATAGGAGAAGAGACTGGAGGGGGAAGATTAACATCAAGGCCATTCAGGAGGCTGTTGTATCCAAGAAAGAAAACTAAGTCTTCTGTCTCCATATATTTGTTTTGAATTTCAGCAATATTAGAAAACAGAAAAGATGGAGGTGGGAAAACAAACAGACTAGAGGCTATTTTTGATCTTGTCAGCCCTCAGCATGTGGATCACAGATTGTTAGAACGAGAAGTGACCTTCAGGAAACCAACCTCTGGGTTTTAAGGAGAAGGTATGTGCATTGCTCATGGTCTAGTAAGTGGCCCAGTGCACTTCACTGCACCCACCTGAAATAAAGGCAGAACCACAAGTGACATTAAGGGGCTGAGGGGCCTGGCATCCTGAGCAGACTGTCCTGACGAGAGGGGTTACACTTCTAATGGCTAAGAAGACATTGCTCTGTAGGTTTTTGCTCTCAGTTTTAGAGTGTTTTTCCCATCTCACTGGGAAATTCTCAATTAAAATCAGTTTAAGGCTCAAACTCAGTGAATAATGTAGTTCAGTTCAATATGGAAAATAGCCTAATGGTACATGTATGGAAAATTGTAACAAGCAGCCAATTGCACTTAACAATCTAATTGTTAGGCTGCCCTAAATGGTTAGGGGGGAAATTTATATTAAACTGAAATCTTTCTGCCTGTAAGTTCAACTTACTGGTCTTATTTTGAGCCAAGCTGTCTCAAATGCATCTTACAAACAAATAGGAAAGAAATAATAAAGTTCTGCCCTCTGGAACCTCAGAAAGCAAGCCTTGGCTTATCTTCCAATTGAATAAAAAAACATTTGGGGTCAAGTCTGGGCTTGGCAAATGAGCTCTGCTAATTCAGGCTTACTTTGGGAACAAATATTTGATTTACAATAATGCAATTCTGTGATAGAGCTTATGTATAAGGGATGGATAGCAAGGGGATTAAATGGCCAAAAGTTCAGGAAAACAGGCTCAGAGAAAAAGCCTAGAGGTGAAAAGCAATGACAACCATCCAGGATCGGCTGTATTCCAACCCCAGGCTCTCTGCAGTCTTTCTGGCAATGGGCAGCATCTCCAGGCGCCAGGGTCTGTTGTATAATTGACCTAATGTATACAGAATGTCATCAACCTGCTGGTGACAACACAGTGATACAAACCATTCTAGTGCGTTCTAGAGCTGCACTAGTTTTGAGGCTTAGAATTTACAAACAGCGGCCCCTTTTACTGAGTTTGCAACTCCTTCCCAGGCTCCCGTTTGTCACTGAAGTAATTCTTCTTTAAGTTAGAAGCCAAGTGTTTTAATCACTGTACCACCAGGGCTCCTTGTTTTCTCTTTAAAAAAAAAAAAAAAAACCCTCTGCCTTCCAGTCGATTCTAACTCATAGGACAGAGTAGAACTGCCCCATAGAGTTTCCAAGGAGCACCTGGTGGATTCGACCTGCTGACCTTTTGGTTAGTAGCCATTGCTCTTAAGCACTCTGCCGCCAGGGTTTTCTGTTTCCTCTTAGGAGGATATAAAAATCTAAAATAATCCCAAATATCTGTCATATAATAGGAAGAGCTTTATTATCCTCAACAAAAGCGCTTTTTATTATAACAGAAATGCTGAATGCATGTTTAGTAGCGTATAACTGAGATTGGGCCCCAGCCTGTGGTGACTTTGGACTATAAATATCAGCAAAAGGTTTTAACCTAAAAAAGAAAAAAAAAATTGCTCACAGCCATTCCTGGACCCAAAATTCAGTGCTAAGGATGCAGATATGATAAAAAATATTTCAGAGACTGGTCCTCTACTGGTGAAATAACAAAGTTATTCATAGTACCTGACACCCACCACTCCAGCAGTTTACTTGGTCAGTTTTGTAGTTTTCACTGAAATAAAATGCTGACACTGAAAATGACCCCTGGCTATTTATTTGTCGGTTTCTCTAAGCTTGGGATATAATTGCTCCTTCAACAAAGAGGAAACTGGAAGAAGGTTGATCAGGTCTGCTACTGGCTGGGATTTAGTGTCCGACAGGTTGTTAGCATCTGTAATATTGCCCACACTCGCAATAAGTCATCAGAGACAAGAAGTTGAGATTAGCTGAAATTAGAGGTATTTGGGGAAAATTGGGTATCTCTGTTCTTCATACGTTGTTGAGATATTTCCCTGAACTGCTTTGGATTTAGAACAAGGGCCATTTTCTGATTATAAAAGCCTAGGAATTCAAAATGGCCAGAGGTAGGCTTTGAGTATGTGAGTCTGTGTGTGTGTGTGTATGTGTGCATGCACACACACAATAAGCATTAGAGACAGGGTTTTGTAGTAACTACAAGGTGTTCCCCATGTCTGGGAAAAAGAACATCAAGTTCTTTCTCAGTCTGCCCAAGGCAACACCCAGCTCAGTACAATTCAGAGAAAACACAATGATTAGTTTTAGCTTCCAGTACCTTAGAGAACACTCACACCCTTTGTCCTCTGTCCTGAAAGTTATAGATGCAATTCTTCTTTCCGATACATCCCTCCATCTGTGTTAGAAAATAATGCACAACTCTTTGCTGAATCACCCATTAGAGTAAGCCAATGTGACTTAACCATGTGGCTTACTGGGGCCAATGAAACATTACTGGATGGGATGTGAGCAGAGGTTTTGAACATGCCTACATAACTTTGACCTCTAGCAGAAGCGAGGCCAAACCACAGACTTAAGAGAAAAACAAAATTGTTTATTGTGTGGTAAGCTTGTAAGCTATTTTATAGTTGTTCGTTATACAGCTTTCTTGTTTCAATAACTGACTGATGCGCAACACAATCAAAACTTTACCAGTACTGATAAAGTCTACTAGGAAATCCAAGTTCAAAATTATATACTTCCACACAAGCAAGTGAATTAGGTAGAAATGATCCTCATATTTTCTAATTAGACTGCCAAAGGGTTCAAAAAGTTCATTAAATTGTGTAAATCTTTACCTTACATATCTTCTCATTAAGAGAAATAGGTTAAAAATGTGAAAGAAGAAAAAAAAAAAAACTCCACCCTCTGCAATCAGGTCACAACACTGAATACACTACCGTCTACCCTGCTCTAAAACTTCTTATTGAAAGCTAAACTGTTTAATATTTTTCAACCTTTGATAGGTTCTTCAGAAACATTTTTTTGACGGAAAACATGACAGTTTATTACAGAAAACATATTTTAATTGTTTCCGTAATACTAGTGGTTGCAGATAATTCAATGGGGGGATAAAGATAAAAATAAGCCTCTTACTTCTGTCCAATAAGTTACTAATGCCTTTTTCATAACAAGAAAATCTAATAAATTAGTGAATTGACCCATCAAAAAAATGGACAATTTAATGATGGAAATTCTTCATGATAAATTCATTGGTAGAAAACAATATTGAATGTCAAGGTAACCGAAATGGCCAGATCATAGATTAATCATAGCCTTTTGGACCAGAAAGATCAAGGTAAGAAGAGGGACCCCCATGCTCACCATGTACTTGAATCCCAAGCAGAGGGACCCAGGCCCCGTCTGCTCTCCCCTGGAACAATTCATTGGAGCTTCTCCAACAGATAGCAGCCAGCCAAAAGCGACCAAGTTAGTTAGTTAGGACCAGAAAGAAACCAAGCCAAGTTTGGGGGGATTTATGAACCTCAACTAGCTCTTCTCAGATCATGAGTGCCCTACCTACTCAGGCCACTTTTACAACATCAACTCTTAACTCTTGTGGAGTTTAGGAATCCACATTTTCCCCCACCTTCCTCTTCCTCTGACCCCTTTTTCTTCTCAAGAAAATCTGTCCATTCTCCAGAGACACTCAGTTTCTTCGGCTTATTTTTAAAATCCATTGTCCTAATTTTTTTTTTTTTTTTAATAATAGGCCTTAATGATCCATTAGAGCCAGGCCAGGAATGATTCCAAGAATAATCCTTCCAGTACTGCAAAGGAGGAAAAAATACAACATTTAAGTTTCTATATTAAAATAGTCTGACTCTCCATATCCTGGCAAATGTTTTTTAGGTCACGTAAATCACATAACCAACCTAAAAGGTAGGTATTTTCATACTTATTTTGCCGACAAAGAAATGAAGATTCAGAGAGCTTAAACAACTTCTCCAGCTCTGTCCAAACTCGCACAACTAGTAAATGTTAACGCTAGAATTTGAACTAGGCGTTTTTTTGTTGTTTTTTTTTTTTGTAAAATTCTAAATAAACCAGTTCCTTATTTTATGGGTTAAGAATATGTGGCCAGAAGGAATAGGTTGACAACTGGCTTGTAACTGTTCTTCTTAACTCAAGAATACAAAGGATTTGATTCTTAAATGAATCCTCCTTGCTGAAGAGACCCTACAGCTGCAGCTTCTCTGAGCTGAGATGGTCTGCACTCACCCATTCTTGTCTTTTGTGACCTCTTGCATCTAAAATATGGAGTGACTGGACCGTTTTCAAGCTGTGCCTTGAAAATATAAAAGCTTCCCTATGTCGTTGCCGAGCATGTTGCAATGTTACCTATCCCATATTATTTTGTTATTGTTGTTGAGAATATACACAGGACAGCAAACAACAATTCAAAAGTTTCTACATATACAATTCAGTGACATTGATTACAGTCTTCTAATTGTGCAACCATTCTCACCCTCCTTTTCTGAGTTCTTCCTCCCTCATTAACATAAACTCACTGCCCCCTAAGGTTCTTATCTAATCTTTCAATCTGCTGTTTTCGATTTGCTCCTATACAAATAATTCTTAAAAGAGTGTAATCCTTAAGGCAGACATTTTTTACGAGTTAAACTAAACTATTATAAAAAAAAAAAAAAATTGGTTTTCAGAAGACTTCAGGGGATATTTTTGGTTTAAGGTTTAAAGATTATCTCAGCCAATAGTTTCATCCAGACTTCATGGCTCCAGAAAGTCTGGAGTCTGTGAAAATTTGAAATTCTGTTCTGCATTTTCCCCTTTTTGATTAAGATCCTTCATAGAATCCTGATCAAAAGTTCAGTAATGGTAGCGTAGCACCATCCAGTTATTCTTGTCCCACAGCAAAGGTGGCAGCTGCTTACAGAGGCAATTAGCCACACATTCCTTATCCTCCTATTCCTGACGCTCCTTTGTCTTCTGTGGCTTTAGGCGAACAGAAATCAATTGTTGTGCCTTGGAGGGCTGCTGCAAGCTTTTAAGACCCCAGGCACTACGCAAAGAGCTAAGAGGTAGGGCAGAAGCACTAAACAAGCCCCATGTCCTTTTTTAAGGCTAAACAAACATGGTAATGGGTAAAGTTTATCATGTCTCATGAGTTTGATACTCAGTCTAAGCACACTACCACTCCTGCTAGTTGAGTGCCACGGGTTTTGCAGACTCTGGAGAGGCTGATATGGTCCCACAGCTATTTCACTGAAAAATCTTGAAGAATTTTTTCCTCTTAATTGAAAGTTGTGTCTACTACAATATTCCACTTCTGTTCATAAGGTTTTCACCAGCTAATTCTTTTCAGAAATAGACTGCCAGTTCCTTCTTCCTAATCTGTCTTAGTCCATGGGTTACCCTGCTGGTATTTGAATACCATGGCATAGCTTCCAGCATCACAGCAACACACAAGCCCCCAGAGTATGACAAACTGACAGACACATGGATTGACACATTGGCTGCAACAATGGGCTCAGGCACAGCAATGATGGTGAGGATGGCGCAGGACCCAGCAGTGTTTTGTTCTGTTGTGCCTAGGGTACATACGAGTCGGAACCAACTCAACAGTACCTAATAACAACTAACAACATCCACTACAATAGTATTATCCAGTTTAGTGACCTCAAATGACTTCAAAGTCGCTAAAGCACATATTTTCACCAGACGAAGTTATATATATATGCAATTCCTATTCAACCTTCAAGGCTTATATCAAGTAATATAACCTTTCATGGTAATTTCACAAAACATTCTGTAACACTTATACCATCCCTTTCTTTCTTCATCTCCCCCCTGTCATGAACCTTCTATATGAAATATTTAGACACTTAATTATCTTCTGCCTCTATTGTTCTCTATTTGTTTCAACTGCCCTCTCTTCTCCACTCACCCAGCTGAATAGATCTTCAAGGGCAAGAAATATAACTTACATTTCTTCACAATCATTTTGGAAAGTACCTAGCCCAATACTCGACATTTAGCAAGTACTCAACAGGGACTTCTTGAATGAATGAAACACAATCAAGATTTTTAAGCTTGTAATGGAAAATGTTCCCGCATGCCTCACTTAAAAAAACATTTTCAGTTGAAACCCAAATGATACAGCAGGCATAATAAGTTGAATTCTTTTAGAAAGTTTCCTAAGTAGAAGCAATTAACCTTGAAAAGAAAGGTCCTGGCACCTTCATTAAACAAATCATGAAATATATGTAAAAGAGACAAAAGGTAGGGTCTTTGTCATCACTGGTCAATCTCCAAAGCATATTAATTTAGATTTGGTTAAACCCAGCCTTATAATGAAGTTCACAAATATTTTTTCACCAAAAGAAAAATTGTATCATTTTCTTCCTAGTTTTTGAGTAGAACTGAACTCAACAAGTTTATTTCTGCTTAACAACTTACAACACACAGCACTTCTGCATGACAAACTGTCTTTAACTACAATCAGCATCTCTGATGTCAGCACATCGCTGAAGCGGCTGTTTGTTAAGTAATGTCTTCTGCAAAGACAGCACTAGGAACACTGATTTTCCATAACATGTCCTGAAATGATAGGCATTTTTTTTTCTTTTAAATAGAGTGGCAGGCTTTTATTCCAAGTAAGCTATTATTATTTACTGTTAGCCTACATCTTCAGCTAAGAGAAAATTTTACTTCATTCCTTTAAGATGATATTCAGCAGCAGTTTATGATTATGGAAAAAAAAAATCTAAGTATCCTTTCTCAGTACCAACTGGTCTGTCCAATTTTTCTAGTCACTCTTTATGATTTCCAACAGCGGATCTGAAGAATTCGTTTGTAACCACAACAGAAAGTTGCTGGGAAATAGAAATAGCTGTATTTCTTTAAGTGTTCTAATATATAAAGTCACTCCGAAGCAACAATATAATTTAACTGCATTACAGGAAACTACTAAAATTGCCTCCATTGGCTACTCTGGAAGTACTGAAGGAGCTGGTGCTTGCAGAGAAGATCTATAACCTGACAAAGGACCTCAGTTCTCTCATGCATGAAATTGGAAAAGATTATTTTCTCTAGAAATGGTATTTATATCAGTAATCATTTAAATGGGTGTTAAAAGAGTCTCCCAGGGATAAATGATGAAATAGTTACAGATAAATTTCTTTATTAATACAAAGATGTTATACAAAACCAAAATACAATGAAATCACAATTAGATGGCTCAAACTTCTGAATAATCAACAACCTGGAAGGGTGCTTCTTAAAGTATTTCAGGAGACACCATGCCACATCACTTGATATTTGTACTAAAAATTGTCAGGCAGAAGACAGGAAAAATAACTTTTAAATGTAAAAGATGGGGGAAGAGAAGACATTATTTAGGGGACACTGAGTTTCCGTTAAAGGTGACAGAAAAACTTGGAAACAGTTAAAGGTAATGGTTGGACAGCATGATGAACATAATTAATGTCACTGAATTGTCCATGTGAAGATCGTTGAAATGACAAATATTTTGTTACATATATATATTCACAACAATAAAAGAAAAATGTATGACCTAAAAAAATTTTTTTTAAAGGAAAATTACTATAAGAGCATAAAAGTCTTGACCACTTAGTGTTGGAGCAAATAATCTTATACATCTCAATAGCTCGTGAGAGCACCGTGTTATTAAAGTTGCTATTCGTTATAATAACTAACCTACATCACCAAGAAAGAGTTATATTGGATATAGGATAGGCTTGTTAATGAAGACAAGAAAAGGTATGCTAGATTTCTGCCCAAAAAATAGTATTTAAAAATTTTTTAAATTTAAAAATTTTAAAGAATTTCTTGGGTATACATGTAAACAAAACTCATAATGCTGGAAAAGTACTGTGATTGTCACTCAGCATGAATGCTACAACTTAATTTTTAAAAACCCAAAATAAGGGGGTTGGTATTCTTTCTCACTACAAAGCCATAAAATTCTTAGATCTTAGAATAACTAGATATTCTATCAACATTAAGAGATCAAAATGGAGTTGCTAAATATGAAATACAGTATGGAGAATTGTAGGTAAATAAATAAAACTAAATATGGTTATAATACCATAATTTTGAGGAATTTTCATAGATATCATTTACTTTCAAGTAAGCAATATGCCTATAGGATAGACAGATAGAATAGAATAGATAGCTTCCATTGAGTTGACTTCAACTCGTGGTGACCTTACGTACAACAGAACAAAATGTTGCCCGGTTCTGCATTATACTCATAATTGTTGGCATATCCAAGTCCTTTGTTGCAGCTATTATGCCAGCCTATCTCACCAAGAGTCTTCCTTGCCCTTGTTGGTCCTTTGCTTCACTAAACACGATGTCCTCCTCTAGCAAGCGATCTCTCCTAATGATGTGTCCAAAGCAAGTGAATTGGAGAATGTTCTGTTGTAATCCATTAGCCAATTTTCAGAAATAGATCTTTAGGTCTTTCTTCCTAGTCTGTCTTAGTCTTAAAGCTCCACTAAACCCTGTCCACCATGGATGACTTTGTTGGTATTTGAAATTCTGATGGCATAGCTTATACCATCACAGCAACATGCAAACCCCCACAGTATGACAAGCTGACAAATGGGTGGTAGGCCTATAGAATAATGAGATGCATTTTCTTGCCTGTCTAAAAACTTAAAATAAATCCAAAATAATAGTTCCAAATATGCTTTGAGAAATTGAGCAATAGATGCATTGTTGGAATAAGTTATCCAGGACAGTTTTAAAGGAAACAACAAAATACATATGTATACATTCTAGAAAATACAGCTCAGAATAATTTACAGCTACACCTGTTATAAAATAAAATGCAAATCAGAACTTCCATTTACTTTTTATCCTTAAAAATTCATTTTTTTTTTTAAGGTAGTAGATAAGTGATAACTTTGCTGAAGGGTAAGGCAGTACACAATACTGGAAAAGCCAGCATAACCTGTACAAAGCAAGCTCATGGTAGCTCCATAGACACATCCAAACTCCCTGAGGGACCAAATTGCTGGACCGAGGGCTATGGGGACCATGGTTTCAGGGAACATCTAGCTCAATTGGCATAATTACTTTGGTGAGTAGCATCTGGGGTCTTAAAAGCCTGTGAGCGGCCTTCTAGTATACTCCACTGGTCTCACCACTTCAGGAGCAAGGAAGAGTGAAGAAAACTAAAGACACAAGGGAAAGATTAGTCCAAGGGACTAACGGACCACACCTACCACGGCCTCCTCCAGACTGAGCCCAGTATAACTATATAGTGCCCAGCTACCACCACTGACTGCTCCAACAAGGATCACAACATAGGGTCCCAGACACAGAGCTGGAGAAAAATGTAGAACAAAATTCCAACTCAAAAAGAAAGACCAAACTTGCTGACCTGACAGAGACTGGAGAAACCCTGAGACTATGGCCCCCAGACACCATTTTAGCTCCGTAATGAGATCACTCCTGAGGTTCACTCTTCAGCCAAAGATTGAACAGGTCCATGGAACAAAACAAGACTAAAGGAGAGCACCAGCCCTGGGGCAGGGACTGGAAGGCAGGAGGGAAGAGGAAAGCTGGTAATAGGGAGCCCAGGGTTAAGAAGGGACAGTGTTACCTGTCGTGGGGTTGTTAACCACTGTCATACAAAATGTGCTTACTAACTGTTTGATGAGAAACTAGTTTGTCCTGTAAACCTTCATCTAAAATACAATAAAAAAATTCTTTTAAAAATTCATTTTTTGTTCTAAAAACACCAGATTTGATCTCTAGATTTTTATTCCTTCCAGGCACATCAATCTTCTGTGAGCCTCAATATGTCACAAAAACATGAACTTAGAAATTGTCCTCCTTGATATGGTATTTCTATATGACAGAAAACAATGTCCCAGAAAAACACAGAGCTTCTCAAATACCTAGCTAAATACAAAATGTCATAAGTGGACTTACTTCCACTTCTGTCCAAGATGGTATAAACAGATTTATCCTATAACCTGAATAATAAAACAAGCAAAATACCTAAAAACAATAGTTTCCAAGACACTGGACATAAGGTAAAGAAGAAGAATAATCTCAGAGAGATAAAACACAAATATGATGTACCCAAGGATTGCTTGAATATACAGAATTAAGAAGGTTCCCAGGTCACATCACAGAAAGTCTCCCTGAGTCGAGAAGACAGACCAGGGAGTCCCTCAAGGTAGCAAGAGTTTGCAGGATAAAGTACTGGGCAGAAGACACTTGCACAGAGGATAATTTCAAATATCTGCATAAGGTTCCCCTTGAGCATTCAGCACAACACTGACTAGAACAAGCATGTGAGAAAATGACCTGAGGATGAAGAAAGAACAATCTGTTGGTCGCACTTAACAAAGACCTAAAAGTATCAAACTGTTTTCGAGTTAACTTATTTGCATCTCTGAACAAAGCTTACAAATATTTACTGGAATACAGATGTACCCAGCACACAACAAGGTAAAATTTACAAAGTCTGGCAACCAATCAAAGATTGACAGGAATGTAATCAAGCAGGACAAAATATCACATAGTGAGGAGGAAAAGCCAACTGAAGCCAACACAGAACCTATACAGTTGTAAGGATTAGCAGACTGCCAAGAACAATAACACAACTATTGTAATTGTATTCTAGAAGTTTAAAAAATGTTAGAGACATAGAGTATATAAAAAAGACTTAAACTAAGCTGCTAGAGATAGAAAACACAATGCCTGAAATGAAAATACATTGTACAGGATGAATACAAGAGTATATTTGTAAAAGTAGAGATTGGTGATATTGAAGACATAACAATATAAACTATCCAAAATTAAACCTGGGGAGAAAAAATTCATTTTAAAAAATGAAAAGCCCATCACTGAGTTCTGGGACAACTTCGAGCAATGTCACATTTGTGTAATTGGAGTCCCTGAAGAGACAGAGACAGAGACAGCAACAAGAAGAATATTTGAGGAAATAATGACTAAAGTTTTTCCAAATTTGATGAAAATTATAAATCCACAGACCAAAGAAGCTCAGCAAACCCCAAACATCCAAAAAAAAAAAAAAAAGAAAGGGGAGAGAAGAGAAAAATAACAAGGCACATCATAAACAAACTGCTCAAAATCAGTAATAGAGAAAATAAGATCTGTAAAAGAGCCAGAGAAAAAAGACACCTTACATAAATAAGAACAAAGATAAAAGATGACAGCCAATTTTATTTTCAAAACAATGCCGGCATGAAGAAAATGGGATATCTTTAAAATACGGAAATTAAAAAAAAAAAAAAAGTCAACTTAGAAGTCTATGCACACCAAAAAGTACCTTTCAAAAATGAAGAACTAAACACTTGTTCAGACATACAAAATTTAAAGGATTCATCACCAGTGGAACTGCACTAAAAGAAATGCTTAAGAACTACCTCAGGGAAAAGCAACTTGACATCAGACAGAAATATGAATTTTACATCAGGTTTCCCAACTGTAGCACTACTGAAGTTTGGACTGGTAATTCTTTGTTGTATGTGGTGGGGGGGCAGGGGTGGGAGGTAGTCCTGTTTATTGCAAGATGTTTGTGAGTATACACACCCTCTACCCACTAGATACCTACAGTATCCTCCCTCCGCCACCAGTTGTGGCAACCAGATACATCTCAAACGATTTGCCAAATGTTACCTGGAAGACAAAATCACCCCAACACAAAAGAAAGAAGAGAGTTGACTATGGTGATTACCTGGTAAATATACAATATTTTTCTTATTATTTAAATCTCTCTAAAAGATAATTTACAATTTAAATAAAAATAATGTATTCTGTTGTTTATAACCTATGTATAAGTAAAATGTGTGATAATAAGAACATAAAGTCTAAGAGAGAAAAAATAGAAGTATACTATTATAATGCTCTTGTACTATGTGTGATATGACACAATATCACTTTAAGGTAGACAATGATAAGTAAAAGCTGTATTCAATAAACTCTAAAGCAACAACTATAATAACAAAACAAAGACTTATGTAAGTCCACAAAGGAGACAGGCTAAAATCATTAAAAAAATGTTAATTCATCCAAGAGAAGACAGAAAAAAATAGGAAGAAATAACATATGGTAACAAATATAAAACAAATAATAAATTGATAAACTTAAGGTAGCCATATCAATTATCACTTTAACTATAATAATCTAAACACCCCAATTAAAAGGCAGAGATTGTCAGACTGAAAAAATAAAAACCATATGATTATCTCAATATAAGTAGAGAAAGTGTTTGACCAAAGCCAATATCTATTCTTAACAAAAACTCTCAGGAATCTTGAAAGAGAGAAAACCCAGTGCCGTCAAGTCAATTCTGACTCATAGCGACCCTATAGGGCAGAGTAGAACTGCCCCATAGAGTTTCCAAGGAGCACCTGGCAGATTCGAACTGCCAACCTTTTGGTTAGCAGCCATAGCACTTAAACACTACGCCATGAAAGAGAGAGCTTTTAAAAACCCACAGTTAACATCAATCTTAGTTGTGAAAGACTGAATGCTTTCCCCTCAAAGATCAGATGCACGATAAAGACATTCACTATCTGTACTTCTATTCAACATTTTACTGGTGATCATAACTAATACAATAAGACAAGAAAAACAAATAAAATTCATCCCAGATTGGAAAAAAAGAAGTAAACCTGTCTTTATTCACAAATAGCATGATCATATATGTAGGACATTTTATGCAATTCTATTAAAAAAAAAAGCTCCTAGAACTAACAAGTGAGTTTAGGATAAAAGATCAATCAATAAAAATCGATTGTATTGCTACATACTATCAAATAATGATCAGAAAATTAAACTCAAAAAACATTTAAAAAGCATGAAAAATAAGAAATATTTATGGATAAATCCCATAAACGGTATGCCAAACTACAAAATTCACTGAGAGAAATTAAAGGAGACCTAAATAAAATGGAGAGAGAGAATTTGTTCATGGTTCAGAATTCTTAATATAGTTAAGATGTCAATTCTCCTCAAATTGATCAACAGATTCAATACCATCCTTCCAAATACTAGGATGCTGTCTTTTGTTTGCTAGTTGCTTTGTTTGTGAAATTGGCAAGTTGCTTCTAAAATATGGAAACTCAAAAGAGCTAGAATAGCCTAAACAACTTTGAAAATAGGAGACCAAATTTGGAGGACTAATACTACCTGATTTTAAGACTTATTATAAAACTATAGTAATCAAGACAGTGTGGCACTGGTGCAAAGATAGGCATATGGATCAATAAAACAAAATACAGAGTGCAGAAATACACTCATGCATATATGGACAACTGATTTTTAGAAAAGATGCAAAAGCAATTCAGTGGAGAAAGGACAGCTTTTTCAATAAACGATGCTGGAAAAATTGGTGTCCATATGCAAAAAGTGAACTTCTACCCATACTTTGAAGCATATATAAAAATTAACTTAAAATGAATTGTAGACCTAAATGCAAAACCAACACTATAATGCTTCTATAGGAAAGCATAAGAGAAAAAAATTTCAACCCTGGCCTAGACAAAGTTTATATATTTATATATATGTATATATATTTATATACATGTATATATATTTTTATATATACACACACATATATATATACATTGCCAAAATAAGCTGTCTACAAAAGAACAAAATTGTTAAATTGTACTTCAAATTAAAATCTTCTGCTTTTCAAAAGACTGTTAAGAGGATCAAAAGATAAACCACAAAGAGTAAATGTTTTCAAGGTATATATCTGATAAGGGCGTGTATTCAGATAACATAAAGATGCCTCAAAACTCCATAATAAGAAAATAAATAACACAATAAAAATGTGGGCAAAAATTTGAACAGACGTTTTTCCAAAGAAGATATACAGATGGCAAATAAGCACAGAAAGACACTGGTTTGGTTATCTAGTGCTGCCATAACAGAAATACCAAAAGTGGATCACTTTAACAAAGAGAAGTTTATTCTCGCACGGTCTAGTAGGCTAGAAGTCAGAATTCAGGGCTCCAAATCCAGAGGAAATCTTTTTCTCTCTGCTGACTCTGGAGGGATATCCTTATCATCAATCTTCCCTTGGTCTAGGAGCTTCCCCACGCAGGAACTCCGGGTCCAAATGACATGCTCTCCTCCGCGTGTTGCTTTCTTGCTGGTATGAGGTCCCCAACTCTCTGTTCACTTCCCTTTCCTTTTATCCCTTGTAAGATAAAAGGCGATGCAGGCCACAACCCAGGGGAACTCCCTTTGTATTGATCAGGGATGTGGTCTGAGTAAGTGTGTTACATCCCACCCTAATCCTCTTTAACACAATCTAATCTTGCCTCATTACTCACAGGCAGAGATTAGGATTTACAACACATAGGAAAATTATATCAATCACAAAATGGAGGACAACCACACAATACTGGGAATCATCTTAACCAAGTTGACACATATTTTGGGGGGCCACAATCCAATCCAAGACAGACACTCAACATAATTAGTCAATACAGAAATGCAAACTAAAGCCATAAGGTGATACCACTACGTACTTATTAGAATGGCTAAAATTAAAAATACTGATCATATCAAGTATTGATGAGGACGTAGAACAACTAGAACTCTCATACACTGCTGGTTGAAATGTAAAATGGCATAATCACTTTGGAAAATATATTGGCAGGGTTTTTTGTTTTGTTTTGTTTTATGTTAAATATAGGCCTACTATATGATCCAGCTATTTAATGCTTAGGTATTTCCCCAAGAGAAAACCTTGAAACAACCCAAATGTTCATCTACAGACAGATGGATAAACAAACTCTAGTATATCCATACAGTGGAATACTACTCAGCAGATAAAATGGAATGCATTCATGGAACATGCAACAAAATGAATGAATCTCAAAATAGTCATGCTGAGTTGAAAGACGCCAAACCAAAATAAGAAATACATATGATTCCATTTCAATAAAAGCTCTAGGAAATACAAACTAACGTGTAATAACAGAAATTAGATCAGTGGTTGCTTCGGGGTTGGGGAAAGGAGGAGTTAGGGGTGAGATGGAGGGATTACGAAGGAGTAATGAATGAACAAATACATTCCTTTTAGGGGTGATGAATGTGTTTGTTTATTATCTTGATTGTGGTGATGGGTTCATGGGTGTATACTCATGCCAAAGTTGTCATATTTTACACTTCAAGTATGTCCAGTTTATGTCAATCTTACTTTAATAGAGATATTTTTAAAATATTACTCCTTAGCTTAGAAATAAGTCAAACTCTAGGAGACTTGTCTTCTTTCCCACACAATCAGCACGGCCTCACCTTGCATTTCCCACTATAGTCTTTTATGACAGTACTCTGAAAAACATTGGCATGGAAGCATTCATTGGGACCCATCTTGATAAATACTTCTGTCCTCCCTAGTGCAGATAGCTATTGAATTTTCTAGCTTTTTAAAATTCACTCCATGATTACAGTATTTATTTATTCACATGAAAAACATTTATTATAGATCTATTATATGGGAGACACATTGATAATACCTTTAAATGTTTATATTATGGGTAGAAAATTCAAAACATAGGAACTCCAGGAAATCCTATCACCTCATTGTGCTAAAAACATTTAGAATTGCTAAAAAAATTTTATATGTAATTGTTACAAATAAACTCCATGAGATGAAGGTCCTTGTCCACTGTTACATTGTCAGATATACCACAGTAGCTGTCACATGTTAAATGCTTAATAAAATCTGTTGACTCAGTAATAAGTGTTAACTATAACAAATACAGATGGAGCCCTGGTGGCACAGGGGTTAAGAGTTCTACTGCTAACCAAAAGGTTGGCAGCTCGAATCCACCAGCCGCTTCTTGGAAACCCTATGGGGCAGTTCTATTCTGTCCTATAGCATTGCTATGAGTCAGAACCGACTCAACAGCAATGGGTTTGGCTTTTGGTTTATAACATATACAACTTATCAAGCAATACCACCAGGACAAGACACTTTGCTGTTGTTGAGTGCCATCAAGTCAGCATAGAACTGCCTACAGGGTTTTCTTGACTGAAATCTTTAGGGAAGCAGATTGCCAGGTCTTTCTCCCGCAGAGCCGCCAGGTGGGTTTCAACCAGCAACTTTTTGGTAGCAGCCGAGTACTTGACCATTGTGCCACCAGGGCTCCTTAACATATAAAATTTATGAAACAATAGCAGAGGGGCAAGATACCAGGGGCTATAAATAGATCAATTATTTCATCTTCACAAAAACTCTATGGCATAAATATGATTTTCTCCCATTTTACAAATGAGGAAATTGAGTCACTAAGAGCATACGGCTAGTGGCAAAAACCATGCTGTTTCTAGGTCACTTTAAAAATTAAATGTAAGCTTTAAAAAATCCTTTCCATGTCACTGAATCACCAAACTGCACTAACTCAACATCATCACCCTGACACTTTGACACCAACAAGTCAAGACAAGTCATCCAGTCAGTCCATGGTGGAGCGCAGGCCAAGGTTGTTAGGGAATGATCCCAGGGCCTCTGCTTCTCTCTCACTTTGTCTGGCATCTGAGTAATTAATATCAAAGAGGCAAACATGCCCATTAAAATCACGCTATTTCACATGCACAGTTTTACATGCGAACAAACGCAGTGCAGTGCACTCAAGCACTTAGAATTTGAGATGAGTGTTAGTCATGAAGCCAATAGAGGAAAAATGTGTGGGAGGCTTTTCTTTAACTTTCTTTTCTGTCAATCCAGAAAGAGAATAGAGGGAAATAACGGAAAGTGAAATATTTAAAGACAGCTTGGGTAAAACACTTCATGAAAATAGACAATAACTAGTGACTATACCCCTGTACTGCTAAACAGTGTTTAGTCATTTATGACACAGCTACTGGAATGTAATTGTTACATAGAGTGATTTTTTTACTGACTCAGATGTACATGTGTTTTGATTTCTATTCTTACTATATCCCATTGAGAGAAGTCTTGGTGCTCCTAGCAATTCTGAAAAGGACAAACTTTAGTTTCAGGGGAACAGGGCTTTGTCAATTGTGTTTGCCACCATCTATCTCTGAGGTGCACAGAATAGTGTCTGTCACACTGCAGGTTCTCAATAAGCATGTGTTCAGTGAAGGAATATATAAACGAATTTTAATAATTGTACTATGTGCCTACTTCTAACCTCTGACTTTGCCAGATAAGGTCTCAAGAAGTCCACACTGTGTCACTTTTTATGCCCTCACTGTTCTTTCCTAATCCTTGAAGACTTACCTGTCAGTTCCCCAGCAAATTCTTTAGCCCTCGTTCTCTTCACCCACCCCCATCCCTTCCCTTCCCTCTTGCCATCCCCAGAAGACCTGAAAAATTACTGAGGACATCAAGTCAACCCAGCATGAATTCTTTGTTCTGCCTTTATGACCTTCATCTTCCGTCCTAATTCAGGCCCACTTCTGTGGAACCTGGAGCAAAAGCAGAAATGGAGACCCATGTTCCATATTCTAATTATTCAAAAGTTATAAATCCAGCAACAAACTACTAGATAAATATGTTTTATCCTCCTACATTGACATATTGAAATTTAGAAGATATGTACTCCTCTCTTATGCTAGAATCTGGCAGCAGGTGAAGAGCTGGCCTCAGAACTCCTGGGTACCCAGGCCTGACCTTTAACCTGTCTCCCTTTTATGCCCGTCTCCCAGCTCTATCCTGAAGTCAAGAGATTTTGCACACATACTTCTGAACACCCAGCCTACATGTCCAACCACACATCCCCAAAAACAAAATCTCTTGGCCATTCCTCAGGCTTGGATATGTACATATCAATGATGGAGCCCATCTCTGAGGACGGACCTGACCAAGAGGCCCACAAAAGCCCTGGGCTCAGCTCAGAGCCTTTTAGGTTCCTGAGGAAATGGAGCATGTTCTGCCACATACATGGGCTCCAGATGGCACAACTCCTTGACCTAATGAACTTCTGGAGTTGTGAAAAGGGACACAGCTGGAAGAAAACAAAAGAAGGTCCTTCAAGCATGGGACCTAGAACAAGGTTTCTATTTCTGCCTCTAGGGGTATTGCTGACTTAGATCTTATCTCAGGAAAGCAATGTTCTCTCTCCTTTAACATTTACTTTCTTGATGATAACATTGTCCTCCCTGCTCTCAACTTTTATTCCACCATCTGTCTGTTCTTTATTTGCAACTCCAATATCTCTCTCTCCATTGTTTATTTTTCTCTATACAGGAATGCACTTTCATCTCCCTACTTACAACTTCTAATTTCTAAAGCTATTGTCATATATCTCCTTCCTTTCAACACCAAATGTTAAAATAATAGACTCAATGAAAGCATTCCCCTTGAGAACGGGAGCCATACAAGGATGTCCTTTATCATCGCTTTTATTCAACATTGTGCTGGAAGTCCGAGCCAGAGCAATTAAGCTAGATAAAGAAATAAAGAGCATCCAGATTGGTAAGGAAGAAGTAAAAGTATCTCTATTTGCAGATGACATGATCTTATACACAGAAAACCCTAAGGAGTCCTCAAGAAAACTATTGAATCTAATAGAAGAGTTCAGCAGAGTATCAGGACACACGATAAACATACAAAAATCAGTTGGATTCCTCTACCTCAACAAAGAGAATGTCAAAGAGGAAATTACCAAATCAATACCATTTACAGCAGCCTCCAAGAAGATGAAATGCTTAAGAATAAATTTTACCAGAGACATAAAAGACCTATACAAAGAAAACTACAAGATACTACTGCAAGAAACCAAGAGAACTACATAAGTGGAAAAACATACCTTGTTCATGGACAGAAAGACTTAATATTGTAAAAATGTCTATTCTACCAAAAGCGATCTATAGATACAATGCAATTTCAATCTAAATTCCAAAGACATTTTTTAATGAGTTGGAGGAAAAAAACACCGACTTCATATGGAAGGGAAAGAGGTTCCAGATAAGTAAAGCATTACTGAAAAAGAAGAACAAAATGGGAGGCCTCACACTACCTGATTTTAGAACCTACTATACCACCACAGTAGTCAAAGCAGTCTGGTGCTGGTACAACAGATACATAGACCAATGGAACAGAATTGAGAATCCAGACATAAATCTACCCACATATGAGCCGCTGATATTTGACAAAGGCCCAAGGTGAGTTAAATGGGGAAAAGACAGTGTCTTTAACAAATGGTGCTGGCATAACTGGATATCCATCAGCAAAAAAATGAAACAAGACCCATGCCTCACACCATACACAAAAACTAACTCAAAATGGATCAAAGACCTAAATATAAAATCTAAAGTGCTAAAGATCATGGAAGAAAAAATAGGGACAATGCTAGGAGCCCTAATACATGCCATAAACAGTATGTGACATATTACTAACATTGCACAAACACCAGAAGAGAAAGTAGATAACTGGGAGCTCCTAAAAATCAAACACCTATGCTCAACCAGTAACTTCACCAAAGAGTAAAAAGATTACCTACAGACTGGGAAAAAGTTTTTAGCCATGACATTTCTGATCAGTGTCTGATCTCTAAAATCTACATGATACTGCAAAAACTCAACAACAAAAAGAAATATAACCCAATTTAAAAATGGGCAAAGGATGTGAACAGGCACTTCACTAAAGATGACATTCAGGTAGCTAAGAGATACATGAGGAAATGCTAACGATCATTGGCCATGAGAGGAATGCAAATCAAAACTACAATGAGATTCCTTCTCACTCCAACAAGGCTGGCATTAACCCAAAAAACACAAAATAGTAAATGTTGGAGAGGTTGTGGAGAGACTGGAACACTTATACACTGCTGGTGGGAATGTAAGATGGCACAATCATTTTGGAAATTGATTTGGTGCTTCCTTAAAAACCTAGAAATAGAACTAGCATATGATCCAGCATTCCACTCCTTGGGATACATCCTAGAGAAATAAGAGCCTTTACATGAACAGATATATGCACACCCACTTTCATTGCAGCACTGTTTACAATAGCAAAAAGATAGAAGCAACCAAGGTGCCCATCAACAGATGAACTGATAAATAAATTGTGGTATATTCACACAACGGAATGCTATGCATCGATAAAGAACAACGATGAATCCGTGAAACATTTCATAACGTGGAGGAATCTGGAGGGCATTATGCTGAGTGAAATTAGTCAGTTGGAAAAGGACAAATATTGTATGAGACCACTGTTACAAGAACTCAAGAAATAGTTTAAACAGAAGAAAATATTCTTTGATGGTTCCAAGATGGGGGAGGGAGGGGGAGGAATGTGGGGAGGGAGTGAGGAGGGAGAACTATTTTAGGTGAAGGGAAAAGACAACACACAATACAGGAGAGGTCAGCACAACTGGACTAAACCAAAAGCAAAGAATTTTCCTGAATAAACCAAACGCTTGGAAGGCCAGTGTAGTGGGGGCAGAGGTTTGGGAACCATGGTTTCAGGGGACTTCTAGGTCAATTGCCATAATAAAATCTATTAAGAAAACATTCTGCAACCCACTTTGTAGAGTGGCATCCGGGGTTTTAAACACTAGCAAGCGGCCATCTAAGATGCATCAATTGATCTCAACCCACTGGGAGCAAAGGAGAATGTAGGACACCAAAGACCCAAGGTAATTATGAGCCCAAGAGACAGAAAGGCCCACATAAATCAGAGATTACATCAGCCTGAGACCAGAAGAACTGGATGGTGCCTGGCTACAACCGATTACTGCCCTGACAGGGAACACAACAGAGAACCCCTGAGGGATCAGGAGAGCAGTGGGATGGAGACCTCAAATTCTTGTAGTAACACCAGACTTAACGATCTAACTAAGACTAGAATGACCCTGGAGGTCATGGTCCCCAGACCTTCTGTTAGCCCAAGACAGGAACGATTCCCAAAGCCAACTCTTCAGACAGGGATTGGACTGGACTATAGGATAGAAAATGATGCTGGTGAAGTGTGAACTTCTTGGATCAAGTAGACACATGAGACTATGTGGGCAGCTTCTGCCTGGAGGAGAGATGAGAAGGCAGAGGAGAACAGAAGCTGGCTGAATGGACACAGAAATACAAGGTGGAGAGGAGTGTGTTGTCTCATTAGGGGGAGAGCAACTAGGAGTACATAGCAAGGTGTGTATAAATTTTTGTATGAAAGACTGACTTGATTTATAAACTTTCACTTAAAGCACAGTAAAAATTTAAAAAAAGAGATAATAGACTCAATTCGTTCACTCTAGGAAACAACCCCCCAAAGATTCAGTTAGCAATAATTTATCGTTTCCAGCTATCGGTGAATATCATTCTAGATACTTCTCTTGTTTATAGGCAGATAAACAGGTAGATAAATAGCAAGAACACGTTTATATAGAATTGTTGCAGATATCGTGTTTAATAAAAATTATCAAAATTACTATTTCTTGACTTACAAAGAAACTGATGTGAAACAATTAGAATTGCTCAACTTCCTTTAAATAGTTCTTCCTAACAATCAGCATTAGATCCTAAAAAAAAAAAAAAATTTTTTTTTTTTTTAAAGATACTGCTAAAGACCATGAAGAACAGTGAAACCTCTATGTTTTTATATCAATACTGCTGACATACAGAAGTGGGTCATCTCTTATCTTCAAGTTCCCCAAAGGGACTTGATTGTGGCAGCCCCATCCCTGTATTCCCTCTTTGCCTTTTCTGAAGCAGATTTCCATAACTTGGTGTTCAGAGGCTCCCCAAAGAATCCATAGAAAGAAATCAGGAGTTTGTGATCACGGATGAAAAAATATATATATTTCTCCTAAACTTTAACCGAAATTTAGGATTCTTCTTGGTTACGAACATAGGTAACAAATCACAGTAATATTAGCAATACCTGTGACTTTGCCAGCAATAGAAATCACTTATATTTCTATATCATATTACCTTTGTTGCAGATCTCAAAATAGTGTCTACACTCATCAGTACTTCATGAATCAAGAAGCACATATTTCTTCAGCACAAATTGATTTTTATATATTTTTATAATTGTATTTCAATATAATTTGTCTCCCTTATAAATTAAATATTTTAGATTATGCATTTAAAGCATACTGAGACAACACCCACATCTTCACCTGCCTACAAAAGGTTCTGTGGTATCAAAAAGATTAAGAATCCCCATTTTGAACATTTTTGTCAGCCCCCATCCGCCAATTCTCATCACCTGAATTGTAGGGAGCAGGTTCGATCTTTTCTTGGTTCTGGCAGAAACTGATTAAAAGAAAAGGCACAACAGTGGCAAAGCCCTAGCAGACAAATTTAGCACTCACCATTTCCGAGGATACAGCTCTTTATGTTCAGTAAAATAAAATCACATTCCACAGATGCCAGCTCCCCATATCACTGGCTCACAGATGGGTTTCCTGCCATTCATTCAACAAATGCAGTTGCCAGGGCTCATGCTCTGACATTCTGATAAGGTTGGAGTCATGCCTTTATAAAATGACGGCCTTCTTCAGGCAAATGATTGTTTCTCAATGGCCCTGTGACCCAGTTCATACGCAATAAAGCAGTTAAGTCAATCAGATCTGAATCACAGGGTCCTTCTGCTTTACTTCAGTCAATAACAAGGCCACCTATCTCTCGCTGCTTTTTTATATCTTAAGATGGCAGTGGTTCTATTGTGTGGTATTACTACTTCCACAGCTTCATAGCTTCTTAGAAAGTATAAATGAAGGGGAAAATAAACATCGGGCATGAAAGTATATGCTATGTGAGTGTGTGTTTGTAATATTAATATATAAGTAATACATTAACATATGAGGAGCCCTGGTGGCACAGTCGTTAAAGCACCTGGCTGTTAACCGAAAGGTCGGTAGTTCAAACCTACCAGCCGCTCCGCAGGAGAAAGAGGTGGCAGTCTGCTTCTGTAAAGATTTACAGCCTTGGAAACCCTGTGGGGCAGTTCTACTCTGTCGGATAGAATCGCTATGAGTTGAAATAGACTTAGCAGCAGCAGGTTTGGTTTTTTGGTCATATTAACATGTATATTTTTATGTATGTTAGTATACATATCAACACACCAAAACCAAACCTGTTGCCATCAAGTTGATTCTGACTCATAGCTACCCCATAGGACAGAGTAGAACTGCCCCATAGTGTTTCCAAGAAGCAGCTGGTGGATTTGAACGGCCAACATTTTGGTTAGCAGCCGAAGCTCTTAACCACTATGCCACCAGGGTTTCTGCATATATATATATACACACACACACACACACACACACACATATATATACAGACGCACACATATATATGCCTTCTTGTGCAAGATTGAGATGGCAGTACTGGTAATATAATAATGGGTAAATATCTCTGTTTCTAGTGTTTATGTCAACCTTAGCTATCTTCAACTGCAAAATTGAGCATGCAGTCCAACATAGTACTTAAACATGACCGTATTAAACAGCAAAATTACTACCTATCCTTATTATACTGTGGGTACTTGAAAAATAGAAAATATGATTTCATATACATACACCAAACTAGTAATCAAGGACTAGAAGATTACCTCAAGATTTTTATAAGCACAAAAGTGCCCTTGAAATCAGTGGGTGTTTTCTTAGAGGAAAGGAGAAAAGGCACATAGTCACACACCCCAGTTTCAAAATGAATTTTTGTTCCAGCATTGCTAGTATTTATGGCTGGGTTTCATTTAAAAAACATACATATGCTACTGCTTGCAATACCTATAAACCTTGGGAGCCATAAGTTGCAGGGAAGAATGTTCCAGAAATGGGATTCAGAGACTGTCCTCTTTATACCATTCAGCTAAGGAAACAACGTTGTTGTTGTTGTTAGCTGCCATCAAGTCCACCTCCAACTCATGCCAACCCCATGAACAACAAAAGAAAATGCTGTCCAGTCCTGCACCATCCCCATGATTGGTTGTGGATCAATCACTGGCTGATTTTAGGAAGTAGATCTTCAGGCCTTTCTTCCTAGCCTGTCTTAGTTTGTAATTTCCACTGAAACCTGTCTGGCATCATAGCAATACTCAAGCCTCCCTGACAGAGGCATGGTTAGCTGCACATTAAGTACATCGGCCAGGAATCAAACCCAGGTCTCATGCATGTGGTCCAAGAATTCTACTACTGAACAACCAGTGCCTCATTACGATATTAGTCCACTCATTTGTAAAATGGAAGGGGCTCAAAATGCTGTGGGTATTAATGCCTACCTGAAACTAGCTGCCCAGAAAGTATTAATTCCATTATCTCTTCCCCTATTTAAATATCTCAAGTTATTATAAAGAATAGTGTTCAATGAAACACAAACTTTAATCAAACTCCTTAAATGAAAGAGTTCAAAATAAAATGCCCTCCAGGCCCTGGAAATGTGTGAAATGGCTCTGCGGAATTGTAGATAGGGTCTGTGGTGAACTGGAGAGCATGACCCCAGCTAGAATCATACAAATGTGAAACACTAAAAACCACTGTACGGGTGAAATAAAGCACCAAGATGGCAGAACTCATCTGCTTGGCAACTGTGGCTAAAATGGAGACATGCTTGGGGAAAATAAATATCTCCGCCATCCTGGCTTCTTCTTTGGTATGGGAGGGCCCTTTAGGATCCTAAGGGGTCACTCGACACAATGCTAGTCTACCGGTATCAACATTCTTGTAGTTATTTTTTAGTTGATGAACTAATTGAAATCCAGATAGTAAATGAATTCAACCACGGTCCACACAAGTGTGCAATGCACTGAACCCTAGAAGTCTGCTCTTTGAGCAATAATTATTCCTTTTTTTCACACAACTCAACAAGGGAAAGGACAAAACAGTAAAAAAAAAAAAAAAAAAAAAACAATTCAGTACCAAGGGGCAACCTCTATCCACTGTTCTCCATGTAATTGTTCCCTTCCCAGAGGCATGAGTATCTCCCAAGTAGGAGCCTGTACTTCAGAATGAGAATCCAAGGAGAAAAGTCTTCTGAATGTTCCTTTATAGACTTTAATTAAAGCATTCATCTTGTATTTGTTGAGTCTAACATTATAAAAGGAATCCATATAAGACAGTTTCAGTTTTCTCATTCACTTTGTCTTCCTTTTTGTGAGGTGGGGGAAATATAAATCATATGTCTAGTCATCTACCATTTTAATGCCACTTAACTGGGGACTTTAGATCTATGAAAAGGTTAAGTGAAATTGATTCATCTACTCCTTGAGATTGTCATTTTGGGAACACTGAGTTGCTACAGGGAGGTGAAATTTAAGGCATATTCCTCAGATGGCCCTGTACTGAGTGATTTGTGTCCCTCCTCTATCAGTACCTGCCTGGATTCAAGTAAGAAGAGAACCAAAAGTTGGTGAACATGGACATGCACAAATACGGAGCAACCCTGGAGTTAGTGAGGTGGCACGTTCATGATCAGCTGGCGGTAGAGGCAGTCTGACAAAGTATTAATAAGCCAGTTGCCATTGAGTCAATTCAGATTCATGGTGACTCCATGAGTGTCAGAGTAGAATTGTCAGAGTAGAACTTTGCTCCGTCGGGTTTTCAATGTTTGATTTTTTAGAAGTAGATTGCCAGGCCCTTCTTCCAAGACACTTCTGGATGGACTCAAACTTCCAAACTCTAGGTTAGCAGCTGAGAGTGTCAGTCATTTGCACCACCCAAGAACTCCAAAAAGAGCACATGGAGTAAGAAATGATTGAGCCAGGCTTATAAATTCTCTAGTTGAAACCAAGCACTCAAGGTTGAGGGAGACTAGAATAGTAAGGGAAGAGGACGAAGAGCATAGGAAGCAAACCTATACCTTAACGACGACCATCTGCCAAGCTAGATGCAACCTGCTAGTCACTCTGAGATATGAGACAGGTCATCCTTCTCACTGGAAACTAGGGGAAACCAAAGGAAACTTCTTCTCAGGAATCAATAGGGGAGATGCACCCCTTCCTCCCTTTCCACACACAGGCATTTCCCTTACCCTCCTGTTCTACTTCCCCTTCTTTTACTTCCGAGAGATTCATTTTCATTTTTTTTCCTTATTTTATTCTTTATTTTCTCTCCCCCACTCTTCACCTTCCTCTCTTTCTGAAGCCCCCTCTCTTCTATTTAATCGTTATCTCCTTTGCCTTCTTTACCACCCTTCTCACTGTCCCAGTCTCTCAAAATTTCTCTCTCTCCAAATCACAGACAAAACAACATCCATGCCCCCTAAAAAAGGTCTCACCCTCCTAGGTACCATTCAACTATTTCTCATACAAATATTATGCAAATATAAAAAGCAAATAACTTTTGCCTGATAAAAAATATCCTTAAGATATTGATCAACACTGACTCCTTTACTGCAGTTTGGCTGGATGTGAGAGTGGATGCGGGGAAAAGAGTTTGGAGGCACTTGCTGAAGCTGAGGGGAGAGACACTAGTAACAAGCTAAGGGCAACGGGTAGAGAGATGTGAGCACAGTGGAGATATCTGGAGGTTAATAAAAAGAAGCTAAAATCAACAGCCTGCAGTGACTGATTAAATTCCAGTGGGAGCAGTAAGAGGAGTAATAAGGATAACTTGCAGGTTTCCAGCTTGGGAAGCAGAATGAAGACTGGGTTCTTCATTAGCTACAGAAGCTGAAAGTGCACTAGGTTTGAGATCCTCCACAACCTTTCCCATCCATTTCCTTTTCTTATAAATTTCCTCTGCCCTCTCCAGATCTGGCTTTACTTACTTTAGATGACACTGTGAGCTGTGGATCCTCACGTTGGCAATTTTCCCATTATAGTTATAAAGCTAAAAGACCCGTTTTATCCATTGATCTCATTGATACCTCCAGAGGAAAAAAACGTCTTTGCTGATCAAACCTATGACAAAATATCAATTCCAGGGCAAACATGTATGATCACCCAGCTGGGCAGAGTGGCTGAAAATGGGGCAGAGATTCCCTGGAGTATATAGACAACCTTACTCATGCAGGTTATCAGCTGACAAAACTCAGACACAGGTAACCCTGGAGTCTGTTTGCGGGGACAGCAGCAGCTGCTGCCCATAGAAAAGGGAAAGCAGCCAGGCCTAGGCAGGCCCAAGACTAGAGTATCTGTCCCAGCTGGAGGATGTCCTGAGTCAAAAACCTGACATTCAAAACGTACCTACCTGGTAGACGCACGTCTGATCCAGGTGGGCATCAACATGTCAAGGGGTCCTATCTAGTGTCCAAGTCCTGACATCAGGTTTCCAGGCACTGGCTGTGCTCAAAGCCAGACGGGTGGCAGCTTTATGGTTCTGGGTACTCCACCAGCTTTGGAGCAGCATCCCAGCCAGCAGATGGAAGCACAGGGATCAGGATCTGGTGCCCAGCAGGGGGGCTTGCAAGTGAAAGGCAGGTCGTCTGGCAGGACCCAGGCAGCAAGGTTGAATTTAATTGTGTACCAAGACAAAAGCCCAGTCACATAAACCATATAAATGTGTCCCTAGGCTTTGGCCCAAAACAGTACAGCATTTTCCAGGACTCATGTAGGCATGCTGGCTCCAGTTTGTAACAGCTAAGCTATTTCCAGACCCTTTACTTTACCATTACTTATACCGAGCCTTTTTATAAAAGGAGGTCTACATCTTACCAAACATGGCAGACACGGCTAGCTGTCTACCAAAGATTCTGATTCTCCCATTCACAGTATACACTTGTTTAAAAAGTGGATGCCCAGCCAAACATTCCATTCTGTAGTCCCCTGGCATCTCCTGGCACTATGTGGCTGGGTTTTGTCAAACAGACTGATGGGTGTCACTCCCAGCCAAGTTGTGCAAGAAGCCAATGTGTCCTTCTCCATCCTCCCATTCCCCATTTGCCTGATGAATACAGAGGACTGTGTAGCTAAGGGAAGGCTGAGCCACATGATGAGAGAAGCCTACATCCCTAGGTCCTATGAGGAAGGCAGCCCACCAACCAGGAATACCAGCATTGAACTATTTTGTGGTCAAAACAAAAATTTCTGTGGTGTGTCACTAAGAAGTGAAGCGCAAGTGTTACTGTAACCAAAATACTGAAATGCATATCACACAATGAAAATGAATGAATGAGAAAATTACAGGAAAAGGAAAACGAATAAAGTAAAAAATAAGGCCAGTACAAAAAATATATATGCTTTAGTTTTGTGGTGTTTCTAGAGTGAGAGCACAGATTTGGCTCTGAGCTTCCCAGCAGCAAAGCAAAAAGGGAAATAGAAGCAGTTCATAATCCATAATTTCCACTGGCTATAAACAAATCAGAACCTAGAATAAGATTCATCTGCTTTTAAGAGTATTTTCACCTGGGTCCTCACAAAGGGAAACCTGTGACGTAATGGACAACTGTTGTCAGTGTTGCTGTTTCTAGTCACCATTAAGTCAGCCTCCGAGTACAACAGGATAGGACTATTCTGATCAGGGTTTTCATTAGTTAATTTTTGAAGTAGATTGCCAGGCCTTTCTTCCTTGTCTGTCTTAAGACTGGAGTTTTCACTGAAACCTGTTCAGCATCATAACAATATTCAAGCCTCCACCTACAGATGAGTGGTGGCTGTGCTTGAGAAGTATTGGCCAGGAATTGAACCTGGGTCTCCCACATGGAAGGTGAGAATCCTACCACTAAACCATCACTGGAGAGTGTTTAAAATGTATATGCTAGAGTCAGGGAATCTGGCTTCAAACACGGGCTCTGCAGCTAATTAGTTGTGTAAAGTCGGGTAAGTTACTTAGCCTTTCAAAGCTTCCATTTTCTAAATCTAAAATGAGGTGACAAGAATACTTCTTCGCTAGATTGTTAGGAGAGTGAAATGAGACAGTCCACGTACAATACTTGAAAAGTGCATTCCAAAACAGATGAGCTAAATAAAGCTGAGCTGGCATCAATATCACTCTTTTTTTCTCTTTTTAACTGTTAGGCTGACTGTCAGAAATGGTAATGAGTTCTAAACCCTGGTATGGTACTGGTGTAGTAGAGTAAAAAATCCCAGATCCTAACTGACATTGTCTGACACCTGGGAGAGATTAGGAGGTTGGATGCCAATCAAATGTCATGGCTCAGAGCTGTTTTGTGGCATGTCAGAAGCTGGGTCTATGCTGCACCCACGTATGCATGGCAGGGTTCCAGAATCCACCTGTTGGCTTGGATAGAGCTTCTCGTGCTCAGTTCCTGCCTTACTCAGGATTAACCTGGAGTCTGAATAGAACTGAGGAGTCCCTGGGTGGTGCAAATGGTTAACACTCAGCTGCTAACTGAAAGTTTGGAGGTTGGAGTCTGCTCAGAGGTGCCTCAGAAGAAAGGTTTGAGAATCTACTTGTGAAAAATCAGCCATTGAAAACCCTATGGAGCACAGTGCTACTCTGAAACACAAGAGGTTGCCTTGAGTTGGAATCGACTAGATGGCAACTGCTTTCTTTTTTTTTTTTTTTTTTTCTTGGATAGAACTGAGCCTATACCTTACAGACATTAACCAAACCAGACCAAAACCTATTACTGTGGAGTGGATTCCAGCTCATAGAGACCCCATAGGGCAGAGTAGAACAGCCCTAGAAAGTTTCCACGGAGCAGCTGGTGGATTTGAACTGCCTACATTTTGGCTAACAGCAGAGTTCTTAACCACTGCACCACCAGGGCTCCTTTGCAGACATTAAAACCTAAAAAACCAAACCCAGTGCCGTCGAGTAGATTCCGACGCATAGTGACCCTATAGACATTAGGTCCTGAAAATGAGTAGAATTTGGGAAGGAGATGGCTGACATCAATGGGTTTTCAGAACAAGAATTTGAAGGCCTTTAACAAAGGAGCCCTGTTCAAATCCACCAGCCACTCCTTGGAAGCCCTATGGGGCAGTTCTTCTCTGTCCTAAATGGTCAACTATGAGTCTCAATTGACTAGACAGCAACAGGCTTTAATGAAAACAGTTAACCTGCCCACAAATCAGCAAAGTTACATCAAATTGTATTCTTTCCTAATGTTTTCATCAGTGCTATGAGTCTGAATTACACTTCTTCAAAGAAAATTAGGTAGTGATCCAATGACCTCAGAAAAGTCCTAGCCACACAAGAGAGACAAAGGAAACCTCCACACCAGGCAACACGGTTCCTTTTCATAGAGGCAACCTAATAAGAATCTCTTCCCATATCTCAACTTTGAAGTATTAAATAACGAAATTTATATTCATTCACTCTCTCTGTCTCTCTCAGAAGGTCCAAGTTCCAACTCATCTGTCATCCCTCAGGATGTGATTTTCATCAGCATTTAACAGTCTTCCCTTGAAGAACAAATTATGCTACCCTGAAATAAACACTAATCTTTTAGTCCACAGAGAAAAGCCAACAAACAACGAAATACCTTCTCATCACAATGAGTTTAAATGAAGCATGGATTTAAGCTGCTCTTATGTGTATAACCCATGATCTTTATTAGAGTTTACTTTGCATAATTACCTTAGGGAACTATACAAAGCCCAGGGCTGTTTCTGAATCTTGATTCGCTATGTGCTTCGGTACCCAGGGAAGTAAGTATAAACTGGAGGATTTTGTCAAGTTCCCAAGATTCCTGAATTATCCACCATAAAGAGAGAATCATAGCACCCTGGGATTCTTTGAGTATCTGAGAATATACTCTGAGCCAAAGGAAAAATCAACAGACTTCAGAGTGTATTTTGCCTCAGAGAAAAAACAGAAAGTTGCTGAGGGGTCAGTTAAGATTGTGACAGTGAGCATTTATATAGATTTGCTTCTTCAAAGCTAACAGTGTCCTTAAAAAAGCCATTGTTTGGGAGAACTTTAACAGGGAAGAGCTGGGAGAAAGCAAGGGTTGTCCTAGAAGATGTAAACTGGGACTCTGCTACAAGCTATCCTCTGGGGAAGTCACAGAGAGCAACAGTGGGTTTAAAAGCTGAGAAGTCCCCAGAGTTTTATGGAAAATAGACGTAGGACCTGAAAAAGTGGGACAGTTTGAGGAGATAACAAACCCAAGGCAGCAGAAGCTGCCCCAAAATAAAGAGAAACCCCAGAGAAATACACATTTCGCACAACCAGAAGTATCTCAGAAGCATGAGACAAGGCTTCAGGCTAAGAAGAGTCTTAACTTTAGAAAGCCCCACTTTCCACAGAGCAATCATTCTTGAGACAAACGGGAATGCCAGCCTCCTCTGTTTCCGTACATTCAGGGAAAAAAGAGTTTGTCCCTTGGAGAGAATACAAAATATTCATTAAATAACTCGGCAGAATTTAAATTTCAGAAATTCTGGTAGTGGTTCTAGCCATAGGCTTCCTAGCAAAGGATGTGTCACAGAAAACAAGATTTTACCTGATGCAAAAACATCTCTCATTGACAAACCAGAGTTGCCCTATCGAATCCCAGTTTTAATTTCTAAGGCATCCACAAAGTCTCTCAGGTTTGGAACAGCTAGAAAAAGAGTTAGAGGTCATTTAATCCAGTGGTTTTTATAGTGTTCCATGGAGCCTCAGTGGCCTCAGAGAAACTTTAATGACCACCTTGTTTTACAACTTAGGGATCTCATTCAGAGAGGATGAAGGATGGACCAGATTCCCACTGGTCATCAGTAATCTAGAGCTACAGTTCAAGTTGCTTGATGTCTGGCACTTCTCCCACCATGCCTTTCTGCTTCTCATATACTATATAACCTTTTTCTATACATATATATTTTTTTTTCTCAGAGTTCATTATTCAAGTTTTCTGAAATTCCCAGGCTAAAAGGCATGGGTCAAACTGTATCATCATGACTTATAGCAAATAAGGGACTCGGGATGAGGCATGTAGTAAAGGCACTGCCTTTACTACACTGGACAGAAAAAAAAAGAAATTCAATGAGAAACTTCCAAGATCTAGATTCCCATGGAATCTTCTCTAGCTTATTCCTAAGGCTATTTCACGTATGTGTGGTATTGGCAGCCACACATGTGATTTCAGGTGATTATTGTGTATTTCCCTGTTCAAAACCACCTCCTTCTTTTTATGAAAACAGGGATTACATTTTGGCATTAGAAGATAAGGTCATGTCTTCAGGAATTCCCTGGGAGATACAAAACATTAATCCATCAACATCCAATGATGTCTTTCCGTGGATTAGTTTCTTAGATCAGTCACTTACCATGAAGCAAAAAGAATGGGGAAAAAAAATGTTGGTACATATGATCATGAAGGAAAGAGAAGGCAGAATATACAGATATATAGATACATATTCATTTTATACATGAAAGACTTAAATGAATGGATAAATGAGACAGGATGGAAGATGAAGAGAATGGAGAGACACACAAGTCCTATAGAAGAACTGGAGCCAACCTGGCCACTGCAACACTGGGTGCTTGGAGGCAAGAGCCAAAGTGAAAGACATGTGATCAGAAAACAAGACTAGAGAGCAGAGAAAGGTCTTTACTAACTTTCATGCTTACCCAGTGCCAGGCTCACTTAATTCTATTTCCAAAACTGACATTAATGCAGTGATCACTGGCACTGAAGCCATGGTGAAATTATTAAAAGAAATGTGGGTTAAAATATATTTATAAAATGATCTGATTTGCTAGGCAATATTTCTTTTCTTGGGTCTTTTCTATGTTCGCGTATGCGACATTGTAACTGACTTTGGAAATAATCTTCAATTCCATCTATTCAACTGTTTTCATTTCCTCCGCACAGCCTTCTGATATCCTTGAATCACATTCCAATTGATTTTGGGCTGCCCTTATGAAGCCTGCTAAGATTTCCACAATCGTGAATCAGTCAGGGTGACATGGCCAACATTGCCATCACACCTTTCTAGGTGGCTTCACATTTGTTAGACTTTTGCATCCAAGACACAAAGTATTTCTGTTTCCCTGTGTAAAAAGTAAACTCAGGGCTTAGCTGTGGATACAAGTTCTTTCTGACAGCCTCTTCATTCCATTTTTAAATCTCATCAAAAACCTTTGCCCCCACTTCTTGTTTTTCTTTCTCCTTGTAGCTTTTCTTTTTTTTTTTCACTTACCCATGTAAATTATCTTAAGGCATTCTTTGTGTGCTATCTAGCAGCACAAAGGAAGCTTGAATTACATGGCATTTTTAAAGCCATTTGGAAGGTTAATAGCTCTTGTTGGCTTTCTTTATGGCTCTGCACACTCCTCAAAAGCACCTCCCGGTGCCCCACCCCGACACCACCAGGGTGGTTCATATTTGGGAGCAATAGTTAGAGCCAAATTCTGTGCTTTCCTGTTGAGTATCAATGTTTGTGGCTCTGTGGTTGTCTAGTTCGATTGACCACTATAATTAGCACATACTATGCAGCCAGCTACCCTTTCACACTTACATGTCCTAAAATAAACCTCTGCATTATTTTACATCTTTTGGATATCAACATTTTATTAGCGTACTGTCAGTGACTCAGGCGTTTTAAATGCTTTCCCGTCATTCATAGACTTGTGATAAAAGACACAGTTCAAAAATTCAAAGACATCATGAAAACAGATATTAAATGAAACTCCTGTGTCTGCTAGCCAACTGAAGAAAAAAAAATCTTTCCTTTTTAAAGGGGGAAAAGAAAAGCAGTGATATAATTTGTCACCAGACCAATGTTCTGCTGCAATTTGCTGGAGTGAGAGTTTCTGAAAGCCTGCCTAGTGGGAAGGCTCAGTTCAGAAAAGCAAAACCCCTCTAATGGGCAGGCTCACAAATCCATGCAGACATAATTAAATTTTCTCTTTTAACTTATAATCTCTTCAGACCCTCAGCTTGGTACAGCAGAGCTATGGAGATTTGCTATATCTTAAAATGGAGTACTCATTTGCTATCTTCTGATTTGCTTTTCATTTCCAACAACAGAAGCCCAGTTTAAGCCAGTGAAGCTGATGCCAGGAGTTTTATTTGGGTAAAAATCTGGAACAGCCTATCCTGAGTCTAATTTTCACTTAATCCAGCTTTTAAAAACCTTTGTTTCCATTCAAAATTTAACTGTTTAGAATTTCTGCTATAGACATGCTATAGTATAACCAAAAGCCTAGTGAAGAATATAGGCTATCATAGATATGAATCCCTTTTTAGAAGAGAACAAAAATCTTTCCAAGCTAAAGAGATGAAGCAGTGTATTGTATGTTCGTAGGAACCAGTTCACCACAGCAGTTCTCCTGCTTTTTGGAAACAAAACAACTTGTTCACCAACCCTATTACCAGAGGCAAGGACAAAAATGCTAGTTTCAGCTAGATAATGGGATTCAGGTGTTTTTGTGCCAGCAGAGCTCAACAGAGCAAAGCAGAGTTGGCAAAATTCCTCCTTTTTAAGGGGTGTATCAGGCTGTGGGAACTGTTTGTTTGTTTGTTTGTTTGTTTGTTTGTTTGTTTGTTTGTTTGTTTGTTTGTTTGCTACAAAAGCTTACCAAGTTCCAGAAGCTTCAGTGCCTTCAAATGGAAAATATAATTGATACAGTACGGGTTTAGCCAGTTGTGTCTTTTGAAAATATGATGGGGTAGACACATTCCACACAGAACATTCCAAGTACCCAGGAGTGAAAAGGACAGATCAAAAACAAGGTTCTCCTTTGTAGCAAAGTAATCCCTGATCCTATAGAAAGGCTGTGCTAACAAAATTCCCCTGATCATGGCACTTGGAGGCTAGAAGAAATCTCCAGGATATCTCCTGAACTACTTGAGGTTAAGAAGAGGAAAAAATAGGATGTGCTTAATAAACTACCTGTGTTATTAAAACCACTCTAAAAGATCAAATGAAAGAAATATTCAGCCTTGGTTAATTGGCAAAACTATTTAAAATCCAGTGATATTTTACCAGGAAGCCTTAGCCCAGTCAGCCTTAAGCCACAAGCAATGGATTCTTCTCCATTGCTCCAAGTGTTAGACTGCAGCAAATTCATTTAATTTAATTGGTGCTTTAGTCAAATAAATCTGAAATTTATGAAAAGTTCAACCAGTCACTTCTCTTGGAATGCATCCTGATGAACATTTATTGGTGACTGATTGAAATAACACCATTGTGGGGGAAAGGAGGGAAATATATTGAAATTACACACCTCTGAAGGAAACTATAGCAGTAGAGCATGTAGTCATTTTTATGATTTATTAAAATATAAAGGAAATGAGTATTAATTTCAGTAATTGTGGCAGCAAAGTAACAAGGTAATTGCCTTGTGCTAAGGCAAGGTAAAAATTACACATCATCTCATGAAAAAAGTGAAAAATGTATTAATGTATTCTTCAATTATTGTCTAGGTAATTATTAATAAATAGAATAAAAACATTTCACCTTCTAGCAAGTGATAAAAACAACCAACAACATAATATAAATTGATAAAAATACCCAAATGTCACTACTACACTGTGTAGAAAGAAGCATAGTTTCTGCGTTGCCCTTAACCACACCTGCACACACAGATGGTAAATTGCCACCAGGAGCTTGGGTTGGGAAAATAAATAAATAAAAAGAAATACAATCTTTTTAAACTATTTAAATGCTTTAGAACATAACATACCATTTATATAGAAAAAATAGCTTTTTTTAGTAAAGTTTATTTTACTCACTATGAAAGCAATCCATACTCATAATAGAAATTTTAAAGTTTCAGAAAAGTAGAAACAATATCTCTTTCAGATCCATGATTTAACTAAAGTTTTGGGATATTCCTTTTTTTTTTTTTTTGGCAAAGCCTAGTTTTTTTATACCTTTCTATCACATGGAAAAGATCAAAGTTAGAGACTGTTCAAAAGTGGTTGGTAATCACGAAAGATTACTGAGGCTGAGTGACAAAATTATCTAAAACCTAGAGGAACTTTTATATCAGAGCTATAGAAGTAGGTAACAGTTTGGAACAAATGAGAACGTACGTGTGTGTGTGTGTGACAGAGAGAGAGAGATTGTGAAAGCAATTCCAAATAGGAATTCTGAACACATTTTGAGCAACATAAATTTAAATGAAAGAAGTATATAGCTTTTCCATAAGATGTTGAGCTGTCAATGTGGCTCTATTCCCCAGGGAAACCAGACAACTCTGGCAGATTGACTACATTAGACCCTTTTCATTATAAAAGGGGCATTAATTTGTCCTTACTAGAATCTATGTCTATTCAGGATACGGATGTGCCTTCCCTGCTCACAATGCTTCTGCCAGCACCAGCAACGTTGACTTAGGAAATGTGTTATTCCCCACCATATTATTCCCACCTACTTCTGGTTCTGACAAGAGACAATAACTCTTAGCAAAAGTAGTAAGGAAATGAGCTTACATCCACAGGATTCAGTGGCCTTTCCTTGAATTGTTTCTGACAAAAGAACACATTCCTAAGCAAAAGAAGCAAAGAAAAGATTTCACATTCACAGGAGTCATTCACCATACCCCAACAACAAAACCAGCTGGCCAGAGAGAACAGTGGAATGGCCCGTTGAAGACTCAGTTGCAGTGCATGCTGGGTTATCTTTTGGGATATAGAATGTTGTAGATTGGTTTCCTCAGGAACTTGACTCTGACAGAGATTAACATGCATGAGGTCTTGAAATCAATACCTATGGAAGAGACGGAAAGAAACGAGATTGAACAAAAGAGAACTTGAGCTGTGATGAGACCCGTCAGAAGACTCAGCTTACTCTGGGAGGTTCTGAAGATGAGATGGTCCTTCAGAATTGTCTGGAGTTGGAGCAAGAGGGCTGGGACTTTATGCTACCCTGTTAATCAATCACTGAATGCAGGAAGCCCTGGGAAAGGATGTGACCTTGGGAGGGGTAGATCTCTTCAGCTGAGGCAATTCCTGAAAAGGTCTGGAAGCTAAGAGCTTTCTGCCAACAACCCTCCCAGAAACTATGGGAATGCATATTTACTCCTCAAATGCCATCTACAAGAAACACATCATTTCTGGGAATTATAGGGTGGAAGTGGGAATTACCCCTCTCACTCTTACCCCTTCTAATAACCTACTTGCAAAAGTTTGCTACCCATGTGCCTGTATTTTGGGTTCTGCTGTTTCAGCTGTCTTGGTTCCCAAGAAAGGAATGCATCCATCAGGAGACACAACAATGATTCTTTTTTACTACAGGCTGAGGCTGCTCCCTGGCCACTTTTGACTCTTCATGCCACTCAGATGGCAAAAAAGAGTTACTGTATTGCTGGAGAGCCCTGATGGTGCAGTGGCTAAGAACTCAGCTGCTAACCAAAAGGTTACTGGTTCAAATCGACAAGCCACTCTGCAGGAGAAAGATGTGACAGTCTCCTTCTGTAAAGATTACAGCCTTGGAAACTCTAGCAGACAGTTCTGCTCTGACCTATAGGATTGCTATGAGTTGGAATCAACTTGATGGCAATTTTTTTTTTTTTTTTTTTTGGTGTTGTGGTAATTGATCATGATTATCAAGGAGAAATTGTGTTGCTTCTACACAGTAGAGAGAGGGGGGTATATATTTGAAATCCAAAGAGTAAAATTAAAAGTCTAATGAGTAAAAGTTAATGAGAGACTCCAATAACCCAAGGCAAGAAGGCCTACCAATGACACCAGCATTCAGGAATAAAGATTTTGAGTCACTCTATCAGGTAAAGAATTCCAACCAGCTGGAGTCCTGGCATAGGGAAAGACAACATGGAAAGAGTGCTAGAAGAAAGAACAGCTCCAGATACAAGGAATATCTATTTTCTTCCTTGTTTTCTGACTATATTTATATGTAATAACTTTTTTCCTTTTCCCTTCTCTATGTCTAATATTGCTAGATATAGTAATGGTGGTTAGCCTTATAATTCAGTGTTTAAGTTATGCAATATCCAATAACGATTTTAACTAACCAAGGAAAACAATAAACATAACCCAGAAAGGAATACAGTCAGGTAGTAGCCCTGCTATACATAACACCCGAAAGAGCAACCCTACATATTACAAGGCCATCCTATCAACCATGATTCTTACAGAGGTGTGAAAATGTAGATATCCTGTATGTGTCAGTCTGTATTGAACTCATACAACTTAAAGCATGCTAATATCTGTCCACAGAGTCTAAAGACAGAGGAATTCTGAGCTACAATTTTTTTTCTCACTCCCTCTTACTTGAATCATCCATTCCCATTAAGATTCTTAAAAATGCTGAATATTTTCTTATCTTAAAAGAGAGAGCAGGAGTGAGATTTTCATTTAACCCATAACATCTTTCAGTTACCACCCTCATTTCTTTCCTCTTTCACTGCCAAAGTTATTGAAATATTTGCTTAATCACACTGGAAACATTTCTTTGCCACTTACTTTGCAATCCATTCCAATATCAATTTTAGCCTCATCATCCCACCACAGTATTTCACATTAAGACCACCAGTTACCTTATTGTCACTAAATCTAAAGATCACTTACTAGTCTCTTATTAATCTCTCAGCAGCATTTGACACTGGCAACCAGGTGTTATTCAAAATACTTAACAATAAGTATGGCACAGGGATGAATCTATCAGAATAGAAGCTCACTGTTATAATATACCAATGAATAATAACTAAATGTAAGCTCTGTGTCTTATTCATCTAGTGCTGCTGTAACAGAGATACTACAAGTGGATAGCTTTAACAAACAGAAGTTTATTCTCTCACAGTCTAATAGGCTAGAAGTCTAAATTCAGGGCTTCAGTTCCAGGGAAAACTTTTCTTTTTTGGCTCTGGAGGAAGGTCCTTGTCATCAATCTTCCCCTGGACTAGAAGCTTCTCCCCAAAGAAACCCGGGGTTCAAAGGACACAGTCTGCTCCTGGCATTGCTTTCTTGGTGGTAGGCGGTTCCCTTGTCTCTCCTCTCTTTTATATCTCGCAAGAGATTGGCTCAAGACACAATCCAATCTTGTAGATTGAGTCCTGCCTCATTAACATAACTGCCACCTATCTCACTTCATTAACATCATAGAGGTAGGATTTACAACACAAAGGAAAATCACACCAGATGACAAAATGATGGACAAGCACACAATACTGAGAATCATGGCCTAGCCTAATTGATACACATATTTTGGGGGGACACAATTCAGTCTATAACACTCTGTAATTTACCAACTCCCTCTTTCTTGAAAAACTCACTTTGCTTGTCTTCAGTCCTGTCACACCTTCCTCCTATTTCTCTGACTATCCATTCACATTATTTTATGCTGACACATCTTCGTCTATCTAGTTCTTAGTGGTTCCTCAAAAATCATTCCTAGTTAAGCCTTTTTTTTCAGTCTGTTCTCTCTCCATCTGCAATCTCATCAATGCATATAGATTCAATTAGCATTTACATGCAGGTGTCCCACAAATTCATATTGCCTACCCAGCCCAACTCCACCTGTCTGTCAGTTTGTCCTACTCTGGATGCTTGAGTGTTGTTATGATAGTGATAGCTTTGCCACCAGTGTTTCAGATACCAGCAGGGTCATTCTTGGTGGACAGGTTTCAGCTGAGCTTCCAGATTAAGACAGACTACAGAGAAGGACTTGGTAGGCTACTCCTGAAAAAGTTGGCCAGGGAAAACTTTACAAATAGCAGCAGAACACTGTCTGATATAGTGCCAGAAGATGAGCCCCTCAGGTGGAAAGGCACTCAAAATACAACTGAGAAAAAACTGCCTCCTCAGATTAGAGTCAATCTTAATGGCGTGGATGAAGTCAAACTTTTGTGACCTTCATATGCTGACGCAGCATGACTGGAAATGTAAAGAAACATCTGCAAACATCCATTAATAATCGGAAGACGGAATGTACGAAGTAAGAATCTAGGAAAATTGAAAGTCGTCAAAAATTAAATGCAATGCATAAACATTGATATCCTAGGCATTAGTGAGCTGAAGTGAATGGGTATTGGCCGTTTAGAATCAGACATTCATATGGTGTACTATGCCAGGAATGATAAATTGAAGAGGAATGGCGTCACATTCATAGTCCAAAAGAACTATTCTGCAGTGCATTGCTGTCAGTGATAGGATAATATCCACATGCCTACAAGGAAGACCAGTTAATACAACTATTATTCAAACTTACACTCCAACCACTAAAGCAAAAAATGAAGAAATTTAAGATTTTTACCAACTTCTGCAGTATGAAATTGATCAAACATGCAAATCAAGACACACTGATAATTACTGGTGATTGGAAAGTGAAAGATGAAAAAGAAAAAGGATCAGTAGTTGGAAAATATGGCCTTGGTGATAGAAATAATGCCAGAGATCGCGTGATAGAATTTTGCAAGACCAAAGTCTTCTCCATTCCAAAGACCTTTTTGCAACAACATAAAATGGTGAATATACAATACACCTGGACCTCATCAGATGGAATACATAGGAATCAAATCATGGGTTGGGTTTATATCTGTAGAAAAGGATGATGGAAAAGCTCAATATCATCACTCAGAACAAGGCCAGGGGCTGACTGCAGAACAGATCATCAGTTGTAAATACGCAAGTTCAAGTTGAAGCTAAAGAAAATTAGAACATGTCCAAGAGAGCCAAAGTACAACTTTGAGTATATCCCACGTGAATTTAGACACCATCTCAAGAATGGATTTGATGCATTCAACACTAATGATTGAAGACAAGTTGTAGAATGACATTAAGGACATCATACATGAAGAAAGCAAAAGTTCATTAAAAAGACAGGAAAGAAAGAAAAACCAAAATGTACATCAGAAGAGACTCTGGAAGTTGCTCTTGAATGTAGAGTAGCTTAAAAGAAAGAAATTATGAGGTAAAAAAAAAAAAAAACTGAACAGAAGATTTCAAACGGTGGCTCAAGAAGACAAAGTAAAGTATTTAAATGAAATGTGCAAAGATCTGGAAATAGAATACTGAAAAGGAAGAACATGTTCAGCATTTCTCAAACTGAAAGAACCAAAGAAAAAATTCAAGCCTCAAGTTGCAATGTTGAAGGATTGGGGAAAATATTTAATGACACAGGAAGTATCAAAAGAAGATGGAAAGAATACACAGAGTCACTATGCCAAAAAGAATTGGTCAACATTCAACCATTTCAGAAGGTAGCATATCATCAAGAACTAATGATACTGAAGGAAAAGGTCCAAGCTGCATTGAAAGCATTGGTGAGAAAAGTCTTCCGGAACTGATGGAATAACAATTGAGATGTTTCAACAAATTGATATAGCTCTGAAAGTGCTAACTTCTCTATGTGAAGAAACTTGGAAGACAACTAACTGGCCAACTTACTGGAAAAGATCCATATTCATGCCCATTCCAAAGAAAGGTAATACAACAGAATGCAGAAATTAGCAAATAATATCATTAATATATCACACAAGTAAAATATCGCTGAAAATCATTCAAAAGCGGCTGCAGCAGTATGTCAACAAGAAACTGCCAGAAATTCAAGCTGGATTCAGAAGAGGACTTGGAACAAGGGATATCATTGCTGATGTCAGGTGGATCTTGGCTGAAAGATGTTTACCTGTGTTTTATTGACTATGCAAAGGCATTCAACCGTGTGGATCATAACAACTTTTAGATAACGTTGGGAAGAATGTGAATTCCAGAACATTTAATTGTGCTCATGAGGAGCCCATATTTAGGCAGTCGTTCGAACAGAACAAGGGGATACTGTGTGGTTTAAAATCAAGAAAGGTGTGTGTCAGGGCTGTATCCTTTCATAATACTTATTTAATTTGTATGCTGAGCATATAATCCTAGAACCTGGACTATATGAAGAAGAACATGGCATCGAGGTTACAGCAAGACTCCTTAACAAACTTCAATATGAGGGTGACACAATCTTGCTTGCTGAAAGAAGCACTTACTGATGAAGATCAAACCCACAGCCCTCAGTATGGATTACAGCTTAACATAAAAAAAAAAAAAGAAAACAAAAATCCTCACAACTGGACCAATAAGCAACGTCATTATAAACAGAGAAAAGATCGAAGCTGACAAGGATTTCATTTTACTTGGGTCCACGATCAACACCCATGGAAAGCAGTCAAGAAATCCAACGACACACTACAATGAGCAAATCTGCTGCGAAAGTATTTAAAAGCAAAGATGTCACTTTGAAGACTAAGTTGCCCAACCCAAGCCATAGTGTTTTCAATTACCTCATATGCATGTTAAATCTGGATGTTGTATAAGGAAGACTGAAGAAGAATTGTTACCTTTGAAATACAGTGTTGATAAGGAATATTGAATATACCATGAACTGCCAGAAGAACAAACAAATCTGTCTCTGAAGAAGTACAGCCAGAATGTTCACTAGAGTCAAGACATCGTCCCACATACTTTGGACATGTTATCAAGAGGGATCACTCCCTGGAGAAGGACATCATGCTTGGTAAAGCAGAGGATCAACAGAAAAAAATGAAGATCCCCAATGAGATGGATTGTCACAGTAACTGCAACAAAAAAAAAAACAAAAACCAAACCCAGTGCCATCGAGTCGATTCTGACTCATAGCGACCCTATAGGACAGAGTAGAACTGCTCCATAGAATTTCCAAGGAGTGCCTGGTGGATTCAAACTGCTGACCCTTTGGTTAGCAGCCATAGCTCTTAACCACTATGCCACCAGGGTTCCCAGCTGCAATAATAGGCTCAAGCATAACAACACTTGGGATGGCGCAGGACTGGGCAGCATTTAGTTCTATCGTATATAGGGTTACTATGAATGGAAACTGGTGCAACAGCACCTAACAACAACAACTCAGCCCAACCTACCTTTCAAAATCTAGGGTTTTTTTATCCAACTTGCTATGCGACATTTTCACTTGAAAATCTCCAAGGTGCCTCAGACATATACCTTCAGAATCAAATTCACTGTCTTTTTCCAAAAACCTAGCGCTCAACTCAGAGAGTAGTACCACTATTTACCCAATTGCTCAAGGCAGAAACCTACATGTAATTTTTGATACCTTCCTCTTACCCCTCATTACCCAACATATTACCTTGGCAGATTGATTAAAGCTCTCAAATTCCTCCATTTTTGTATTTTTATTGCCATCATCCTATTCAAGTGGCAGGGGTAATATGCTCTCTGAAGAAAACTGCCCAGACTACTAAAATAGCCTCCCGACTCATCTCCCCAAGATCTCTTTTGCCTTTTTATAATCTGTTCCTCTCAGCAGCAGGAAAAATCATGTCAAAATGCAAATCTGATTGTATCACTTAAAATTCTTCAATGAGTCACACTGCTCTTAGGTTGAAGCCCAACATTATTGCCATTGCTGGTCTGTGCCCTACCTATCGCTCTACTCTTCCCCTCCCAGGACTGCAAGCACATTGGCCTTTTCTCAAATCCTCAAGCATCCATCCTCTTTTCTGCCCTAGGACCTTGCTACCTAGAATAAGTCTGTGCATGTGTACACGCCAGTAAAACCAGTTGACCCTATGTGTGTCAGAATAAAAGTGGGCTCCATGGGGTTTTCAATGGCTGATTTTTCTGAAGTAAATCTTCAAGCCATTCTTTGAAGGTACTCTGGATGGACTTGAATCTCCAACCTCTCAGTTAGCAGCTGAGTATGTTTACCCCTTGCACCACCCAAGGACTCCATATGCACACATATACTCACCTAATTAACTCCTCTTCATGCTAATCCAGTTCAATGACACTTCCTCAGAGGAGCCTTGTCTGATGCCCTAGGCAAGAATAAGACGCTTTATGACCTGCTCTCACATCACATATTCATTTTCCTCTTAGCTTGTAATTGACTTCCATCTCTGTGCTTATCTTACCCAAGGTTATCTCCACCACTGGACTGTAAGCTCATGAAAACTTATGGGACTTTGTAAACTAAGGGCTAACAAAAACAATAACAATCCTGATAAATCCACTGGCATGTTTGAGCCTCCACTGGCATTTGCATCTAGAATCATCTTCAGTCCATCTTTGCAATCTTATACCCTAGAACTTGTACCTCCTAGTTTGGGATGTAGATCCTTGCAGAATTCACTTCTAACAGAGGCCAATTTCATCAAAATTTAAAATTCATTGCAGGGATATCTTTCTCCATCGTTTCTTTAACCTGAGAGAAATGTATTCTCGGTGGTTGCTTCTGCATCTGCAGCTTTGCCAGGTAGCTTAATATGGTGGAAATCATCCCATTTCTCAAAGCCACTAAACCAGAAAGCCACTTTCTTAAAGACAGGCGCTTCTATAGGATTTTCAGCTTTTTTCCTAAGTCTTCCTAATTGCTAAAACTCCCTCTTCATCTGTGAGTAAGCTTATAGCTAATAACTAGCAAATATTAACATGCTGGGAGAAGACACAGCATACCTTCCATGATATACTGACATCATCTCCCTGTTTACCAACTGCAAAGAGTTAATTTACATTAAAGAAGCATTGGTTTCACATAAAGACGCAGATTGTATACTGTTCATTCCTTTTACCATATTCGTGAGTTTAATGAAATTGGAAGAAGCTTCTTTCATTGCTCAAATTTGATTTCATTATTGGAAGCACATCTTTTCAACTCGCTACTCTTTGCATAGTCAAAGAAATGTATACTCTAACAGCTGTAAACCTATCTTGCTTACCAAGACACTCCATAAAAGACAGCCAAGTACAAAGTCCTCATCAAAGGAGTAAACATCACAAAGTTGTGTGTGTGTGTGTGTTCCTTTAAAAGTTCAGCGTTGCTTTCCTGAAGTTCACATACACAACTTAATAAACAGAGAACAAACACCAATAGGGCAAGGTTGTATGCATCACAGATTAAAACACCCCATTTTCTTACTGCAACTCATGTTTATGATCCCAGCATCTTCAAAATAATATCATATATTCTAAAAGTGAGTTAAACTGATGTGTTTTAGAATTTGGAGCTGTCATGTAGCTGACAAATAAGAAAAATCACACCAACTAGAGAACATCCCAGTGACCACGATTCTACACACACTGGAGGTCAAGGTCCTTTGGCTAGATGCTGTCAGATGCTCAAACATTTCCCTTGACATATCACTTATCCTTGAAGAAAATGGAAGCCATTTTGTTGTGCTTAGTGTGTTGACATTTTGTGAGCTATTCTAAATTGGAATCCCATTTTGTGAGTGCTTCAGAAAAGAAAACTTAATTGCCCACAGTTATTCTTTAAATAAGGCAGAGTGCAGTGAATTCTGAAATAAAATATCTTTTACTCTCCTTTTAGTCGTAATGTATACAAAGCAAGCATGCTTAATAGTGCATATTACATGACAACTTACTGGAATATAGAAAATTACAAGCATCATTACTCCCTATTCAAGCACCAAAAATAACAATAGAAATATCTAAAAAAAACAACAAATTGCAATAGTTATCAGCTTAATAGGCTACAAAAGCAATCAGCAATGTGAATACAAGCAACCCAGATCCAAATCCCCCTGAAACTCCTTGCCAGTGGAGGCAAACTCCCCTCATCATCTTCTCTTGAACAAAAGCCTTTCAGTAACTGAGCCTGAGGTAGCTGCCTTACAAGCTAATGCCAGTTATCTTCAGAACTTGTCACTACCACTTCTCATTACCTCCAGGCCCTGATCCTGTAGGTAGCTCAAGCAAAGAAGTACAAGGTCTGTGCCAGGAAGAGGTAGACTGTACTTCAAGAGTTGCAAGACAACACCAACTTGAATCTACTCACTAAACAAGAAAAAAAATGTAATGTTTGGAGTAATCGCTTTTGATTATCAAGAGGCAATACTGTGTGCTACACAATGAAGATGGAGAAAAGAATATTCTTGCTAGTAATGCCAAGTCCAGGAGCAAAATTTTATGGAAGACGAAATCAACCCAATACAACCAAGACTACCAAGGTCTCTGATGGCTCAGGATTGAGATTTGGTGTCACCTCATCAGGTAGAGAACTCCAGCAAACTTAGAGACTGACTTTGGAAAAGGAAACATGAAATGGGTAGTAGGGCGAAGAAGTTATGAATGCCAGTTATAGCCTCATGACCAGTTGGAGGCAGAAAGACTATTAAAAAAACAAACCAGGTGCCTTTGAGTCAATTCCAAGTCATAGTGACCCAGAAAAACTATAGGAGCTGTATGCTTTTTCTTCTTTTCTTTTAATATATACAACATTTGTATTATATTTATTAGTCACTATTGGTCCAGTTGTGAGGATTTTCGTTTTATGTTGAGGTGTACACTGAAGGCTGTGGTCTTTGATCTTCATCAGTAAGTGCTTCAAGTCCCCTCACTTTTAGCAAGCAAGGTTGTATCATCTGCATATTGCAGCTTGTTAATGAGACTTCTTCCAATCCTGATGCCTCGTTCTTCTTCATATAGCCCAGGTTCTTAGATTATTTGCTCAGTATACAGATTGAATAAGTATGGTGAAAGGCTACAACCCTGATGCACACGTTTCCTGACTTTAAACCACATGGTATCCCCCTGCTATGTTTGAACGACTGCCTCATAGTCTATGTACAGATTCCTCATGAGCACGGTTAAGTGTTTTGGAATTCCCATTCTTTGCAATGTTATCCATAATACTGAAGGATTCTGTGGGAGGAAATATTGAACGACCAGGAAGCATCAAAAGAAGATGGAAGAAATACACAGAGTCACTGTACCAGAAAGAATTGGTCAACATTCAGCCATTTCAGGAAGTAGCATATGATTAAGACCTGATGGTAGTTAAGGAAAAATCCAAGCTGCACTGAAGGCACTGACAAAAAACAAGGCTCCAGGAATTGATGAAATATTGATTGAAATGTTTCAACAAATGGATGTGGTGCTGGTGGTGTTCACTCATCTATGCCAAGAAATATGGAAGACAGCTACCTAGCCAATCAATTGGAAAAGATTGATATTTGTGCCCATTGCAAAGAAAGGTGATCCAACAGAATGCAGAAATTATCAAAATATCATTAATATCACACACAAGTAAAGTTTTGCTGAAGATCATTCAAAAATGGTTGCAGCAGTATATCGACAGGGAACTGCCAGAAATTCAAGCTGGATTCAGAAGAAGACGTGGAATGAGGGATATCATGCTGATGTCAGGTGGATCTTGGCTGAAAGCAGAGACTATACGAAAGATGGTTTACCTGTGTTTTATTGACTATGCAAAGACATTTGACTCTGTGAATTTTATAGTATTTAGCAAATACTATAACAGATCATCTATTAGTTCATCTGAATGGAGACAGCTACACTATATCTATTAGCCTTTCAACTGTTTCAATTACATTTATTTTGTAGATCTCGCAATTCTTGAATTTGCAGTTATTTATGGTTATATTAATCTACTAGTCTTTAATTTACATGATAACATTTAATGACCTGCTAGACACATGTTTATCACATAGTAAATCCAAACCCTGGACCACTAACAGGTGTGCTATCCACACCTTTAACAACTTCAGATAAATTATGTGATTTCATTTTAATTCAACAACTTTCTTAATTCTAGAGTTGCTAATGAATACTTTAACAATGTATTGATGTTGATATTGTGCAAGAAGATACATTTCAAGGCCATCATAAAAGAGACCAGTCAAAAATTTAATGCAATAGTACAGATAAGAAATTATGTAAATCTGATATAAAGTAGTGGCAGTGGGATAATGACAGAAAAAATAGAGTTGCTAGGCTTAGAGAAAAGTCGACTATAGTGAAAGAAAGAAAATGAGGAACCCTAGAATGACTCTTTCTTTCTGGTTTGTATGACTACATGGGTGGTGTTGGCACCAACTGAGTCTGGGAGGAGGAGGTCAGTTTGGGACATACTGTGTTTTAAGCATCAACATGTTTGCAAGTCATTTGGATTACACTGGGATCTCTGGGCTGGAGTCAATTTGAGAGCCATCAGTGTCTAGGTAGCAGTTAAATAAGCATTTTATAAGCCTTTTCCGAGAAAATAAAATACTTAATACCTGCTTTTCCCTTCCTCCGTCTCTGTTTTCTAAATAGACACACAAGCGATACTGATCCTATCTCAAAAATCAATGAGAATTAAACAGGCTAGTCCAGCCAGAGGGCTAGCAGAGTTGTGCACTGGTCCTTTTGCTCTGTGCTAGAACATGGGTAGGTCAGTTGAGTCCTCTCTACCTTCAGAGCATAACTAGTTTCTGAAGACCCAGGCAGAAGCGGTAAGCATGGGACCGGTATGCCCACTTGCCAGTTGCTGAGCTCACTCCCACGCTCTATTACAGCCAGTGCCTAAACCAGGTAACTGAGTCCAGCTCTAGCTTCTTATCTGCTCAGATGTGCCTTCCTCTGTAGTCATGTTATTTATCGAGCCATGCCATCAGCTCCCTCCCCCAGGGTCAGAGCTTACTTCATTGCCTGGCCTTTTGTATACTGGCTCCCTCCAATGTCCATTAATACTTGCCCTAGTCATCCTCCTTTCCCATATAATGCCCAAAGGATCTTGAGCAATCACCCAGACAATGTGAAGAAATGAGGCCCAAGAATAGAATTTTATGTAAGAGGAAAGAGGAAGAGGCACTAAAAAGAACTGAGAATGAACAATCAAAAGAGAAAATGTCACTGATAATCAAAGGAAGAGGGGTCTCAGTCTCTGAAGGGGAGAAAAAAAATCAGTGAGCTGAGGAGTATGAAGGATTGACTAAGAGGAGATAGAAAATGTAGAACATTTCTCTAGAAGCTTGGTTATTAGGCCTAAAAGGTGGAACAGAAATTGCACAAAATATATACTACAAAAGCTAGTGAAATTTTCTCATTACAGAGTTCCTCAGAACCCAATTACCTTTATTTACTCTTATTTTCTATTTCTAATTAGCTTGGTTATCTGGTTTTTCATTTTGCGTCCGATTATAAAGAACGAATCAGAAGCAGAACACACTGACCATGGTAAGCTATAACATTACTTTTTGACTAAAGAGAAAAAGGAGACAAAAACAGACAGCAAACCTCAAAGAGAACAATTTTGGCATCATTTAGTATGGATTTAAACCACTCTAAACAACATTTTAAACAACTTGCACTGAGAGAAACCATTGCATCTCAGAATAATACAACAAATGAAATTCCTGAGATGAATATGCTTGTCAAGAAAATGCTAAATGCTGCTCAATTGACTCGATTTTAAACTACTATAAAGTAGGAATACATTTGAAAAGATTTTTACCTAAATTTTTTTTAGAAGTTTGAATCCTTAAAACGTAGCCTTCAATTACCTAGGAAATGGACACATACAAAACATGACATCACCCAACGATGCCAAGCAAATGAGGCACAACAACACAAGGATGGCAAGACCAAATCAGCATTGCATATTTAGAAAAATCCATAAAACACCTTCTGCTTATTATCGTATTCATTGCTAAATTTTCAGTTAAGCCTTTTTCCTACACAGGCAAATTTTATTTTTCATACAACTTCTATTTCTCACTGATATTATGAAAATTCAATCTAACAGTCATAAGAGTCAAATGTTTAGAGAAATTTCTTCAATGAAATAGTCTTAATTTTTTCTGAAGTATTAGCAGGAAGTCCATAAATGTGGGGTTCATAAATGTAAGTAGGTACTTTCACCAATTCCCAGCTCACTTTTCTGAAGACTTACCTGCACAACTGACAACCTTCTTCCATTCACTGGGGCCACTAGAGTGGCCCTTCCAACCCCTGGCTAGCTGCTATAAGGCTGTTACCTCAAACCAGTCCCACATGTTAAAATGAGATTATTACCGTTATTGTCAGTTGCCATTGATTTGGCTGCAACTCAAGTTGCAGCCCCAAGCCAGGCTTTTCTTCCTAAGTTTGGAAGCTCTACGGAACCTGTCCACCACAGCTGACCTTGCTGGTATTTGAAATACCGGTGGCATAGCTTCCAACATCACAGCAACACACAAGCCACTACAGTACAACAAATTGACAGAGATTAAATAAGATTAATGGGAATTCACAAGATGTTAGCATCTATTTGACACTTATTGCTTTCTTGCTATAGCCTAAAAAGGGAAAGCTTTGGAAATAAAGTTTGTATTTGGGGAAAAGAAGAATTCTTATGAAGGAAACTCAAAATTTTCTGCTTTATTATGTGCAGCATAGGTAAATTGATTATTGATTTTTTTTTATGTTCGTGTTTTATAGAAATGATTTATCCATTTCATATTTAAAATGCATCCAGACAGGAGAAGACAGAAGATGCAGGAATCACATATAACCCTCACCTGTCATAGCCATGACTTCCTTCTAACTGAAGTGATCTAAAATGTGCTATCTAAAGATTTTGATAGATTGTGAAATGGCTTAACACCTTGATATCACTCTTTAAATACCCTTGACCTCCACTCTAGGTTTAGCAGTTAAAACTAGCTGGGAATTGCAACTTGTATGATGTTTGAAACAAGTCTCCAGATTCTGGGTACAGAAGAGCCTGAGCAAAGGAGAGAGAGAGAGAGAGACTGAGCAGAAGAAAAAGAAGGTGATGAGACAAACCCAGGAGACACATTGCATCAGGGAAGTGAAACTCGTGAAACCCACTTTTGCTTCAGGGCTATAAACGGTTCCATTAATATTTTGGCTAACCCAACAAAAGGATAAAAGGCCTTGCAACCCTGGGCATTTTCCGCTTCGTCTCTGCCTTCCCCAAATTCAAATCGATTCAGCGCCTACATAAAGCTGTCCAATAAAAAATGCAGTACTGCTAACTTCCTTTAACGTATTCTACTTTCCAAGGTTGCCCAGCAACAGTTACGTGCACCTGCCGCCATTTCACAAGTGAATTACAGTGTTTCTTTTCCCTCTCTCTGTCCCTCAGTTTGTGCCTCTCACATGCAGGGTCACTCGTGGTCTCAATATTCTCTGAATAACCATGCTATTTTCCATCAGGTACAATGAAATAGAATTCTACTTGAAAAAGCAGCCCGGCGTGGCATTAGATACTCTCAAATCAATGGAACCACAGTCTTTTATCCATAATTACTTAATTAACCTGGAAAAACAATTAGAAATGTACAAACTCAATGCTAGGTGATGTATCAGGTGATCGAAGGAAGACTTTTAGATTTCAGCCTGGCAGTTGCCAGAAAAAGCACAGCAGCAGAAGAGGAAGGTATTCTAATCATCACCAACCACTTTGGGGAAACAAAACAGAGTATAGAAAATCTCCAGGAGTGAGCCATGTAAAGAGAGTTCTCCAAACTGGAAGCACAGTAAACTGCCAAGAAGCTCCTGAATAATGGGGCAGATAGATACCAGTCATTAACTCTGTGTCATTGAGTCGGTTACCACACCTCTGGGCCTGTTTCCCCATTTATATATACCTTAAAGGATTGTTGTGAGAAATAAATGAGAACCTGTAAAAACACACAAAGCTCTTAGAACAGTGCCTGACACATAAGTGTTCAGTCAGTGCGACCCATGACGTATGTTATGATGCCCCCACCCCCAAAGATTTCGAGGTATACTCCTAGTTTTTGGTGGAAAGAGCACAGGTTTTAGAGCGAGGCATGGGTTCAAAGTCTAGCTCTACCAACCAAATCTGTGAATTCAGACACGTGAATTTCTCTGCAACTTGGTTCCTTCATATTTAAATTATAGTTAATACTACCACCCAATATGATTGTTGGGAGCATTCAGTGTGAGCTGAGGCCTGGTACATAGTCCAAAAAATCAGATGCCATGAGTCAATGCCTATTCATGGCGACCCCATGTGTGTCAAAGTAAGACTGTGCTCCATAGGATTTTCAATGGCTGAGTTTTCAGAAGTACATCACCAGACATTTCTTCCAAAGGGCCTCTGGTGGACTCAAATGTCTAATTTTTCAGTTAGCAGCTGAGCACATAAGCCTTTGCACCATCCAGGGACTCCTAGAACATGGTCAGGCTTCAATAAATACTTGTTCCCCACCACCATCATGAGTCTGGTTGTATTCACCTGCTCAAACCAATGATTAAAAAAAAAAAAAAAACCATTGCCGTTGAGTCAATTCCAACTCATAGCAACCATATAGGACAGAGTAGAACTGCCCCATAGGGTTTCCAAGGAGCAGCGAGTGGGTTCGAACTGCAGACCTTTTGGTTGCCAGCCAAGCTCTTAAACCAAATGTCAGGCAGCCCTAAAGGACAGAGGTGGAGACCATGAAGGCCTTTATTAATTGGCCATCATCCCCGATTGGCCTCCTGGAATTCCACATTTGTCCTGTTTCTCTTCCTGGAATAACCCTGATGCCCATTAATAAATCTTTTTAAGACTCTGTTTTGATTAATTCTTTGTTCTGTATCTGGCTGTAGGATATACTTTTTCTAGATATTCAACCCAAATGGGATTCTTGGATTTGTTCCATCCCATTTTGTTTTCCCATCCTCAGAGTTCCATCTTTTGACAATCCCATACATATCAGGCCCTGTACTAGGTTAAGTTCGTTATCCTTAATCCTTTTAACAGCTAGCAAATTCAGTGTTACTATCTCCCGTTGACAGTTAAGGAAACTGAAACAATTTGCTTAAATTTCCAGAATGGCGAGACCGAACTTGGCCCTATGTACTCAAATCCTGTTCTTTTTCCACCACGTCATGCTGCACCTGGCCCTTTTCTCCTGGGCCTTATATACTATTTACAGTCCCTAACATTCTCTGGCTAAATTTATAGCAACTCATTTTTTGTTTTTCTGAGATGATGAGATAAATTTTGAAAATACCTGCCTACCTCCCCTCAAAAAACTGAGTCATCCATATTCTCAGCCTACAGAATTGGTATTCTGATCTATTTACTTCCAGTATTCTATTATTTTCTCCCTGTATAAAATTTTTAATATACAAGTAATGTATGAATAAATTATTTATAAAAATTTGAAGATCACAAATAGAACTAATGTCTCCTTTGATAAACACTACAATACCAGTCCCATTCCCAATTTCCAAGAAATAACCCCTACTCTGAGTTTGTGTGTATACTCCCGGTGCATTTTTATACATTTACATAAACACATTAAAATGTATACTTTGTGTGTGATGTTGAATATAAAGACATCAGGTTGAACGTATTAATTTACAGCTTGCTTTTTCACTTCACGGTTCTCCATAACGCACTTGCACTTTTTGTTAGTTTCGTTGCAGTTTTGACTGGAATCCTTTTTTCTATTCCAATCTCTGATGGGTTCTTGCCAGGATGTAGGAAAGCTATCGATTTTGATATGTTGATCTTGTATTCAACAATCCTGCTGTACTCTTTTATTACTCTTAAGAAGGCAGGTCTTTCCTATCTCCTTGTTACCTACAGAGATGCCAGGTGCCACAAGTGTCATTTACAGTCCTGAAGACTGGACAATTTTAGCAAAGTTCTGAAAATAACGAAAATTCCACTACAATGAAACTGTGATGCCCCATGAGGTTCTTGATAATGGGAATTGGTCTGTCATGCTCTGCTGATTTACAACGAGGTCAGACATTGCACACACTTGGTGGCTGCCTCCCCTTGTGTATGCCTACAAGATAATTGCACTGACTTTCTGTGGCTTTTTAATATCATAGTACAAAGTTATAGTATAGTCACTTCTCCAAGAGCTGAAGCCATGTTTGATTCTCCTCAAGTGGATGCCAAAAATGATAATGGTAACGATAACGATAAGCTTCTCAGGGCTAACCTGCAGGAGGTTTTCTCTGGGAGATAGGAAATATTCTAAGAAAATTGAAAATTAATACAATGTGTTACTATGATTTGTAGGGGACAGTAGTGAGCAATAAAAAAAAATAATAAAATAATTGCTTTGCAGAGAAGGTAGCACCCTATAGATCAGTAACATTTATTAGAGCTCTGAGGTGAAATGATTTTTCAGGTAATTTTCATTTGCATTGTTCCAATAAGGCCAATGGACTGTGGCCATGTGTTCCTCTGCCAGATGAATTCGGAGTATAACCCATCTTCCCAAGTGAATTGAATTCGTAACTGATCAGCCCAGGGTGCTCAGTAGATTGATTCCTCAGCGATGAGCACTGGCAAGCGTAAAATTCCCAAGAAAGTAAATTGATCAATCTTTAATTCTGTCTTCCCAGTCTAGGTAGATAAAACCACTAATACAAAGCTTGCTTTCTTGCTTGCTTCCTTACTTTGTTTCTCATTTGCTTGATTGCTTTCTAGAATTATCACACCTGAACAAAAAGAATAAAAACACAAAAATCATTTTCTAAATCTTCCTGAAATCTTGAAGGATTTTTGAACAGGGACCATGGGACCACCACCACCCCCCCCAACACACACACACACACACACACCCTCAGCCTCCCAGCCAGGTTTTAATTGAAATGAGCAAAGGCTTATTTGCTATAAACCAAAAACATCAAACACTTTTTTGTTGAGTCGATTCTGACTCATAGCGACCCTGCAGGACAGAGTAGAACTGCCCCATAGGGTCTCAAAGGCTGTAAATCTTTATGGAAACAAACACCCACATCTATCTCCCTTGGAGCAGCTGGTGGGTTTGAACCACTGACCTTTCAGTTAGCAGTGCCTTAACCACTGTACCACCAGACTCCTTTGCTATAAATCTCTTCAAGAAAAATGAGTTGTTTCAAGACTCAATGGAGAATAGCATGGATCTGAGTTCTCTGTAAACTCTCAGAGGCACTAGAGGCATAACAATGTAGGGTTGCCTAGCCTCATGCCTGCCATAGGGCCTGTTTTGTGCGAGCAGGTGTGTCTTAAGTTTAAAATAGCCATTCTCCAAACTGCGGCATAATTTTTTTTATTCCAAATGATCATTCTAAAGGAAAGCGCGTGGAAAACACACAGATCTAACAGAGATCTTCAACCTCAGAAGCATCTGATTTTCCTTTTCTTACCTATTTGAAAAATGCTAACTTGGCCACGAATTAACTGGTTTTCTCATTCCCACTACTACTGACGTGGAGACAACTCCTGAGGTCCCTGAGGCTGGTGACAGAACAGTTTGAAAATTTCAAAATAGTGCTAGATCAAAATATTAAGTCCTGAAGCTGCAAGTTTCGATTTTATTCTCACAAGTAAAAAGTCAAAGGTGAACCTAGATGATGAAGGCAGAAAGTAAGGAAGTGGGTTCCGTCACTGTATGCTGAGCAATTATTGCTCTTCCTGGCTTGTAACCTTGCCCAGAGAATCATCATAACCCATTCTATGAAGTGCAGTGCGTACCCTTCTATTGTGTGGCATAGGTAAATCACAACCAAAGGAAAACAGAACATGCTTTGAATTGTGCACGTGGGTCATTCTTCAGGAACATGGTACTGTTACATACATTCAGACCAATAATAAATTATCCTTAATGAAAAGATCGATTTCCACCAGCATGACTGATAGCTGGTAAATAGAAATTTCCAAGAAGCGTATTTTAGTAGAGTGTCAATATCGTTTTTAAGGAGATAAGTGATGTTTCATAGTGTTTTATTCTGCTTAGGAACCCCAAGCTTTTCCCCACAAACTTAGTCACGATACAAAAAGACATTTCTTCCATTTTTTTTTTCCACTGTTAATAGTTAAGAATCACAGTGATCTTATGTGTGTCTTTTCAAAAACATTTGACAATACAAAAACATAACTATTCTCAGAAGCCCTGGTGGCACAGCAATTTAAGCGCTCAACTACTAACCAAAATGTCAGCTGTCAGAACCCACCAGCCGCTCAGAGGGAGGAAGATGTCTAACAGCCTGTTTCTGTAAAGGTTTACAGCCTTGGAAACCTGTGAGGCAGTTCTACTCTGTCCTACTGGGTCTCTTTGAGTTGCAATCAACTCAATGGCAGTGGGTTTGGTTTTGGGTTATTTTACTCTGAAGAAAGATACTGAAACACACCATGAATAAGACAGAAGAATAAGTTACATCCTCTAACAAGAAATCCTGGTGGGATATAATTGGTTTAATTGGAAAGTGTACTTCACAGAAAAAAAAAAAAATTCTTATGAGTACATTATTATAATAATCCATAAAAAGCTTCAATCATTGTACTGAAAGACAGATCAAACATGCAATTTCCTTCTTTCCCTGAGTGGAGGTTTTAAAATGCTTTAATCAGTAGCCCTACATTGCTACTTTTTTTCCCCCCACCCTCTGCCTATTATTTTAAACGATGTAATAATGCAGGAAGAGAGAAGAAGAGAATGAGAATAGGAAGTGGAGGGCCTGCAAGCTGAGCCTGTTTTGGAGAGAGAACTGCTGTCAGGGTTCCTTCTGCCCTGTGTACAAGAAAAGAGTTACCTAGAGGAACTCCATAGCGACAGGTCAATGGCAACGGCCTTGTCTCCCAACAATGGCTTCCGATGCATAGCTCCAGGGGCTGCAAGCTGCCAAGGACTTTGAACTGGCCATTACACAGCAATAGCATTTCTTCGTAATGACTTTCAGCTCACTGACTGTCAGCTGCTGATCGCCCTGAGCATGAGAGGGAAACCATTTAAAACTGGATGAGGATGTCAGGCACCCACAGAGTAGGTTGTTCTCAGGGTACAGGAACCAGAGTGAATCCCCGTCTCCTAAATTCCTTCCGAGAAATAGCTCCTTGGAAGTGCAATTGGAAACTAACAAACAAAATGAGGGAAAATGTAGAAAGACCTGTGTGGTTCATATACATCTGGTCGTGATCTCTAAAGCAAGCCACTCAGGGAGCTGAGATTTGGGGAGTCATAAGGGAGCTTGGAGCAGCTGCTCATTTTAGGGTGTTGGGAGCTCTTGAGACGCTGCAGAACTTGGCTCAGTTCATTTTACAAAGAACCTGAAGAAGCTTGATGAGGGTATTTGCATCGCTGAAGGTTCTGAGACCAACCGCTGGAGTTTCAGAGATTTCCCAAATATGTGTCCTCACAATTCCATCTGCCAAGCGGCACTGGGTTTTTTAAATGTCTGTATGCAGATATGCCATGCATTCAGGATGGAGTAAATTTTGCGGTAAATCTCCTCATGCTAAGAATATAATTATTAAAAGGGAAAAAAATCTTATAGAGTCACAACATTGGTGTATGTAAAACATTTATTTTTAATCTTTTCTGTCTTACAACTCTGCCAGAATTCTTCACCTTATGAGAAGTTTAACCTACCATAGGCAAAAATAAAATATCTGACCAGATTTTATCAGAGCAAGGACAGCAAGGAGCTTTTCTCAGGTAACTTTGAGGATGTTGTTCAATGCAGTGCTTGGAAATGAAGTCAGTATTTTCTTAGTTCTTTTGGAAATTGTTTCTCTTTTGTTTTGCTTTATTTGTTTGCGAGGGAGGAGAAAAGTGGCAGCATTTTGGAAAAAAGGGAAAAATGTGTCATCATTGTGTGAATATTATTTTGCTGAAAAGGATGCATTATTTTTAAAGTGTGCTTATCATCACACATACTATGATGGCTCAAAATGCCATGGCTGGAGGATGCAAGCTATTGTTCATATGCATTGGAGCTCCACCTTGCTGACTGCATTAATTGTAATTAACTGACAGATTGACAGCTGCTTATTGATGGATTGTGTGGTGATGGTTCCCTTAATGTTTCTATGTATAGTGTAGATGCATATTCACAGAATGTGAATAATTAGCATGTTTCCGACTGATCACATCCACTGGGTTTTTTTTTCTTATACCCAGAAACACAACTAATATAGTAAAAAAAAAAAAAAAATCCTTGCAAACATCAAGAATAAATACATGAGCAGCAACCATTTGTCCTAACATACGTTGTTTTAAAGTAGTAAAATACATGAAGCATCTACTCTAAGAACTAATAACTTCATGACTGGATTTTAACCAGGAAGTTACTTTTTAATCACCCAAAAACTATCAGATTTCTGTGCACTAAGATAATGAGCAGAAAGGATACACCTCCTCATGTTGTTAGTTCCTAAATTGGGGCACACTGTTTCATCTGGGAGTAGACACAATGGGAGTAGAGCGGTATAGTTGGAAATGTCAGACTGACATGAGTTTTAAAATGTTGTATCATTTATTAGCAATGACTTTGAACAAATTACTCGTTTATTTGCTTTTTTCCCCAGTAAAATAAGAATTACGAGATATAGTTGATCAAGAGGCAGTCATTCAAAGAGAACAAGGGGATACTGTGTAGTTTAAAGCCAGGAAAGGTGTGCATCAAGGTTGTATCCTTTCACCATACTTATTCAATCTGTATGCTCAGCAAATAATCTGAGAAGCTGGACTATATGAAGAAGAATGGGGCATCAAGATTGGAGGAAGACTCATTAACAACCTGCGTTATGCAGGCGACAAACCTTGCTTGCTTAAAGTGAAGAGGACTTGAAGCACTTACTGATGAAGATCAAAGACTACAGCCTTCAGTGTGGCTTACATCTCAACATAAAGAAAACAGCAATCCTCACAACTGGATCAATAAGCAACATTATGATAAATGAAGAAATGGTTGAAGTTGTCAAGGATTTCATTTTACTTGGATCCATGATCAACACCTATGGAGGCAACAGTTAAGAAATCAAACAATGCTTTGCATTGGGCAAATCTGCTGCCAAAGACCTCTTTAAAGTGTTAAAAAGCAAAGATGTCACTCTGAGGACTAAGGTATGCCTGACCCAAGCCATGGTGTATTCAGTCTCCTCATATGCATGCGAAAGCTGGACAATGAATAAAGAAGATTGAAGAAGAATTGATGTCTTTGAATTATGATGTTGGTGAAGGATACTGAATATTCTATAGACTGCCATAAGAACAAATAAATCTGTCTTGGAAGGAGTACAGCCAGAGTGCTCATGAGAAGCCAGAATGGCAAGACTTCATCTCACATACTTTGGACATGTTTTCAGGAGGGATCAGTCCCTGGAGAAGGACATCACGCTTGGTAAGTAGAAGGTCAGCAAAAAAGAGGAAGACCCTGAATGAGATGGATTGACACAGTGGCTGCAACAGCCGGCTCCAGCATGGCAACAATTGTGAGGATGGCTCAGGACTGGGCAGTGTTTCCTTCTGCTGTACACAGGCTCACTATGAGTCAGAATCGACTCAACAGCACCTAACAACAACAGTTGATCCTCACTGTTAGCAGATTCCATTTCTGCAAATTCAACTTCTCACTAAAATTTATTTGTAACCCCAAAATCAATACTCCCAGTGCTTTCACTGTCGTTTTGGACTACACAGAGTGGCAAAAATTTGAGTTGCTAGATCTCAGTGGAGATCAAACAAGACGACATTCTTCCTGTTTCAACTTTCATACTGTAAACAACTGTCCTTTTTGTGGTCCATTTAGTGCCGTGAGTTTTGCTTTTTCATGATTTTTGTTGGTGCTTTTGCTATTTAAAATGGCTCCTAAGCATAGTACTGAAGGGAGAAGGCTGTGATGTGCCTTATGGATAAAATATAAGTGTTAGATAATCTTCATTTATACATGAGTAATAGTGCCATTAGCCAAGTGTCTTTAAACAGAAACACACATAAAACTTTGTTATATATTGACTGGTTGATGTAAATGTTCCGACCAGAGGCTTGCGGAAACCTCATCTTGTATTTCCCCTAGAAGCAATGGTTCAGTATTCGCTAATTCGGTGGTCGCAGTGATTTTCTAGAGCATAGAGGTCCCTGAGTGGTGCAAATGGTTAAGCGCTAGACTGCTAACCAAAGACTGGCAGGTCTAACCCACCCAGAGCAACTCAGAAGAAAAGCCTGGCAATCTGCTTCTGAAAAGTCACAGCCAAGAAAACTCTATGAAGCCATTCTACTTTGCACACACATTGGATCGCCATAAGTCAGAATTGACTCAATGGCAACTGCTTTGGGTTTGGATTTATAGAACATAACTATCATGAATGATGAGAATCAACCGTACACCTCAAAGTGCTGATTTTAAGATCAGAGATATGTATATAAAATATTTGGCATAGTGTCTGGCACACTAAAAACCCCTTGCCGTAGAGCCGATTCTGACTGATAGCAACCCTATAGGATAGAGTAGAGCTGCCCCATAGAGTTTCCAAGGAGCGTGTGGTGGGTTTAAACTGCCAACCTTTTGGTTAGTAGCCACAGCACTTAACCACTATGCCACTACACAGAAAGTAAGGATGGATGGCATCAACTTTTACCAAAATTTAAAATGGTGTCAATGATCAGCCAATGTAGATACAGCTTCAAGTCTTTTCTTTTCACAGGTATTTTCAATTTTGTGTAATTCTCACTTTTTTTTGGCCTATTCCTGGGTTTTGCCTTGCCAGAAGAGATCCTAAAGTAGTAGTAAAGAGAAAGGATTAAAACAAATACCCAAACCACAATTTTCATGTTCAGCCTTTCTATGAAATAGGAATTGACAAGTCATTGTTGATTTCACCCAGTTATAGAATAAGTTCCTGCTCCATGTACCATTGAATTAAAACAGTGGCCCCTAATTTTGGAGCAATGATATGAATGGAATCAGTGCTTAAAGGTCTTTGCCATACAGTATACTGAAGCTCCTTCCTGTTACTCAAGAAATTTTAACAAGGACTTAAGCAAATCAAGGCATATTATAGATTCCTTGCTACATTTAATTAGAAAACATTCCAAGATCCATAGCTTGCATAATCTACCAGCCCTCCTGAGGCTGTTTGTTCTAGACACAACCACGGACAAGAATTAGAACATCTAACAATGCATACTAATGAAGTATGAGATTCAGTGTTCCAGACCAGCACTCTGGCAATCAAAGAATAGGTCATTTGCTTAATTGTATAGGTCACTGGGACATGGTGAGGAGGTAGTTTTTCCATGGCACACATTGTAGCAAGCCAATGCTCTGATCTCTTGAGATTATCCTTGATGCAAGGTTAATCAGTTTTCATTGCTAGACCACAAAATTCTTGTACGTTGTTTATATTGTCAAGAGATTTATTTTCTTACTGCTCTGCTCCTAAATTTATGAAGACTAGATTTGTATAATCCCCAACCTTGCCATAGCTTTGGAATTAAAGCTTTGCTTTGAAGATATGCCCTGATTCTGACAGAGAGAGAGAAACCCACCACCACTGAGCCAATTCTGACTCGAAAGAGAGAGAAAGAAAAAGTGGGGGGGGGGTGGAGAGAGAGAAAGAGATTGTGTGCGTGTGGAGGGAGACAGAGAGGTGGAGAGAAAAAAAGAGAGAGAAAGTGCCCCGATTATTGTATTTCCTGTAAAGGAGTTTACAGATGAATTAGCTGCTGCTAAATGGATAATTCATTTAGTATGTAGGCATTTTCCTACTATCACCTCTATCTTTTTGTGGACTCCTCAAATCCTGACAGAACTTTAATGTGATGGCCTTTGTTCATGTCAAAGTACAAGGAGGAAAAAAAGATCTATTCACAAATATTTCACCTCAGTACTTTTCTTAGCATTCTGGCTTCCAGCTGTGTTGTATTTTCTCACATAAAAGCAGACAGAGATGCACATCATCTCAGGCAAGCTTGACAAACAAATCAGAGAGTCATGCAGTGCTCTCACCATAGCTTTTAAAAATCAGTATCAGTCAGGGTTCTATTTAAACTGTGCTTGACCCTCCTGATAACAAAAACAATGGGTAGTGGACCTGCTAATGTCCTTGTGCAGGTTCCATGACTGCCAAACAGAAGAATTCAAATAGGTGATTCAGAGCATGTGTGATTATTGCTCATAAAATGTGTGATGTATTTTTTTTTTTTTTTTTGGTCTCTTTCCGTGATGCCTCCAGGAGAGGAAAACATAATGATTATTGCAAATAAAATCTCAGGACAGGCAACTCGTTCATTTAACACCAGGATTAATACATTTTGATGTAGTGCGGGATACCTGTGTGCACTTGTTGAGTGTTATCAGCAAATCTGAAAGGCTGGAAATCCAATGCCATTTGTGGTATACCAGTTGGTGTCAGGGTGAGTCTGACTCATGGTGACCCAAGTGTTTCAGAGTAGAATTGTGCTCCATAGGGTTTCCACGGCTATGGTCTTTCAGAAGTAGATCACGAGGCCTTTCTTCTGAGGTGCCTCTGGGAGAATTTGAACTGCCAACCTTTTGGTTAGTACCTGAGCACTTACCTGTGGTGTCATCCAGGGACTGGTGGGCTAAGAGGATTCAAGAGGTCTGCTCTCAGCATCCTCACTATTTCATGAACCAGGAAGAGCTAGTCTTCTGTGAGAAAGATGGCCCTTAGAGAACAAAATTCCAGAACTTCTTTGGCTTCACTCTCTGAATCTGTAAGGCATGAGATGAATATTCTATCAAAATGAACATAAATCTAGAAATGAAAAGATCATAGATTCTGTAATTTGTCACAACCCATGCTAAAGAGCTGAACTCTGCACTGTCGTGTCTCTGTTTACCTTCAAAGAACACCACCTGGAGCAAAATTAATAACTTCCCCATCACTACAGCTTGCCTGTAAGGTAAAATTGTGAGGCCAAAAATATTGAGGTTCTGACTTTGCTATCCTAAAGCTAATGAACTGAATTTGGTGGTGTCAAAGAAGAAAATTTTGCACTCTGTTAGGAGTCAAAGAAAGAGTTTTACTGAGGAATAAGAAAGCCTGAGCTGGGCAGATTTATGTAAACATGCAAAGCATTCTAAAGTTCAAGTGGGAGAGAGTGGTCTCTATACACAGATAACAAAGGAAAGGTAAAGGGTTATTGATTGATTATAGATAAGACCAACTTCACCCTGAAGTCCTTTGAGATGTAAAGGTTGGCCACTTGGCTAGGAGGGAGTGAGTTACCACCTAGGTGAGTGGCACCAGCTGGTTAGATTGTATAGGATTGCTGATGTCATGAACACTTTTTTCCCAGGAGCAAATTGTTTATATCTTGACACATTCTTCCCATGAACATATGGTTTACATCCTGACCTTTTGCTTCCTGGGAACGCATGTTGGTCCTGTCATTCTTACATCTGACACAAGTGCCTCCAGTTTGAAACTTTTCTGTTTACAGTGGTCATGCATCTTGTTTGCCTTGGAGAGGTAACCTTTCCTCAGTTTATTCACATATAAGTGAAAATAATAAGAAAATGTCATTTTCACCACAAGAATTCAGGGAAACAATAATTTGAAAGCCATCATTGACTTTGATGATTTCCAGACTAAGGAAAACATAAATATATTAATCATTATGAAAATGGAGGATGAATTTGGAACCCCACTGATTATATTTTAAAACCTGGAAAGCACCATTCTGAGTAGGCTGACATTTTTCACCTCATCGATTTTCACTGCTCATTAAGACATGATCAACTGTTCATTGGAGTTTCAATTTCTTTAATTCTCCTTTTCTCCACTTGCTCAGCACTTCTCTGAATTAGTGCTTCATTTTGAACTGATGGTCACTGTAAGCTATTAGCAGCAGTTGATCTCCCTTCCTCTCCCCTCATTTCCTGCCTTAATTCCTAAATGTTGTCATCAGTTTCTAATATAGTAAGTAGTATGAGGGGCCAACTGGTAGAATTGCAAGGAGCCTTGGGATTCCCAACCTTCTATTTACACACACACACACACACACACACACACATCTCTCCCCAACCCAAGTCCCAAATAGTCTCAGTCTACTAAGATGAAAAATTTCCATAAAATTAGCATATCTACATCTCAGTGTGAATTAGTAGATCATTTCTTAACCACAGGCTTTAATGGGGCAGACCAGAGGATCCCAGATACCTACGGGGTGGGAAGAGATCAAGAACTCAACAAGTTGGTACATGGAACAGAAAAGGGAAGCTAACACAGACACATTCAGAGGCATCACAGTTTTGGTTAGGGCTGAGTATACACACAAACTCCCAGAGGCGCCTAACCATAATTTCTAGTCCATCCTCTGCCGCATCATGTCAGTGCTCTGTGCTTACCTGCTTCACAGGCCAGGACATGATAGTATCATGTGGTATTTAAGTGCACATCTCTCCCACAGGATTGCAGAGGCCTTGACGCCATAAACATCTGCCTGAGCACTAAACAGTAAACACAGAGTTGACAGCACATCAGAATTACCTACAGTTTTATAAAAACCCAGATTCCCAGGCCCCGCCCAGCTTATTTAATCAATATCTGTAGGAATGTAGCCCGTGCTGCTGTATCTCTTACAGCTCCGGGGATGATTTTGATATATAACATGAACTAATTATCATAAATATTTGTGGAATAAATGAAAGAGCTCTGCTTATATCCTTTTTTGCCTACTGTCTGGCCTGGGAAAAGGTAAGAGTCCTGGCATTGCACAACTCCAAGGACCTCATTCACACAAAGTACAGGGTAGATGGGGACCCCTGAAGCTATGCAACACTGTGACCCTGGAGGAGAAGATTGAGCACACAGGGTTAATAGAGTAAATTTTACTTATGCCTCCAAGTCTTCAGTCTTTATAACGTCAAAAACTTGCCATTGTGTGGCTTACTTATGGATCAAAAGAAAAAACTCCTTGAAAAAAGAACTGGCCGATCTTTCATCTCTAATTCTCCCCCTCAGCAGTCAGAGACTACATCAAGGTTGTCATTGTCTCACTGCATATCTAACAGTAAGTCTGGGGGCATTGGTGGCTCAGTGATAGAATTGTTGCCTTCTGTGCGGGAGACCTGGCCAATGAACAGCCACCACTCGCCTGTCAGTGGAAGCCTGTGTCTTGCTATGATGCTGAACAGGATTCAGCACAGCTTCCAGACTAAGAAAAATGAGGAAGAAAGGCCTGGCAATCTACTTCCAAAAGTCAGCCAATGAAAACCCTATGGATCTCAAGGGTCCCATCTGCAAAGAGATGGCCCAGGACAGTGACTGGACACTGTTTCATTCTGTTCCAATGTGCGTGGGGTCACAGTGAGCTGGGGCCAGCTCCACAATTCAGCCTAAGGCATTGCATCTTTTGCTGCTAAGAGCTTTGAATTTCCTAATTACCTGTGTAATGGCTTCTAGTTCCTTCCTTGAGGTGTATTAGGGCTTCCCCAGAGAAAACTGCAGCCCATCCCCCTTCCAAACCTTGCTCCTTTTTGACATATCTCTTTCAAACACTTAAAAAAAAAAAAAAGCAAGCACTTTACCAAAAGCACTAAAGTCTTGGGAAATGGATTGCAGCTTTCACTTTGCTTGAGTGGACCAAAAGTCAACTTCCAAATGCAGTGATGTGTTTGTAAGAACAGTGAACGTGGCACCAACATTTATAAAACGTGGGGGCATGGATGATTGGAGGAATTCTGCTCTCTAACAGGGGTTGTGTTCTACTGCAAACACATCAGGTCTGGGTGGACGTTCCGGGGAGGAGTGGCCCCATGATTGCAAGACAGATTGCTTGGACTCCCATACCATGCTGGAGTCATCTCCTCGGTTTTCCTCCAAATTCTCTACAGCACTGCTCTTCAAACTCTAGTCTGCTTACTAATTACCTTGGGGATCGTGTTAAAATGCAAATTCTGACTCAGTAGGTCTGAGGCTAGACCTGAGGTCACAAGTCTAACAAGATCCCAGGTGATGCTGTTGCTGCCTCCCTGCAGATGACACTTGGAGCAATAAGTACTGAATTACTGCATAGTTGGGGCAACACAAACTCTAGCAAATTCTCTCTGGAGCTCATAACTGTGTTGCGGTATCTAATTCCAGGCTGCCTTTGCTTGATACAGTCTTCTGAAGGCAATTTGCAAAGCTGATGAACTAAAAAACTTTCCAAACTTTTTCAGAGGGGGAAAAACTGACTCTGCCATTAACATAAAAAAAAAACAAGTGTAAATAAATTCTAAGAGCAAAAAATAGATAACAGCCTCAAATGGTAATTGTGATATGTCCACATTCCAATTATTCCCTCTGCTGCTACTGATGACTTAAAACCTTTACTAAAACAGTAATTTAGAATATGCACAAAATAACTTCAAAACGCAATCAAGGTAGCCAAAAACTTCTCTAGGTCTCAGTTCTAAAAAAGATATCCAGCACTTGTAGAAAGCCACTTCACACACTGAAGGCTCTTCAAGAGCATCAGAGCCACACATGGAGCAAATGGGGATAAAATGGAGCAGAAACCGTGGCACATAGGCACCAGGAATCTGTGGGCATCTCAGGTACGCTGTGACTGCTGCTTTACATCTCCCCCTCAGCTCTGTTCCTACCTTGGTGCTTTTGTCCCTGGTTCTGAATTCACCCCTATTTGCATGACGACCTGAGAGGATATTTTTTTAATGTTCTATTTGTAATTATCTAAGCTTGTACATGGGATGGGAGAGGTGAAGCAGATGTGTGGGAACTTCCTTCCACAGGTGTATTTTCTCTCTTTGAGAACCTCAGATGGAGGCCGGAGCACTGATCAAAGGTTAGGTAGCACGTAGGTTTTAGATCAAAACGTACCATGAATCAAAAAGTAATTTTGTACTGGCAAATGAAACCCAGCCAGATGTTTGTTCTAATGTATTAATGTTACCTCCCTGTGTAAGATGAAGTGGTTAAACCAATAGTATAGATCCTACTTTCTCTGCCATAATCCCAAGAATGAAATAGCCACACAGTGTCCAATAACACAGCCTTAGGGGAGAGAGGTTAGACAGAGGTTGATCCTCCTTTGATGGACAAAAGTGATATGGGAAGTTCTATACGATGTCAAGCCCCAGGTCACAAGGTACCATGCCCACCTGATCAATTGACCCCGAAATCCTTCAATCCCATGCAAACCAGGACTGTTTTCCCAGAAATGTCCTAGTTTTAAAACTGAAAGTTCCAAGTTCTAGAAGCACTCTCAGTCCTGGGGCAACCAGAACGACTGGTCATCCCAACCCTGAGTCCCAACCCTATTTGTTTGGCCCTATCTGTGAGGTGAAAGACTTGTCAGTTGCACTATGGCTTTGAAGGCGCCACATTTTCCATAAGCCTATGACAATAATAGCCACAGCAATGGACTCAAACATACCAGTATCCATGAAGATGGCCCAGGACCGGGCAATGTTTCATTCTATTATAGATAAGATCACCATGAGTCGGAGCCAACTCGAAAGCAGCTAATAACAGCAACATCCCAGTGGAAAATATACCTATACTCATAAGAATATTCCACTCTTGGATCAGCGGTGAAAGAACTGGAAACAGAAGAGCAGCTAGATTTCTTAGGTTACTTTTTCTTTTTTATGCATACATCATATAATTGGACTTTTTTTGTGCCCTGGATAATAGCACCCAATACAGTTATATTATGAGGGTGTGATATGAAGGACTGAAATGGTTACTTAATATTGAGATTGAGACATGCATGATGCACTTCTTCACAACCCATTTCTTGGCATAACTTGTTTTGGCTTTCTGACTTGCTCTGCCATCCCACCCTGCCTCAGATATTGCTATAAAAAGTTTTAACATGTCTGTGAGCCTGACTGTCAATTTCTGCACGTAACAGCCCATCTCATCTGAACCAAGCTACTAGCTCATATCCAGCCTTCTCAGAGTGTCATTCTTACCTTTGGAGCCTGGCAACGCCAGTATTGGTAGAGTCCATCAACACCCACAATGGACTACTGAACCCTAATCAAGGTAATCTATCTTCTGAAGAAAAGAGGCCGTACCTGCAAATATGCTAAAAATGAGAATTAGAGGATTAACTATGAATTATGAAATATGTTCCAAAGGATTACACTGTGGACAAGGGAGGAGGAACACCGAGTAAAAGTTTCAGCTTTTATTCATGTGGCTACCCCTTTCTCACTAGGTTCATGGCTTCATTTTATTCTTCCACACATTCAGCTGATTTTACTTAGCCCCATGCAGTGCAACAAGCTGAGTGTTCTGTTTATGTGGTGGTATTGGGCATGGGGGTAAATATACCAGGGAATCTTTATATTATAAAAAATTAATAAGATGACCAAGAGAGAAGAGGGGCTATAATATTTTCATGCTTAAGAAGCTTCAAAGAGATCGTCTAGAATAATTCTCTATTAAAAATTGGTAAGCACCAAATAAAAAGCCTTAAATTACACCTTTATGCCACCCCTGGAGTTCCTAGGTGGTGCAAACGGTTGACACACTCAGTTGCTAACTGAAAGGTTAGAGGTTCAAAATCATCCAGAGGCACCTCAAAAGAAAGCCGTAATGACCTACTTCCAAAACATCAGTCATTGAAAACCCTGTAGAGCACAATTCTACTCTGACACACGTGGGTCACCATGAGTTGGAGGCTACTCTTCAGCAACTGGCATTGGCACGTCGTCCCTAAGCGCATGCTAGTCTTTGGGAGCCTTCTCACCATATCCCAGACCTTCAGGCTCAGCCACAAGGGATGCTGGCACTCTTTCTAATCCAACCAATACAGGAAATGTCTGGTCTTAATACGAAGCTGAATGAATTTCCAATTTGACCTGAGAAACTTTGGTCCTCCTTTCCATAAATGTCCACATCAGAAAATGGTAGAAAATAATAGAAGACATAATTTCAGCCTAGTCATTTTCCGCTCTAGAAAAATGTCTTGTCAGGAAAAACTACTGACCTGTCCTTTTGTGGATAACAGAGTGTTGATATTAACTTTTTAAACCCCAGTGGTTAGTTTTCTTTTTTTTTTTTTTTCTGAGTGGGCATTTTTCCTCCACTCCCTTCTATGTACCTCCAGCTTTACACTCCTACCCTAAGGCTTTTCGTACAGGAGACTGACGGTCATGCTAAGTTGAGCTCTAAAAGATGGCTTTGTGGTGCCATGAACTAGCTTGGACCACTGATCATACTTTATTCCAATCCATCCATCCTAGGTCTCCCAAGCATGCACACCTACCCCATAACTCACCCAGCCAAATCCTGATAGAGCATTTCCTTTTCACCTCCTGCCACCTTGTTCCATTCACAGAGTCACACATGGAAAAGAAATAATTCACTTGAGCTTTCTGCAAAATAACTCTGAGCCTCATGGTATTGGGCCAGCAGCTGGCTATTTTCCATTTCAGGTATTCCTTCTTTCTTGCCACTTTGATTCACTGGTTTAGCCCCAGGCAGTACAAGATGCCTTTGAGCTCTGTTCAGTTGGCTCTAACTTACATCAGGCAAGACAGAAGCCCAGAATTTCCCATGATGTGAATGGTACCAATGCATCCTGGCCTCTTAATGGGGGAGATTCCACAATTCATTGCTCATTTCAAAATGACCATCAATCATGGATACTATCCCGCTACAGCAACAGAAAATCTAATTCTTGCAGTAAGAACACAGAAGACTTCAGGTGGTTGCAGAAATTCTCATCAACATTTTCTCTATTTCGCATCCTGACTAAAGACGCCCAGTAAGGCTACCCTTGTTGAGGAGCACTGTAATAGGAGAAGCAAAGCTATAGCAAGGTCCTCCTGGCTCTTAGTGGAATATGCTGCTTCAGCTGCTCAAGATGGGTCTGCCTTATACAAAATGTTAATGCCATAGTGAGGCTCCTGTGCGTTTAATGATGAGTATACCTTGCATTGAGCAATTAGAAAGGAAATAACACATAAAAAGGAAAAGGACCCCCAGCTGGCTCTTAAAGTGCTTATTTTATGACATAGAAAAAAAACGTATACAGAAAATAAGCTACCAAGACAAAGTCCTACGACATTTTCACCTTTTTTAGTTTTGTTGTAGCTTTCCTTTATTCTATGCTGTGTTTTCTAATTGTGGTTAAGAGCACTCAAAATTTGACTTAAATATACTTGCGCATAATATAAAACCTGAATATGCATTCATATCCTGAGTTAGTGGTGTGTGTATGTGTTCACGCGTACACCCATGGCACACACAAGCATGCAAATGTTTAATTGTGACATGCATACAGGTCACTGTGTCAGTCTCAGATCATTAGCTCTGGTGAGACTGGCTCCTTAGAGCTGAGAATCTTAGCACCACACCTAAGACAGAACAGCAGTTATACACTTAATCTGTGCCTTTTTATTCTAAAGATGTTGCATATATTATAAAGGATATACTTTGTTCCAATGCATTTGAAGCCAATACAAGACTAGCAAAGCACTCGAATGCCCAACTTATATATACATTTTTAAACCAAAATCTTTTAATGATCCATTTTTAATACATAAATCTTGCAATTGGTTGAGAATGTATCACATACTTCCAGAGAGCCAGTGAGTAGACTGTAGAGGACGAGAGCATGAGGGTGGGAGTCAGACAGAGAGTAGAGTCCTAGGCTGGCTATTTAGTAATTTTACGAACTGGGACAAGTTTCTTAATCAATTGGAGTTTCATTTTCCTCACACTTAAAATAATAATAACAACACCTGCCTCATAGGTGTTGTGAGGACTGAATAAGACAATGGATATAAACCACTTAGCACAGTGGCTGGCACCTATTATGTGCTTGTTCTTGTTGTTGTTAGCTGCTGTCAAGTCAGTTTTGACTTATAGCGACCCTATGTAGGACAGAATGAAACACTGCTTAGTCCTGAACCATCCTCGTAATTGTTGTTATGCTTGAGCTCATCATTACAGCCACTGTGTCAATCCATCCTATTGAGGATCTTCCTCTCTTTTGCTGATCCTCTTACATGCTTAATAAAAAAAAAAAAAAAGGATACTAAAATTGGCAAAGGTCATCATTTTTGTATAATTATTTAGTAAGATTTCAAATACGTAACCTGCATCAAAAAATCATTTTCTTGACATTTATGAACATTTATTGAGCTCCTACTGCATTCCAAGTACTACTTTAATTATGGGGACTATAAAAAATAATCCAAGCTGCTTTGTCCCCAAATCCCTCACCTACGTAAGGGCTACTGGGATTATATTGAAACAATTCTATGAACTACTAAATAAAGATAATGAGACAATATGGATGCCTGATTTCCCTTCCCACAACTTTCCACTTAAATATGAACATATAGGCAAAGAGAAATGCAGTGTCAATAGTTTTAGAAATAAGAATATTGATCAATGATCTGCCAGACATTAACCAAATCTGTGATGAAGGCAGGAAGCAAGAGGTGAAAGAGTTGGAGGAGAAAAAAGGGAAGATTCCATCCAACAACCCCCTACTGGGTAGCCCTTCCTTGCCACCAAAGGTAGGGAAACTTTTTGTCCCCATGAGAAGCTCCCCAGAGTAGTCAGTGCCATTTCTGTCCCATTTTTATGGACCTCATCACTTCCGCCACTTCTTTTCTTGCTATCTGTCCTATTTTTCTTAACTTTTTATCTTGAAATAATTTTAGGCTTAGAGAAGAGTTATGAAACCAGTTCAGATAGTTACCATATATCCTTCACCCAGCTTTCTCTAAGTTACTATCTTACTTAGTACAATTACCAAAATTAAGAAATTAGCTCTGGTATCATGTCATTAACTATACTAAAGATGTTATTTAGATTTTGCCAGTTTTCACTAATGTCTTTTTCTGTTGCAGAACTCATTTGAGTCTTTTTTATTGCATTTTGGTTGTCATGTCTTCTTAGTCTTCTCTATTGTGTAACAGTTCCTTGTCTTTCATGACACTGGCACTTTTGAAGAGTACGTACTGGTCAGTTATCTTATAGAATCTCCCTCAACTGGTATTTTCTGGTGTTTCTTCATGATTAGACTGGGGCTATGCATTTTTGGAAAGGATACCACAGAGGTGGTGTGCCTTTCTCAGTGCACCACATCAGAGGGTACATGATATCAATATGTCTTAGTTGCTGATGTTAACCTCAATCACTTGGCTGACGTGGTGTCAGCCAGGTTTCTCCACTGTAAAGTTTCCATTTGCCCTCTGTATTTAATAAATATTTAATTTGGGTCTCTCCTTTTTGCTGATTATATTAGAGATTCCCTATTTTTCTCCTGTACTGCCAAGTATATTTTACTGTAAGTCTCACTGCAGGCATCCCCAGTTCACTGGGGTTTATAAAAGACTTATGTTCTTCACAATGAGATAAGGGTATGGGAGTATCCCCTGAACCCTTCCAGTGGTAAATCTCACTGTGGTAAATCAAATCAGCTGGAGGAAAAGGGGAAATTTGTTGATTCACATGCCTGTGAAGTGTAAGAGTTGATTTGTTCAGGAATTGCCAAATCTTTAGGCTCAAATAGCATCGCGAAGATTCTATCTCTCTCTTCTCTTAATTTTGCTTTCAGTCATTCTACAGACAGTCTCTCTTCATGTGGAGTGGAAGGTGTCTATCCAACAGAAGCAGATTCACCACACTTTCAGCCTGGCACTCCTTTAGATAAGTTCATTTCTATTTCTGGATATGCCAGTTCAGTAAAAGATTCTATTTGTCTATTTAACCTTTGCAAGACCACTGTCAAACCAATCTCTATGGCCCGTAGGATGGTACACTTTGTCAATGAACTTTTTTTTTTTTGCTTCCATGAGTTTCTCTGATCTTTAAAATACATATTTATTAAATAGTAATTAAATAAAAATAAATGTTATATTTTATGTGTAAAAAAAACAGTCTTCTATAAAAGTCCATCAGTGCTTTAAACCTCTCATCTAGAGGGTCCCAGAGATTCTAATGAGATATTTCATAGTGTCCGAGAGAAAAGAGACTTTATTAGGATTCCCTATTGCTGTACTCTCCTGTTGGGAACTACTAGTAGGGTCACCACTGAAACAGTTTCTGAGAGGTGATGGTGGACATCAGCACTACTTACAGGACTCAACCCAAGGTCTGAACTCCACTATCAAGACTTCTTGGCTTGATTTTCTGAGGCCTTCATCCCTCTTTACCATCCCAGTATGATTTATCCTCAATAGGAAAAAAAAAAAAAAAGCTCTCGTTGTCTTCTTAACAACCAGTTATGGGTCAAGATCACTGACGTTTGTTGTAATACTCCTTGTTGCAGAGTAAGAACAATTATTCCTCCCCCAGAAAACCTAATAGGAAACTTGGGGGGCCCGAAAATTGAGGTGGAAGCTTGGATTAATCACAGACCTTCTCAAGACTATTGCCCTCCTGGTATGTTCATCTTGGGAGGCAATAATTAACCTGAACAGACTAAAATTATCCTATAGGCACACCATTCACAAGATTCTGAGATACTGTACTTTAAGAACCACTGACCTAATAACAATAATTCACTGGGAATTCTCCCAACAAAAAGACTGATACATTACAGCAAAGGAAAGCCAAGAAGGCATTAAGGGAGGTTTTTAACAAATACCACCAATGCACAGAGAAGACTGTACATTTTCCTGTGTCTCCAGTGACTTTTATTGAATCCAGAACAGGATGGTAACAATGCCAGACCTAGATATTTCAGTTTAAATTATATCTCCAAGTAGAAAATGCTTAGATCCTTCCTAAAGTCAGCTCAAGTCCCTAAAGCATGTGGTAAACATGAATAATACATGGACAGAAAAGGATTATTTAGACTTTCAAAGCATAAACTGCACTGTTAGACCTTTAATTCTCATGTCCTTCCCAAAAGTAACCCTACTTTAAAAGAAATCAAATCCAATACAATCTTACTTAATATACATTTTGAAAACACAGGAGTATGCTCTGAGATATCAGATGTTTGACTTTATTCATTGTTAGTAGAGCTTTGTGTAATCAAAACTGTAATCTAGATCTTAGTTCATATTTTCTCCTGTATGCACACATATGGGGGTATTTTTGGATCTGTGCAAAGTGGTATACTCGATCCTTAGAGGCCAAACATGTCGTCATTACAGTTCATTCAAATTCCCTTGACTAATTCCATAATTACCCTAATTAAGCATAATTAACTATTACTTAAAATAACTTTAATTAAGCTGCCATAATTAGCTAAAAGGGCATCGTGATTTTAAGAGTTTCATAACAAATCTTTTGTTCTTGGATCTATCTCCCTGGATGCAGCCAACTCACATTACTTTATTTCTGAACTCTTCCTCTCTTCAGGGAAGGAAATGGGACTAAGTTCATCACCTTCATAAACCATCACTTCCTTTTTTGTTACCCTAATTATCTAGATGTTCAATTTCAAGTTATTTCTGGAAACTGAGTTTATCAACTTTTATGAACTTACATAAAACTCATACAGTAAATAAAACTCCAAATGCAGAGAGCAGATAAAGTACAAAATTGTTTTCTTATCCAGGCATGTGGTGGTAGTGATTCTGAGGTCTTCTCTGATACGGGACTTAGTTAGGTAAGTAAACGCAGTGGAAAAGGTCATATAAACAATCACACTCTTATCCTACGGAAACCAAGTGGTGTCATAGACAAAGCATGGGGCTCCACAAAAAAATAATTCCGGGTTTACATAATGGCTCCTCCTTTACATATCTGCATGGATTTAGACAAGGTTTTTTAGCTTGACTTCAATTTCCTTTTTCTTAAAACAAGGATAATTCTGGTTGGAAAGTGTATTGTGAGGATTCAATGAGATAACATTTTGTCAAACACTGGTACTCAGTAAGCATCCAAGAAATGGTGGCAACTTTTTTACTGTCTTCTTCCTTCTTCATCTCTCAGATATCAATTCGTGGCTCAGAATGGCTTCCAAAATAGGTGGGGAAATATCAGAGAGGACCAAAGGACCTCAAATAAGTGGACACAGAAAACTATTCTCAGAAAGAAGTTAACAGTCAACTACCCTATTTTCCTCCGTTTCTACCTGCATTTTATCATGACACTGTCTCTACAGCAAGGTTTCTTCTTGACCTAGGGTCTATGGACCATAGTGGGCTTCAGAGAGTCTACAGAGCCATGTGATTTATATACAGAATTGTATAGGTATATGGGAGGGGGCGTGTATGCAGCGGTGTGCACAGGCTTCTGTGCACATTTTTCTGGGAACAAGTTCATAGATTTCATTAGATCCTCAGAGGTCTACAACCATTGATTCAGAGGACAAAGTCTAAGCTTCTTAATGGAGCAAACAAAGCTGTCTAACCTCATTCTCTATAACCCTCTGCCTTTCACTCTGGCTTAGCATCACTGAGCTACTTATAGTCTTTCTCCTCCACATATCCCTTTTGGTCTCTCTGCTTTTCACCACTTTGTTCCATTATAGTGTTCTTTCCTGTTTAGCTGTCTCTACCTGGTTAACTCCTCTTCCTCACTGAATATTTACATGAAAAGCTACTTCATCCCATAAACCTCCTCTCCTGACTGTAATTCTCAACCACTCACCAAACATGGTCAGGTTGAGTGTCTTTCCTTTCAGCCACCATGATGGAGATATGTACAGGCCCTGGACATATCTCCATATGATGGTCGTGTATGTATCTCTGTCTCTACTGCATATTATTATTATTTATATGCTTGTGTCCTCCACCACAGTGAGCTCCTTTAGTATAGAAGTTAGGTGATGTTCATTGTCATATCCACATGATTTAGCATACTGAGACATAAAGTACTCGGCAAATATTTGTTGTATGAATGAATAAATGGCAATATATCAGAGTGGTCAAGGGCACTTAGCTTGGGAGGCACAAATACGTGAGTGCCTATCCCAGTCCGTTATATACTGTGTGACCTTGGACAAATCACCCTTAGGAGTCTCCATTTTTTTTTTTTTTCACAAAATAGGAATGATGGTTCCTACCTTATAGGATTATTGGCAAGGGTATAACCGATAATGCATGCAAAGCATGTAAAGTTCTCAGATTCAACAAGTGGTATTGGGGGTGAAGTGTGCATATGTGGGTGTGCATGTATGTGTAATCTCAGACTCAAGCAACAGGTAAAAGGCTAACGATGTTATTTTAGGCATTGACACACTTTCCTGTTGTATCACAGAATCAATCGACATTTCTCAGCCATGTAATATATGGAACTATTTGTCCTAGGACTGAGAAAAAATCCCATATTTAAGACGGAATCTTTGTCTTCTCTCATGCTCAGGAGTTTTTTTTTTTTTTTTTTTTTTCATGCTCAGGAGTTAGTGGGTGAGGAAGCAAAAAAAAAAACCTGGGCTTTGAAATCATACCAAATAGTTTTCAATCCTGGATCTACCACTTCCTAGCTGAGAATCTTGACAAATCACCAAACTTTTCTGAACCCCAGTGCCTTAGTTATCTAGTGCTGCTAGAACAGAAATACCATCAGTGAATGGCTTTAACAAACAGAAATTTATTTTCTCACGGTTTAGAAAGCTAAAATTCCAAATTCAGAACACCAATTCAAGGGGAAAGCTTTCTCTCTCTGCTGGCTCTGGAGGAGGGTCCTCGTCTCTTCAGCTTCTACTTCTTGGTTCCTTGGAGATCTCCATGTGTCTTTGCAGTTGCCTAACCCCATCACTGCTCTGTTGGCTTGTTTAATCTCTTTTATATCTCAAAATCAACTCAAGATACACTGTATATTAATCCTGCCTCACTACTATAACAAAGACAACCCATTCCCAAATGGGATTATAACCACAGGCATGGAGGTTAGGATTTACAGCACATATTTCGTGGGAACATAATCAATCCATAACACCAAGTTTCCTCAGTTAGATAATAATACCTAATTTTCATGGATCAGGTGAGGTGTTGCATCATGGAACACCATGGCGTTTGTAACTAGCAAAAAAAAATCAGTAAATTCTATCTTCCTTTCTACCACCCCTCCTTAAACTCAACTATTGGCTCAATGGTGAACGCTGTACTCCCTTTCCATATACACAGCCTTCCTGGTAAGGCTGTTGGAGCAGAGAAGAGATTCAAGTGACCCGGGGCTAAATCTGATGCCCTAAAATCTGATTCCAGAAAACCCCAATCAACCTATTTCATCACCATTCTACCTGTGGTAGTAGATGGCAGTATATCAGGTGTTTGAAGAAAGAATCATGACACAGGATTCAAAGAATTAGTGTACGGAAATAGAGAGGACAGGGAAGTATGTGATGTGATCTATGTTTCACATAATCTCATGATTTCTTCTCATGCAATGACCGTGAAGTACATAAAAAAAAATGGCCCTCAAATCAGTCCATCAGCCCCTTTAAAGCATACGCACGGTGCTCTATATGTATTTCTTGATTCTTTGACTTCTCAGTTTAGAAACTTATAGCTTCAAAAGCCTTTGCAACATTCTTCTACTTTAAGTTTTAACAAGGAAACTTTAATGCTCAGCTTGTAAATCATCAGAGTATAGACCCTTGCTTGTTCATTGTAAGTCCCTGCTTCTTTTTACATATAGTGACAAGGCAGAGAAAATAATGTGCTAGAACAGCCTGTCTGTTACAGGCTCTCTCACCCTGCAAATCTTCATCTACCTACATAACAGCTGTCTGACTTGGTGCTGGAGAATAAAACCTGGGGACCCTATGCCAAATGCCTATTCTTTGTCTCTTCCTAGATCTCTGCACCTGTTTCTGCTTTTCTACCCCAAGGAAATAGGCTGAACAACTGCAACTGCTGCCTCATTTATCCTTCAATCAGTAATAATTTTTGGCAGTAGGGACACAATTGCAAGGAAAAGCAGACATATTATCTTCTCTTAAGCAGCTCATTGTCTAATAGGAAAGAGAGACATTAATCAAAGAAACATGTTATTAAATATGTACCTAATATGAAATGTTATACAAGTTACACATTATAATAAGGAACCCTGGTGGTACAATGATTAAGCACTCAGTTGCTAACCTAAAGGTCTGCGGTTTGTACCCACCAGTGGTTCCATGGGAGAAAAGACTTGGCGATTTGCTCTCATAAAGACTACAGCCTAGGAAACCCTGTGGAGCAGTTCTACTCTGTCCTATACGGTCACTATTCTGTGCTATACGTAGTATGACTCATCAGTACACGACAACAACATACATTATAATCATTTTGTCCATTAAAAAAAGGGAACGTAAGTGCTTGGGAGTGTGTAACAGGCTTCTGTCTCAGTTATTGTTTAGAAGCACACACATGCGCAGGCCCTCCCATGCACATACACACAGCCCAGGCCTACAAGCCAAAAGCCCAAAACATAAACACCAAAATTCCGTCTATGCAGTAGTAACTCTGCCCTGATCCCAGAAGCAAATGTTGAATACCCCACTGACCTAGGAAAACATTCTGGCATATGCAATAGTATACTGAATGGAACATTTCCTGTTGTTTCAGAGGCTTAGCTGAAGCCCCAAAGCTGAGGACAAAAGATGTTAAGTATTCAAAAGTGATGTACCAAAACACCTATGTACGATTTGATAAAACCTGGCCCAAAACTAGTAATTCAATCTTTAACTCATCTTCCACCTTCAGGCTATGAATAAGAGAAGTCCATCAGGATATGGACAAAGGGCTGCTAAGTCAAGAATACTTTATGGAGAGTAGTAGAAGTACTGTATGTTGGGGGCTTTCTCCCACCCCTACTGTTACCTTAAGCCAAGGGAAGGGACCTCCAAAAGAACCATTCAGAGAGTTTGGCATGTACCCCTAGCGTTTGAAAGGAACAGGGGCTGGTGCCGGACCCTCCTCTGAAAAAGTCCAAAGGTAAGTGGCTAAATGGAGCAGAGTGAAGAGACAGGGGGCTGCAGCAGATGTGGCCTGCGTTTCTAGATTTTGGTGGGAGAAGTTGAGTCAAGTCTATGCCCTCGCTAAGTAGGTGCGGCATGGGGTAGCCAAGAATGAACCATCTTGGACTATCCTGACCAAGAAATCCATCTGTGGGGTGTGGGGTCCTCAGCAGCAAGAAGCTATATGGGGTTTACAGCAAAAAGTAGGATTTGAGGAAGGACTATTTGTTCTTTTTCCCAGTCTTCATTAGCTCTCTTAATGGGGCGCCCCTCAGAGAGTAAAATTGTTTCGTTTTTCTCCTTTGAGCCAGTTAAATAGGAGGTGCTAGAAAGTTCTCATCAGTTACTGCCTGAATGGAGGAACAATGCAGTGTTGTACTCTTGTAAATCCCCCTAAAGGATCACCCTAGAACCTACAGAAGTGCCCCCAGAAAAGAAGAGACAGCCTTAGGGTATCTGTCAGACAGGATCATTGAATAGGAATTGGAGATAATAATGAAAAGTTTCTCTTAGACTTCTTTTAATGTAAAAAGGATAACAAGTATAAGGCTCTTAACATAAAGTCTGTCACATACTCCAAAAAAAAAAAAAAAATTGATTTAAAAAGAAATCCTATCCATCATTCTACTCTAAAACAGCAGTCTTGTCTTCTCTGTGTCAAACTTAGCTCTGTAAAATTGTAGCTTCTTGGCTATTGCATTTCCTGCATTCAGCAATACGCCAGATTCCCATCTTACTCAACCTTACTAGACCAAATGATTTCTAGTGATAATTTCATCTCACCAGACATAACATGATTTTAAAGCACATTTGAATAAAATGTAATATGAATATGAAACAGGGATTAAAAAAAAATGTTTTTTCTGCACGTTAATAATTTTGTCCAAATGTGTCAGTCATAAAAAATAAAAGACATTTTTCAAATGTTTTTACCAGGAAACAGGAAGCAAAAGTGAGTAGAAATGATCTTTTACTGAAACACATTATATAACCTGTATTTAATAAATTTAAATGTCTATAACCACTTTCTCAACAGCATCAGACTTAATGCCAATCAGAAAACGTAATATGGCTACAAGCCCACACAAACAAAATGAGCCACAAGTGTTTTCATAGTATTCATGGAACAACAGATAGATAGACAGTGAGCTAGTTATTGGAACTTTGCACTGTGAGCAGTTCAAAGTTCAAAAAGCATGAAGGTATTAGAAATAGTGGGAAAACATGTAGAAATGGTAGATTTAGGTTATGAGCAGAGTTTCTTCTAAGTAAAATGTGATAATAGTAATACTAATAATTACTTATGTTTTATAGCTTTCAAATATTTCAGCTTGAAGAGTATTGGACGATGGACCAAATAATCTGATAATTCTTGCTCTGCCATTTACTAAACTAAAAAAGATAGGCCAATTTAGGCAGGCTACTTAACCCCTTGGGGCCACCATTTTTCTCATCTATAAAATGAGTGAATTAATTCATACGGTCTTCAAAATTAAATCTAACTATAATATCCTACAAATCAACTTTGTACCTCATTCATTCCCTTCTTAAGATTAAGTCCCATTTTTGTTACTCCTTCCTTACCTGTCCTATGGTAAGTAATGTTACACGGTGGCAGAGAAAGGAAGCAAGAAGGTTTGAAAGAATGTAAATGGAATCTTGACATCAGCTCTGTCTTAATTGTACTGATTTGTACCAATCTGTTCTTTTTTCCAGTCTTCATTAGACCTTTTAGTGGCAGGCCTCTCAGAGATTAAACTTTAGCTTTTCTCCTTCGGGCTAGTTAGAGAACAAATGCTGGAAAGTCCCCATCAGTCCCTGGAGTAGATCTTCTTTGGCCACTGAACGCAGCTTGCCTCCCGAGGGTGGATGCAGGCCGTTTCGATGCAAGATGCAAAGCTGTCCCTAGGAGGGTAGGAAATAAAGTACAATCAGACCTTTTTTTTTTTTCCCTGTTGTTTGAAAAAGGAAAACTATAAATACAATAAAGTTTCAAACAAAATACCAGCAGGTTTGTTTTGTTTTGGATCTTGTCAAGCTGATATAAAATCTGCATTAAAAAGCAAAAAGACAATTTTGAAGTAAGAGAAGAAGGGAGTTACTCTACCATATAAAACCAAAAAGCCAAACCTGTGGCTGTCGAGTCGATTCCGACTCATAGCAACCCTGTAGGTAGAGAAGTCCCATAAGGTTTTCAAGGAGCAGCTGGTGGTTTCGAGCTACCACCCTTTTGGTTAGCAGCCAAGCTCTTAACCACTGCACCGCTCTGCCATATAACAAGACTTATTAGAAACTATATTATTTCAGACAGTAAGATGTTAAAGCAGAGGTAGATGATTAGACCAATGGAAGAGAACAGAGTCCAGAAACAGACCTATGAATATTTGGCAACTTGGTATATGAGAGGCGTATCATTGCAAATCAGCCAAGAAAACATTGACAATTCAATAAATGGTGCTCGAACATTTAGTTAGACAAATGGAGAAAAACTGGATTCCCTGCTTTGCTCATACACAAAAATAAATTCCATATGATTTAAATACCTAAATATGAACAGCAAACTTTAGAACATTGAGAGGAAAAAAATAGTAGAATATTGCTTTTTAAGAGATAAGAATGAATCATAAAGGAAAAAATTAATAAGTTAGACTACATTAAATTTAGGAATTTCTATACATCAACTGGCAATGTGAAAAGAAAAAACATCAAAACACAAGTCTTAGCCTAAAAAAAAAATCTATATCTAACTTAACCTGGAAAAGAACAAGCAAACCAATGAAAAAATAAGGGAATGTTATTAAAAGGTAATAAATACAGGAGACAATGCATTTGGTAATAAACATATGAAAAGATGTTCAGTCTTACTAGAAACCAAGAAAATGCATAATAAGAAAACTACAAGTTACCACATCACACTTACTTCTGATATTACCAAGTGTTGAGAAGGATATGAGGCAATGGAACTCTTATATACTACTATTTGGAGTAAAATTAGTACAATCATTTTGAAGAGTAGTTTAACAATATCTAATTAATTTGAATACACACAGATATTTTAACCCAACTGTTTTAGCGAGACAGATTACCAGGAGAAAAACTCGAAAGTAGATAAGATCCACAGTGTTGGGAAAACAACAGTGAATTCATTTTGGTTGAATCTAACGTAAAGATAAGGATTCTTGGTGGTGCAGTGGTTAAAGTATTTGGTTGCTTATCCAAAGATCAGTGGTTTGACTCCACCAGCTGCTCCATGGAAGAAAAACGTGTCAGTCTACCTCCTTAAAGATTACAACGTTGGAAACCCAAAGGTCACTATGAGTCGAAATCAACTCAACAGCAATGAGTTTGGTTTTTTTGATATGGGTTCACTCTGAGTCGGAACCAACTCGACAGCAATGGATTAGGTTTTGGAATGTGAAGATGCGTTGGATCAAATAAAATCTTTGGCTTGACAACAAGGTTCTCTGTAACCTGGCTCCAATCTGTATTTCCTACTCAAATCTATTCCATTGGCAGCAAGGATCATTTGAAGACCAATGAGCAAGGGAATGGCAAACTCAGAGCAGAGATTTAGGAGTTTAGACTTAGGACAAAAATAAGTGGGTGTAAATTGAAGAGTGACATGATCAAATATGCATCTGGTAAGGTCACTCAGGCAAGAAATGAGCATTCTTTCTCCGTATTTGGTGCCAGAGTTCATGCTCAGTATAACAGAGTGAAGAAGGAAGAGAACAAATGACCAAGAGAAAATGCTAGGTGAACAGATATCAATGGAAGAAGGTAAACCATGAGATCTTAAATGTGAAAAGTTTGTCCAGAACAGACCATATCACTGGGGAAAGTTTATTGGTGGATATTAAGAAATGGAGCTGCTTTAGGACTTTTAAGATATTACTATAATTCTCCCATTGCTGATTTTTACTTTTAGTAAAACTTTCCTCTTACAATAAAAGCTTTTCTCTTTTTTGCCAATGAGCATTTTTGATACAAAAATTAGGTAAGCAAAAATGTTTTTCTTCTTATCACTCACATATTTTTCACTGTCTGGGCTGTCTACCCAGCTCCTAAGAGAATAAGCCATAGAAAGGAGACATCAGTGTTGGAAATATGTGGATGCTATAAAAGAAATATACTCAGATACCCACTCCAACCCCACCTTATAAATGAATCAAGCTCTTGCTATAATTGAATAATATTATTTTCAAAGGTCTATAACAAAACGAATTTCCATAATACCCAAAATAGTAAAAGACTGAAACAAGTTTAGAAAATCAGTATCCCATTTTTATTTTCCCTTAAAAACAAAAGGTCTCAGTATTTACAAACGGAGTATGCTACAATTAATTATAGTATATTAACATTCTTCTGAGAATAGTCCTATAGCAATGTCAGATAGAGTAGTATAGGAAGTGATTCGAATGGTTATTTTTTACACCATGTTTATTTCTTGTGCTTCTCTTATATCTGAACCTGAAATAATATCTGAAAAAAATTAATTATAAAGAATTCCTTTCGCTAAAACTTTTCATTTTTACACTATACCAAAAGAGACAACATCTGATTTTCCTCTCACAGGTATCATCGAGAAATATATAAAGATCAGTAGTTTTTGTATAAGCATTTAAAAAATCACACTCACTCTAAGCAAGATACAATTAATCTCACTAAAATAGTGTTTTTGTTTAATGTTTTTTAATTTTATTTTGATGCTACTTTTAATATTTTAATGCTATATTATTTGACAAAATTTTTTATTTATTTCCCTTCAAAAAGAACTTCTGAACTTAGGAGACTAAGTTAGCACCATCCATTTGAGGTTTTGATTGGACTACGATGCCCGCGTACTTCCTCTCCCCTTCCCGCCCCCCGTCCCGAAATAGTATCAGTTAGACCTTCCTGGCAAACAAATACAGACACCAGACTTTTGAATAGTATAGTCTCTCCATTTTTTGGAAATGTTGTTTTCAACCACACATAAAACTACAGAACTAATATAAAGCATTACCCCCAAACACAGCGGGAACTAGATTTAGATACCACCAATATTTTGTCCAAACCCACCCCATACAATGACGGCGGAAACATGGAGCACGACTGGAAAATCGCTGGTCATGGTTCCACATATAATAGTTGGCATGACTGTTTTTATCATCCCAAAATACATAGAATGCTAGCGCCACTAAAGAACACAAAGAAAAGGCTGGATTTTGGCTTCAGTTTTGTAACGTTTTTCTGTTATTCTTCTTGAACTATAACCACCTTGATTCTGCTGCTATTATTTAAAAACAAAAAAACTTCATGCTCCATAGAAATGTAGGAGTGCCTTTTTTTTTCTTTTTCTCTCCTTTCTTTAAGTGTCTCCTGAATATCCTCTTTAGAAAATCACAGGATGACTTATTCAGACAGGCATTTTCCCACAAAAATCAACCTCATCCAAGATCCCTAGAACAAAGAAGAGTATCAGAATCATATTTAAGTGTATTTTAAGAGTTCTTCAAAAAAATAAATTAACAAGACTGCAGGCACCTTTCAAAATGGCTAACACAATTCTGGGAAAGAATGGGCCTTCAGTTAGGCTTTCTAATTTCTGATCACGAAATCTCACCCATCAGTGTCGTTTCGGCTAGAAAATAGTGTTTACACAGTAAGAGATGACATCACTGAAAATGGAGGTAGCTATGGAAATAAACGTTTACTCTTCCTAGAACTACCTTTTCATCAGGGGAAAAAACACTTACGAATACCTAAAAGAAATTATTTTACCTTTCTGATATTCTCAATTACTTCCAGATAAAAAAGAAAAACACAAATCATTGGCATTTCAACACTAAATGAAGAATATTAACATTTAGTTTCCTGGTTTTTTACTTGCTAAACAGATGATAATTGTTAACGTGCACTTAACCCAGAGGGGTGGGTATTGGTTGCTCAGCCGGTAAAATTCTCACCTTCCATTCAGGAAGTTAACGCATCTCATGCAGGGCCACCACACCCTGTCAGTAGAGGCTTGTATGTTGCTGTGCGTCTGAAGAGGTTCAGTGGAGCTTCCAGACTAAGACAGACTAAGAAGAAAGACCTGGCAATCTACTTCTGAAAATTAAAAAAAAAAAGAAAATCTACAGATCACAATGCTCTGATCTACAACCAATCATGTGGATAGCACAGGACCAGGCAGCATTTCATTCCATTGTGCATGGGGTTGCCATAAGTTAGGGCCAAATCCACGGCAGCCAAGAACAACAACATCCCATAGGCTACTACTAATGGAGGATTTACAAAACCTCTGGATCAACTCAATACCTTCTGTGTTTCTCCAAAAAAAAAGGGCCTTTTGCCAGAACTTTTGCTTTGCTTGTATAGAAAATAATTTTTAATTGCTAATGGGCAAGGGTAACGCTTTGGGTTTTGCCATGGTTTGCTGATAGCCATACGCCCATGAGTCCTAATGAACTCAATTCCAAGACCAGCCCATCTTTCTTAGAGTTGCATTTAACCCCTTTCATTTTCCATCCCTGAAATCCGCACTAAGATAGAAAAGATATAATTCCTGTCTTTTAAAAAGTAATCCAGGACTCTAATTAGTATGTTTAAACTGTGGGCAAACCAGATGATGCACCAGGTTTACAGGACTCAGCCCTGGCTCTCAAGGGGATGTTTAAAGCAGCTTCATAATGCTATGAATTAATTCTAGCACACTGTCAAGAAGAAACAAATAATTAAGTACCCACTGAAGCAAAACAAATACTCTCATATCAATAAAGCATATAAAACACCACATCTTGTCAGGTAATTTAGCATGTTGGAATTCTTTCAATATAACTGACAGCAACAGCCCCAATTGACAAGGTAATCTGGAAATTTTATCGTGTACTGAAATGCAACTCCTTTTAAATGGTAAACCCTGCACATTTTAACAGCAGTTTTTTCACAGCACAGCCTCTATGTATTCCCATTTATTCTGCTGTCAGAACCAAGCTAGAGCCAGGAGAAAAGGCCCCAAAAAATCCAGGTACAGTACTCCCTTCCCTTTCAGGAAGGATCTCAATCAAAATCACTTAGTATGCAAAAAACAGTGGGATTTTACTGACTTGTATAACACCTGTGACTAAAAATGCTGTAATGGTTTTGCTCATTAACCAAAAACAAAATCAGAATTAATAAGTAGAAGCAGCGGGCACTGGAGAGAGCCTAAAATGTTTTGGTTTCTCTTTTTTTACTGAGTTATTCCCTGTGCCTAGGACAGTGTTGAAACATAGTAGGCATTTAATAAATATCTGTTGAAGGAATGAATATGTTTGAATCCTACATTGGCCCCAACTCTCTAGAACTGGTTTACAATCGCTCCTTGTAGCTTGAACGTGAAGTGGGTAATATCAGCTTTCCCTCCATGATGTATCTTCAGTCACTTAGGACCCAACGCAACCACTTTCTCCCTCTCTACCAAATTTCATCCCTACCACCCTGCCTTTAATTCAGTTATTGAGTTTGGCCTATATGTGCTTGGATTGATTTGCATGCTTTATTAGGTAAAGGAGTCCTAGCTGCTATAACAAATGAAACCAAAAATTTCAGAGCCCCAACGTAATTAAATTTTGTAACAATACCAAGTCATCTTCTTTTATGAGGCCACAGTAGCCCAAGGTTACATAAATTCCACCAGCTTTACCACGAGACTTGTAGGGCCATCCTGGGAGTTACCTCCACACCAACTAGCTGGAGGGAGACAGGAGTACAAGAAGAGTGGTCCAGAGGCTTTAGGAGTCAGACCTGAAAGTCATACGCAGCGCTTCCAATTGCATTTCATTTGCTAAAACCCAATGGCTACACCTAACTGCAAGTGGGTCCTGGAAATGTAGTCCATAGCTGGGTATCCACGTCCCACCAACAGCTCTACACCATGTTCGTAGATCACTTTGTAGAAAAGAATCAACATGAATCCGATCCCCAAAATGTGGAGATTGATCCAGTTTCCATTGTCCTCCTTGTCAATCATTTCTGACAGCCACCCACCCCTCTCTGACTTTAGCTTCCTGGAGCTAGGGCAGATCTCACAGGTTAAAAGAATACCTTTCTTTAGGCTGCCAAATAGGCAGGTGCCAGTCACAAGTTTGGTAGTCCACACCACACCCTCACTTTCACCTGCTGGCTCTCCCTTCTTTTTTGGATTTGATAATTCACAGAATTCACAGAAAGTATAGATTTATTATAGCAAAAGGATGCAAAACCAAGATCGCCTTAAGGAAAAGATGCACAGGTGAGGTCTGGGAAGGTTCCCAATGCAGAGCTTCCATGTCTCAGAGAGGGCATGTCACCCTCCTTTCACCAACCAAGAAGCTCTCTGAGCCTTTGTGTTCAGGTTTTATTGGCTGTCCTGCATGATACGTTAAATCATGCCTCTTGAGGCTAGTTGACACTGGCCTCCCAGGTGAGTCTTTTCTGGTCTGGCCCCCACTCGCCAACATAAATCCTCAGATGTAGCCAGGAAGTCCCAGACCAAGGCACCCCAATTTCTCCAAGGCGTATTTCTCAGGAACCAATGACAAGGCCACCTTACTTTAGATAAAGCTAAATTCTTTACCCCACACCATGGAAGGTTGGGGACCAGAAAGACACAAATTTTTGCCTGACAGTTCGGTGTCTCTGGCACATATATCTCCTGATCAGAGATGGGAGATCTGAGGTGGATTGTGAGCAGAGCTGGTGGCTGCCTGATGCTGCAAACCTCAAGTTATCTATAAATTGCCTTTGAGACACACTTTGAACAAGAGGCCACTGAGAGACTCAGAGTGACTAAAGATTATTATTTTTTGTATTCGCTAAGTTATTTTTAAAATAATTTTTGTGTAACATCATCCAGATGTCTTCCAAGTGTAAGATTCAGTTGACAACACGATTTGCACGTTTTTCTATTGTTCAAATGTACACTAGGTCCTCTGAAGAAGGAAGTGTATCATGAGCTAATAGAAAACTAAGAAATGATAGTAGGAGTCAACTTTTTATCTCCAGAAGCTGAATAAGTGATTTCCATAGCTCTTCCAGTTCAAATTAGTGAAAAAGTGGGTCCGGAGCAGTATTTAATACAGTCCTAAATCTCGTACTTAGAAGAATCACCTACCAAGAACACAATTTTTCTCATCATTTCTTCCAAAGAATGTCTGATCATGGTCACAGCAGAAACTTGTAGTTCTAGATGTCGCATTTAAAGAGTTTCACAAAGCCATTTTAAAAAGACTTTAATGGCTTCAACCTCTGCCTCTGACTCTGGCCTTTTTAATGGCAAGTCCAAGAGTGTTGAATGGATCTAGTGAAATAATTTGAACTCTTTCAAGTGATCGGTAATCCAGAGAAAATGTTAGGAATCATTCTTGCCTAAGATATTTCACAGACTGAGTACTAGGTCATAATCCTCCACACGGAAACTATAGCTACTTCAGTCAGCGTTTTGTGAAAATCACCTGCCACAGGATACAGGTACTATGCAGCTGCTTCTACTTACTATTTAAGCAGAACTGAAAAACAGAGTAATTTCCACGAGAGGCCATTTGGGGTAAAATATTTGTCATGGTAAATGACAAAAATAACTAAGATGTAACCTTTCTGGAATCGAATTAGAAGTTAGAGTCCTTGAACCTTCTTTATATGTCATGCACCATCTCACCCAATTCCAACAGAATGAAAGGATTCAGGAAGCCTCTCACTTCTCCATCCAGTATACTTCACTAACCACGGTTGCAATATCTCCTCCCCACTCACCTGAATTATGTACGAGTCCTTGCGGAGTACTTGATTCTCTGAAATTCATGGCAGCAAGAAATCTACACATGAGCTCTGTGAATTTAGTTTAATAGTGATTTGGTTAAATGTAATTAAGGGCACAAAGATTGGAAAAAAAAAAAGTGTGTTAACAGAGCTGACAATACGTCACACAGAGCAACGTGGTCCCATTTAACTTTTATCAATAGTGGTGCTTGCAAGTAAAGAGAAAATAGCCTGAGTAATCAATTAAAACTTGGTACGAAATAACAGGAGCCATTTTAGATAAACCTCAACTACATTTGAAAAATGTGGCTTTCTGAAAGGCTCAAACAACTCCTGGTGACCATCTATGCGCTCTACTTTTACAGCAGAAGATTTAGAAAGCTGGAGACCCAGTGCTGGTCTGAAGAAAATATGACATTTGCCATTCTGCATTTTGTGATTTGGAAGAGAGATGCACACAATACTCGATTCAGATAAACTACGCAGTGAATGGCAAGCACTCCCAGGCAGAGAACACATGCTGTGGATCTGTTTTTACTTGTGAGGTTGCTCCAGCATGTGCAGCAACTAAGTTTCCTGGGTAATCTCTCAGGGACTCTCCAACTAGCTGCTCAGCAACCCTGTCTGCCCCTTTCAATATAACACATTATGGTAACAACAGAAGCTGATCCCCATAAGACAGAAGCAATATAAATTCAGAAACCTGTTTCTCCTCTATTTACACTTTTGTTCCCCAGGTTAGCCTGGCATGACATTTTCTTTATTCTTGTTAGCCTCTCAGGGGGAAAAAAATCATCCTATAATCTTGCTCTGGTCTGTTTTTCTTTTCGTGTATAAACATGATCTCCAATCAGCCCTGAGTAACAGACAAGAGTTTAAGTAAGAATGTATTCTTGTTTCAAATTACTCCACCTATTATGATTGGAGCAACTTTCATTTTCCAGGGTGAAGTATTACTGAATATACTACATGAACTAATTATTTAAACAAGCAATTTTAGTGAGGTAATTCAGTATTCTTGTTACCCTGAAAAACCTCCACAATAGATATATGATACTTCACACATAAACTCTAATTACACTAATTACAATGCAGGGGAAAAACAAGCTTTGTTTTGTAAATGCCTAATAAAACCGAGCATCAGAGCATTCCAAATGAACACTTCAGGCATTGGTTAAACAACAAGTCTGTTTGTCAGGTTATTTACAGGGACGGAGAGAAACAGCCTTTCCCAGATATTCCCTTTGCCATAATTCTCCTACCTGGCCCCATACATTTAATGATTAAACTTAAATTTTAAACTGGGGGATAAAGCAAAACAAAGTGAAGTCTATATTTATAGACCAAACTAATTTGGCTTAATTATGTTTGAAAAAAGTAATTAAATAAAGTCACTATTTTATTCTCCGAGGCATCTTACCTTTCTATATAAAAATAGGCTTGGGTTGAATTAGGGAGAAGCACAGAAAGGACATCAGGATTTCTTTATAAGTTGGCTCCAAGAGAGCTAAAAAGCATGAAAAGATGTATATAACATCCTAAAAGAGGCAGTGCACTGTCAGAAAGAGAGAAAGGAAGAGGTAGGAAAGATAAAAATATAGAAAAGAAAAATAAAAGAAAATGCCGATAAAAAATAGTAATATGACTGATGGTGATACTGTGATTAAAAGAAATTGTCTATTCAAGTTACAGTATTATTCTCCATGTTGTGATTATGCATCAATTGAACATTAGTTGCCTAATCATAAAACTCACTAGTGACTCAAGTAAAAGATTCAAAATGCTTAGATTTCAAAAAGTAAAATTAATAAAACTATTTCTCTTCCCCCTCCTACTCCATCAGAAGAGAGATATTCTGAGAAGATAGGATAATATCCATACACCTACAAGGAACACCAGTTAATATAACTATTATTCAAATTTACGCACCAACCACTAAAGCCAAAGATGAAGAAATAGAAGATTTTTATGAGCTGCTGCAGTCTGAAATTGATCAAACGTGCAATCAAGGTGCATTGATAATTACTGGCAATTGGAATGCAAAAGATGGAAACAAAGAAGAAGGATCAATAGTTAGAAAATATGGCGTTGGCGATAGAAACAATGCTGGAGATTGAATGATACAATTTTGCAAGGCCAGTGACTTCTTCATTGCAAATACCTTCTTTCACCAACATAAACGGCAACTATACACATGGACCTCACCAGATGGAACACAAAGAAATCAAATTGAATACATATGTGGAAAGAGACGATGGAAAAGCTCAATATCATCAGTCAGAACAAGGCCAGGCGCCGACTGTGGGACAGACCATCAATTGCTCATATGCAAGTTCAAGTTGAAACTGAAGAAAACCAGAGCAAGTCCACAAGAGCCAGAATATGACCTTGAGTATATCCCACCCAAATTTAGAGACCATCTGAAGAATAGATTTGATGCATTGAACACTAGTGACTGAAGACCAGACGAGTTGTAGAATGACATCAAGGACATCACCCATGAAGAAAGCAAGAGGTCATTGAAAAGACAGGAAAGAAAGAAAAGACCAAGATGGATGTCAGAGGAGACTCTGAAACTTGCTCTGGAGTGTCGAGCAGCTAAAGCAAAAGGAAGAATTGATGAAGTAAAGGAAATGAACAGAAGATTTCAAAGGCCGTCTTGAGAAGACAAAATAAAGTATTATAATGACACGTGCAAAGAGCTGGACGTGGAAAAGCAAAAGGGAAGAACACGCTCAGCGTTTCTCAAGCTGAAAGAACTGAAGAAAAAATTCAAGCCTCGAGTTGCAATAGCGAAGGATTCCATGGGGAAAATATTAAACGACACAGGAAGCATCAAAAGAATATGGAAGGAATACACAGAGTCATTATACCAAAAAGAATTAGTCGATGTTCACACATTTCAAGAGGTGGCATATGATCAGGAACCGATGGTGCTGAAAGAAGAAGTCCAAGCTGCTCTGAAGGCATTGGTGAAAAACAAGGCTCCAGGAATTGATGGAATATCAATTGAGATGTTTCAACAAACAGATGCAGCACTGGAGGTGCTCACTTGTCTATGCCAAGAAATATGGAAGACAGCTTCCTGGCCAACTGATTGGAAGAGATCCTTGTTTATGCCTGTTCCCAAGAAAGGTGATCCAACCGAATGTGGAAATTATAGAACAATATCATTAATATCACACGCAAGCAAAATTTTGCTGAAGATCATTCAAAAACGGCTGCAGCAGTATGTTGACAGGGAACTGCCAGAAATTCAGGCCGGTTTCAAAAGAGGACGTGGAACCAGAGATATCATTGCTGATGTCAGGTGGATCCTGGCTGAAAGCAGAGAATACCAGAAGGATGTTTACCTGTGTTTTATTGACTATGCAAAGGCATTCAACTGTGTGGATCATAACAAACTATGGATAACATTTCAAAGAATGGGAATTCCAGAACAATTAATTGTGCTCATGAAGAACCTTTACATAGATCAAGAGGTGGTTGTTTGGACAGAACAAGAGAATACTGATTGGTTTAAAGTGAGGAAAGGTGTGCGTCAGGGCTGTATTCTTTCACCATACCTATTCAATCTGTATGCTGAGCAAATAATACGAGAAACTGGACTATATGAAGAAGAATGGGGCATCAGGATTGGAGGAAGACTCATTAACAACCTGTGTTATGCAGATGACACAACCTTGCTTGCTAAAAGTGAAGAGGATTTGAAGCACTTACTAATGAAGATCAAAGACCACAGCCTTTAGTTTGGATTGCACCTCAAAATAAAGAAAACAAAAATCCTCACAACTGGACCAATGACCAACATCATGATAAACGGAGAAAAGATTGATCTTGTCAAGGGCTTTATTTTACTTGGATCCACGATCAACAGCCATGGAAGCAGCAGTCAAGATATCAAAAGACGCATTGCATTGGGTAAATCTGCTGCAAAGGACCTCTCTAAAGTTTTGAAGAGCAAAAGTGACACCTTGACAACTAAGGTGCACCTGACCCAAGCCATGGTATTTTCAATCACACCATATGCATGTGAAAGCTGGACAATGAATAAGGAAGGCCGAAGAAGAATTGATGCCTTCGAATTGTGGCGTTGGTGAAGAATATTGAATATACCATGGACTGCCAAGAGAATGAAAAATCTGTCTTAGAAGAACAACCAGAATACTCCTTAGAAGCAAGGGTGGCGAGACTGCGTCTTACATACTTTGGACATGCTGTCAGGAGGGATCAGTTCCTGGAGAAGGACATTATGCTTGGCAGAGTACAGGGTCAGCAGAAAAGAGGAAGACCCTCAATGACGTGGATTGACACGGTGGCTGCAACAATGAGCTCAAGCATAACAACGGTCATAAGGATGGCTCAGGACTGGGCAGTGTTTCGTTCTGTTGTGCATAGGGTCGCTATGAGTCGCAATCAATTCGATGGCACCTATCAACAACAACAAGTCCTTAGAGTGATATCTTTGCTTTTTAACACTTTAAAGAGTGCACTATGAGTTGGAATCGACTCCATGGCAACGGGTTTGATTTGTTTGTTTTGCAGCAGATTGGCCCAATGCAATATGTCATTTGATATCTTCACTGCTGCTTCCATGGGCATTGATTGTGAATCCAAGTAAAATGAAATTCTTGACAGCTTCAATCTTTTGACTGTTTATTTTGATGTTCATTATTTAGTCCAGTTGTGAGGGTTTTTGTTTTCTTTAGGTTAACTTGTAATCCATACTGAAGGCTGTGGTCTTTGCTCTTCATCAATAAGAGTTTCAAGTCCTCTTCACTTACAGCAAGCAAGGTTGTGACATCTCATATCGAAGGTTGTTAATGAGCTCTCCTCCAAACTTGATACCATGTTCTTCATCTTACAGTCCTTGTTCTGTTTAACTGTCTCTTGGTCTATGTACAGGTTCCTCATGAGCACAATCAAGTGTTCTGGAATTCCCATTTTTCCCAATGTTATCCATAATTTGTTATGTCCCACACAGTCAAATGCCTACTCATAGCCAATAAAACATAGGTAAACATCTTTCTGATATTCTCTGCTTTTAGCCAAGATTCATCTGACATCAGCAATGATATCCCTAGTTCCCAGTCCTCTTCTGAATCTGGCTTGAATTTCTAGCAGTTCCCTGTCAGTATACTGCTGCAGCTGCTTTTGAATGATCTTCAGGAAAATTTTATTTGTATGTGATATGAATGACATTGTTTGATAATTTCCACATTCTGATGAATCACCTTTCTTTGGAATGGGCACAAATATGGATTTCTTCCAGTCGGTTAGCCAGGTAGCTGTCTTCCAAATTTCTTGGCATAGACGAGTGAGTGCATCCAGCGCTGCATCTGTTTGTTGAAACATCTCAACTGGTATTCCAACAATTCCTGAAGCCTTGTTTTTTGCTAATGTCTTCAGTGCAGCTTGGACTTCTTCCTTCAGTACCATAGGTTTTTGATCATATGCAACCTGCTGAAATGGTTGAATGTCAACCAATTATTTTTGATACACTGACAGTGTATTCCTTCCATCTGCTTTTGATGTTTCCTGCATGGCTCCCCATAGAATCTTTCAATATTACAACTCTAGGCTTGAATTTTTTCTTCAGTTCTTTTAGCCTGAGAAATGTAAGCGTGTTCTTCCCTTTTCTTTTCCAACTTTAGGCCTTTGCACATTTCATTATAATACTTTGTCTTCTTGAGCCACCCTTTGAAATCTTCTGTTCAGCTCTTTTACTTCACCATTTCTTCCTTTGATGTTCAACAACTTTCAGAGTCTGTTCTGACATCCATTTTGGTCTTTTCTTTCTTTTCTGTCTTTTTAATGATCTTTTGCTTTCTTCACATATGATGTCATTTCTTAATTCATTTGGTCTTCAGTCATTAGTGTTCAGTGCATCAAATCTGTTCTTGAGATGGTCTCTAAATTCAGGTGGAATATACTCAAAGTCGTACTTTAGCTCTCATGGACTTGTTCTAATTTTTTCCAGCTTCAACTTTTAGCTTGCATAGGAGTAATTGATTGTCTGTTTCACAGTTGGCCCCTGGCCTCGTTCTGACTGATGATGAGCTCCGCTATCATCTCTTTCCACAGATGTAGTCAATTTGGTTTCTGTGTATCCCATCTGGCAAGGCCCATGTGTACAGTCACTGTTCATGTTATTAAAAAATGGTATTTGCAATGAAGAAGCTGTTGGTCTTACAAAATTCTAACATGAGATCTCCAGTGTCATTTCTATCACCAAGGCCATATTTTCCAACTACTGTTCCTTCTTCTTTGTTTCCAGCTTTCACATTCCAATCATCAGTAATTATCGAAGCATCTCAATTGCATGTTCCATCAACTTCAGAGTGCAAAAGTTGGTAAAAATCTTCAATACCTTCATCTTTGGCCTTAGTGGTTGTTGTGTAAATTTGAATAATAGTCATATTAACTGGTCTTCCTTGTAGGTGTATGGATATTATTCTATCACTGACAGCATTGTACTTCAGGATAGATCTTGAAATATTCTTTTGACAATGAATGCAACCCATTCTTCTTCAATTTGTCATTCTCGGCATAGCATGCCATACAATTGTCCAATTCAAAATGGCCAGTACCAGACCATTTCTGTTCACTAATGCCAGGATATCAATGTTTATATGTTTCAGTTCATTTTTGGCAATTTCCAATTTACCTTGATTCATACTTTGTACATTCTTCATTCCTTTTAGTAATGGATGTTTGCAGTTGTTTCTTCTCATTTAGAGTCATGCTACATTAGAAGTGAAGGTTCTGAAAGCTTGACTCCATCCTTATCATTCAGGTAGACTCTACTTTGAGGAGGCAGCTCCTCCCTAGTCATATCTTGAGTGCCTTTAAACCTGAGGGCCCAAGTTCCAGCACTATATCAAACAATGTTCCACTACTACTCATAAGGTTTTCACTGGCTAATTTTTTCTCAAGTAGACTGCCACGTCCTTCTTCCTAGCCTGTCTTAGTCTACAAGCTCAGCTGAGACCCCTGCACCATGGGTGATCCTGCTGATATTTGAATACCCGTGGCATAGCTTCCAGCATCACAGCAACACACAAACCACTACAGTACAACAAACTGAGAGACACATGGGGTAACATAGTTAAGACACCCCAAAAAACAAAATGTGAGTGAAGAATTTTATACCCAATTAAAATGATTTTCATAACAGTCAAGCTGTTATCAACATACAAGACTTCAGGGGATACTGTTATTAACAACCTTTCCTGGAGAATCTACTAGAAAGAACTTCAGACAACCAAAATGACCAGAAAGATGCTGGCATAAGGATTGGAAGTAAGGACCAAATACTGAGCTTATTATGAGTAAGGTTATATTATGACTTACTGTATGCTTTTATAATTAGAATACAAACAGGGAGAAAAATATGTGGAAAAAAAGGCAAAAAAATTAACTGTTCAGTGATCATATTGATGATGTTAGTACTAGTACCGTTATTGAGACCATTTTGTGTGTGACATAAGATAAAGCAGATGAATAATTATGAAATATTGTAATTCTATTATTACCCATGTCTTTGGGAACCAGGATCCTCAATGTGGATGACAGATAATACATAAATAATCTAGAAGGTGTTAAATAACAAACATGTGTTCCTGAATACAAATTGAAGTATCGGTACAAATTCATGTGGTATTTTGTCACATACATACAAATACACACGTGTGTATGTGTGTTTTCTATCTCCAACCACTGAAAAAGCCTAGAAGCAATGACCGTTCTAATAGCAATGAACATTATTAACAAGAATGTGATTTTTCCCATTAAAACAAGCATAGGTTTCTTGGAGAAATGGCTAGTTACACATCTGCGGCAGAATATGTATAAGATGAACCTGAAATACCTTGACAGAAAGGATCAAAGACTACTGAAGATATGTCAAGAGGGCTCAGATGAGGTTTCCACTGGCCAAAGATGGAACAACTTAGTATCAATAAGGAAAATAATTGCCACGAATTGACATCAACAAATACGTGTAAATACACAATTAATACTAATTAACTAAAATTAATTGATCATTCTTGAAGGATGGCAAATAAGAAAAAGAATCAATTGCTTTTCTGCCCTTCCTATATTAGCTATACCACAGGGTAACCAAATAATAGATGAGGGAAAGTTTCTGTTTGAAAAATTATTCCAGATAATTTTTTAAAATGATAGAATTAGAATAAAACAATTTTGCAACCCCTTCCCACCTGATGAATTAAGAGATTTATCTACTGAGTATCAACATCTGCCAAAAAAAAGAAAAAGCAGAGACAATCAGATATTACATATCTCCTATAGCCCCTGCCAAGAATCAACACCTTTGGATTATGGTGCTGGCAAAAAGTACTGAATATACCATGTAGGCCTCTTCACCTCATTGCCTTTCACTCTGAGGGAATTAGAATCTGCTATGTAGGGGAAAGAAATGGGAGTCTACCACCTATTTAGGCCATGATGTATACATACCAAACCCTCAAAATGTTCAATTGGTTCTTTACTGAAGTTTCAAGCAATATAGAGTCCCAAGGAGGAAGAGATCTAGGAGAACTTCTGCACAGAAGTCATAGTCCTACTAACATGGTCTCTTGGAGTACAGAATGTGAGCCCCTGTGACCAGAAGAACATTTCCTCTAGACACCCCCCCGCCATGCACTCTCTCCTGCTCCCCACTGTGGTTCACTCCTTTCAATCTCCACTTCCTACACCCTAAATCCAGGCTCCCTTTCTCTTCTAGACCTTCCAGTGAGGGTTTTCAATCATTCCCTCTCCCCCTGGTTCTCTCACTGCTTAGGCACATGGGTGCTTTGGATCCTTCATGGTGGTATGGCCTTCAAGTGGAATATCCAAAAAGCAACCAAGCAATCCTGTAGTATGAAACATAAACCTCCTGCTGGCATTTTTCCTCAACACTGTTTTGCTAATGGAGCAGATTTTTCCTTTCCAAATTTTCAGTCCCACTGCACAAAGCTTCCACTCAGTGCTTTTGGCTTACCAGTTAAAACCCAGCAGATACCAAATTGACTCCACTTCATGGTGACCCCGTGTGTGTCAGAAGGTTTTCTTTGGCTGGTTGTTTGGAAGTAGATCATCAGGCATTTCTTCCATAAAACCTCCAGCCTTTCGGTTAGCAACTGTTTGTACCACCCAGGGACTCCACTTTGGGCTTACCAAAACCAAAAAAAACAAACCCCTTTGCTGTAGAGTCAATTCCGACTCATAGCGACCCTTTAAGACAGAGTAGAATTGCCACATAGGGTATCCAAGGAGCAGCTGGTGATTTTGAACTGCTGACTGTTACGATTAGCAGCTGAGTTCTTAACTACTGTGCCACCAGGGCTCCAACCTGCATACCCCACAGACCAAATGCAAAGACAACCCAAATGTATGTGACTTATTAAAAGCTATAAAGCTTATATACATTTTCATGTATAAGATCACCACTCTTTCTTTTTTATTCAGTTGCTTAAAAATCAGAATAAAGATAACCAGGAAAACAATGTTAAAATACGACATTCTAAAGGTTGAGGATGGGTCTACCATGAGGTGAGGCATGGTTGGATTTATAGAAGCTGAGATTTAGTGGGTTTATATGAGTATCCCAGAGAGCATATGGTCACAGAGAGGGTAGCTTCAAACAGGAGCTTAGGGCAGCATAACTAGTAAATAATTAGATAACCAAAGAATGTTTGCTGAATGATCAAATTACTTTTATTCTTGAACCTACTCAATAGAAAACAATAACTATCTTCAACTCAATTGTTAACATAACTCAGTCTCTTCCAGTTTTAGGCAATATTTTTCAGGTATTATCTGAGTCACTTCAAGACTTAAACTCAGTAAATTACATACTGTCTCCTCTCTACTCCTACCCTCCTCCCCAGGGACTTTCTAAGTTCTTAGTGAGTTGGGGCAGAGGTGTTTTGTCACTGGCTTGTGCTCTGGTCCACCTTGTCTCAACTAAGGGGCATTCTTCTAAAGTGACGCTGATCCCTCCTGGGTGCATCTTGCATCCACTGTTGAAATGTGCAGATCCTACTATAGACCCTGATCTCATGGTCCCCATATTCTGCAGTCTCTTTGTCATGATCCTATGCCTCTCACAGTCCTTTCAGCATGTATGCATTCTCCACAAGTACACCTAGAAATATCTGGACTCCCTAGGTAACACACACATATGCTGAGAGCCAAAGGTACTGGCGTAGGCTCATTTGCCCAGACCTCTTCTTCAAAACCCATTTCTTCAGGCATTTCAAATTAACCATACTGGATGCTTTGGAAATATACTGAAAGGGTTACAATTTTCCCAGGCTATATGCCTTGAGGAGCAAGAAAGCCCTCTTGCTCAAGGATTTCCCCATATATCTCTGTTCCTCCCTACCCTTTGCTGATTTCCCAAAAATCTGTTTATGGAGAAGGAATTTATTTATTCTTTCATGTAACAAATAACTATTGAGAACCTCCCATATATGAGGCACAATGATAGGTACTAGGAATAATTAGATAAATAAGGCATGGTCACAGTCTTCAAAACCATGCCGATTCAGGAGGAGAAACACTTATAAGCGCTATGAGAGAGAAATGCACCCAAAACTTGGGGGTTGGAAGTAAACAGAGAGAGCTAGCTGGAGGAAATTAAGTCTGAGCCAGGTAAAAAGGGAGTAAGAAAAAAAGTGGGGCAGCAAAGGGGGCACATTCAAAAAGAAAAAGACACTTCGTGTGCTCAGGAAAACTGAGCATTTGGTATTGCTAGAGCATTCTAGCAAGAATTCAGGCTGAAGAAATAAGAAGTTTCTTCTTATGGAGTGTCTGGAGCTCTACTCTAACACAGCAGAGGGAAAAATAACAGATTTGTGATGTATCACTCTGGTGATAGTGTGAGAGTGACTTTAAGGAAACCAAAACTAGAATCTGAAAGATCATTTTACAGGCTGTTGCAGTTACCCAGGCCACATATGATATGGGCCAGAATTACAAGAGTATTAATAGAGATACCAAAACTGAAATAAAACAGTTGCCATTAAGTAGATTCCATGTCATGGCGACCCCATGTGTTTCAGAGCAGAACTTCAGGGTTTCCAATGACTGTCATCTTTCAGAAGCAGGTCATCAGGTGTTTCTTCCTAGGTGCCTCTAAGTGGATTCCAACCACCAACTTTTTAGTTAGTAGCCTAGACCTTAATTGTTTGTGCCACCCAGGACTCCTAGTAATAGGGATAGAAAGAAGGAACATTCCAAACCAAAAACCAAACCCAGTGCAGTCAAGTTGATTCCCACTCATAGCGACCCTACAGGACAGAGTAGAGCTGCCCCATAGAGTTTCCAAGGAGCGCCTGGTGTATTCGAACTGCCGATCCTTTGGTTAGCAGTCGTAGCACTTAACCACTATGCCGCAAGTGTTTCCATGAAGGAATATTACAAAAGAAAAAAAAAAACACTTTTTTTAAAAAAGTAAAGTTGTTGAAATAAGCAGTACTAATTTTACTCTTCTTTCTTTATTTGAAACTGTAGTTAAGACTTTCCCATAAACTGATTTACCATCAGTATAATTAAAGTACATTTTATATAAAAGTATGTTCTACATTCTACTTTGGTGAGTAGCATCTGGGGTCTTAAAATCCTGTGAGTGGCCATCTAAGATACTCCACTGGTCTCACCCTTTCAGGAAAAAGGGAGAATGAAGAAAACTAAAGATACAAGGGAAAAAATAGTTCAAAGGACTAATGGAGCACATCTACCATGGCCTCCACCAGACTGAGTCCAGAACAACTAGGTGATACCCGGCTACCACTGACTGCTCTGACAGGGATCACAAGAGAGGGTCCTAGACCGAGCTGGAGAAAAAAGTAGAACAAAATTCTGATTCATAAAAAAAGTACCAGACTTACTGCCCTCCAGAGACTGGAGAAACCCCTAGAGTATGACCCCCATACAGTCTTTTAGCTCAGTAGTGAAGTTATTCCTGAAGTTCACCCTTTGACCAAAGATTAGACAGGCCCGTAAAACAAAACAAGACTTAAGGGGCACACCAGCCCAGGGACAAGGATGAGAAGGCAGGAGGGGACAGGAAAGCTGGTAATGGGGAATTCAAGGTCAAGAAAGGAAAGTATTGACACGTCGTGGGGTTGTTAAAACAATATGTGCACTATTTAACAAGAAACTAGTTTGTTCTGTAAACGTTCATCTAACCAAAAACCAAACCCATTGCCATCGAGTCGATTCTGACTCAAAGCGGCCCTACAGGACAGGGTAGAACTGTGCCATAGAGTTTCAAAGGAACGCCTGATGTATTTGAACTGCTGACCTTTCGGTTAGCAGCCTTAGCTCTTAACCACTACGCCACCAGGGTCTCCGTTCATCTAAAGTACAATTTAAAAAAAAAAAAAAAAGGACCTCAAGAAAAAATAAATAAGTAAATATGTACAAGAAATGACACCTGAATCAGCGAATGTGCATGTGGAAGAGTAAATTTTACACTTCAAACACCATATATTTTTTTCAAATACATAAGTCACTAATATTCTTTTACTGTATTAATGTCTTTAAATCGTGATTTTTGCTTTAGTATAAGGGGGGCCTGGAATCAAATTTTGACTCAAATACTTCCTTAGCCTTTCTGAGTAGTCGATTCCACATTTATGAAGTTAGCATAATTATTCTTCTATCAAAGGAAATCTGAAGGATCAAACAAGTTGGCAAATGAAAAAAAAAAAATGTTTCAAGTGAAGAAAATATGTCTTACTCATCTTTATAGTAATAAAAATTAAAAATGCTATTTAAACTACTCTCAAGCATAAGAAATAGAAAAATATCAAAAAAAATTTCTAAAGCAAGCAAAACTTCTATATCAGTATCTGATTAAAAATAACGGTTAAGTTGATTAAGCACTATTCTAAGCATGTTCATGAATTACCATTTAATCCTCACAATAGTTAGCTAAGTGTCAGGGCTGGGGTCCAAACCTATATAAGAAATAATGTCTACTGAATATTCTTTTGTGTGTGTGTATGTGCGTGCTTTAAGTGAAAGTTTACAAATCAAGTCAGTCTGTCATATAAAAACTTATATACAACTTGCTATGCACTCCTAGCTGCTCTCCCCCTAATGAGACAGCACGTTCCTTCTCTCAACCCTGTATTCCCCATGTCCCATTCAACCAGCTCCTGTCCCCCTCTGCCCTCTCATCTCTCCTCCAGACAGGAGCTGCCCACATAGTCTCATGTGTCTATTTGAGCTAAGAAGTTCAGTCCTCACCAGTATCATTTTCTGTCTTATAGTCCAGTCCAATCTCTGTGTGAAGAGTTGGCTTTGGGAATGGCTCCAGTTTTGGACTAACAGAAGATCCAGGACTATGGCCTCCAGGGTCCCTCTAGTCTCAAGTAGACCATTAAGTCTGGTCTTTCCACTAAATATTCTTAACTGAAAAATAAAAAAAGTAATAAGGTGGAGAAAATTGTCAGACAGAGTCCCTGAGTGACTGTGGGGTAGACTCTCCTCACCACACACACATATTGCTGACTTAGATCACTGTCTTTTGGATTTGAAGAATAATACATTTTTGGGGTCAATTGTTACCGCAGCTAGTATTATCCTAATTAATACCAAAAAAAAAAAAAAAACCCAAATCCGTTCCTGTTGAGTCCATTCTGACTCATGGCAACCCCAGGTGTTACAGGGTAGAACTGAGCTCCAAATGGTTTTCTTCTTTGTACTCTTTATGGAAACAGATAGCTAGGACTTTCTTCCATGACACCACTGGGTTCAAACCATCAACTTTTCTATTAGTAACCAAGCACATAACCATTTGTGCCACCCAGGGACCTCTTTAGCTAATACAGGAAGGCATTATTACAGGTTTGCTACTATTATCAGAATTACTACTGTTTTCTTTAGCACAGACAATGTCTCTGAAAGATATAAAAGAAATATAAAATAGTGGTTGCTTCTGGCAAAGGGGATTGTGAAGCCCTGTCTTAGCTATCCAGTGTTACTATAACAGAAATGCCACAAGTATATGGCTTTAACAAAGAGAAGTTTATTCTCTCACAGTCCAGTAGGCTAGAAGTCTGAATTCAGGGCACCAGCTCCAGGGGAAGCCTTTTTCCCTCAGTCAGCTCTGAAGGAAGGTCCTTGTGATGCATCAGCCTTGCCTTGGTCTGGGAGCATCTCATCACAGGAACTTCAGCTCCAAAGGATGTTCAGTGCTCCCGGTTCTGCTTTCTTGGTGGTATGAGGTACCCATGTCTCTCTGCTCGCTTCTCTCTTTTATAACTTAAAAGAGATTGGCTTAAGACACTAAGTAATCTTGTAGACCTCATCAATATAACTGCCACTAATCCATCTTATTACATCATAGTGATAGGATTTACAATATACAGGGAAATCACATCAGAAGATAAAATAGCAGACAATCATACACGGAATCAAGACCTAGCCAAGTTGACAGAAATTTTGGGGGGACACAATTCAATCCATAATAGGCTCTTATGTCTCTTGAATTCTGTGTTTGTGCACATTCTATATGCATATGTCATGTCTGCATTGGGCAGGCCAAGCTGGACTATGCTGTAGTCAATAAACATTGAAATCTCAGGGCCTTAACACAACAAAGGTCATTTTTCATTAACATCAGAGTTTGTTGAGGGCTAGGAGACTCTACTGCCTGCAGCTCCTCCACAGGGTGACTCAAGGATTCAGGCTCTTTCCATCTGCCAACTCCACTATCTCCTTCATTCACTACAGTGCTGATGGGAGAAAGAGAGATGGGGATGGGACATCCTCATCCTCTCTTAACTGCCATCATTGCTCACATTTCAGTGCCAAAAATTAGTCACATGATCCCACTGAGATGCCTGGGGTATAGGAAATGCAGTTCGTCATGTGCTCCAAGAAATGAATTTTCCCATGATGTCCTGGGAACTCTGACAATCCTGAAGAGAGAGGCCGAAAGGACTTCCTTGGCCATTTGCCTTTCTTTAATTGAGAACATACAAATTTAGGAATCTGTCACTAGACAGCATGATTTAGCAAGGTGGAGCCCTGATGGAATGGTGGTTAAGCATTCAGCTGCTAACCAAAAGGTCAGCAGTTCAAATCCACCAGCTGTTCCTCGGAAACCCTATGGGGAAGTTCTACTCAGAGTAGGAGACAGACAAGCTGATAGGCATTTAAAACCATGTGTGGGGTCAAGGCAGAAGTAAGCATGAGGTGCTGTGGGAACAGAGAGGAGCGCTATCTAGCTCAAACTAGTAGAGCTGTGGAAAGATTCTCAAAGGGAGTGATTCGTAAAGAACAACAGCGAGACTGAAGTTGAGTACTTTGCTTTTCACTGAGATGAGAACAGCTACCAAACGTATATATTGTTTTCCAAGTCCTTTGGAAGTTGATGTGTGTAAAGTCGTTGGCTCTTGAAGAAAACGGGGCCAAAATGCTGACTTCGCAAGCACTTGTAATTTCAATTTTCTTTGTACAATCAAGGGTAGATTTAAAACTCTTACAAACCCTCATTGTGAAACCCAAGCTATTGTGAATCCCTTCTTTGATTATGCACTTACCCCAAATATAATCTCTTCCTGCACATTTATATAATATCTTTCTAAATTACATGTCTATTCCCTGTATTTCTATTTACGTTATACGGCCATATCACCATGACTTAAAATGACAGTGATGGTTACTATGTATGACCCAGAAGTATAGAGTAAGGGCCGAGAAGTTGGGTTTTACAGCCAGCTTTCCAACTCCTAGCTCTGGCCTTACCTAGCTGTGCAACTTTAGGCAGGATACTTAGCACAGTCTGCTTCTGTTTCCTCAATCATGGAAAGGAAGTAATAATGGACCATATCTTACAGGGTTGTTACAAAACAGAATTAAATCAGTTTATATATATACAATCTACTTAAAACAATAAATGATTGATGAATTAGTTAATATAAGCATCATTGTTGTTGTTATCTCTGGGGAAATGTTTTCATTTGGAATTTGTTTTGCCATAAAATTAGATATAATAAAAAATGATAATAAGACAATAAAAATACCAAAGCTAAATGCTTAAGAAAATGTAAGACTTTAAATACAGTGCTTTTTTAATAATATTGATAAACTAAAAGATAATTTCCCAGCAGTATTATAAAGCAGGAAATTAAGAATGGTGTTGAGTAGCTATGGTATTGAACAGGGGAGTCAGAAAATGGGAATAGGTGATCCATGCAGTTGTCCCATGTCTCCATTGCAAAAGGTATTCACTATTTTGCCTATTTTGGTAAAAGATACCACTGAAAAGAATATGAGCACCAATATTCTATCAATTTCGTATCTCTGAGAGGCGCTATCTCTAAATCTCTAGAGCATGTTATTTTACACCTGAATTAAGAGATCTTTGATTCAAAAACCCTAAGGTCAAGAAGTCATCTAGAACAGTATCCTAAGTTCTGTCAAATTAGTTTTAATAGTTACATTTTACAGATAACACAACTGAATTCCAAAAATATTAGTGTTAATCAAAATTAGAAGTTGTAGGGATTGTTACCTCTGTGTGCCATCAAGTTGATTTTGACTCACAGCGACCGTATTGGACAGAGTAGAACTGCCCCATAGGGTTTCCAAGGTTGTAATCATTATAGAAGCAGATTGCCACATCCTTCTCCCTTGGAGCGGCTGGTGTGTTTCGAACTGCTCATCTTTCAGTTAACAGCCAAGTGCTAAACCACTGAGCCACCAGTGCTCCTTGTGGTAGAGATTAGAACTCAGTACTGCTGACTCTTGGAGAAATATGCTTGCTGGGCTTTAACTTCAACCATATAGAACCCAAAGCATAATCCCCAGGAAACCAAAGGGGAAATAGATCAGTTGACTGACTATAATCCTGGGAACCGAAAATCTGAATTTTAAGCACAATTCCAGCTCTGATTTGCTCTATGCCAATGTCCAAGTCATTTAGCATTTTAGGATCCCTCATATTTTAACAATAGAAAACCAAAGCACTTTATAAGGATATTAATCCTACCTGCTTCTTGGGGATGCAATAATAATCGTAAAGTTCTTTGAAATGGCAAGCAGTAGAAAAAATATCTGATTCAACGTTCTATTCCTATTTCAATATCAAAGCCGAATGCTGCGAATTAAGGTTAGAATGAAATCACTTGAAGTTCAACGGTTGATGAAATTTCCCAAAGTTCAGCTGTATCTCGTTACAACCAAGTCTTTAGTTCCTAGGATATGCAACTATTACAAAAAAAAGGCTACGCTGTCTGTTCAGAAGACAGGCTGACGTCCTCCCCTTCACTCTGCATTGCCTTGTACATTTGGTTTTTAACATTATTCCAAACCATCTTAAGTTTAATGATATGTGCCTGTGTGTGTGTGTGATATTCAAAGCAAAGTGGGAGCACACTGAATATGAGCAACCCACTCTTTCTTCTTTTTGCAGCAGGAGTTTGGTTTCTCCAGTCCTTTTAAAATATTTTTTCAAAAAGTTTCTTTCTGCTTCACTTAAACAAAATAAAAAATCTGACACCTGGGTAGGGGGTATTATTATAATGAAAGGTGAGTAATACGAGCATTTGAAAGCAGAGAATTTAGTTGGCGGATTGATCAGCTCAGTTTCGAAGTGTGCACTGCTATTCCATTGCAGGATCTGAAGTCCTTGTGCAGTGCTTCTGATGGTACCAGCCACGAAGCTTCCAAGAGCATTCCAGAATTTTATCTTCTGACCTGGGACCTAATGAATGGGCCACCCAGATACCATCTGCAGAAATACAGAAGCCAACACCATCGACATCAGGTTTCAAAGCTCCACATTTTTCTCTGTGATTCATGTCAAACTTGTCAATATGGAATTGATAATGGAATTAATTCATTATTTCAAACACAGAATAAGGCAGGAGGAAACTGACAAGAAGGCAGGAACAGTTTCCAGCTCACATAAACATTCTTCAGTCTGAAAAACGATCACACCTTGTTTTGAGGACACCAAATAATTCAGAGCTGTCGAAGCTCACAGAGTAGGGGTGGAAGTTTATGAAAAGAAAGACTGCAAAGGAGGCTGTGAATATTGTAAGGGCCAGATATTGACAAACTGTGAATGCATGTAAACGAGTTTAAACTTTAATCTGTGTTAAACAAGAAACTGATATAATAGGCTTGGGTTTTAGGAGCATAGATGGAGCCAGAAAGATTAGTAAAGAGACTGGTATGTTAATTCAGGAGAAATTGATAAGGCCTCAGTTATACCAATGACAGTGGGGATGAAGAGGAAAGAATGAATTCAAAAGATAGTCAAGAGGTAGATTTGAGAAGGTGACAGTGAGAAGGCAGATGGGAGAATCTCAAATTCCTGGAAAGCTGGCTTTATTTTACTATTGGATTGGGCAAGTGTCTGGAAGGTGATGCCTTTCACAGAAAGAGTAATTGTGTGCTGAGGATAAGGAGAACATGATGAGCAAATTCTATGTGCCAGACAGTGTTTTAGGAGCTAGTAGTGGTCAGTGGTGGTTCATGGGTAGAATTCTTGTCTTCCAGGCAGAGACCTGGGTTCAATTCCTTTCCAGTGCACTTTATGTGCAGTCACCGCCGGTCTGTCACTGTGGGCTTATGTGTTACTATGATGCTGAAAGGTTTCAGTGGACCTTCTAGTCTGAGATGGACTAGGAAGAAAGGTCTGGTGATCTAATTCCAAAAATCAGCCAAAGGGAACCCACAGCCGATCATGGGGATGGTGCAGGAGGCAGGCAGCTTTTTGTTCTGTTGTGCATGGGGTCATTGTGAGTTAGGGACCAACTTGATCATGGCAGCTAACAATAACAACAATGCAGCATTGAACACAACTATATGCATTCTAGAAGAGGAAAGCTTACATTCTAGAAGGAAAAGACAAATAATAAATAAAGGTAAATTACCATCTAATTTATTGTATATATGTGCATGTATGTCCATATGTATGTATGTATATACATATATACAGAAACTCTGGTGGCTCAGTGGTTAAGTGCTACAGCAGCTAACCAAAAGGTCAGCAGTTCGAATCCACCAGGCATTCCTTGGAAACTCTATGGGGCAGTTCTACTCTGTCCTATAGGGTTACTATGAGTCAGAATTGACTCAACGGCAACGGGTTTAGTTTTTCAGCTTTATACACACATACATACACACACACGCACACACATACATGCTATGGAGGAAAAATATAGTAGGGAAAGAGGCTAGGAAACCACAAGGTAGGGTGAGGTTGCTTTTTAAATAGGGTGGTAAGGGATGGACTTACTGATTCAGTGATGTTTGAGCAGAGACCTGAAGGAGGGGAAGTGAGTTGTGTTGAAATCTGGGGAAGAGCATTCCAAGAAGAAGAGACAGAAAGTATAAAGGCTCTGATATAACAGCATGCTTGGCATGTTTAAAAAATGGCACGAAGGCCAGTGTGGATAGAGTGATCTGCTTTTATCTACCTCTTTGTCCTAAAAAGCAGATCATTCAGGCACTTATAGGACCGTACAACGGTTCATTACTTCATTATTTCTCATTACTCTGAATGAGAAGCTACTGGAAAATTTGGAGCAGAAAAATGACATGATGAAACATGCACTTTAACAGGTTCTCTCTGTCTGCTACCTTGAGAATGGAGATGGAAGGTTAGAAGCAAGAATAACAACTAAGTGTTGATGGCAATTATCCAGACAAGATATGGTGGCAGTTTAGACCAGCGAGACAAGAGTGATGAGAAAGGGTTGGATTCTACATATATTTTGAAGGTAGAGTCAACAGAATTTGCTGATACCTTGGAGATGGGATGTGAAAGAGAGAAGTCAAAGATGACTCCAAATTTTTGGATAAGCATCTGAAAGTCTGGAGTGGCCTTTTATTGAAGAGAGAAAGACTGCAGAATAAATGGTTTAGGGGTAGGAAGGATGATCAAGAATTTGTCTTTGGACATGTCAAATTTAAGTTCTTGTTAGACTTCCAAATAAAGATGTCAAGTGTGCTCTGATAGAAAGGGTTGTAGAGAACAGAGTTGAGACCTGAGCTGGAGAACTAAATTTCAGCATCATTAGCACACAGAAAGTAAATAAAGCTATAGGCTAGATGGACTTAACTGAGACTGAAGGTAAAAAAGAAGAAAAGAGTCCAACAGCTGAACCCTGGGGTACTCGACCAATGAAAGGTTGTAAAGATAAGGAATAAACAAGAGACAGAGAAGAAGTAGTCTACGGTAGACCAAAAGGAAAGAGAGAGTCAGTCAGTCTTTGGCCAAGTGAAGAAACTGTTGCATGAAGGAATGGGTGATCAACTAATGGGTAAATTAAGATAAAAAATTAATATTGACTATTTTTTTATTGAAATTAGAAATGAGGAAGCCATTGGGGAACTTCACAAGAACAGTTTCAGTGGAAAATGCTGGGGAGAAAGCTGACTGGAATAAGTTCAAAAGGAAGGTTAAGAATCAGAGGCATTGATTATAGACAAATGTCCTGAGTTTTTCTATGACTAGCATGGAAACCCAGGAGTTCTACTCTGTCCTATCAGTCAGGATTGACTCGACAGCAACAGGGGTAGCAGATAAATATGGTCGTAGCTGAAGGTGGAGGTAAGATTAAAAGAATTTTTTTCTGTATAAATTGGAGAAAACTATGCCTTGTTTGCCTATTAGGAATGACCTGTAAAAAGGAAGTAATTTATGATACAGAAGAGAGAGGGGACAATTACAATATCAATGTTCTTGAGTATGAGATTGTTCAGGGTTCAGTCAGTGAAGCAGCAACATAGTGACTAATATGGAAATATGGAATTCATTGTAGAAATTAGAATTTACACTTAATGTGGGAGATGCTGAGGAAGTGAAGGTCTTCAAGAGGAAATTGGAGGGCCAGAATAAGAGTTACCAATCAGCCTACCTAAAGCATTGGCATGGGTGGATAATTTGGAGCTTGCAGGGAAACCTAAGAAGCCAAGCATTGCCTGCTGCCAAAGTGGAACCACAAAGGAGGAGCTCGAGGAGAAGTCTATGGACAGCTACTGTTTCTGCCTAGCTACCACCTTTCCATAGAGTATGGTTCACAGCCAAGCATCTGGTGAAGAGCCTAGGGCCACTGTAGGTCAGGAGTGCCAGCAGTCAGGGAAACAAGCTGGACATAGAGCAGAGGAGAGGGAGGACCAGCTGGGACCCACCATCACAGTATCTGGGTGCTACACCTCCCCAGAATAATGGCCACTGAGTCACTTCTGCCTACTAAATCTTGTGCAAGTTACACTTTTGGCCACTTCTAATCTAACCATACCAGGAAGGGATTCTAGTAAATATAATTCCTAAGATGACAATAGCACAATTCAGCAGTTTTCACCCCCTTTTAACTTAGTATCCACATATACCTTGTTTTAACTGTATTTAATTTTCAAATAAAGATAATAGCAAAAATATGCTTCTAAGTAACATGAGGCAACTATCTAACATACAATCAAAAACTGCTAAACCTTTCCCCAAAACAGGATACATTTCTTCATCCATCTTTAGGTAATGTTCATGCCCCTTCCACATGAGTCACACTCTCTTTGATACCTTGTAAATAAAATACTGTTACACATTTACTTACTACTAAGACATATTGTGTTAACTGATAAAAGAAGGAAAACACAGAAAAATTAAAAATTAAGGTATATATACACATATTTCAGAAGGAGAAATACACATAACTACTACAGATGCTGCAACTGGTCCCATAGTCAAGGTGACATTTATAACACCCTTACTCCACTACCCATTCAATATTTCCTTTGCCCTCACTAAGCACCTCAGCTGGTCATGGTTCTTTGCCAGTGGAGTGACCCAAACATTCATTCCTGAAGGCTCTGCTTGTTTGGGGCTGATTTCTGTTCTTCTGTCACAGAAATTTGGAAATGCTAAAAGATGCCCCAGAGGATCTCTTGCATTCCACACATACTTTTCTCTACCCCAGATGTGCAATAGCTATTCTCTAGATAGAATAAATTACCCTTGTACAGTAACTGCTTTTTTTTTTCGGCCTCTTGGTTCATTGGCATAAGAAAAGCTAAGTTGCCAGGTGACAGGCAAGAAACAAATCTTCTCTTCACATTGAATGGAACCATTGTTGTGCCTCTGGTGAAAATATTCTTCCTGTTTTGCAAACTAGAACCTCTAGACCAGACGAGTCCAAAGTTGTGGTGGCTATAAGCAAAATTTTGGCTCTTAGATCATCAGGGGTAATAGTGGGAGAAGCCACTCCTACTTTCACCCCGGCTATGGGGAGAAGCATCATACACTGAACAATAATTCAGAGCACATTCCACATCCTAGATGACATTACCACAGCCGCACAAGATGTTGCCACCTAGAGGTACTGTAAGTCTTCAAAAGGCCATTTGATCATCCTATCAGGCCAGCTACTCCAGGAGAGAGAGACGATGGTAAGACCAGTAAATTCCATAAGCATGAGACCATGTAAATGAGCCCAGCATTTGCTGTAAAATGAGTTGCTGCAACAAAAGCGATGCTGTGTAGAATACCAGGACAGTGAATAAGGATTTATCCAAAGTGGTGGCTTTCACAGAAGCATTGTAAACAGAGAAGGCAAATCAACACGCAGATTAAGTGTCTATTTCAGTGAGAAGAGGATGCTGCTTCTTCCAAGATGGAAGTAGTCCAATGTAATCAAACTGCCACCAAGTGGCTGGCTGGTTCCCCCAGGAATTGATGCCATGTCAGTGACGAAGTGTTGGTCTCTTCTGGTGGCATGTTGGGCACTCAGCAGTTGTTATAGAGAAATCAGCCTGGTTGAGTAGAAGTCCATGTTGCTGAACTGATGTATAACCTCCAGCCCTGCTACCATGTCCACTTGTTCATGAGTTCATTGGAAAAGGCAGGAGTATCTGGGGCAAAGCAGACTAAAATCCACAAAACAGATCATTTTATCTGCCTCATTATTAAAATTCTTCTCTGCTAAGGTTGCTCTTTGGTGAGCATTCATATGGAATACAACTATCCTCACAACCTATCCCCTTATAATGTAGCAATCCATCTACATATCTTCTATCCAGATTTCCTAGTCACCAACTTTCCAATCATCTTCTTTCCAAGTCCCTGACCACCAAGTCATACTGTTAGCCCATTACCATGAAATGGTATAGATCTGTGAAAAAACAGGCGTAGTGCTAAAAATATGCCAATTGAGGGGTCTCTCTTCATAACAATTCTTTAAGAATACCCCAGAGTGGGGCAACAATGCTATGACTATCTACTTTCTGGCAGTTTCAGCATATTGTAAAGAACCATCCATAAACTAGATCTGCATTTTTTCTTATCAATCATCAGGTAATGAGGAACTTTTCATGAGGCCATAGATTCAGAATGAGAGGGAGAAGGTGATATGGCAGGTTCAGGGACCATGGGCACCTGGGCTACTTTTTCATGCAACCTACTTGAGCCCTGCTTGAGCCTGATATCATATATACCATTTACACTTGATGATGGAATGCTGCTAAGTACACCCAATTTTATGACTTGGTAAGTCAGACAACACTCAATTTATGATGGGCATCCTGGGGGCCCATGGTCAACTGTAGGTCCCTGTAACAGGCCTGAAATTGTTTCTCAAAAAAAGGATAGCTATCTGCAGAAGGTCGCATTGCTTTGCTCCTACATTCTAAAGTTCTGTGACATAATTCATCTTAGCGGTCTGTCAAAGTCTCCCTACAGCATCCCAATCTGACACAGACATTTCAGGTACCATCAGATGGATCTATTGGGTTAGATGGTCTAAGTGGCACAGCAGTTTGCATGGCAGACTTGACAAGTTGTTGAGCTTCTCTTACTCTGTGCCTCCTCAAAACTGGCAGCTTTTCAGGTTAATTGTTTAATGCTTCTAAGTAACATGGGTTGCCCTCCAAACCCAAAGAGGCTCGTTAAGTGGTATGCATGTTCTTAGTTATAGGAGGGTTCAGATGCAGCAACTTGTCCTTCAATTTGGAAGGAATATCTTAATGTAGCACTCAATGCCTAGAAATTTATCAAGTAGAAGGCCCTTAAGTTTGGAGGGATCTCTTTCCTACCCTTCTGTTTTGTGTATGTCTTACCAAGGTGTCTACAGTAGTAGCAAGTTTCTGCTCACAAGCCCAATTAGCATGATATCATCAAACTAGTTGATCAGCCATGATGTCTTTTGGAATGAAAAGGTAATCAAGGTCTCTGAGGACAAGATTATAACAGAGAAATGAAGAGGAATTTTAACCCTGAGGTAGGACCCAAACCAAAACCAAACCCAGGACAATGAAGGAGTATTGCTGGCTTTGACTATTGAAAGCAGACAGGTGTTAGTGATATTTATTAACAAGTATAGAGAAAAAGCATTATTGCATTAATAGCTGTACCAGTCATGGTTCAACCACAAAAATAGGGCAAATAGGAAGTACGTATTAAGGCTTTCATCGAAAAGACATGAATTACGTGATTGCACGGGCTGGCTAGGTAAGTGTGAAATCCTTAATGTAGGCCATCAGGAAGAACAGAATAGAACTCTCAGATATGTGCTGAAGCTCCTGTTCCACAGGTAAAATTTCTTCTTCATCAGGGAAAGCTCCATTCTGCTCTTAAAGCTTTTCAACTGACTGAAGCAGGCCCATCCAGATTACCTAGGATAATCTCCCTTACATAAAGTCAACTGATTACAGACGTTAATGGTATCTACAAAAGACCGTCAACAACACTTAGATTAGTGTTTGATTGAGTAACTGGGGATTATACACTACCCAAGTTGCGTACTAGGGGCCAGGAGAGGTAGACTTTCTCCAGCAAAGGAATCACATGTAGATCAGCAGTTGCAATTGGACTCACTCAATTAAGATTACAAAAATCCCACTGTTTTTCTCCAAGATCCGTCTGTCTTCTGCAAGGACCAAATAGGTGAATTCAATGAAGATGTGGTGGGAATCACTGCCCTTGTACCGTTCAAGTCCTTGGCAGTGACACAACTCTCAGAAATCACTTCAGGAATGTAGTATAGTTTTTAGTTAAAGATTTTCAGAGTAGAGGCTATTCTAGTGACTTCCACACAGCCTTGCTACTATAACAGCCTTCATTCCACTGGTTATGGGACATATATAGGGAGTGAGATTTTATGGGTTGAATCATGTCTTCCAAAAAGATATTTTGAAGTTCTAACCCCTAGACTTGTCAATACCATTTTGTAAACATTATTTCATTTAACTGTTATGTACTCTTATGGTACAGATTTTTTCCCCCATTTTACTGATGAGGAAACTGAGGAATGCAGGGGTCATGCTATTTACACAAGGTTATTCAATTCAGTGACAGATTTAGAATTTGAATCTAACGCTATTTGACTCCAAACTTCATGATTCTCATCACAGTCTTTTAGCCACATAAATTATGAGTTTACTCCAGTTACTTAATAAAGACTAGAATCCACTATACAACTTTTACAGATTTTTATATAATAAAATGAACATAGTTTTTATTCTGAGCTCAAAGAGTCTTGATGAATTCTTTGTTGTTTCAATAAAATCACATGAATAAGAATTTTTTTAGATACTGTTATAGATACTTACTTGGATGAGGTGGAATCTGACTATTAGAGTCAACATCCTGGTACATATGATAAGCAGCACTTTGAGCAGAATTCTGACTTAAAATGGTTTATATCTGCTGGGGCTGCTATAAGATCAACTGTCCTCTTCATACTTCTGCACTTTTGCATGTATTGTCCTGTAGTCTTGCATTGTATATTCTCTTCTTCTAGTGGACAGAATACTTGCTCATCTTTTAATACCTTAAATAGCACATCTCTCTTCTGTAAGATTTTGCCAAAATCTCCTTCCCAGGAAGAAATGACTTCTACTTCCTTTAAAAAAAAAAAAAAATTACTCTGTAGAGTTGATCCTGACTCATGGCAATCCCAAGTGGTGGTGCAAATGGTTAACTCACTTGGCTGCCAACTGAAAGCTTGGAGGTTCAAGTCCAACTCCACCCATCAGTGTCTTGGAAGAAAGAGCTGGCAATGTACTTCCAAAAAAATCAGCCATTGAAAATCCTGTAGACCTTAATTCTACTCTGACACTCAAGGGGTCATGTCTTCCTTTAGGCCAAACATTCTCACTGGGGGTGATACCACAACCAACAAGCAGAAAGGTTTGAGGAGCAAAAAAAATCTTGTGTAAGCACAGATGTGCACATTGTTGTTAATTGGCGTTGAGTAGATTCCAGCTCATGGCAACCCCATGTATTAAAAAAAAAAAAAAAAGGCCAAAAATTGTGCTCCTTTGGGTTTTCTTGGCTATGATCTTCATGGAAGCAGATCTCCAGGCCTTTTCTTCCAGGACACCACTGGATTGGTTTGAACCACCAACCTTTAAGTTACCAGTCAAGTGCAAACGGTTTGCACTAACTAGGGGCTTTCATACATACAATACACAAACAGATACACAGTGTATCAGTGGTGTTTAATGTTAATGGGGGAGGGACAAATTAGAGAAAACAATAACTACAAAAGTTCCTTTAAAAAAACCAAGCCAAACCCGTTGCCGTGGAGTCAATTTTGACTCATAGCAGTCTTGTAGGACAGAGTAGAACTGCCAGATAGAGTTTCCAAGGAGCGCATGGTGGATTCGAACTGCTGGCCTCTTGGTTGGCAGCTGTAGCACTTAACCACTATGCCACCAGGGTTTCTAAAGCTCCTTTGGGGGCGGGGGGGTGGGGAATGATGAGAAAGAATTATGAAACGCTGCTCTGAACTGACATTGTGTGTGAGTATAACTGAATTTCAGCACTTCTAATGCTTATTGTGGGCCCTGGTGGTAGAGTGGTTAAGCATTTGGCTGCTAATCAAAAGATTGACAGTTCAAATCCACCAGCCACTTCTTGGAAACCCTATGGGGCTGTTCTACTCTGTCTTATAGAGTTGCTGTGACTCGGAATCCACTCTATGGCAATGGGTTTAGTATTGTTTTGTTTTGTTTTGTTTTTAATGCCTATTGTATGGGTCACTTACATGTCTCTATCCCCTACTTAACTGTAAGAACTTGAGGACAAGTTCCAGGTCTTCTTTATAACCCTGCCTGATCCACAGCCACCATTTAAATACATGCTGAATAGATCAATGAACAAATCATATGAATGACCATTTGCTGACTCAGAATGAGATCTCTATTTGGGAAAACAATCCCCCACCTAATGCATGTCTCCTGTCTAAAGAATGGTAATTTCAGATCCCTGAAGCCTCCCACTGTCAGACTCAAAGTCCTTCTTTTTCATTCTCACAGAAGTTTTGGGTGGGGAACAGCTACAGCAGCTGTGTCCTCATGAAATTCCTGAATATTTACTGCATATGGAAAGTGCCCAGGGAACCATATGGATTAATTACTTTCCTCCTTTCTTCTCCCTCCCCCCGCCCCATCTTTTATATTGTGAAGTATTAATTTGGGTCATTTTAGGACAGGACTGCTCTTCAAGCCATCACTAACAAAAACAAGGAGTCTTGTCCCAAATTACTTTTCAGCTGAAAAAATAGCTGAGGTGCAAAGGCTATATACCCTGATAGAATGTACCCAAGGGAAAAAAAGGTAGAAACATTGCTACCAAATTGGATTTTCTGTGTCCCAAAGGCAGTTTATTTATGACAGGGTTCAATACAAAATACTTCTACAAATGAAAACGTGTGATTCCTAACAGTGCCTTTACCCACAGCCTGTGGGAGGGCACCATCACAAAGCCGCTGGATGCTCATTAAAGTCCGCCCTTAGAAAATAAGGAATGGTCCTTCACCAGCCCACAGTAAACAGAGACCAGGCAATATCTTCAACGGTTTCAGAACAAGCAGTTATCCAGCCAGCGACTACTCGCTGCCAGAGCTGCAACCATCTCTCCAATGGGAATGTGCATTTGGCCTCATGAAGAGATTCTGGGCACTCCATGAGGCCGATGATAGGAGAATAGAAATGCTGCTCTCGTTGTGACTGTTTTTCTTTCTCACAGAAGCCAGGCTGGGGATGTCTCCTTGTGGCTGTATTCTTTCTCACAAGAGCCAGGCTGGGATGTGTAGGTGTAAAACAATTAACCTTTTAATACAAACATGGAGATTGGAGCTAGAAGTGACCCAGGAAATAGCTGATTCCATTCCCTTGCTAAGATGGGGGAAGCCAGTGAAGCAACACTCTCTGCTCTGCTCGCATTAAGGAAAGAGCATCTCAGGGCACGCTGGGTGTTTCATGGCTCTACGCTCCCCTCAGCCGGCTCCCCCGCGGACCCACACACCATCCTCCTCAGCAGCTCCCGGGTCTGAGCCATTTACTGGTGGAAATAGGTGCACAGGTGAGAGGCAATCAGTTAGTCATGGGACAGGGCTGTGGTAAATATGACATGAGCCCGGCTCCACAGGGAGCATAGCTCCTCCGCATTGAAAAAGGGAGTGACAACCGGCAGCAAGTCGCCCAGAAGAGACGCCAAACCAAAAAAACAAACCCATTGCCGTCCAGCCCAGCTCATAGCGACCCTGTAGGACAGAGTAGAAGTGCTCCATAGAGTTTCCAAGGACAGCCTGGGGGATTCAAACTGCCAACCTTTTTGGTTAGCAGCTGTAGCACTTAACCACTATGCCACCAGGGTTTCCAGATGAAGCATAATAGCAAAGACTCTATCCTTTGCTCAAACTTCTCTATATTAGGAACTATGCTTGGCAGTAGGAGCACACTGGCCGGGTTGGGGGAGAAGGGGAAGACGAGGATCCTGCCCTTGTAGTGCTTACAGTCGAGGTGGGAACTTAGGGCACAATTAAACTAACAAATAAGATAATTTTGAATCTGAGAGAGAACAAAGAAGAAAGCAGGGAGTCATGACCATAAATAACAAGGCTCTGGGCTCATAGGGACCCCAAAGTTTGGCAGTTCAAATCCACCCAGAGATACCTCAGAAGACAGGCCTGAAGATCTGCTTTCAAACGGTAACAGCCTTGAAAACCCTATAGAGCAGTTCTTCTGCGTTTGTGGGATGGCAGTGAGTCAGAATCAACTTGACAGCAACGCAACGGGGTTGGGGAGCGCTTATAGGGAGTTTTGCATATATGTTGTCTCCACCACTGAGATTCAGACAGTTGCCAGGCAGAAGGCCTAAAAGTGTCTTTTCTCAAGAGCTGATTTTCTGTGGGAAGGAGTCCATGAGCATGAGGTTTACCTAGGCATCTGGGGGAGAAGGGTAATGTGGAAGACAGAGAGGTGTGTTTCTTGCTCAAGCCCAGAGGCTCAGCTGCACCCTGAGGAGAAGGCACTGTAGACAGAAGCTAAGAAACTTAGCTTCTTAGCAATGTGAGTGGCACTAGGTCAAGTGACTCTGACTAGGGAGGGGACATTCGACTACTTCTGTATGGGACTAGCGTGGCTGTGCTTTAGTGTGCATGTCAGGCATGAGTACATGAGCACCGGGCCAGCACACTTGGCAGAGCCTCACGGCAGCAGCCAATCTGGACACTCCACTGGCAGCTGTGGCCAGAGGACAGTGCCCAGGGAGCTGGAGGGAAAGCACTGTTTACAAGCTTCTGCAGGATACCTTCCTGTTCTAGTTGTATACTAGTCAGGTGAGATTTGGACAGGAAGATACTTGTAAGAGACAAAGCACATGAAGGAGATTCAAGTTTAACAAGTAGTTGCCAGTATTATGTACCTGCAGAGTCCCTGGATGGTACAAACAGTTAATGTGCTTAGCTGCTAACTGAAAAGTTGGGGGTTCAAGTCCACCCGGAAGTGCCTCAGGAGAAAGACCTGGCATTGTACCTCTGAAAAAAACAGCCATTGAAAACCCTATGAAGCACAGTTCTACTCTGACACACGCATATGGGATCACCATGAATTGGATATCAGCTTGACGACAACTGGTTTATTATGTACCTGACCTGTGTCAGATATAGTGGTAAACATCTCCACATATATTAAGTTCCAAAACAACTCTACAATAGACAATAGATAAAAATCACTCCATGTTTTAGATAAGAAAACTGAGGTTCATAAAATCATTCCGTATCACAGAATAAATCAAATGGCATTAAGTGGTAGAGCAAACATTAGAAACTGAGCTGTCTGCCTTCAATTCTAGGGTGTGAAACACTCGGCAAGTGCTTGCAAAAATGATAATACAGAATCATTAAAATTCTCCACTATTAAGACCCATATTGCCAGCCTCACTCAGCCCCCAACTTATCCCCAAACATTCCAAAACTTAGTAATGGTGATTTGTTTATATCTTCTCCTCCTCATGCTTTAGTCTCCTCTCCCTCCGTCCCCTGCTTTCAGTGAGTATCAAGGCCTTGGTCTAAGTCCATCTCCCATCATAACTTCCTTTCACAAGACAAGTAGTTATAAAAAGTTGCAGATATGTAGGCATGTTCTCTGGTTTAGCTCTAGTAAATGGTAACCTAAGGTCCCAAGAAGCCACCTTTCACCAGATTGACACTTGCCCTAACCCCTAAAGCATACAATTATTCTAACCTTAGAGAGCCCATAGGTCCCTACGTGAAGGAAGTCTAAATGAATGATTTCTCAATCCTTCTTGTTTCCTCACTCTTCTGTGACGACATTTTTACAGCTTGGCTTGTTTATACAGTATCAGAGTACCCCGTGTTATTTCTACGTTAATGCTTTTTGAGGTCTGAAGTTGAGCTAGTGTTTTTTGCTTCCTTTCATTTTGCTTAAAAATGAAATAAGGATGTTGTTAAGAATGCATTTCTTGTTTACAACCATATTTGATATGAAGTCTGTAATACAAAGATTATAGACATTACCAAGGTTTTTTTTAATATTGTATTTGTATTATTCAATATATTTTTCTCCAGGAAAGCACCTTACAATGGGGAGAGACTGAAGATTGTATAGGGATAGTTATTACCAAAAGGTTGAATGTTGCATAAAATGGAAATGTCAATTTTAAATTGATTTGCGGCAGTTGTGCCATGTTTCCACACTTGATAACCTGACACTCACTGTGCAATAGATAAGTGGATGGTGATGATGATAAGGCAGATAAACACCAGAGAAGTTGCTACTGAATCCAGGAGAGATTCAGATTCTTATACAACTACAAAACCTAAAACACGGAGCAAAACCTCTCTGTCTTCAAGGGAATATGTTGGACAATGTACCACATCAACACCATCAAGCACAGTTTATATATAAGAGATTTATTCTAAAATTAGCAATGTTGGCTATTCTTTGTAAATTGAAAATCAATTCAGAGGTCAGAGTGGAACAATCTAGCAGCAATTGGTGCAGTTTCAGGAACCTCTTAAAAAGACAAGATAATACAGAGGTAGAATCTCATTCAGGCACAGAACAAAAGCAGTGTGTGAAAGACAAATCAACCCTAATGCTCGCTCACTCCTCTACCACTTCATTTGCCTCCTTCAGTAAATGTTCCACATGCCTCAGTATGAGGAGGATCCTGATAGCTGGTGTGTCAGGCAAAAAAGTATGCAAACAACCTCTGACTCTATATTCTGAGACATCAAATCATACATCAGGCACCAATGGTCCCAAAGCTCAGAGCCTGACTCCAGCTGGCTTTCAGAGGAATCCCTCAGCACCTCCCTGCCTCTCATCTCTCATCTTCAGGTCCAAGGAACCTCAGGCCTTCCTGGCCTATCAGCTGCCTTACTCCCTCCTTCCCCTCCCACGAATGCAGACAGAATTAGGCACAAGTCACAGCAACATATACAGAGAAGAACATAGTTATTCAAAACCATATAAAATACTTTTTGTAAATAATACTTATATTTTAGGATACCTATAAACATCTTTTTTTTTTTCCAAAAAAAATTTTTATTTTTTTATAAATATCTAGGAGCCCTGGTGCTGACTACTAACTGAAAGGTTGATATGATGTGATTAATTACTTTTGTGTGTGGCCTTTCTAGCCATGGTGGTGTTACTCCTACCCAGGTGATTGTGTGATAGAGTAATTGTGGCCTACCAAGGGGACTGGTAAGTTTTGCCTTAAAAGACAGCCAAATCCAGAGCAGAGGGGAGATGCCCACCACCACCAAGGAAGGAGAGGCCAGCAGGAGAGACCCAACAGCAGGAGATGGTATGATGGGCTTTCTGGCCCATGGAGAGAGAAAACTGAGTGCCTTTGGGCCTGAGGGCCAGGGAGAGGCGTGCCTACGAGCACAGCTGGGGAGAGGCTATCCTGATGGAAGAACTGTATCCTGAGTATTCTTGAGCCTGAATTGTAATTGTTACTTCCCTAATACACCCCACAACTGTGAGTATGGCCTGTGAGTTCTGTGTGGCCATTGCAATGAATTATCGAACCCAGTGGAGAGTGCTATGGGAGAGATGGTTGGCATCAGAGTTGGTAAAGATGGCGGAGAAAGGAGGTGTGTTTGACCTCTGCCTCATAGGAATCAGCCTGGTGCTGTTGATCTTGATTCTCCTTCCCCCTTGGGAAGTTAGAGGTCAGACACCACCCCCAAGCCATTTTTACAGTGGTAATTTGAACTCACCCAGAGGTGCTTCAAAAGAAAGCCCTGGCAATCTACATCTGAAAGGTCACAGCCTTGAAAACCCTATGGAGTGCAGTTCTACTCTATACACAAGGGGTTGCGATGAGTCAGCATCAACTCAAAGGAAAAGGAATAAATACCTAAATATATGTTTACATATAAAATATATCTATAAATGTGTCTTAGTATTCTATTAATGTATGCATAATTATATATAATATCTTAAGTTTTTTAAAAGTAGCTAATATCAGTCCTATTTTAAGGATGTCAGGTATTAGTGAAGTCAGCAGTTCTGCAAACATGCTGTTTCTGCTCTTAGTGTCTCGGCTAATTTAGCCCGTAGAACAACACCTGGCGCATCGTGAGAGCGCAACAAATTACTGAACCAAAAGGAATGGCATAAAGGAGGCACTGGAATTGGAGGTAGAATACCTAGATTCGCGTTTGAACTAATTCACTTCAAATCCTTCTGTGCTATAAGACAGGAATACCACTTCCTGTTCTGCCCTGCCTTCCTCATAGAGATCTTGGTGACAGGAATAGTAATAGCTTCAGTGGCAATGATAATTTCATAAGTAGAATTGACTTCAGTAGCAAGAACAGTAGCAATAATAAGGTGGAAAATACATTTACAACAAATAGCACATTGGAATAGGATCCATTGATTCTTTCACTCAATTGTTCCAGAAACCATATAATTGGCTAGATAACACAAAGAGAGACAGAGTCCTTACCCCAAGGGGTAACCATCTAACTGGGTGTTGAAAGCAGTACATGACAGTGTAATAACTGTTTATATTCACAGATATACATGGATATTTCCGTTGCATTTCTTACCAAGGCGAAATGCTCCACCACAACTCTCAAGGAAAGATAACTAGCCTCTTCAATGTATTTCTTTTTCTGAAATCTAAATTGGAACAATTTTCTTATCTTAGATAATTTTACTTCCTTTCTTATTCAACTAGGCCCTCTTTTATCAAATTATTCATGATCTACTACATACCAGGCACTTTGCTAAACCTCGGATTTCTTTCTCCCATTTCAAGCAAAGATTTTCCCCATTGCCAGGAAAGTAGTAAGAATTCTTCCAATGGACCATTTTGAAGATATCAATAAGCTCACTTTATGAACGAAGTCTCAATATCAAAGGGGAAGTGTTATGATATCTAAAACTGACCTTCAAATGTTATAGCAATAAAAGAAAAAGGAAAAAAAAAAAACTATGTACACAGAAAAATAACACAAATTATGGCAAGACGGCCTTCCTTATTCATTGTTCAGCTTTCAATGAATAAGGAAGACTGAAGAAGAATTGATGCCTTTGAATTGTGGTGTTGGCAAAGAATATTGAATATACCATGGACTGCCAAAAGAACGAACAAACCTGTCTTCGAGGAAGTGAGGCCAGAATGCTCCTTAGAGGCAAGGATGGTGAGGCTGCATCTTACACACTTTGGACATGTTGTCAGGAGGGATGAGTCCCTGGAGAAGGACATCATGCTTGGCAGAGTACAGGGTCAGCAGAAAAGAGGAAGACCCTCAATGAGGTGAATTGACACAGTGGCTGCAACAATGAGCTCAAGCATAACAACGATTTTAAGGATGGCGCAGGACAGGGCAGTGTTTTGTTCTGTTGTGCGTAGGGTAGCTATGAGTCGGAACTGACTCGACAGCACCTAACAACAACAACAACATGACAAAACATTTCCAACTGTTTGATCTATGTAGAGAGTTCATTGTATATTTACTTCAAATTTTCTGTATGTTTGAAATATTTTATTATAAAAAAAATGGGTAGAAAAAAGAACAAAACTTTTAGTGGCTTGAGCTGTGTTATCAGATCACCCTAGGTTGAACTCTGGTTCCACAACAGTCTGAATATATGAATTAAGTTATTAACTTTCCTAGGCCTTAGTCTTCTCATCTATAAAATGAAAATAATCATTACACATACCAGAAAAGAGAGTTATAAACATTAAATTAGATACCACAAGTAAAGCACTTAGCAAAGATCCTCATACTTAGAAAAACAAAGTAAATATAAGCTAGTGTTATTTTATTAAAAAATAACACTTCTGTAAAATGGTGCCGTATTTAAAATAGAGACCAGGAATATGGCATTTACATAAACTTGGCAGACTAGATATTCGGAAAGTCCTTTTGGTACAAACCAACAGAATAAAATTTTTAAAATATTTATCCATCATTTTAATTGCATGGCTGAGCTAGCAGCAGAGGAAGATAAATATAGATGTCAGAAACAAGTAGAACATGGAATTCCAAACAGGCAGGCAAATTCTGGAACAGGTTTTGTTCTGAGAAATATGCCAATCCCCGGTGGCTTTAAGCCTGAGTTTTAATGGGTCCCATGACTGTCAGAGATAGGAGGCAAAGTAGAAAAGTTTAGATCATAGACAATCGAATGAAACTAAGGCTTCCAAAGGTACCAACATCAGTGGGAAAACTAAAGAAAATTCCTGTTAGAAAAAGTAAACTAGAGAAGATACTTGCTTGTCTCTGCCTTAGCTCTGAGTGAAGTGAGGCACATGTGTTTGAAAGCAGAGTTATATCTCTGTATAGTTCAAAAACCTCAAGCTAACCATTACTGGACATTTTGATCAAAGATTCTATAGAAGAATCCCAGTCAAAAGGAATAAAATGCAGAACAGAATTTCAAATTCTCATGGAATCCAGACTTTCTGGAGTCACTGGGGCTAGATGAACCCCTGAAACTATTGCCCTGAAATAATCTTTGAAATTTAAACCAAAAATGTCCCCTGAAGTCATATTAAAATCTTAAAACCAGGTAATAGTTCAGCTTAACTAGTAAAGAATGTCTGCTTAAGCATTGTGTTTTTAAAAAACTATATGGGATCAAACTGACAACAGTGACTCAAAAAATTAGATAGGAACCTTAGGGCAGTGAGTTTATGTCAATAAGAATAATAAAAAAAAATCACAAAAGGAGGGTGAGCATGGTTGAATACCTTGAAGAATATAATCAATGTCACAGAATTGTACATGTAGAAATTGTTAAATTGGGTATGTTCTGCTGTCTCAACAACAAAAAATAAAATAAATTATATAAAAAAGAAATGAACATAAAATAAAGACATTCTCTGACAAAAAAAGAAAGAAAGAAAAACATCTTAAGTTAAAATTTACTTTTAAGTGGACTTGGTTTGGTAGGATCATGTGGCACCTGACAAACACAATCCTATATGAGGGAAGGTACTTTAAACTCATACAGTAATTCTCCCTTATCCATGGTTTCTTTTTTTTCTGTGGTTTCAATTACTGGCAGTCAATGGCATTCTGAAAATGTTAAATGAGTATGTAGCATAATTAAATCTTTCGCCTTCCCACTCCATCATTCACATACATTTTATTTCAGTGTATTGTTATAACTGTTCTATTTTATTTTTAGTAATTGTTGTTAATCTCTTACTGTGCTTAATTTATAAATTAAACTTTATCATAGGTATGTATATATAGGACAAAACATACTAGATATAGGTTTTGGTACTATCTGCAATTTCAGGTACCTGGGGGGGTCTTGAAACACATTTACTGTGAATAAGGGTGGATTACTGTATTTCAAAGAATTCCTATCAACAAGACTTCAAGAAACATGAATTCATGATCATATTTCAAAAGCCATATAAGGATCAAGGTAACATGAATAGAATTCAGCCAATACAACAAACTATGGAACTAGACTCACAAAGCTATGAGTTTGTTAAAAGGATATTTGTTTCATATATTTGAAAATAAAAGAAGTTATTAAAAGTATGGCAGTAGAACTAGACACTTCAGAAGTGTTCAGAACAAATTTATAAAAGAACCAAAATTTTGACCTCTAGAAATGAAAATCTAAAATTAAAACTAAAAATTCAATCAATAAATTAAACAGCAGATTAGAAACAGCAGAAAAAAATGAATTAACAAACAGATACACAGATCTGAAGAAACTGCCTAGAATTTAACATAGTCAAAATATGCAAAATATAGAATTCTAAACAAAAAGAATAAAGATAATAAAATAGAGGCAATACTCAAACAGAAAATAACTGAAAATTTTCTAGAATTGATAAGATTCTCATCTTCAGATTCAGAAACAGCGTATCTCAACCAAAAATAAGTGAGAGAAATTTATCCATATCATATTGTAACCACAGAACACCAGACCACCGGAGACAACGAGACTATCTTAAAAACAGGCAGAAAGAAACTAGAAATAAGTTACCAAAAGAATAAAGGATAACTTCAACAGTAACACTGGAAGCCAGAGGACAGGAGAATGATTTCTAAACTGCTAAAAGAAAACAACATCCAAATAACTGTAAAATGCAAGAAAACTGTAAGAAAATTTTAAAAAGAGCAAAGAAAAGAACACTTGCAGACAATAAACAAACAAACAAAAAACCAAGTGATTCTGCCAACAGAAACTCACTGAAGGAACTTTGAAAGTATTAACTTAAGGAAGAAGAAAAATTATCTTAGAAGGAAGTTAGAATTTCAGAATGGCAAATATGTGACAAATGTAAACACACAGAAACCATATAATAATAATGTCTACTTTTTAGGGTTCCTAGAAAGTAGGATAAAACTAAAATACTGCAGTGGCTTAACACTGGGGGGTATTAACATGAACATTTTTAAGGAAAGAAAAATCAATATTAACTTTAGACTTTGCTAAAGTAAATAGGTAGTTTAAAATTTCTAGTGAAAACACTGAAAGAAGTAATGTACTGTATCAAACTCCCCCACATCATAGAGTTAAAAAATTATAAGACCTAGAAAATAAGAAACAAACCTGTCAGTTTCAGATGATGATTATCTATACAGTGACCCCAAAGAATCTACAGATAACATACTAAGAGAATTTAGCAAGCTTGCTGACTGTAAAATCACTATGTAAAAACCTACTGTATTTCAATAAACAAGTAGCAATTAGAAAACTTCATTTTTAAAACGATGCTATTTATAATAGCAACAAAAAGATTCCTAGTAATAAATCTAACAAAAGTTGTGCAAGACCTTTATTTATAAAATGTTAATTTTTTTTTTTTTAATATTAACAAATACACAAAGAGAAAGATATACCATGTTCATGGACGAAAACCAACAATATTGTAAAGATATCCAATTTTTCTAAAGTGTTCTATAGATTCAATGTAATTACAATAAAAATCATAATGGGATATTTTGTGAAATTTTCCACAGTGATTCTGAAATTTATATAGAAGATCGATGGTCTAAAAATAACTAAAACATTCCTAAAAAAAAATAGGGTTATAACAATTTGCCCTTCTGGATATTGACTTATAAAGCTACAGTAATTTAGGCAGCACAAGGAAATAAACCAATGAAACAGAAAAGAGGGCCAAGAAATAGACCACACATATATTGTTGTTGTTAGATGTTGTTGGATCAATTTAGAAATCATAGGGACCCCATGTGACAGAGTAGAAGGGTCCCATAGGGTGTAATCTTTACACAAGCAGATTGCCAGGTCTTTCTCCAGCTGAGCTGCTGGGTGGGTTTGAATGACCAACCTTTCAGTTAGCAGCCAAGCACTTAAACGTTGCATCACCAGGGTTCCTTGCACATATATAAAAACCTAAGACAGACCCAGTACAACAGCTAAGTAGCAAAAGGTTGTATTAAAAAATAAGGCTGGAACAATTGCTTTTCATATGTTGAAAAATGGATTCAAATACCCACTTCACCATTCACAGGTGCATCGAGGACTTAACTATGAAAGATAAAACTTATAGGGAAAAATATCAGAGAATACCTTTGTGGCTTCAGTGTAGGTAAGAATTTCTTTTAAAAGATTCAAAAGTAAAAATGATTTTTTTAGAAAAAAGATAAATGAATCCAACTTTTATTCAGAAGTAAAAGAACCTTTATTCAGAAACACACATAAACCCCATAAAGGTAGTGAAATACAAGTCACATTCTGTGAGAAAATATTGGTAACATCTATAACTGCTAAAGGTTAATATCCAGAACATAAAAATAACCCCTCTAAAACAATAACAAAAAGACAAATAACCTTTTAGAAAAATGCACAAAATATGCCACCAAAATTTCACAGAAAAGGAAACACAAGTGACCCTTAAACAGAAAAAATGTTCAAATTCATTATTAATCAAGAAAAAGCAAAGTAAAACCATGGTACTTTACCATTTAATCCCACAAGATTGATAAAATTTTAAAGTATCGTCTAAGATATAAAACAAAAGAAATTCTGAAACATTACTAATGAGAGTTTAAATTAGTATAATTTGCAAAATAATTAGGCATTACCTTGCACAGTTAAACAATCTTCAAAGAGTATAATTTATAACATCGAAAACTGAAAACCCAAATGTCCAAGAAGAGTTGCTGTTAGGTTACAACTAGTTATTGTAGGTTACAACTCATAGCTACCCTATGTATGACAGAACGAAACACTGCCCGGTCCTGCACCATCCTCACAATCCTTGCTATGCTTGAGCCCATTGTTGCAGCCACTGTGTCAATCCATCTATTGACAGCCTTCCTCTTTTTTGCTGACCCTCTGCTTTATCAAGCATGGTATTCTTTTCCAGGGGCTGGTCTCTCCTGATAACATCCAAAGTACTTGAGACAAAGTCTCACTATCCTCGCTTCTAAAGGAGAGTAGAATGGATAAATAAATCATATGTTATATCCATGCAATAGAATACTATAAAGTAGTAAAAAAAAAAAAAAAAAAAGAATGAACTCTATCTACATTCATCAATATAGATAAATCTCAAAAGTTATGCTGAGGGAAGAAAAACTAGACACAGAAGAATATATACAGTATGATTTCATTTAACTAAAGATCAAAAGAAAAACTAAATAATATACTTCTTAGGGAATCGTACCCATAGGGTAAAAGCATAAAGAAAAGCAAGCCAATGGAAAACACAAAATTCAGACTGTGGTTCCCTTTTGGAAGGGAAAGGAAAGGGATAAGATTATGAACGGACATACAAGGACATTCAAACTTATTGTTTTGTTCCATTTATTAACGTATTTGTTCATGTTATTTTTAAACTGTTATATGTATATTGCTCTCTGTGTGTGATCTATTTCTCTAAAAATTAAAATAAAAATACAGACCATCTAAAAACATGTACTTGGTACTTTGACAGTACGTTCCATGCATATCACCTATGTTAGCAATTAAAAGTAGTTCAAATTTCAATAGAAATTTAGTAAAATAAAAAATAAAATTGCATGGAAAATGTTTACCCTGTGTAAAGCACACAATTTAAAGAAATTACTATAACCATGTTAGTACTTTTCCCAATAGCCTGCATTGGACACCATATAAAACTGGGACAACACAAGGAAGACGGAACTCTTTCACTGCAGACATTTTCCACATAGGAGATGGCAGACAATTAGCACTATCAAGGATGGGATAGATTCCATGATATTTGAGAAACCATGAATGGTTATTGTTATCTCCTTATGGCACAGATATCATCTGCCTTCGTTGAGGTTTTAGTATATTGGAGGAAAGAGACAATATACAAGTAAACAAATTGTAAAGAGTGTTGTTATGAAAATGAACAGAGTGCAGTGATAGAAAATAACAGTGAACAGGCACGTGGAATAGGATGGAACCTTTCTACAGGTTGACTAAGAACAGCTTGACATGTAACCTGAGATCTGAAGGAGGAGAAAAGGCCCCATTTGAAGAGTGGGACAGGAAGACAGCTGGTGGCAAGAGAAAACAGGATTCCAGGCCAAGGGGAGAGCATCTGCTGAGGCCTGAGATCAAAGTCTGGCTTCTAGAAACAAAATGGAATTCGACTTTGGTGGAGTATACAGGATGAATGTCAAACAGTGGGCTTGGAAAAGCAGGCTGGGACTAGATGATGCAGGGACTTGAGGGCTATGCTAAGGAGACCAGATCCTTTTATTTTTATTTTTAAAAGTCTGTAGGGAGCAACGGAAACATTCTAAGCATAGAAGCAATGTGATTCAATTTGTGCCTTAAATAACTACTTCGACTACTTTTTTGTGGATTGTCTAGGGAGAAAGATGTTGCAGCCTGTGTAGGTAAAGATTTACTGCCTTGGAAACCCCACAGAGCAGTTTTACTCTGTCCTACAGGGTCCCTAGAAGTTGGAATCTGCTGGATGGCAGCGAGTTTGTGAGTAGGAGAAGCAGGAAATAATTACTGTAGCCTTAGAGGATCCCTAGAAGTTGGAATCTGCTGGATGGCAGCGAGTTTGTGAGTAGGAGAAGCAGGAAATAATTACTGTAGCCTTAGATTGGAAGAGAAACAGAGATACAACTTAGGGTTTTAGCAGTGTTAGTAGAAATAAAGTGAACAGATTTAAGATACATTTTGAAGATAGAACTGATAAGATGCATTGATGAATCAGATGTAGAGAAAATTGTATACCTAATAGTAATATGTCAAAAATGTACAGAGTTTTCACTAAGGATGGTTCGATTATTTCAACTAATTTCCTTGTTGTCTTCAGAAAGCTCTAGAGAAGTTAAAAAATTAAGAATAAACATCTTCTGATTACGCCAAGCATGAACAGTGCTGCTTACCCCACTCCCATGTACACATCTTCTGCCAGGGGGAAAGACGTGAAACTATCAGAAACGTTTCAGGACTGTCACAAACACTTTCAGCCAACTACATAAATTGTGAAACATGCTGTTACTTTATTTGTTCTCTACCAGTCTCAAATTTTTCATAAAGATAGGAAATTGAAGCCTTTCACTACCACATCCAAATAACCCGTTTCTAAACACATTTGTTACACACTGACCAAGTTTCCAAGAATAAAAACAGCCAACTTTTTTTTTTTTTTTTTAATTCCTGAGGGCTTACTAGGTACCAGGCACTGTTCAGAGCACTTTGTCAGAATGAACTGGCTTAACCCTCACTTCAGCCCTGGAAGGAAGGTACTTTCATTATCTCCGTTCACTCTCCAGGAATTCAACAAGTCTATTGCTTCCCAGACTTTGGATTGTAGAAGGAGCTTGAAGTCACAACGGACACCAAACTGTGAGTTTTAGCCTCCTCAAGTTGCCATGAGTAATCCTCAGTGTCTTTACTGATTAATTTTCTGAATTTTGATAAAAACACCCAAATCAGAGTCACAAAAATTTAGGAAACAGACAAATATTGGGAAAATAAATCACTCTCTCTGCCAACCAAGATTGAAGATTGTTCCTCTGTCACAAGGAGATAAAGAGGAACTAGAACTGCAAGCAAATTCCTAAGCGATAAACTCTTTATTGCCAAATCTTCTAAATGTTATAAAGTATATAGAATAAAGCAAACCAGGATTCAAACAACCCACTTAAAGCTGGGGGGGAAAATATAACATCTGGATACATAAAGTTTAGGTTTTATTCCCTCCCCCGCAAGTGCCACAGTCCAAAACAGATTAAATTTACAACTTTCTCAGAAGCCACAGGAACCACCTTCACTGACAGCCAGAGGAACTACAGCCTGTTGGGGCCAAAGTCTCTCACTTGCTTGTACTTAAGTGCTAAGTCTGTAATGCATAGTTACGGTGGTCCTCAACCTTGGCTACACATTGAAATCACCTCGGGATGCTTTCTTGAAATACCCTTGCCTACCACCACCACCACTGCTACCATCCTAAACCACAAATGCCAAACCCGTCGCCATCGAGTAGATTCCCACTCATAGTGACCATATAGGACAGAGGAGTGCTGCCCCATAGGGTTTCCAAGGAGTGGCTGGTGGATTTGAACTGCAGACATTCTGGTTAGCAGACACAGGCTTTTACCACTGCGCCACCAGGGCATCTCTACCAGCTCAGAGATTCTAAATAGCTGATCCGGGCCGGGCCCAGGGCGTCAGTCATTTTCACAAATCCCCAGAAGAGTCAAATATGCAAAGTTTGAGGAGCACTGCTTTAGCTACAGTTGCTAACCAAAAGGTTGGCAGTTCGAATCCACCAGGGGCAGTTTGGAAACCGTATGGGGCAGCTCTACTCTGTGCTGTAGGGTCACTATGAGTTGAAATCAACTCGGGAGCCATGGGTTATTTTTGGTTTTGCCTTAGACCTAAGCCTGCGGTACTTCTCATGGCTGCAATAAAAATTTGCTTTCGGACTTAAGGCTGCCTTGAAGGGTAAGACAATCAGCAAAAGGCTGAAGTCATCTTCTGAATTCCTATAGGCCACTATGAGTGAGCCTGTGGTTAGACTTCTCCCCTGCAGAGCACATAGTGGGGAAGCTGCTTATAAGCAACCCCTGCTGGAAACTTAACTGTCTGTCAAGCTAGCCACTGGTGACAACTTCTTCCAGGCTTATTTACTTCAATATCACACCTTAACACCCTTTAAGAATCAATAGACAGTACAGCTTTCCTCATTGTAACTATGAATTAGGTATTGCTGAATGCAAGAAGCCGAAAAGAGAAGAAATTAACTCTGAGTATTAGCCATTTCATTTATTTTGCTTTTAATTCTTACAATGACCCTATGAGAAAGGTGTTATTTTACCAAGGAGGAAACTGAGGCTTAGGGGAATTATTAACTGATTCCCAAGATCACAGGACTACTGAGAGGAACAACGCACAGGAACGGATCGAGTGTGATGTTTACTATACCACACTGCCCCCTAGGGCTGCAGGAGTCACTGACAGGTACTGGAAGTTAACATGAAATGCCAGATAGCTCTTTCCTCCAAACACTTGCAGCCTTTTCTGTTGGTGCCCCTGGCTTAGCACTTAACTCTTCCCGCAGTTTGTTGTTAGTTCTTGTGCTTTCAGCAAACTGCCATCGCAAGCAAGCTCAGGCAGGGCAAAGACAATTCTCGATCTTTTGTTTTGTTTTTAAATCCACTTCCGTGCCTAAAATTGACTTAGAGCAATGCTTCTCAAACTGTCATGAACTTATAAGTCACCTTTGGACCTTGTTAAAATGCAGATTCTAACTCAGAAAGGATGGCGTGGGGCCTGAGAACCTGCATTTTTAACAAGCTACTACCAGGCCACACCAATGCTGCTGGCAAGAAGACTACACATTGAGTAGCAAGGAACAAATGATTCCAAATAAATGTTTCTTAAAATAATACTTTTGAAACCAGAAGCTATGGGTTTGGCTTGGTAAATTATATTTTCCCACGTTTCAAGTCTAGAAAATAAAAATTGTCTAGAAAATTGCGTGTCTTAGGACTACACGCAATTATCCTAACAAGCCTATCCACATCCAATTCTTTCCCCTGAATGGATCATTAGATTGATTCAATGGTAGATAGAACACTTCAAAACTAAAAAAAAAAAAACCTAGAAAAGACAGTTGACTTTTTAAAATTTTTTTATGAATAACACAAAAGACCTAGTTGGTCAATGATTTTTTTAAATAATGGTTTAAAAAAATAAAGATGGCAGTCTACCCTTTCCAGCATTGCTCCTGTTAGCACTTTGAGCCCATCACGTATGGCCATTGCATTCTTGGGGCTGCCAGGGTAATTGGGTCAGATAGGAAACCTGTGGGAAACCTGTGGGGAGTCACTATTAATGTACCATGAACAAAAGCACAGCCAGCCTCAGGGTCAGCCGACCTGAGCTGAATCATTTACTCAGATTTTACTTCTTTGAAGTTCAGTTCTTGTTCAGTACCACGTTAAAGCTAGACTCAGAATTTTGAAGCAATTCAGAAATCATTCAAGCTTCAATTCATTAACGAGAAATATATCACACATACCACAGGTTTCCTCATTCACAAAAATGAGATATTTTACTACTGATTTTGTAGTGAAACACAAAGGAAGGTTTACATTGTACTCAATGCAATAAAACTTTATTAATGCTCATTCAACATATTTTATTGTGGTTTGGAAGAGAGCCTTTCCTTCCCAATGTTCACCTTTGTGCCCTACCCTCACCCCACCACAATGGCACAGTTCCTGATATGGGTGTAACCTGACCTTCAGGCAGCCTTAGTTTCCTCAGCTGTAAAAAAGAACTAATGATATCTACTTCAGAAGTTTTCACAAAGATTAAACACATATCTCTCTCCAAAAGTTCCCAGCAACTGCAGCCACCAGGTCTCCATTCTAGACCACTTCCCCCATGCACCCCTTCAAACTTTACCTTACCAGCCTCATCCAAACCCCCATCTTTCTATAACCCTTTCTTACTTAGAGACATTTATCTGTTTCTTGGCTTTTCCACTTGGGACCCACCCTCTTTAGATAATAACAAAGAATTAAAAATAACACATAATTCCCCCCCTCCACAGATAATTTCACATACAGTCAGTTTTCTATTAAACATTTGTTACATGAATAAACAACGTTGGTCACCCTGTAAACGAGTCAGGCACAACAGATCCTCAGTATTTAGTTCTAGAACTCTCTACTATTGCAAAATTAGGTGAGAAAATAATAACAATTATTTATGAAAATTTTTCTCCTAATTGAATTTATTCCAGCCGCACCCCCTTCACAAAGAGGAAGAAACAAATCATAGGTCCCACCAATACTTAGATGGTGTTTTTGAAGTAGTGCAAGGGCCAGGATATCAGAAATACTGTCTTCTACTTCCTAAAGCTCACCTTTCTCAATGACTGCCTTAAAAATGTATATGGAGAGGCGGAGCCAAGATGGCGGACTAGGCAGACGCTACCTCGGATCCCTCTTACAACAAAGACACGGAAAAACAAGTGAATCGATCACATACATAACAATCTACGAACCCTGAACAACAAACACAGATTTAGAGACGGAGAACGAACTAATACGGGGAAGCAGCGATTGTTTCCAGAGCCTGGAGCCAGCATACCAGTCAGGTACGGCACAAGCACAGAGACCTGCTCCACCCCCCTGAACTAACCCCGGGAGGGGGACTAGCCGGTTCCACGGGCGGCGTGGGACGCAGCCGTTAGGAGAAGTCCCCGGGAGGCAGTGACTGATCTTGGAGCAGAAAGAGCAGCACCCGAGCCGGGGAACCGTCCCACAGGGATTTGGACTGCACGCAGGCGGCTTCATTAACATCTGAATAGCCTGAGCCAGAGGGAGAACTCTGATAGGGATCTGACTGCAGTTTTTTTTTTAGCGGATTTTCTGGAAAAACTAGTTTCCCAGTGATGGCTCGGAGACAACAATCCATATCAAACCACTTAAAGAAGCAGACCGTGACAGCTTCTCCAACTCCCCAAACAAAAGAATCAAAATCTTTCCCAAATGAAGATACAATTTTGGAATTATCAGATACAGAATATAAAAAACTAATTTACAGAATGCTTAATGATATCACAAATGAAATTAGGATATCTGCAGAAAAAGCCAAGGAACACACTGATAAAACTGTTGAAGAACTCAAAAAGATTATTCAAGAACATACTGGAAAAATTAATAAGTTGCAAGAATCCATAGAGAGACAACATGTAGAAATCCAAAAGATTAACAATAAAATAACAGAATTAGACAACACACTAGGAAGTCAGAGGAGCAGACTCGAGCAATTAGAATGCAGACTGGGACATCTGGAGGACCAGGGAATCAACACCAACATAGCTGAAAAAAAATCAGATAAAAGAATTAAAAAAAATGAAGAAACCCTAAGAATTATGTGGGACTCTATCAAGAAGGATAACCTGCGGGTGATTGGAGTCCCAGAACAGGGAGGGGGGACAGAAAACACAGAGAAAATAGTTGAAGAACTTCTGACAGAAAACTTCCCTGACATCATGAAAGACGAAAGGATATCTATCCAAGATGCTCATCGAACCCCATTTAAGATTGATCCAAAAAGAAAAACACCAAGACATATTATCATCAAACTCACCAAAACCAAAGATAAACAGAAAATTTTAAAAGCAGCCAGGGAGAAAAGAAAGGTTTCCTTCAAGGGAGAATCAATAAGAATATGTTCTGACTACTCAGCAGAAACCATGCAGGCAAGAAGGGAATGGGACGACATATACAGAACACTGAAGGAGAAGAACTGCCAACCAAGGATCATATATCCAGCAAAACTCTCTCTGAAATATGAAGGCGAAATTAAGATATTTACAGACAAACACAAGTTTAGAGAATTTGCAAAAACCAAACCAAAGCTACAAGAAATACTAAAGGATATTGTTTGGTCAGGGAACCAATAATATCAGATATCAGCACAACACAAGGTCACAAAACAGAACGTCCTGATATCAACTCAAATAGGGAAATCACAAAAACAAACAAATTAAGATTAATTAAAAAAAAAATACACATAACAGGGAATCATGGAAGTCAATAGGTAAAAGATCACAATAATCAAAAAGAGGGACTAAATACAGGAGGCATTGAACTGCCATATGGAGAGTGATACAAGGCGATATAGAACAATACAAGTTAGGTTTTTACTTAGAAAAATAGGGGTATATAATGAGGTAACCACAAAAAGGTATAACAACTCTATAACTCAAGACAAAAACCAAGAAAAACGTAACGACTCAACTAACATAAAGTCAAACACTATGAAAGTGAGGATCTCACAATTTACTAAGAAAAACGCCTCAGCACAAAAAAGTATGTGGAAAAATGAAATTGTCAACAACACACATAAAAAGGCATCAAAATGACAGCACTAAAAACTTATTTATCTATAATTACCCTGAATGTAAATGGACTAAATGCACCAATAAAGAGACAGAGAGTCACAGACTGGATAAAGAAACACGATCCATCTATATGCTGCCTACAAGAGACACACCTTAGACTTAGAGACACAAACAAACTAAAACTCAAAGGATGGAAAAAAGTATATCAAGCAAACAATAAGCAAAAAAGAAGAGGAGTAGCAATATTAATTTCTGACAAAATAGACTTTAGACTTAAATCCACCACAAAGGATAAAGAAGGACACTATATAATGATAAAAGGGACAATTGATCAGGAAGACATAACCATATTAAATATTTACGCACCCAATGACAGGGCTGCAAGATATATAAATCAAATTTTAACAGAACTGAAAAGCGAGATAGATACCTCCACAATTATAGTAGGAGACTTCAACACACCCCTTTCGGAGAAGGACAGGACATCCAGTAAGAAGCTCAACAGAGACACGGAAGATCTAATTACAACAATCAACCAACTTGACCTCATTGACTTATACAGAACTCTCCACCCAACTGCTGCAAAATATACTTTTTTTTCTAGCGCACATGGAACATTCTCTAGAATAGACCACATATTAGGTCATAAAACAAACCTTTGCAGAGTCCAAAACATCGAAATATTACAAAGCATCTTCTCAGACCACAAGGCAATAAAACTAGAGATCAATAACAGAAGAACGAGGGAAAAGAAATCAAATACTTGGAAAATGAACAATACCCTCCTGAAAAAAGACTGGGTTATAGAAGACATCAAGGAGGGAATAAGGAAATTCATAGACAGCAACGAGAATGAAAATACTTCCTATCAAAACCTCTGGGACACAGCAAAAGCAGTGCTCAGAGGTCAATTTATATCAATAAATGCACACATACAAAAAGAAGAAAGAGCCAAAATCAGAGAACTGTCCCTACAACTTGAACAAATAGAAAGTGAGCAACAAAAGAATCCATCAGGCACCAGAAGAAAACAAATAATAAAAATTAGAGCTGAACTAAATGAATTAGAGAACAGAAAAACAATTGAAAGAATTAACAAAGCCAAAAGCTGGTTCTTTGAAAAAATTAACAAAATTGATAAACCATTGGCTAGACTGACTAAAGAAATACAGGAAAGGAAACAAATAACCCGAATAAGAAATGAGAAGGACCACATCACAACAGAACCAAATGAAATTAAAAGAATCATTTCAGATTATTATGAAAAATTGTACTCTAACAAATTTGAAAACCTAGAAGAAATGGATGAATTCCTTGAAAAACACTACCTACCTAAACTAACACATTCAGAAGCAGAACAACTAAATAGACCCATAACAAAAAAAGAGATTGAAACGGTAATCAAAAAACTCCCAACAAAAAAAAGTCCTGGCCCGGACGGCTTCACTGCAGAGTTCTACCAAATTTTCAGAGAAGAGTTAACACCACTACTACTAAAGGTATTCCAAAGCATAGAAAATGACGGAATACTACCCAACTCATTCTATGAAGCCACCATCTCCCTGATACCAAAACCAGGTAAAGACATTACAAAAAAAGAAAATTATAGACCTATATCCCTCATGAACATTGATGCAAAAATCCTCAACAAAATTCTAGCCAATAGAATCCAACAACACATCAAAAAAATAATTCACCCTGATCAAGTGGGATTTATACCAGGTATGCAAGGCTGGTTTAATATCAGAAAAACCATTAATGTAATCCATCACATAAATAAAACAAAAGACAAAAACCACATGATCTTATCAATTGATGCAGAAAAGGCATTTGACAAAGTCCAACACCCATTTATGATAAAAACTCTTACCAAAATAGGAATTGAAGGAAAATTCCTCAACATAATAAAGGGCATCTATGCAAAGCCAACAGCCAATATCACTCTAAATGGAGAGAACCTGAAAGCATTTCCCTTGAGAACGGGAACCAGACAAGGATGCCCTTTATCACCGCTCTTATTCAACATCGTGTTGGAAGTCTTAGCCAGGGCAATCAGGCTAGACAAAGAAATAAAAGGTATCCGGATTGGCAAGGAAGAAGTAAAGTTATCACTATTTGCAGATGACATGATTATATACACAGAAAACCCTAAGGAATCCTCCAGAAAACTACTGAAACTAATAGAAGAGTTTGGCAGAGTCTCAGGTTATAAAATAAACATACAAAAATCACTTGGATTCCTCTACATCAACAAAAAGAACACCGAAGAGGAAATAACCAAATCAATACCATTCACGGTAGCCCCCAAGAAGATAAGATACTTAGGAATAAATCTTACCAAGGATGTAAAAGACCTATACAAAGAAAACTACAAAGCTCTACTACAAGAAATTCAAAAGGACATACTTAAGTGGAAAAACATACCTTGCTCATGGATAGGAAGACTTAACATAGTAAAAATGTCTATTCTACCAAAAGCCATCTATACATTTAACGCACTTCCGATCCAAATTCCAATGTCATATTTTAAGGGGATAGAGAAACAAATCACCAATTTCATATGGAAGGGAAAAAAGCCCCGGATAAGCAAAGCACTACTGAAAAAGAAGAAGAAAGTGGGAGGCCTCACCTTACCTGACTTCAGAACCTATTATACAGCCACAGTAGTCAAAACAGCCTGGTATTGGTACAACAACAGACACATAGACCAATGGAACAGAATTGAGAACCCAGACATAGATCCATCCACGTATGAGCAGCTGATATTTGACAAAGGACCAGTGTCAATTAACTGGGGAAAAGACAGCCTTTTTAACAAATGGTGCTGGCATAACTGGATATCCATTTGCAAAAAAATGAAACAGGACCCATACCTCACACCATGCACAAAAACTAACTCCAAGTGGATCAAAGACCTAAACATAAAGACTAAAACGATAAAGATCATGGAAGAAAAAATTGGGACAACCCTAGGAGCCCTAATACAAGGTATAAACAGAATACAAAACATTACCAAAAATGATGAAGAGAAACCCGATAACTGGGAGCTCCTAAAAATCAAACACCTATGCTCATCTAAAGACTTCACCAAAAGAGTAAAAAGACCACCTACAGATTGGGAAAGAATTTTCAGCTATGACATCTCCGACCAGCGCCTGATCTCTAAAATCTACATGATTCTGTCAAAACTCAACCACAAAAAGACAAACAACCCAATCAAGAAGTGGGCAAAGGATATGAACACACATTTCTCTAAAGAAGATATTCAGGCAGCCAACAGATACATGAGAAAATGCTCTCGATCATTAGCCATTAGAGAAATGCAAATTAAAACTACGATGAGATTCCATCTCACACCAGCAAGGCTGGCATTAATCCAAAAAACACAAAATAATAAATGTTGGAGAGGCTGCGGAGAGATTGGAACTCTCATACACTGCTGGTGGGAATGTAAAATGGTACAACCACTTTGGAAATCTATCTGGCGTTATCTTAAACAGTTAGAAATAGAACTACCATACAACCCAGAAATCCCACTCCTCGGAATATACCCTAGAGATACAAGAGCCTTCATACAAACAGATATATGCACACCCATGTTTATTGCAGCTCTGTTTACAATAGCAAAAAGTTGGAAGCAACCAAGGTGTCCATCAACGGATGAATGGGTAAATAAATTGTGGTATATTCACACAATGGAATACTACGCATCGATAAAGAACAGTGACGAATCTCTGAAACATTTCATAACATGGAGGAACCTGGAAGGCATTATGCTGAGTGAAATGAGTCAGAGGCAAAAGGACAAATACTGTATAAGACCACTATTATAAGATCTTGAGAAATAGTAAACCTGAGAAGAACACATACTTTTGTGGTTACGAGGGGGGGAGGGAGGGAGGGTGGGAGAGGGTTTTTTATTGATTAATCAGTAGATAAGAACTGCTTTAGGTGAAGGGAAAGACAACACTCAATACATGGAAGGTCAGCTCAATTGGACTGGACCAAAAGCAAAGAAGTTTCCGGGATAAAATGAATGCTTCAAAGCTCAGCGGAGCAAGCGCGGGGGTCTGGGGAACATGGTTTGCGGGGACTTCTAAGTCAATTGGCAAAATAATTCTATTATGAAATCATTCTGCATCCCACTTTGAAATGTGGCGTCTGGGGTCTTAAATGCTAACAAGCAGCCATCTAAGATGCAGCAATTGGTCTCAACCCACCTGGAGCAAAGGAAAATGAAGAACACCAAGTCCACATGACAACTAAGAGCCCAAGAGACAGAAAGGGCCACATGAACCAGAGACCTACATCATCCTGAGACCAGAAGAACTAGTTGGTGCCCGGCCACAATCGATGACTGCCCTGACAGGGAGCTCAGCAGAGGACCCCTGAGGGAGCAGGAGAGCAGTGGGATGCAGACCCCAAATTCTCATAAGAAGACCAAACTTAATGGTCTGACTGAGACTGGAGGAATCCCGGCGGTCATGCTCTCCAGACCTCCTGTTGACACAGGACAGGAACCATCCCTGAAGACAACTCATCAGACATGAAAGGGACTGGTCAGCGGGTGGGAGAGAGACGCTGATGAAGAGTGAGCTAATTATATCAGGTGTACACTTGAGATTGTGTTGGCAACTCTTGTCTGGAGGGGGGATGGGAGGATAGAGAGAGAGGGAAGCCGGCAAAATTGTCAAGAAAGGAGAGACTGAAAGGGCTGACTCAAGACGGGGAGAGTAAGTGGGAGTAGGGAGTGAGATGTATGTAAACTTATATGTGACAGACTGATTGGATTTGTAAACGTTCACTTGAAGCTTAATAAAAGTTATTATAAAAAAAAAAAAAAAAAAAAAAAATGTATATGGAAACATGTAAGAAAACACTCAACCCATGAAATCTATATGATCCACTTAATACGCATTTAAGCTCCATCCTGGGTGAACTGAGGGTGATAATACTTCATACGTGGGTTTGTTATTTAGTGTAAAAGAAATGGTGTATGTTTCTTATCCCAGCAGTTAACATTTAGTAAATACTCAGTAAGTGTTAGTCCCCTTTCCATTGTAGCTATTCTCATCTCAGAGGAGTGGGGAAGAAGGGTAGCAAATGTTTAGTAGACATTTCTGTTTGTTGACCTTGTAAAAAAGAAAGTTTTGACCGTGGCAAGCACTTTCTACATTAGGCAATCTTACCTCCCAAAGTCTTATAAAGGAAGTGTCAAGTTCTAAAACATATAGTTGTCCATGTAAAATGAAATTGCACTCAATGCTGGCAAAGAGGGAATGATAAAACAAAACGCTGATAGAAAGTTCCTTCACTATAAAATAACTTCATAAGAAAAGATCGAACCACAGCAGCAAATAACAGACACACTAATACATCAGTGACATTAAAAAAAAGCTATGAAAGGAAATCTGAAAGAAAACCTTACCTCAGGAAAAGTGAGAAAAAGGAAACAATGATTATTAATTGAACAAAATTTAGTCTCTAAATTTAATATTGGTAAATAACAGACTTTATAAGAAGTAATTTTTTACTAAAATGAAATTCATTTATAAATTGTCCAATTGAGTAAGCACGCTAGCAAGAACCCATAGCAAGATTTCAGAGCTAAATGGTTCCATGGAGAACCAAAGAAGAAAAGACAAAGTAAGAGTGCAAGATATGATCATTACATGTTTATTTAGCAATGAAATCTTTTCTGTTTTTCCCTGAAACATCTTGAGTATCCAGCTAGCAATTGCCCTTAATGTACTAACCAAAAATCTATTCAATATTCTGTTAATTAGGTTACACACAATAAAATCTAGGGCCTACAGTGAACACATTTAAAGTGAATGTGCTCATTAAAAACTCCTATTACATGTGATTAAATTTCTCAGGCTAGTAAGAAAGCCCATGGGAATCAAGGTAATTTCCACCTTTTAAACATGAATTGAAAATGCCACACTACTGCTGTTCTGGAGGTTTCTGAGGAATGTCTTCTATTCTGTTGGAAGTCTAAGGCATGTTGGAACTCCTCAGCTGAGGTGTTCTCTGCGTCTTGTTCCCCTCCCCACCCTGCCCCCTGCTTTGAGCTCAGTGCCTTTCAAACTTAAATAAGTAATCGTGCCTAGGGGTGGTCTCTGTGGTTTTTTTGTTTTGTTTTGTTTGCCATGCACATCTGCCTATTGATTATCTCCCTAGTGCTATGACTTCAGGGCACCCACCGCCACCTAGAGACCTGTAAGTTCTGTTAGAAAGCACTCTCACATCTAGAGCCAAGAGAAGTACTCACTAAACACCATTAAGGACTGCTGGGCAATCAGAGGCGTACCATGATTCACCACATCCATTCATATTTTCTATTGAAAAATGAGATTTTCAAAAAAAGAAACTGTTGGAATTAGTAATACAAGTACTTTATCTAAGCAAAACCAGAGGAAACACTTGAGGCTATCAGTTCATCTCAAACCAACTCCCAAGTAAAGTCTGGGAATCACTTCCTCGACTTCGGGAAGGATCTCATGACTTCCCAGAAGGTTTAACCACCTACGAAGTAAATTTCAGAGGTTCCATAAAATCATCCCCATCCAGACCATATCACAGACATACATCCACTAAAACTATGCTTTCTCCACCTCTTGGATGAAGGCTGAACTTCTACTATGAGACCTTCTTCCTTTGTCTTCTGCTCAGATGCAGGTAGCCTTAGAAGAGCCAGCCTTCAACCTGAAGAGTCAGTTATATACTAATGTTTTTTAAGTGATGTTCCTTCAAGAGCTGCTTTTACAGGTGAAGGGGTTGGATGATTGGGAGGATACGGTGAGGGCACTGATGCCTGGGAGGAGGACCAGAGCTGGAAAGGAGTGCCAAAGACACTGAAGTCAAGGGGACTTCTTTTACTTATGGCCTTAGCAGGGGAAACTCTTTTGTAAATGAAATCATAAATGGAAAAACATTCAAAATGGATAAACCCAGAGCTGCTCTGATTGATGTTACAATTGGGGCTAGGACCTCTGTCCATTCTACTTCCCTTCTAGTACCTGAGGCAGCTCAGAAGGACCCCAGGGTTCCAGGAAACATGCTTTGAAAACCACTAGCATATTAGGAGGTGTAACTGTGAAAGAGATTTGTGATATAAGAGCTATTCCCTCTCTTTAAACTCATAATTGAGAATTTACTGAGATTTCAAAAATGAATTTCTGGATAGATGGTTGAAAGAACAAACGTCGGGAACAAAGGCATAATAAGTTGTTTTCAGCCAGATCTTTTATACCATTAAGTATTTCAGATCAAAATAACTGAAAATCACGAAGCTAGTGGGGTAGGTACTCTCACAGGTCCATAGACAGGGATACTGTTCATGGTCAGATATTCAAGAGTTATAGCAACTGACACATTCCCTTCTCTCTATCTCCCATGGCTGCTTCCTCTTATGGCAGCTGGGCTTATTCTGTTCTCAGTCCATGTGAAGGTAATGGCCAATGTACTAACCTCTGTTTATGAAACCAGCCAGACTAATTCCAAAGCCAGGTTTTCTAGGAAATACTTTGCTTAGCCCAGCTTGACTCAAGTAACCCTACCCCCTCAGTATAACTAATTCCATTGAGGATTATACTGTAAGTAAGACAAGTTTGAGAAAAGGAGAGCTAATAATTGAGAAAACTAACAATAGTTTTCTAGCATCCCCCTTCTGGAAGCCTACGTCCCTTGACATAGCAATAGGTACTGGAGCTAGCATGTACCAGCTTGTCAGAGCTGATCCAATTTCATTTTCAGTGATGTCAATTGGTAGTTTGAAATCAAATGTAGAAGTGTTTATATTATGAGAATTGGCACATACTATAAATCAGGGCTTTTTTTTTTTTAAAGAGAGCCAGTTTACTAGCATGCCACTGTCAGATAAGTCTCCATGATTTGTGATTGGAGACAGCCACATTAACACCTACCCACACATTGTGAAGTACTGTATATTACCTTTGAAAGCTTTTTCTTCACAGGTATAGTCTGGGGAAGAGCCCTAGTGGCACAGTGGTTAAGCACTCAGTTGCTAACTGAGCCACACCTTGAGAGAAGATGTAGACTTACTTCCAAAAAGATTTACAGCCTTGGAAACCCTATGGGGTGGTTCTACTCTGTCCTATAGGGTCGCTATGAGTCAGATACACTGGGGAAAGGATAATAGTGCTAAGTTCTCCTTTCAATCAGCCTCCTACTCAACCCCACCCCCCCAGCTCTTAATACCACAGGAGTATACACGTATATGTTTATACACATATATATGTGTGTGTGCATATATACAAATTTTACATAGATTTTAACCAGGTAATTCTTAAATTCATAATTGATATATACAAGGAAGGAAGCAAGTTGGAGTATATGTATATCTCTGTCTGTCTGCATCGCACATGTAGACAGGCTGTGCCCAGGCTTACAGGCAGCCATTAGGTTCCTGGGAATAAGCCACATAGACCCACTGGCATCAACCATTCCATGGGTTCTACATTCATCTGTGATCCAACTGGTCACATGAGACACTTACACAGTTGTCGGGGGACATTCCCAGCAAGGAAAGACCCTCACTGTGCATCCTGACAGATAATCCGAAGAACTGACATGTAGTCATTTCTGGATTCATACGTTTATTCAGGGAAACGTACTGACACGGGCAAGCAGCTGCTATCCAGTAGCGGTCAGCTGGAGTATTTTCCACAACCACCTAGCAAGGGACACAACCCTATATACCATTCCTGCTGAGACCAAGGCTCATTGTTTTCTCCCACGTCCTTGGGCAGTCAGTGTTCCCAGGAACTTCACCTGCAGGCCCAGATGCTTTCCTTCTTGTTGCTAAGGCATTCCTCGGCCTTGGTCGCTGGCCCAGTCATGCCACTCCCAGCCTTGTACCTTAGCCCGGGTCCATCCCGAATTCATCCCCAGCATGCTTCAGGGAAGAGCAAAGCTGATTCCGTTAGGAAGGGATGCATGTAGCTGAATAGCATTACCCTGCAACAGTGTTGGCAAAGTGAAAACCATTATTAATATTTATAGTAGCAAACAGTAAACAATAACAGATTCTCAAAGGAGAACCACTTATTCCTCCCCCAAATTATCCATGTCCATTCTATCTCACTGGGTATGCATGCTGTGGTTCAAGTTAGATTCTGTGTTCACTTCACCACCATGCTGCCCAAGGGTTCTGCTCTGCCACTGGGCCTTGCTGGCCTCTGCTGCTGGCTCCTGCCATACTACCCTGGACTGCGGGGCTCACTGGCCAGCAGGCTATCTGGGCCCCAGCTGCCCGGGGGGAGGCATACAGCCCCTGCACGTGGCACCCAGGCCTCTCTGGCCATGCACATGCAAGTGTTACTGCTCTTTTAGCTCCGCTGTCAAGCCTCCCACCCAAAGGCATTCAGCTCTCGCTCCACAGCTGCCTCGCTCCCACTGCTATCTCTCATCATTTCATGCCATCTTCAGTGTTACAGCTCTTTCTTCTGAGTGCAAGAGGTTGTCAGTACAGGGACCCTGGGTCCTTTGTACGAAGGATGCACTCCCCACTTCAGACCCTTTTTGTTGGTAGTGAGGTCTCCCTGAACCTCTATGGGGTTGCCCTTTATGTAAGCAAATTCCTTGCCAACTTCAAGGCATGGCCCTCCCACCAAGACCACAAACTGACTGATCTCTTTGGTAGACCGTAAGTCACTCAATGTGCATAGTCCCAGCCATTCATTTTGTGGGAGTTATAAGACAAGGCTAGAAAGGCCATATAAAAGCAATTGACTGCACTGCACATGGTCTCCCTGCTTCTAATCTGTCCCATCGGTAATCTGTTTTCAAAGGGGAGGCAGAGGGAACAGCTGGAAGTTGTAGTGTCAAACCTTTGGAGAAAGAAAGACCATGGTAGTGGGAAAGAAAGGTGGACCATTTTGAAAGCTATTCAGGAAACAAAACAAACAGGACTTGGAGATTAACAGGATTTGGGGGTTAAAAGAGGCAGAAGTTAAGAGTGACTCCCAGGTTTCTGGCAGGGGCAGCTAGATGAATCTTGATGCTATTGACTATGGGAAGGAAATTAAAGAAAACAAGTTTGGCAGGGTAGATCAGGAGTTTAATTTGGAGTATGAAGTATGGTGGGACATCCTGGCAGAGATGTATAGTAGGCAAATAATTAGAAAAACACGGGGAGATATTATCATGATGGACAATATCTTATATATTGGATTTTAAGGAATTCAAAAAATAAGATTGTTCTCCCTCATCCAAGCTGGCAACTGCATGAGAGAGGGGCATGAGAAGACAGAAGTAAAAGATTCCTTTGATTACTGATCCATGCCAGGTTTGGTAAACATGGATTGCCAGTGTTTTATTCTTGATTTGGAGTGAATATGTTACTCAGCCTCCAAGATGATCCCTAATGATCCTGCCACCTGGTCTTCAAGCCCTTGTGTAATCCCCTCCTACACTGAATAGGGATACCTTGTATAATAAATAGCAAATTGTGAAAATGACAGAATGTGACTTCTAAGACTAGGTCAGAAAAGACATTGAAACTTCTGCTTTGCTCTTTTGTAGATCTTTCAGTCTGGAGGAAGCCAGCTGCCATGTCATGAGGTTACCCAAACAGCCTTACGGAGAGGCTCACGTGGTGAGGAACTGAGGCCTCCTGCCAACTGCCATGTGAGTGAGCCATCTTAGAGGCAGATCCTCCAGTCCCAGTCAAGTCCCCAAGAGAAACCTTGAGCCAGAATCACGGAGCTAAGCTACTCCTGAATCCCTGACCCACAGAAAGAGAGTTAGTAATTTTTTTAAACCACTCTATCCTGAATAATTTGTTACACAGAAACAGACGATTAATACAGAGGCTTACCTACCATGTCACAGCATATTTGCTATCAGCCTCCCCAATGGGTTCCTGCCCGTGTAAAACTTAAGGCTCTCAAACTTTAGCATTCATCAGAATTACCTGAAAGGCTTGTTAAAACACAGATTGCTGGCTCCCACCCCGGAGTTTCTGATTCAGTAGGTCTGGATTAGGGCCTAAAAACTAGAGATTCTCACAGGTGATGCTGATGCTGCTGGTCCAAGAACACACTATGAGAACCACTGCCCTAGATGAAAGGAGCCCTCGTGGTGCAGTGGTTAAAGCAATCGACTGCTAATCGAAAGGTCACAGTTCATAAACCACCAGCAGCTCAGAAGAAGAAAGATGTAACAGTCTGCATCTGTAGAGATTTACAGCCTTGGAAACCCTATGGGGTCACTGTGAGTTGGAATTTTGATGGCAGTGGATTAGGACCTAGAAGAACAAATACTGTTGGTTTCCTGTGAGCGGGATGGCTCTGGAAAAGACAGTGAGTTCCAGTTTGTTCTCCCAAATTGGCACATGAAGTAAACCAATTCTCTTTCCCTGGAGAGAAGTAAAAGAAAAGATCGAAGATGCAGGAGAGGGAGATTATTCTAATAGAAGTTTCTGCCACATGGAGGAAAGTACTAGAAGTGAGGAATTACCATTCCCTCCCTCTACCCATACACTCCAATTATGATGATTCCACATCCTATGAAAACGTATTTTCCATAGCGACTTTTTTTTCATTGTAGAGAAGGAGGAACTGCAATGAATCAGAAATCAGTTTCATCACTGACAAATAACAGTACCTTGCCTGTGGGTGGCAAAAGCTGTTTATATTTCCTTACCTTAATTAAGTAATCTGACTAAAAATTATTATCTCACAAGTGTTCTTAACAAGCTCCCTGTAAAGAATTCCAAGAAATGTATCTATTCTCAGTGTTATTAAAGGTATACAAATTGAAATTTAATATTGAAGAGGCTACCCTTACTTCAGTTTTTTGTTGCCTTCCTTTCTCCTTTACAACATTCATGTCCGCCTTATCATCTATTCATTCAATCATTAGTTTATTCATCTAGTCTTAATGAGGGTGTTCCATGTATTCAGTCTGTCCTAAGTGCTTTGGAATCATACAGTTTGGAACCAGAGCTGGGAATTCAAACAAACTGTCTTTGTCTGGGTTCTCCAGTGAAGCATATATATAAATATAGAGATATTAACTTCAAGGAAATAGCTCACACAATTGTGGGGGCTGGCAAGTCCTAAATCCATGGGTTAGGTGGCAGGCTGAAGACTTCTGCTGGCTCAGGTGGTTGCAGGAGCTGACAAATCCAAAATCTGCAGGTCAGGTAGCAGGCTGAAGGCCCCTGCTGGCTCATGGGGTTGCAGGGGCTGGTGAATCTAAATTCTGCATATTGGGCAGCAGGCTGAAAACTTCTGCAGGCTCATGTCCCAAGAACCAGAGGTCAGGGAACAAGGAGAGTACAATGTCGAGAGAGAGACTGAGCCTTGCTGGAATATCCATTTATATACTGGAGACAGGCCACGCCGCCAAGGAAACACCTCTTTCAACTGATTGGCTGCTTATATCATATCTCATCATGGAGGTGATTACATTATTTTAAATTATGGAAGAGCAATCAGTCCAACGTCTGCCAAACCACTGAGAACCATAGCCTAGCCAATTAACACACAACATTAACCATCACAGTCCAACCCCTGTCAACTTGGTACCTATATACATCTCCTTAAACCATACATAATCTCCAAATAAGGACAATTATGAAGTCATACTTGCACCTAACATGAAACACTAACATGCGTACAATCAAAAACACACTAGCCCCTTTTACAGCTTGTATTTTATAATAAGTAATGGTTTTTAATGGGATAAGACAGGAAAGAAAATGAAGATTTTTGCTATCTACCTACACACACACACACACACACACACATAAACATATAACAAAACTAGGAAGAAATATTTATAACAATTACAGCCATCATTTCTACAACTGGTCACCTAGCCATAGCTGGTATTTAGAACTACCTTCTTCCACATTTTTTTTTTTTTCTTCCACTACCCATTCCATATTCCCTTTGCCCTCAGAAAGCACTTCTGCTGGTCATGGTTTTGTCTGGTGGAGTAACCCAAACCTTCATTCCTGAAGGGTCTAGGCTGTTAGTAGTCCTATCTGAATTGAGTTATTGTAGTTTTCCATTGACTTTAATCAGGGCATGGTAGTACTAAGAGGCACCCTACAGAATCTCCTGTATTCCAGATCTACTCTTCTTTACCTCCATTATGTAGTAACAGTTCAATTTCCTTTCAGTAAGCAGGATAAATCACACCAACCAAAATGGTAACTCTATTCTTTGCCTATTGATCCGGAGGCCCAAGGATTCCAAAGTGGCCAGGTAGCATCTTTAACTTCCAGTTCAGTGGAATCCCTGTCGTGTCTCCTGGTAGCAGCACTGCTCCCTTTGAAACTAAGACCTCCAGACCAGTAGAATATAGGATTACAGGGACAGGAAGCAAAAATTTTGCAAGTCACTAGGGGTAATAGTCAGTGGTGCCACTTCCATGTCCAACCCTTAATTTCTGGACCTGTGGATCCTTCATATGGGAGAAACAGCACCATATATTGGACACTGATTTAAAGCATATACAGCTTCCTGGAGAACATTACACCAGCGTGCAAGTTATTTCCACCTAGCGGGCACTGTAATTGAATTTTTAAAAGACCTTTCCATTGTTCTATCAAGCCAGCTGCTTCAGGATGATGGGGAACATGGTAAGATCAGAGAATCCCATGAGCACAGGCCCACTGCTGCACTTCATTTGCTGTGAAGTGACTTCCTTGGTCTGAAGCAATACTGTGTGGGATACCATGACAGTGGATAAGGTATTCTGTTAAGTCCGTGGATGGTAGTTTTGGCAGAAGCATTGCATGCAAGGAAGGCAAATCCATATCCAGAGTAAGTGTCTATGCAGTTAGAACCAAATGCTTCTCCTCCCGTGATAGAAGCAGTTCGATGTAATCAACCTGACACCTGGTTGCTGGCTGATCACCCCAAGGAATGGTGCCATATCAAGGACTCAGTGTTAGTTTCTGCTGCTGGCAGGTTGAGCACTCAGCAGTGGCTATAGCCAAGTCAGCCTTGGTGGGTGGAAGTCCATGTTGAGCTCGTGCATAATCTCCATTCTTGCCATCATGGCCACTTTTTTAATGAGTCTATTGAACAATGACAGGAGTTACTGGGGAAAGAGGTTGACTGGTATCCACAGAATGTGTCATCTTATCCACTTGACTGCTAAAATCCTCCTCTGCCAAGATCATCCTTTGGTGAGCATTCACATGAAATACAAGTATCTTCATTTCCTTGGCCTATTCAGAGAGGTCTATTCACATACTCCTTCCCCATACCTCCTTATCTCCAATTTTCCAATCATTTTCCTTCCAAGCCCCTGATCATCCATCCAAACTATGGGCCATCCCAGTTTCTATCACCTGCTGTGAGAGATCATTCAGCAATTTAAAATGAATTGCCATAGGTGCTATTTTCTATAGATACAGTTCTGGCATTTCAAGTTAATTTAGCATAGGCCACCATTTAGTCCGTGTTTCGGTCAGCCCACCAAATAAACTATTAGATCCTTTTCTAACCCCTTTAGCTGAAACACAGAATGAAGAATCACTGCTTAGTGAGCCAATATCAAACTCAGGCTGATCCAACTTTATGTTCCTTGCACATTAGCCCACACCCTTAATAGTCATTCCCACACATATTCCCCGATTCCTGTTTGTATACATTAGAAAAATCAAGAGTTCTTTTGGAGTGTAGCATAACTAGTTATAGGTCTAGAAGCAAAAATGGCTCTTGGGGGTCAGCCTTGGGGACTTTCAACAATGTCTTGCAAGGCATCTGCCTCAGGTGATGCCTCAGGAGCTGCCTCAGGCAATGCCCCAGGCAATGCCTCAGGCAAGGACTCCTCAGATGCGCCTGGGTTAATCTCATCAGGTGGGGGTGAGAGGGGTGATTTTTACAGACAAAGCTAGTTAATCTCTTCAGATGGGGGTGAAAGGGCTGGTTCTACTGCCAAGGGTGATTCAACATAATTTAGGGGTTCAATGTCCCTGGCTTCATCCATATCTGCCCATATGTCCCCATCCTAATTTTCAGGATCCCGTGTCTTCCCAATTAATGCCCTCATTTTAACTTCAGATACCTTTCAAGGATGAGAATTCAATTGGCACTGTAATTCAGCCACACTTGGGATAAGACTCTGAGTTTGGTTTTCAGTAATATCAGCTCTGTTACTACAAGAAATAAGGCTTTCTTTCAGGGCACAAATAGCAACTCTCAGGTCCTTTATGTGGTGCTTGAGCTGGGACTCTGAAGCCCTGAGCTTTTTCTTTCTAGTTTGTCTAGCAAAAGTAGAACTAACCAGCTAGCTTCATTATACTTATCAATTTGAAAAAAAAAATGAAAGGTATCAAATGCACAATAACTCAGAGCCTTCTCCCTCACAAATATTTGATCCAATGGTGATGATATTTTGCCTGTCTCTTTTGTCACATCTTAGTGCCAAATGTCTTAGTCTGGGGTCTCTAGAGGAGCAAAACCAGTGACGGATGTATGTAAACACATACAGAGATATTTACTTCAAAGAAAAGGCTCACACAATTGTGGGGGCTGGCAAGTCCCAAATCCATAGATCAGGTGGCAGGCTGAAGAATTCTGCTGGCTCACAGGATTGTGAGTGCTGGTGAATCTAAAATTTGCAGGTCGGGCAGCAGGCTGAAGACTTCTGCAAGCTTCTGTCCCAAGAACTGGAGGTAAGGGAATGAGAAGAGTGCAGAGTCAAGAAAGAGCGCAAGCCTTGCTGGAACAGTTATTTATATACTGGAGGCAGATCACACCCCCAAAGAAACTCTCCTTTGACTCTCTTTTGACTGCTCAAATCAGATCATATCATGGTGGTGATTATACTATATGTCATTAAGGAAGAGCAATCAGTCCAACATCTTCCAAACCACTGAGAATTACAGCCCATCCAAGTTGACACATAACATTAATCATCACATAAATAAAGCTTTTTTTTTTATAGGCTGTGTTAAGAAAACTTGATTACTGGGAGCTTTTGATATATTGGTCTCGACTAACTTTTCTTTCCCCTCCATTCACATTTAGGGGGAATTTTACTCTGTCTTATAGGGTTGCTATGAGTCAAAACTGACTCCAGGGCACCGGACAACGACACTAAATTAGCATTTAAAGCATAAGAGGGAAAAGAAAACAGAGCCACTTTTGTAACAAGAGAAAAATCCTCATTTGGGATGTAGTGAAAAAAAAGTCATTTTACATGGTAGTTATAAGACAGATGCTAAACATGTTTGGGGGGTCTTGCACTCCTCCCTACTGGCTGAAGTCTTTAGCTGACCCATAGAAGCTCCAGCCTCTTCATTCTGACAGTGTTGATACCATTTGCATAAGTGCCTGTCATTATCCCCTACCAAGTGCCTCCTTTCCAACCTTGAATGTTACTTCTTGATTAGTTATAATTAAATAACTAATGCAGCCATTCAAGTTCACATTGTCAGTGACCATGTAATCATCTTCCCTAGTGGCCAGGATTCCTTTCTTTTTATGGGGTCACAATTAAATTCTTTCCAGCTAAAAGGTCAAAAGAATCTCGGACAGTTAGCCTTTCCAATGACTAATTTCACACCTGTGACTCTGACACAGATAAAATAAGACCTCTTAAATGGGAAGTGTCAAATTAAGAAATAATATACATTTGACTACACCTCAACTGAAGTCAATTAGACATAAAAATTAAAGACTGGGGATTCTTTTCTTGTTACGGAAAGTGATGCTTGACACTCCACTTATCAATTTAAGACACATCTGTGTCCCTTGGAAATGTTAAAGTAATTTGTAAGTTGGAAGAGAATTAAAATGGCCCAAAGCCTGGGAGAATACTGGCCAGGAGATTAAGATAATGTGCTCAGGTCTGTTCTGTATAATAACTTGTCTATCATTTATTTCTTTTCCTTCCGAAGACTTTTAAGTTATTCTAAAGTGGATTTTGTTGTTTTTCTGTTATTGAGGCTTTTTTATACTTTGTGACTGATTTGGATTACTAGCTCACTATGCCATGGCTAAATGCCATGAGAAAATTTAGTCTCTGGCTTCCAAAGGTAACACTAACCAGCAAAGTCTTTTTTTCTTTCTTTTTTTTTTTTTTTTCTGTCATCATGAAATTTACTGTAAGCTTCTCATCTTCCTCTTCATCTATAGCTTTCAGTGATTCTGTTTTATTGCTAGCCCACCCCAAATCCCTACACTGTTATCCTTCTTCCTCCTGAAGCACAGACGTTGCTTTCAGCAGTGAGGCTATTTGCTGGAAGCCTTGGAGGTCTATCTTCAATTGGAAGTCACTGTCAAGTCCCCATCAGTGCATATCAAGAGGACTCCTCTTGGAGATTGAATTATGTTCCCCCAAAATACGTGCTGGGATTCCTAACCCCTATACCTGTGAATGTTCCGCTGCCTTTCACAAGGTTTTCACTGGCTAATGCTTTTCAGATTAGACTGCAGGGTCCTTCTTCCTAATCTGTCTTAGTCTGGAAGCTCAGCTGAAACCTGTCCTCCATGGGTGACCCTGCTGGTATCTGAATACTGGTGGCATAGCTTCCAGCATCACAGCAACACGCAAGCCCCCACAGTACGACAAACTGACAGACACATGGGGGGATCCAAGAGGGATCAGTCCCTGGAGAAGGACATCATGCTTGCAGAGTACACGGTCAGCGGAAAAGAGGAAGACCCTCAATGAGGTGGATTGACACAGTGGCTGCATCAATGAGCTCAAGCATAACAACGATTGTAAGAATGGCTCAGGACAGGGCAGTGTTTCATTCTGTTGTGCATAGAGTCGCTATGAGTCAGGACCGACTCAACGGCACCTAACAGCAACAACATATTTGTGAATGTAATGTAATCTAGTGTGATGTAATCACCTTCCATAATTCAATTTAATGTAATGTAATCAATCAGTTGAGGTCATACCAGTGTAGTGTGGATCCTAAACCTTATCACTTCTGGGATATAGAAAGAGCAGCATAGACACAAAATAAGCATGCATGTACTGGGGAAGATAAATACCATGTGAGGATTTTCTACAAGCCAAGGAACCAAGGAACCCCCAGGGCTACCAATAAGCAATGAATCTTCATGGCCATGATGTGGACTTTTGCCTCCAGAGCTGTGAGAAAATAAATTACAGTTCTTAAAAGCCACTTAGTTACAATATTTCTGTTACACCAACACTAGGTAACTAAGAGTACCCCAATGAGGACGTTGCCCAAGGCAGCCATCATGCTTCTGCCTTCATGACTAAAGGGAGCTTCCAGAAGAGTAGAGAATGTGACCCAAGCTAGTGACCTCCAAACTCTGCAGTTCAGCTACCCTCTGGCAGATCAACAGGAAGAAAAGCAGCTGACCTCCACTTGAACATCTAGGTAACAATTCAGGGCCATGAAGAGCAAACAAGATCCAATTCCTGCACTTCTTACAGTTGTTATTAGTACCTCTTGATCTCAAAAGATAAAAAAGAGTTGGTCATCTTTTGTGGTAGATATGTGTTGTCATGGCCATCTAAAATCTACTTACCCTTCTTTTGATAACTGCACCTTGATTTCCTCCAGGGAAATATTCTTCTTCTACTGTCAGGCCAAATGCCTTGGATCATATTTTGCATCCCTCGGGATGCATACATTCAACTGTGGATACAATGACCTGAGAAAATAAGCGGTCTTGTGGCATTTGTCTAGCACAAGAAGAGAGATTTCTAAGAGTGAGACCAATCCAAAGGGAGCAGAAGCAGGAAATAGAGAGGTGAAAAAAAACAACACAGATTCTAGTGATGTGGTTGAGCTCCTTCATTAGCCTATACCTGAAACCAAGCCTACTGACAATAGCTGAATAAATTAATAGATTAACCTATTCAAAAATATTTATCAAGCACTTCTATGTGCCTTTTATAGCTTTTGTTGCTAGAGCTGGAGGTACAACACAGCCCTTATTCTCAAAAGGCTTTACCAACACGTAAAAAGGTACTGACTATTCACTGTGACAGCTGTTGTCCCAGGGTCATGACAGGGCTGCACGGAGTGTTCCTAGAGTAGAAACTTAAATCAAAGGAGATGGCATCCATCTGTGTCCAAGAGAAGAAAGTGTTAGAGAGAATTAGTTGAATTTTTTCTGCAGTTAGTCACATATAGACTTCTGGATTATTCTAAATAGCACCAGCAGCCATTTGAATGAGCCAACCCAGCCTCTGACCTCCCAGTTCTTTGGCCTATTCCTACAGTGATTTTCTCCTCCAGGCCACCCTTTCCCATAGAACAACATGGACTTGGAATTTTGCCTGGAATTTTTGTAACTTTGAAATAAAGAGTCAAAGATTCCACTCTCTGACAACATTAATTTTCCCATTTCTTTCACTCAATGTCATAGACCCCTCTACTCTCTACCACCATCCTCTATCATCATGTCTTTCTCTACCCAACTAGAGTTCTGAGATCCTTAGTTCAATCCTTACCAGTATCTTCCTTTGTCCCATTTCCTCTCTCTCACCAATCTGCCATTCCACTTACCATATGTTATTCCAATCGTCTGTTTAATATTTTTCCTGTGAAACTACAGGCTATAAGAAGGCAGGGACTTCTTGACAACATTGGATCTCCAGCGCTCAGCATTATTGTACTGAAAATAAAAGGCAATAAACTCATTCATGCAAAACTTATCTTTTATGAACCTACTATGGACAAACACTGCGTGAAGTGCCTGGAATTTGATCACCAGAAAATAAGAGTCCAGCCCTGCCTTCACAGAGCTTAAAGTCTATCGGGTGTGAGAGCAAGGTGAGGCAGCATCACACTGAGCAGGACATTCTCCCAGCACTCTAGGCAGTGATCAGCAGAAAATGGGTGGTATTTATCACAGAGCACAGAGTTGTAGAGGAACTTGCAGTGAGGAGAATTAGTTGCCCAGTAAACAATTAACAAATATATAACAAACATTTTCTTTTTCAAATGTATCAAGGAGGCTTTCCCTTAAAGTTGGAGACTTTGACACTTGTTACATATGTATTAAGAGTTGGCCAATGACCATTAACAAAACGAACTTAGTCTTGATATGTTCCCTTGAGGGAAGAGCTAAAAGAGTTATACCAAAGTGGGAGGGGTAACTCTCTTAAAAACTGTTTTACTAATCTGAAATCTTTCCAAAAAGTTCCACTGGCCCATGGCTTATGCCTTCTCCTGAGACTTTTTTGGAATTGAACCTGCTGAAGATCCATAAACACTAAGCAATAATAAAAGGAGTATAAAACATGTTTAATGAAATTATAGATGATAAGAAACTAGAAGAATGTGTAAAGACCTCAAAAAGACAATAGAAAAATTACAAAAGAGAGTCATAGATAATACAACAACATCCAAATCATAAGCTTACACCTTAGCATATTTAGGAAGTAATTGCACAGTGGACAAGAGAAAGTAGGAAAATGGTAACGGTACTGGTTCAATGACCAAATTAGATGAAATTTTTTAATATGAAAGGGTAACCATAAAACTACCTTTAAATTCCAGGGACCCAGAAAAACGATTGTAAAGACCCCTCTGCATCTTCAAGAATAGCCTTGTGATTTAAGCAGGATGGGTTGGTAAGGTCCCAGGCAGGAAAAGGGTTTTTGTGGCTGTGAATCTGGGTAGAACTTACAGATATGTGAGACAACAAAATAAAAACACTAGTTGATTTTTATACCAAGAAAATAATCAATAAGGAAGGTACCAGAGTGCTTCTTAGGGGTTCCAGGGACAGCCAAGGCTCCTTCTACCAACTGGTAGCTCAGTACAGAGGACAGTGAGCAAACCAATGGGAAAGAATATGAGTAAGAGAAAGGCTTAAATAGATATGAAGAAATTAAAAACCAAAAAAAAAAAAACCCCACTGCCGTCAAGTCGATTCCGACCATAGCGACCCTATAGGACAGAGTAGAACTGCCCCATAGAGTTTCCAAGGAGTGCTTGGTGGATTTGAACTGCTGACCTTTTGGTTGGCAGCCATAGCACTTAACCTCTACGCCACCATGGTTTCCATGAAGAAATCAAAGGAGGTGAATATTCATGATCTAGCCAGGATTCATATCAAGCTGGAAAGCTTGACTTTGAATAATACAGAAAGACTTAGACATCAGTGGGGAGAAAGAGATCAATTGATTTCAAGAATCAGCCATAGAAGATAGGGTAGTTACCTACCTTCCTCACCTTTCCTCCTTTTTCTCATACTTCAATTTGAGAATGGCCCTCTGACCCTACCCTTCTACATACCATATGTTGGGGAAACACAAAAAGGCAAGAAGGAGGAGGGCTAGCACCACTCAGCATGTTGTAGGTAAAGGTCACTTTGGGGTCAGGGCCATGTGAGGTGGAAGCACAGCTCTTCTAATACTTGGTGTGTGGTCTTAAGTGAATCACTCAACTGCTTATATATAAGATGACAATATGAATTCCTATATTACTGGGCTGGTTTGTTATTTAAATAACATGGATTATTTGTCATAATGCTTAGCATGTAATACCCACTAAACCCACTACCGTTGAGTCGATTCCAACTCATAGTGACCATATAGGACAGAGTAGAACCGCCCCATAGAGTTTCCAAGGAGCGCCTGACTGATTCTAACTGCTGACCTTTTGGTTAGCAGCCGTAGCACTTAACCACTACACCACCAGGGTTTCCAGCATGTAATAGGTGCTCAACAAATATATATTCTATTTCCCCCTTTAACCCAAAGAATAGATCAAATAATATAAAGCACGTTCATTACAATAATACAAGGGAAAGCCTAGGGTATATCACTACATAGGTGATGTCCTAAAGTTCTGTTTTACATTGTCTCACCTTGGGAAAAGAAAGAATGAGACTCACATTTAATATGTTTTGGTTAAGTATATTTTGGATTTTTACAGTAAATTACAAAGCATTTTGGACTGGTTAGCGTGACCTGGTCATAAGAATGTTTTTCTTTCTAGGTGTGTCCTCTAAGTAAAATAAGTAATTGAGCTAATAATAATTAAGTGCCTGTCTCTGAATGAGTCTTAGGAGAAATCAATCTTCTGAGACAAAACTACCATATCAGAAGTGACACACTATCTGATGGATAGAAGCAGAGGGGGTGCGGTGTTCAGTCTTGGCCCTGGGCAGGAGCGCCTGCTTAGAGAGAGCTTTCTACCCCTACTCGATCCCTAGGACCTGTCCCTGGTTAGAACAAGCTCCTGAAAGTGGGGGCCCAGCATGGTGAATTTGGTGACATCAATAGTGAGCCACATTCTTCTAGAGAAAGGAGGCCTAGACTGACAGAATTTCCTGCCTAAAGACCTGGTGTAGCGGAAGGGGATGGGTGTGGGGTTGGTGAGGAGGAAGAAGGCAGAGACAGGGGCAGGGGCAGTAGATTCATGTCATTTTTTTCTTTGCTTACTATCCCCAGTAAGTGCACGGTGTTCAGAGTGCTCATGTTTATCAAATCATGTGAATAACAATTTGTAATAGTCTATCTTTTTTTTTTTATCTTAAAGTATTTACTCTTACTCCTATTTCCACTGCTTATCTGTCAGTTTACGGTACTGTGGTGGCTTGCATGTTGCTGTGATACTGGAAGCTATGCCACTGGTAATTCAAATACCAGCAAGGATACCCATGACGGACAGGGTTTAGCAGAGCTTCCAGACTAACAGACTAGGAAGAAAGGCCTGATGATATACTTCAGAAAATTAGCCAGTGAAAAAATCTTACAGATCATAACAGAATATCATTAAATATAATGCTGGAAAATGGGCCCCTGGGTTGGAAGACACCACACAATAGCCGCAGCAAATGGACTCAAACACACTAACTAACAATCATGAAGATGGTGCAGGACCAGGCCCCATGGGTAAAAGCCAACTCAACAACAACAACACTCCTAATGTAGGTGTCATGGTTCGTTCATTGAAAGATAATGGCAGCGCATCCACCATACCCTGGAAACAAACAGGGAACAAGTTGTAGGGAACCAAAGTGAGCAAGAGCTTTTGGGGTATGGAGCTCTCTTAGGGTAGGGGTTCATGGGAGTCATCTAATAAACTCAGGGCTGACTGTCTGCCCAGGCTGGACAGAGAGCTGGACAGTGACCCCTTGGTCTCCAGCCTCCCTATGCCAGTCTCCCTAGTCTTTGGCTCAGCATTTCTCAGTCTAGGGTGGACATGGTTCAGATAAGTCTTTAACCTATACAGTTTCACATGATCCCTAGCCTCACACAACTAGAGTCTCCAACCTCCCTGTTTGCCCAGGACTTTCCCAGTTTTAACACTTAAAGTTCTGCTTCCCAGAAAACCCCTCAGTCCCAGGTAAACTGGAATGAATGGTTGATCACTCTACACCCTATAGTGTGTTCAAGGATCTCCCCTTAGAACCCTGATGAAATGGGGATCCATGGAGCCAGAGACCATGGGCATGAGAGCAGTTCAGACTCCGTCCCGCAACACCTCTGAAGAGTCACCATTCACACCATTCTGGCCTCTTTATTAATTCAGAGAAGTATAGAACAGAAGTAGCATTGTCTCATAAAAGGTTTGCTGAGCTGGTAAGGACATACTGTTTCTCCTTCTGGGATCTGTTTCTAAATAGGATTATGGAATAAAAGGAGAAGAGAGGGAAAGAATTCACACAGATACTCACACTTAATTAGACAACCATACCAGTTTAATTTTGCAATGAAACATACATCTTCTGCTACTGAAAGACAAATGGTGAGGCAAGGCATCTACTTAATGACAAACACAGCTGTAAGTCACCTAGCCACAGAGAGTAATTCCTTAATATTAAATCGGTCAGATTCCATTACTATGAACTTCCACAGACACCAAAATCAAGATAGGCATTTGCTAGACCTTGTTAATCATTTGGATGTATGGAGATTCTCAACATGAAAGTATTTGTTGGTATAGAATATAATTAGTCCCAATTACACCGGATGCTGATACACTGGATTTGTTTCTGAATGCCAAAGACATTGTTGATGTCATGATTGAAGGTTCTTTACTCAACATATTTTTTGTAAGACACTAAAATAAAACTAGTGGAGAAAATAGACAAACAATCTACATAAGCAAATAAATATTTCAAAAATATTAAATCTCTACACTCCAATATATATTACCTGCCTAGGGTGATATTTATCAGAGATACAATTCAGTCGAAACTAAAGATGAATTTAGTACTGATATCGCAAACTGGCAGTCCACAAGATGAAGAGGTTCAGCGTTGTGTTTTATTCATTTCAATTAAGGTTAAACATGGTAGATTAAACCCATGTATTTATCTCTATTCTGTCCTGAAATGTCATTGAAACCAAAGTAAACTAATAGAAATAGTATGAACCGAAGAGGATGAAGAGAAAGGGAAAAGAAGTGGCAGAGTACTAAAGAGGCAAACAAAATTTTGGTAGATGGAAAGTGAACTAAGGAGTAGTAACTAACTTAGCAAAGAAAAAGCTGAAACTTAAGTGCTTTCAGAGGGCAATAGTAACAAGAAGTTATGCAATCCACCCTTGAGAACCTAGAAAATCTTAGAATTTAGAAGTAATGGAGAATGAAGAGTACATCTGAAGGCTGAATACAGGGATGAGTAGAAAGTCACTTTAAAGGGGAGACTCCCAAGCTCCCTTTCCCAATCTGTGTGTCAGTTCCCTTATGCCTACCCCTCCTACCCCCAGAGAGACCAGGGGCTTACTCTCTTGAGAAACTGAATCTGAACCACCCCAGACTCAGGGACTCCTCATACAATGGAGGGCTGAGGCCGGGGGATTAATTGAAAGTCTATATACAGAGCATTGAGAATCCCCAGGGCCCCTCTCCCTCACCTCCTGAGCATCAGCAGTCAGGCTTATCTAGTCAGGAAGTCTTCTCTGGAAACCTCAAGCACCCCAGAGGAAAGACCTAAAGATACTGGTATCTGGTAACTCCAAAGAAAAACTCAGTTGCTGCCCAAAAACCCCACGGCAAACCCACCAGTCAGTAAGCTCTGCCCACACACGTAGAGTTTACAAACAAATTTTTAATCACTCAATTTTAAGCATCAGCAGGCAGTCAAGGGACACCGGGTATTTGAGGAAATCCTTCAACCCTCAAAAGATAAAAACAAACAGAAAGATAAAAGAAAAAAATTAAGAACTCCAAAAAAACGGATTCAACAGAATGATCCAAAGAAAATTTCAAAGAATGGGGAAGAGAGATATTTCTACACAAAGGAAAAAAATGAGAGATCAAGAAAGAAATCAGAGATTTAAAAATACGAGAGCTAGAATTAAAAAAAAAAAAAATGTACAGAAGAAGTGGAAAATAAAAATCCAGGGAACCAACCAGACACAGAACAAAATGATAGACTGACAACAGAAGAGAAACGGTAAGAAAATCAGTCCAGAGTATTCAACATTCAACCAAAAGACATTCTGGAAAAGCGGAACCCCCCCTCAAAAAAGAGGGGAAATTAATATCAAGGAGTAAATACCAGAAATTTTCCCATTTGTGAGTCTTCAGATTAAAGGGCCCAGAAAGTACTCAGCGCAATGAATGAAAGAAGTCCCAAGACCGAGACACATCATCACGAATTTTCAGGACACGCAGAATAAAGAGCTTTTATGGTGTAAATGGTTAACATGGTCAGCTGCTAACCCAAAGGTTGGGGGTTCTACCCAAAGGCACCTCAGAAGAAAGGCCCGGTGACCTACTTTTGAAAAATCAGCCATTGAAAACCCTGTGTCAACTCTCTGGCAATTGTGTTTTGGAGGGCTTTTTTGGTAGCAAGGAGAAACTAAAGCCATTCAAAGGATCAGGGATCAGAATCACTCTGAGTTCTCAACAACAGTACAGATGCTAAAATCCAGTGAAGAAATACCTTCAAATGTCTGAATGAAAATTATTTTCCATACTGAAGATCTTCACCCAGCCAAATTATTAAACAAGTGTGTGAGTAGAATAAAGAAATTTCTAAACGTGTAAAACATTAAAAAATTAACCTCCCATTCTCTCTTCAGAAGCTCTTAGCTGCTGGACATCAGCACAGCAAGTGAGTAAACCCAGGAGGAAACGGTATCCTGGACGCAGGGGCTCTCACCAGGGACAGGGCCAAGGACAGCCCTAGGAGGACAGTACACAGCAGAGCTGTTGACGATGATCCACTCCAGGGAGTAGGATTCAGAAGCAGGAGGGAGTGGGGCAGGATATTTCCCTATTTTATCACAAACTTTCTATACAGTGTGATTTTTTAACCATGTGTCATGGATCGAATTGTGTCCCCCAAAAATATCTGTCAACTTCACTGGGCCATGATTCTCAGTATTGTGTGATTGTCCACCATTTTATGTGATTGTTCACCATTTTATGTGATTTTCCTATATGTTGTAAATCCTATCACTATGATGTAATAAGATGGATTAGCGGCAGTTATATTGATGAGGTCTAATTGACTCGACGGCAGTAGGTAGGGGGGATAAGATTAGGTAGTGCCTGAAGCCAATCTCTTTGAGATATAAAAGAGATACTCAAGCAGAGAGACATGGGGACCTCATACTACCAAGGAAACAGTCCCGGGAGCAGTACATATCCTTTGGACCTGAGGTGCCTGAGCTGAGATGTTCCCAGATCAAAAAAAGGCTGATGACAAGGACCTTCCTCCAGAGCCGACAGAGAGAGAAAGCCTTCCTCTGGAGCTGTCACCCTGAATTTGGACTTCTAGCCTACTGGACTGTGAAAGAATAAAATTCTCTTTGTTAAAGCCATCCATCCACTTGTGGCATTTCTATTATAGCAGCGCTAGATGACTAAGACACCGTGTCTATCTGTCACTTTGATTAAAAAATAAACATGACTTCTGAAAATGTTCAATTGGTTTACGATACGTAAAAACTGAGAGATTTCATATAAAAATTTAGATTTATGGTTTGTATCAATCGAGATGGGCTAGTTTCAGGCATAAACAACCCCAAAACTCAACATCTTAAACAAAAATATTTATTTTTACTCAATGGGCTAAGTGGGGCTCTGCTTATCCTGTCATTCAAGGAGAAGACTGATGGAGGCTCCCATCAGGTTCCCATGATTCCAAAGGGAGGGAAAAGAACATGCTCAATTTCTTAGAGCTACTGCCTGGAAGTGGCACATATCAAAACCCTGGATTCATCAGAACTTCATTTTAAAGGCAAAAATAGTCACTGAGCCCATGTTTATTTTTAGCAGAAATGTGTGGGGACAAAATTATTCCTTTGAACATGGTAAACATGATCTAATTTGCTAAACTCCTTACTATACCCTATTGTCTCCCTGACCCTGAGGCCAAATGTTAGTTGTCATTCATAATTGCGCTTGCAATTTTTAATACCATAGTGTTTTTTAATACCATAGTATTTTTTAATATTACCAACAAAAAATGAAATATATCTTTATACCCCTGGAGAAAGAAGTCCCTAGGTGGCATAAAGAGTTAAGCATTCAACTGCCAAGCAAGAAGTTGGCTGTTTGAACTCACCCAGAGGTACCTCAGGAGACAGGCCTGGTGATCTGCTTCCATAAGGTCACAGGCTTGAAAACCCTTTGGAGAAGTTCTATTCTGCACGCATGAGGGTGCCATAAGTCAGAATCAACACAACGGCTACTAACAACAACAACCCATGGAAGAAAGAGAAACTAAAACAAGAGCACTGAGTGTTTTAAGAAAAATGGACTAAGCCTTGTTTCTTTATGGAAATGAAGAATACCCCTATGTACTTTATTGCTGTTGTTAGGTGCCCTTGAATTGGTTCTACTTCATTACAACCCTATGTACAACAAAACGAAACACCGCCCAGTCCTGTGCCATCCTAACACTCATTGTTATGTTTGAGCCCATTGTTGCAGCCACTATGTCAATCCGTCTCACTGAGGGTCTTCGTTTTGTTCACTGACCCTCTACCAGGCAAGATCTACTTCTCCAGGGCCTGGTCCCTCCTGGTAACATGTCCAAAGTGTGTGAGACAAAGTCTCGTCATTCTTGCTTCTAAGGCGTATTCTGGCTGTACTTCCTCCACGACAGATTTGTTTGTTCTTCTGGCAGACCATGGTATATTTAATGTTCTTTGCCAATACCATAATTCAAATGCTTCAATTCTTCTGGTCTCCCTTATTTCATTGTGTAGCTTTTGCATGCATGTGAGGCAATTGAAAACACCATGGCTTGGGTCAAGTGCGCCTTAGTCTTCAAGGTGATGTCTTTGCTTTTTAATACTTTAAAGAGATCTTTCGCAGCAGATTTGCCCAATGCAACGTGTTGTTTGATTTCTTGACTGCTGCTTCCATGGGTGTTGATTGCAAATCTGAGTAAAATGGAATCCTTGACAACATCAATCTTTTCTTCATTTATCATCATGTTGCTTATTGCACCACTTGTGAGGATTTTTGTTTTCTTATGTTGACGTATAATCCATACTGAAGGCTATATAGTCTTTGGTCTTTAACAGTAAGTGCTTCAAGTCCTCATCTCTTTCAGCAAGCAAGGTTGTGTCATTTGCATATCTGCAGGTTGTTAATTAGTCTTCCTCCAATCCTGACATGTTCTTCTTCATATAGTCTAGCTTCTCAAATGATTTGCTCAGCATACAGATTGAACAAGTATGATGAAAGGACACAACCCTGAGGCACACCCTTCCTAATTTAAACCATGCAGTATCCCCTTGTTCTGTTCGAACAACTGCAAGTTCAAGTTAAAGCTAAAGAAAGTTAAAACAAGTCCGCGAGAGCCAAAGTATGACCTTGAGTATATCCTTCCCAAATTTAGAAACCATCTCCAGAATAGATTTGATTCATTGAACACCAAAGATCAAAGACTACATGAGTTGAGGGATGACATCAACAACATCATACATGAAGAAAAAAAAAACTAATTAAAAAGATAGGAATGAAAGTAAATACTAAAATGGAGGTCAGAAGAGACTCTGAAACTTGCTCTTGTACATCGAGTAGCTAAAGGAAATGGAAGAAATGATGAAGTAAAAGAGCTGAACAGAAGACAGAGAAAAGTATTATAATGAAATGTGCAAAGGCCTAGAGTTAGAAAAAAAAGGAAAGAACACGTGTCATTTCTCAAGCTGAAAGAACAGAAGAAAAAATTCAAGCCTCAGGTTGCAATATTGAAGGATTCTATGGGGAAAATATGGAACCACGCAGGAAGCATCAAAAGAAAATGAAAGGAATACACAGAGTCACTGTACCAAAAAGAATTGGTCGACTTTCAACTATTTCATGAGGTAGCATATAATCAAGAACTGATGGTGTTGAAGGAAGAAGTTCAAGCTGCACTGAAGCCATTGGCGAAAAGCAAGGCTCCAGGAATTGACAGAATACTGATTGAGTTGTTTCACCAAACAGATGCAATGCTTGAAGCTCTCACTCGTCTATGCCAAGAAATTTGGAAGACAGCTACCAGTCCAACCAACTGGAAGAGATCCGTATTTGTGCCTATTCCAAAGAAAAGTTATCCAACAGAATGAGCAAATTATCAAATGATATTATTAATATTGCATGCAAGTACAATTTTGCTGAAGATCATTCGAAAATGATTGCATCACCATGACAGGGAACTGCCAGAAATTCAAGCTAAATTCAGAAGAGGATGGGGAATGAGGGATATCATTGCTGATGTCAGATGGATCCTGGCTGAAAACACAGAATAACAGAAAGATGTTTACCTGTGTTTTATTTACTATGCAAAGGCATTCAGCTGTGTGGATCATAGCAAATTATGGATAGGATTGTGAAGAATGGGATTCCAGAAGGCTTAGTCGTGCTCATGCAGAAAATGTACTTAGTCTGCAAAAAACAAAAAAAGCGTACTTTCTTGCACATTCATTTGTGTTACCTCCCTAGCCCCTATAGGACTAAGCCTCCTAAAAAACTATTCTCTCTAAAAAACATTTCTGAACAGAGGAGATGAGGAGGACATCACAAAACCCTTTATCCAAGTTCTGCACTTATGTCTTTGACTGAATAGTTCCTTCTTTTATTACATATTCGACAGTGACACAGCAGACAGTAGAAATTATTCTGATGCAGATAGTGTCAGGCAACAAGTCATGAGCAATTCACTACCAGTAAGGTCAGGTGAGTGTAGCATGGTGGGTTCTCCAGATTGTCAACTGCTCTACCAGCAACAATCCCATGAGGAATTGGGTTTTGCAAGGAAAGGCAAAACAAAGGCAAGCAAATCTCAGAGTTGAGAGTTCTGAGAAGCTAGGCGGGAGCAGACTTCAGGTAAAGCAACTGGGGTTAAAATCCAAACAGAAAGGCATGAACCAAAAGAGTGTTCCAGAAAGCAAGGACAAGGGGTGTGGTCTCAGACTCAGGACATATAAGTAAATTCACATAAGGAGCACAACAGATGATAAGGATTTATTCTAGGACAGGGGTCAGCTGTCCTCAAAGGGATGAATCTAGTCAGCATTGGCTGAGACTAGGTGTGGCTTGGCAACTTTGCCTGGAAACCCTAAGGAAAAAATTCACAAGCGGTTTTCTTGAACTTGGCTACCTTTCAGAAAGGTCATACCAATCTAAGTGAGACAACCATGACTGGAGCTTCAGTAGTTTAAAAGTTGCTTCATTGTTAATGGAGTTCCTGAGTAATGTAAGCTGTTATCCCATATGGCTTCTAACCCAAAAGTGGGAGGTTCGAGCCCATCCAGAGGCACCTCGAAGAAAGCGCTGGCAGTCTACTTCTGAAAAACCAGCGATTCAAAACCCTACGGAGCAAACTTCTGCTCTGACACACGTGGGGTTGCCATGAGTTGCAGTCAACTTTACAGCAACTATGGTTTTACAGTCAACAGGGAAAGACAGCGTTATTTTGCCTGTAAATGCCATGGTGTTTGGAAAGATGATGTTTTAATTGCCTGTTGGTAGTCTAGCCTTGCTTTTTATTTCACAATTCAGGGTTTCATGTCTTTTCATTTGTGTTGTGTCAAAACTGTCCTTGCTGCATTGCATTTGTAATGCTTTTTTCTACTTTTCGCAGAACACATAATTTTTCATTAGAGAACTACAACATGTATCTTTATTTTTCATCAAGTTCAATCAGTTTCAAGTCTCTTACATCATTTCCTTCTTCTAGACATACAAAAGCACATCAAGGCTAAAGGGCTAGTTAATCTGGACTTTCATCCTGTCCTTTTTAACAAAATGGCCAAAGCAGATCCTTTGCTAGTCACTTTCATAATAAGCAGTAATTTTCACTCTTAAATAGTTATTGATCTAAATGGCCAATCATAGAGAAATTGATAAGAAAACTAAACAATTGCCACATGATGAAAGATTAAGCACCAGTAAGCACGTGGTTAAAAATAATTTTAAATCTCTTGGGGAAGACTTTCAATATAAGTGGAAAAATGGAATAAAAAATACAAGAGAATCACTCTAATTTTGCTAAAAAACATTAAAATATAACTGATATTTATTTTTCTTTTTCATCATTCCATGTTTTTCAAAGTTCTAATCATTTTTATAATAAAAATAAATTACATTAAAAAATATTTTTGAAATACTAACAGCATCCACATTACTCATTTTTGCAGTAGTAACTTAGAAGAATTCATACACTCAAAATTACTGAATAATTTTTTTCACAGTAAAAAAGAACTTAAAAATCCTTATCTCTCAATGTAGGTGACAAGGATCACCACCTGGCATGTGGCTGCTCAGGCAGGTGTGCCTACAACAACACCAGAACTCAAAAGAGCAGGGTCTGCAAACTGTTTCTTAAAAGACCAGATAGTAAATATTTTAGGCTTTCTGGATCATACAGTCTCTTGTCACAGCGCCTCAATTCGGCTGTTATGGCACCAAAACCACTGAACATAAACAAACGTGTTCCAATAAAACTTTTTTTACAAAAATAGACTCCCAGTCCAGGTGGTAGTTTGCCAACCCCCGCTTTAGAGCAGCGCTTCTCAAACTTTAATGCATATGGATGACCTGAGGATTTTGCCAAAAAGCAGTTCTATGAATTGGAATCAACTCGATGGCAACGAGTTTGGTTTTTTTGGTTAGGTGTGTGGTGGAGCCAGAAACTCCTCATTTCTAACAAACTTCCAGATGATGCCATTGATGCTGGTGTGAAAATGACGTTCTAAGTAACAAGGTAGAGCATCCATTTTATATATGCCACACATTGATGATTCAGCGGTAGAATTCTACCCTTCCATGAGGGAGATGTGAGTCTCATTCCCAGCCAGGGTACTTCATGTGCAACCATCACCTGTCTGTACTGGAGGCTCATGTATTGCTATGATGCTGTACAGGTCAGCAGAGCTTCCAGGCTAAAACAGACTAGGAAGAAAGGCCTGGTTACCTACTTCCAAAAAATCAGCCAATGATTTCTTTGGATCAAAATGGTCTGATCTGCAACTGATCATGGGAATGGTGAAGGACAAGATAGGGTTTCCTTTTTTGTGTATGGGTTCACCAAGAGTTGGGTCTGATATGTAGACAGCTAACAACAACAAGATATGTAGATTAAGGACTAATATTTTTAGGACAGACGTCACTAAAAACCCTTTGCTGTCGAGTTGATTCCAACTCATAGCGGCCCTATGTGACAGAGTAGAACTGCCCCCGTAGAGTTTCCAAGGAGCCTCTGGTAGATTTGAACTGCTGACCTTTTGGTTAGCAGCTGTAGCACTTAACCACTATACCACCAGGGTTTCCAAGGAGAGAAAAAATACATTATGTTTACCCAGAATACTTCTGCATTATGTCAATACTATCTTTGTATAATGCCTTTGTACCTTATGCCTCTAAGGACATTAAGTCCAAGATAGATGGCTTTAAACATTTAAAAATAGTTTATTCAAGCAAAATAATTAGATGACTTATGTACACAGAAATTCATCCCTTTTATTCATTGAATAGCATTTATTGGTTGCCTCTGGAGGACTTGATTGTAAATTGTTTGGAATACAGATATAAAGAACAGTGCCTGCCTTCAAGGAGCTCACACATACATAAATCAAAAAACCAAACCCATTGTCATCGAGTCGCTTCTGACTCAGAGTGACCCTATAGGGCAGTGTAGAACTGCCCAATAGAGTTTCCATGGAAGCAGACTGCCATCTCTTTCTCCCACAGAGCCACTGGACGGTTTGAACCACCAACCTTTTGGTCAGCAGCAGAGCGCTTAACCACTGCACCACCAAGTTTCCTTCACACATACATCAAAAAGTAATTATTTTTATTTAAAGAAATAGGCGGGTCCCAAATGAGTTTTTCCTGGAAGGACTGATATCTTTTCACAAAGTTTTTAGATTGGAGAGAGAGATGACATTGTCAACTGCCAAAAATCTAGCCTCTTATCTGTCTCTGTCAGGGACACATCCAAGTTCTAACAAGTCCCACTGGCTACTTTTACAAACAGTCCCTCAAACTTGCTACCTCAAGGGCCATGTCGTGAACGTAACCCAGAATTCCCCAGGATTCTTCACTTGTGGTAATCATGAGGTCATCTTAACTGAAAAAATTTAAGTCTTGACATCTCTACTGGGATGACCAATGGAAATCCCAAACTCGATATATGCAAAAACAAAGACCTGAGTACCCCGCCTCCCAGTTTGCACCATCTCCATGACCTTCCTATCTCCCAACCCAGTACCCTATTCTTCCTTTTGGTCAAGTCAGCCATCCTTGACACCTCCCTTTTTGCCTTTCTTTTCACCCCACACTCTATCATCAACAAATTCCATTAGCTTTACTTGCAAAATATCTAGAATCTGACCACTTTTCATCATTTCTGTTGCTACTGATCCAAATTTTCACCTGCATTCCTGCAATATTCTCTGAGCTGTCCTCTCAGCTTCTGCACTACCCTTGACCCTGCTATCCAAGAAATCCTTTTGAAACTTAAATCTGATGTAAACCCTACCTTTCCATTTCACCCAGATTAAAAGTCTTTACAAAAGCCTACAAGGCCCCAGATCATTTTTCTGACCTTATGTAGCACTACTCTCCCTCTTGTTCCCTCCCCTCCAGTCACACTGCCCCCCTTAGGGTTACTCAAACCTGCCAAGCACATCCTCACCTTAGGACCACTGCTCTAGCTATAACTTCTGCCTGGAACATTCTTTCCTTGCGTACCTGCTTGACTAATTCCCTCACCTCCTTCAGTTCTTTGTTCAGATATCATCTTCTTAATGAGTCCTAGTCTGATTGGTCTCTTCTTCCACCCTACACTCCTAATCCCATTTATTTTGCTTCCTTTTTTTTTTTTTAATTTTATAGATGTGATAATGTACTGTCACTTCCTAACATACTGTTTGTGTGCCGTTGAGTCGACTTTGACTTATAGAGATCCTGTAGGACAGAGGGGAAGATGAGTTGGATCAGCACAGACATGGGGACCATCTCACTGCCAGAGAGCCCTGGGCAAAAGACTCTTGCAGTTTTATGGACCTGGGGAGCGGGGAAGAGGGGTGGCTGTGCAGTGAGGAGGAGAGACTGGTAGCGAAAAAGTACTGAGTATTGTGTCAGAGCGGGGAAAAATGCCTTCAAGATTCCCCTCTTTCCCCCGATAAACAAGCTTTAGCAGAGGCACCTAAGGAAGGCTTCTCCTGAAGCTCTCCGCTCCCTGCCCCATAAAGATGCCTCCCTATAGAGGCACCAGGGTTAGAAACAGAGATGTTAGAAAGAGCATGACTGGTCAGTGGTTGGCTGAGTCCCTTCAGAGGCTGCAGTGAACATTGGTTGAGGAGGGCAGCTTTCCCCTTGAGGTCTGCCAGGTAATGCCTTTGTAATTGCCTGTGGTCAAACCTGAGAAATCACACATAAATTTTCAGCCAGGAGCCAGACTCCTCATCTGCACCCTTTCAAATTCTTATCCTGTAATTTTGAGGGGAGTTTCTAAGAGTGTCTCTCATGAATTCACAAAGAGCACTCTCAGATCTTTGCATTCTTGACGCCTGCTGTTCATGATTACTCTTGAAGAAATTCCTCACCCTACTTATGCTGCTAGGTCCAAGATTACTGTAACCACTCCCTATCTGTGCCAAGGGTGAAGTCCCCTGAAGTTCCTAAGCAATAAAGCTTGTGCTGCATTCCTTGTAGCTCTCATAGAGCTGAATAATGTGTTCAGGAAGCCGTGGAAAGAGTGTTCATATTCTCCATGGTGGCCATGCTTTGTCACTGGTTCACCACAACAGGACCCCTGAAACCACTAGATAGATATAGCCTGTGGGCTAGTGACCCTATCACCTCTTCTAAACTCCAGAAATGTCTGAATTCCACCCATAGACACAACTTAGTTTCAAACTAGCATTCCTCCACCACTATGGGTTCACCATTTTTCACTTCCAAAATGGTGCTTCCAAGTTATGCTGATGGATGAGTTAGATAACGTAAATGTGTTACTTTGTCAAGACGTTGTCTTTCAGGGTGCTGAGTGCTACCTTTATGGGTGCAAACAATTGCCGTGGTATCCAAAATTAGAGTTAAGTGAAACAGCATGTACCCAACGTATCTAACCTAAAGTGCACAAGGTACTTGTGGTTCCTTGAAAGAAAGTCACTAAATGAATAAAGAAAGCTTCTCTTGTCATATATTATTGAAATGCAATTTGAATACACAGCTTGTTATACATTATTCAAATGCAATTTTTCACGATAGCAAATAAATACTCTAAAATGCCCCAGTGCTGAAGGAGATATCAATATTAGATGAAGTTCATTCACAATATTTTATTTAGAAACAGTTGAAGAGTCAGTCTTTCTATTACTTCTATAAAAGTAAATTTGATGGCTTTTTTATTTGTTGAATTACATTTAAATTCCCCTTTTCCTCAAACCACCCTAACTGCAGTGTTTCTGTTTTCATCAGAGGCAGCATAAGTGCACCAGGCAGGGAAGCAAGAGTTCTCTGGTAATAGTGGACTGTGTGGCTCTGGGCATAGTTGCTATTCCTCAGTTTCCTTGCCTATAAAATAAAGTGGTTGGATCAGATCATCGCTAATACTTTTTTAGCAATGTATTTTCACGATCCCATACTTTAAGAAGAATCAACACAATTTTAAGGGTTGGAATTAATTTATTGTCTATTCAAGCTCAGAATCAAGCAATAAATTCAAATTCAATTAATCTTTATGAGCTCAAAAATAGTTACTAGTAAAAATATTGTTTAAAATCTATGGCCCTCTCTATACATATTATCAGACTATAGCCCTTTGAGGTAACCAGAACTAATACAATTATTCCAGTTTTAAAGATTCATCCATTTGAGCCATCCATCACAGATTTGAGCACCGTTAGGCATTTTATTAGGTTTTGAGTATGCAAGGTTATTACACAGCCCTTACCTTTAAGCGTCAGATGGATAAGATAGAAGATAATGACAATAAAAATGTTGTGGTTAAGCGTTCAGTTGCTAACTGAAATGTTGATGGTTTGAACCCACCAGCCACTTCGAGGGAGAAAGATGAAGCTGTCTGCTTCTGTAAAGATTGCAACCTTGGAAACCCCATGAGACAGTTCTACTCTGTCCTATTCGGTTTTTACGATTTGGAATCAACCCAATGGTAACCGGTTACATCTAAGGCAGATTTCTATATAGGGTATCAAAGGGACACAAATGAAAAAAAGCCAATTCTACCTGGAGGGAAGAGCTAAGGAACTTGTCCAGGAGGACATGGGGCATGCCCTGAGACATGAAAACAGGTAAATATTCCACAGGTGGTTGTGGAATATCCTACAGGGCTTAGAAAGGGTGCAGGTATTGCGGGCGAGAGAGATGTCTCTGCAAAGAAATAGGATTATACCTTTGGGGGATGTAAGTAACTCACTATGCCTTGCACACAGGTATAAGGAGAGCCAAGTGGGAGAAAACAGGGGAGGAATTTACATTGCATGCTATGGAGTTGGAAACCCTGGTGGTGTAGTGGTTAAATGCTACAGCTGCTAACCAGAGGGTTGGCAGTTCGAATCCGCCAGGTGCTCCTTGGAAACTCCATGGGGCAGTTCTACTCTGTCCTGTAGGGTCACTATGAGTCGGAATCGACTCGAGGGCACTGGGTTTGGTGTTTTTTTGTTTGTTTGTTTTTTTGTTTGTTTTGGCTATGGGGTTAGGCTTTATCCAGCAGCAATGGGGAGGCATTTAAGCATTTTAAGCAGGGGAGTGAATTGATTAGACGTGCATTTTTGAAAGCCCCCTCTAACAATGATGTGGAAGATGAATCAGATTATGGCAGCAAGGGAAGGCAGAGAGATGAGTTAGGCAGGGGCTGCTGCAATGGTCCAGAGGAGAGATGATGAAGGGCATGAACCAGGATAGGAAGAGTGGGGATGCAGAGATAGTGAAGGGCACAGGGCAGATTAAGGAGGACCTGATCACCACCTGGAGTTGGAAGGGGAGAGCAAGAATGAGGGCAGGAGGACTTCCAAGTGTCTGGTGGATGGTGATGCTACCTAAGAGAGGGAGGGACAAGTACGAGAAAACTGAGTATTTCAGTTTTCCAAACTGAAGTGTAGCAGAAGTGGGCAAGGAAAATCTAGGATGGGAGTGGGTGTGAGAAACCAACTAGTAGCATTCACCATACCCTGTTAGACCTTCTCACTAGACTATATGTTCCCTGAGACCAGGTATCACGTCTGTGTTGCTCACCAAGATTTACTCATTACCTAAAATGGTACCTGATACATAGCAGGTGAGGGGAGATCTGAAATTTTTGCTGGTCCAGTATCCACTCTCCTCCCCCTGTCCCTTTTTTGGCAATAGAACCTTGATATTCTTTGGGGAATGATCCCTACCCAGTGCATGCAATCTTGTAGAACTTTCGGTCAGGGTGCCCGACCCTTCCAGCCAAGCAAGGTGTGGGAAGTGACTCAGATTAGGTTAACCAGACTCTTTCTCCTGGGAAGTTGAATCTTGACAAGTGAGTGAGTGACAACATGAGAATGACTGTAGCATGAGTGCCCAGAAAGATTCTCTCTTGTTCCCACTGATAGGCTCCTGGACATTCCCAGCTTCTTATTTTGAAAGCCTGCTTGATTCAGCTTTTCCTTTTATTGTGGACCCTTACCATAAATATTTCTTTTACTTTTTGTTTTGCTCCTTTTTTGACCACACCAAAGAAACCTAACCCATAAAATTAGGCAGTTAATAATTATTTACAGAATTACTATTGTTTTTAACTAAAGGTAACACACAAATCACAGAATCCCAAAATCAAAATGAAATAGAAATACAATGAGTAAGATTTCAACTGTCATTTTTGGCCAGACTTCTTGATTTCCATAAGCTTTACTTTTGAGGCTACAAAATGTTCCTCTTTGCCAATCTCTTCATCTTAAATGTCAATGATCACGCTTTTTCAGATCTGAATTTAATCCCATAGTGTTTCTCTCCTGATTTCCATGTCTCCCGAGCCCATGTCCTCTTCGCCCTCTTACCTCGTTCACTTGAAAGGTGTCAGTCATCTCTAGACAAGCAGCTATCAGAGGAATCTCTTTTTTACACGTGTCTCTGTGAGTTGTCAGAATGGCAGTCTCTGAGGGATATTATATTACTCTGCGTGGTACATTTTCTTCAGGTTTCTGTCTTAGATTTACAGTTTTGAGATCAACTTTGGAAATCTTTTGCTTATAGCCAACTTGTTAAATGTTCCTAAAGCTTCTATCCCAGTCTGATAGAGGGGCAGGAGCTTCTGAGAGACCCTTCCCTTTTCAGAAGAGGGCAGGAGGCTCAGCGGGTGATGTGGCTGCCCCAAGCTCATGCATGCACCCAGCTCTCAGCAAAGGCTGCATGAGCTGCATGACTGGGGACTCCCAGCTACTAGGGTTTCCACCAGACTATGCTGTTTTGTCAGTTTTCACACTTGCTTATTCTCCTCTAGAACTCAATACCATTTAAGACATTAAAAAAAGAACCCTCGAGTCTATTCTGACTCATAGCAACCCTTTAGACAAAACTGCTCCACAGCGTTTCCAAGGAGCGGTTGATGGATTCAAACTGCCGACCTTTTGGTTAGCAGCCAAGCTCTTAACCACTACGCACCAGGGCTTCATTTAAGATATTAAAATACTTCCTCCTAAATTCTCTACCTCCATTCCCTAATTTTTTTTTTTTTAGAAATATCATTTTATAACGAAAGGTATAAACCAAAAACCAAACCAAACCCAGTGCTGTCAAGTCAATTCAGACTCCTAGCAACCCTATGGGACAGAGTAGAACTGCCCCATAGAGTTTCCAAGGAGCGTCTGCCAGATTCCAACTGTTAACTCTTTGGTTAGCAGCCGTAGCACTTAACCATTACACCACCAGGGTTTCCAAAGAAAGGTATACATTATTTTAAAGCCTATATCATTGGTATCTTTTTTTTTTTAATTTTTATTGTGCTTTAAGTGAAAGTTTACAAATCAAGTCAGTCTGTCATATAAAAATTTATATACACTTTGCTATATACTCCTAATTGCTCTCTCCCTAATGAGACAGCGCACTTCTTTCCTCCACTCTCTTTTTGTGTCCATTCCACCAGCTTCTGACCCCCTCTGCCCTCTCATCTCCCCTCCAGGTAGGAGATGCCAACATAGTCTCAAGTGTCTACTTGATCCAAGAAGCTCATTCTTCACCAGCATCTTTTTCTATCCCATTGTCCAGTCCAATCCCTGTCTGAGGAGTTGGCTTTGGGAATGGTTCCTGTCCTGGGCCAACAGAAGGTCTGGGAACCATGACCACCGGGGTCCTTCTAGTCTCAGTCAGACCATTAAGTCTGGTCTTATGAGAATTTGGGGTCTGCATCCCACTGCTCTCCTGCTCCCTCAGGGGTTCTCTGTTGTGTTCCCTGTCAGGGCAGTCAACGGTTGTGGCCGGGCACCATCCAGATCTTCTGGTCTCAGGCTGATGTAGTCTCTGGTTTATGTGGCCCTTTCTGTCTCTTGGGCTCATAATTACCTTGGGTCTTTGGTATTCTTCATTCTCCTTTGCTCCAGGTGGGTTGAGACCAATTGATGGATCTTAAGAAGGCAGCTTGCTAGCGTTTAAGACCCCAGATACCACTCTCCAAAGCAGGATGCAGAATGTTTTCTTAATAGATTTTATTATGCCAATTGATTTAGATGTCCCCTGAAACCATGGTCTCCAAACCCCTGCCCTGCTACACTGGCCTTCAAAGCATTCAGTTTATTCAGGAAACTTCTTCGCTTTTGGTTTAGTCCAGTTGCACAGACGTCTTCTATATTAATACCTGAGGGTATTGGTGGTTCAGTTGGACCCGGATTCAATTCCCCACCAATGCACCTCATGCGCAGCCACCACCCATCTATCAGTGGAAGCCCACATGTTGCTATGATGCAGAATGGGTTTCAGGGGAGCTTTCAGACTAAAACAATTCAGGAGACAAGGCTTGGGGATCTACTTCCAAAAATCAGCCGGTGGAAACCCTGTGGATCACAACAGTCCATTACACAACAGATCATGGGGATGGCACAAGACTCCCAGCTTTTCCTTCCATGGCACTAGGAGTCGGGGTTGACTCTGCAGCAGCTAACAACAACAACAAAAAGGTATAACAGGCGGGGTTCTCCGGGAAACAGACTCTGATATAACTTCCTGTACAGAAATGTTATTAGAAAGTGCACTTGGGATGACACATGTGGAAGGCAGGGACAAAAGCAGGAGCGGACAGAGAGAAAAGTCCAGGTTCAGCTAAGGCCACAGAGAAGCTCTGGAGCTGGGATGGCTCTTCAGAGTTGCCCCAAGTCTGGCAGAGGTGGCCTGCCTCAGTCATTGGATGTCGGCCACCCCTGGGACGGTATGAGCTTTGGCAAGGTGATCTCTGCAGTCCTGAAGGGACTGACAGCTGAAGGCTGTCTGCAGATGGCATTCCCAGTAGCAAGGCGAGTAAGTCCTTCTTTGAAAAGAGGTCTTGGGAGTGCATCTCCATGCCCATCACAGAGAAACGGATGCTCCTTCCAACAAGGAACATTCACTGACAGACTACTCTGTGTGAGGCACTGTCCTAGACCCCCGAGTCATGACCCTGCCCTGGGGAGCTTATACTCTGGTGTGAAAGAGAGTTACAGTAATACCAAGTGTATAATTACACACAGAAATGTATACACAAAGAACGTATGATTATATATAAACGCACAGATGAGGAGTGATTGATACAGTATAGGAAGAACCAAAAATCGAAAACCAAATCAGGTGTCATCAAATCAATTCCGACTCATGGTAACCCCATGAGTGCAGAGCAGAATTGCTCCATAGGGTGGTCATGGCTGTGACCTTTCAGAAGCAGATTGCCAGGCCTTTCTTTCTAGGTGCCTCTGAATGGGTTCAAACTGCTAAGCACTCAACAGTTTACGCCACCCAGGGACTCCTGTCAGGAAGAACTAAGGGCGACAAAATAGAGGAGAGAGGGAGCAGTGTTTGCCTTTTTTAGCAAGAGGAACCTGCTGTGTTTGTATTTTTAAGTCCTCATTTTCTTCTCTTCTTTGAATGCCTTTTTCCCAATATCCTTCTTATATATAACTCTCTTCATTTCATTTCTCACTCCTTTCATTCATTTTCTTTATTGCTTCTGATGTCTAACCAAACCCACTGCTGTCGAGTGGATCTCAACTCATAGCAACCCTATAGGTCAGAGTAGAACTGCATCATAGGGTTTCCAAGGCTGTAAATCTTTACGAAATCAGACTGCCACATCTTTCTACTGCACAGTGGCTGGCAGGTTTGAACTGCCGAACTTTCAGTCTGTGGCTGGGCACTTTGGCCATTGTGCCACCAGGGCTCCTTTCTAACGTCTAAGGAGCCACTTTTCTCCATCTAAAAAGTTAGTCCCTCAGCCGGTTCTTAAGTTAGTCTTTAAAACCTAATTGTTGTGAGACATTTTTGTACCCTCACTATAATTGCGTACCTGCCAAACAGCATTTTCAAGAGACCTGTAGACTTAATAAGTTCAGGTTTCAAATGTGTACACAATTAAATGTCTTTTCTTAATGAAGGACATTATAAACTAGATGCTAAGTAGAAATAGAACCCTGGATGGAGGTTGCAGGGGGGCAGATCGAGTCAGTTAACAGCTTTTCTCCTTTAGGAGATTTCTGAAAGGTTATGTTGCCAGATCTGAAAGGTTAAATTGCAAATTTTACAAAAACAGTGTAATCAGGAAACGCAAAGTGGGGACTTACCATTCCATGGCTTAAGAGAAAAGGAAAAAAAACAAGTCATCACATTCAGACTTGAGAATGAGAGGAGAACAGCATTGCAGTGCCTTTGAAAATAATTGGCAACGGATAGCCTCCTCAAAGAGCCTGGCTGCTTTCCATTAGCTGGTAGAGCGCCTCCTGACACACACACACAGTGGAAGATCACTGATAAGCCTAGCGTGCCAAGCCGCTGCCTCATTTCCCCGGGGGAGCTTCCCACACAGGGTGAGTACGAGTGAGGACAAACCTCAAAGCCACAGAACATTGCGCTGGAACTCTTTCAAGCCAGGCAGTTTGACTGCGCATTGGCTGCAGCCTTTTGGCAAGTGACAAATGGAAAGCGCCCCCAAGCATTTGCCGACCATGCCAAGAAAAGCCTGTGCAGTCAGGGACAACCTGGGTCCTGTGCCTAGAAGGCTTCCGTGGGGCGGGAGGGGTGGTAGCCAGATCCATTAATTACACTGAGTCAAAGTTCTTCCTCTCCTTTGAAAGTGGAGTTGAGCCCAGTCTGTGTCTGATGGGCTGTGAGAATTTCTAATAATATCCGCTAAAACTTTGAGAAAAAAAAAAAAAACTTTGAGAAGCAGGGGTGAAATTTTATCTGGGCTGCTCAGCCTCACCTGGAGGGCTGGTAGTTGCCCTGGGACACAGAATCACTGTATGAGCTGCCAAGGTGGCTTCCGCGTGGTTTGACCTTTACAATTTGGAATCCTTTTGCTCCAAAGATGAATTATAGCCTAATAGGACAGCCAAAAGGTGGGGCAGGTCTCCCTTAATCCATGAATTATGTGCGCTCCTGAGGGGAGGAAGCAGACAATTATGCACGAATGTAAGGGTTTGGCATCTGTCCCTGTTGCCCCTGAGCTAAGAGAGTCATCCTGCAATCCTAAAGAGAACCTGTGACAATAAAGACTGAAGCCAAACCTCAGCCTCCAGCACTTGGTGCTGTCAGATTATCAGTGAACAAGTATTGTGTGTGGTCTGGGTTCTGGCGAATGGGAAAATAAAACTATGAAACCCAATACCCAGCTGTCACCAAAGACCAAAATGTTTGTGTTTAAATATGTTGACTTAAAAAGTGATTAAAATTAAAAGTAAAAAAAAAGGAAATTATTCATGAACATGGATTCAGTGCAGGTTGTGTTTGGTATATATAATTTTATTTTTTTAATTAACCATCATTTGGAGGTATCTTCTATATATCAAAAAAAAATTTTTTTTCTGTATATCAGGCACTGTGCCACGGGGTAAGAGAGGATGAAAAAATAAATTTAACCTCAAAAGAGCTTACACTGTAGGGAGTCCTAGCAAATTTTAAGGCTCACAAAGTCAGAATGGGTCATAATTACACTTTGAAGGAAAACACATTTCCTTCATAGAGGCACTTTCTTAGAGATTGTCCGTCTGTTCGGAATAAGTCCCTGAGTATGACCAGCGTCCTCGTTTTAGAGAAGGGATAGCTGTGACAGAGGTGTGTGTGAGGTCATGGTGGGAGGGGAGTATCAGAGCCTCGCTGACTGGTTCCCTCTCTGCTATAACCAATATACTTTCCCAAAGTAGCAATGTGTCATGCAAGAGAGGGGTAAATAGGAGCACACGTGGATAATAGAATTTAATGGGCTTTTTTAAATTTTTATCATTATAAGTGGAGTATGCTCTTTTAGAACAGAAATGCGCCTATTCTGGTGTTTGCAAGAATTCTTAGACAAGTAATGATATGACCAAATAATATTCATTCATTACTTATCACGTGCCAACCATAGGATTCAGTGTTTCATGTAATTTTTTTCATTTAAAAGTCATGAGAATCCAATGAGGTAGGTGCTATGATTATCCTCAGGTGAGAAAACTAAGGCTCAGAGAGGTTAAATTCCTGCCTCAAAACACACAGGTACACAGGATAGAGCACAGACTGTACCAGGCACCTGGACTGTGCAATTTTGTCTCCCTCTGGGGCACAGGGTATATTGTCTACCATTTGGGCTTCTTTGCTTTTCTTTCTTGTCTAATAAATGGAGGATTTTGAAAAGAATTACTAGGACTATTTGGCTGAAAAAAGTCTCCAGAGAACATGTTTAAAAAACAAAAAACCAAACCTGTTGCCACCAAGTCAATTCTGACTCACAGCGACTCTATAGGACAGAGTAGAACTGCATCCTAGAGTTTTCAAGGAGCAGCTGTGGACTTGAACTGCCAACCTTTTGGTTAGCTGCGAAGCTCTTAAGCACTAAGCCACCGGGGCTCCAGAACCTGTTTATGGAGCACCAATTGCTGCAGTAGCCAAAAATTTGTACCCCACCTCCCAGCCTCCAGCTCAGGGGATGTGTTCTTCTGGACCCCATGCACCATGCTACTCTTCATCAGCCTGTACTTGTTTATTTGTCTCTCTTCTCCAGTAAATGGGTGCTCCTAGCAGGGATTTTTGAAGGAGTCCTTAAGGAGTCCTTAGGTGATGCAAATGTTAAACATTTGACTACTAGCTGAAAGTTGGTGGTTGGAACCTACCCAGAGGTACCTTGGAAGACAGGCCTGGTGATCTGCTTCCAAAAGGTCACAGCCTTGAAAACCCTATGGAGCAATTCTACTCTGCACACATGGGGTGGCCATGAATGGAAATCAACTTGACAGCAACTAACACCAAATAGCAGGGATTTTGAGTTATTCATCTCAGCACCTATCACAATGCCAGGAACGTTGTGTGTAATGAATGTTTTCAGTGACTGAAAATAAATGAATGAGCCTAGAGAGTTGGGTGTAAAATAAAACTGATCAAAACTAACAGAAACCAGATAAAGGGAATGGAACTGAAATTTACTGAGCACTTACAGGAGCCCTGGTAGCATTCAGCTGCTAACCAAAAGGTCGGCAGTTCAAATCCACCAGCTGCTCCTTGGAAACCCTATGGGGCAGTTCTACAATGGGTTTTGTTTTGTTTTACTAGATGCAAATTACTGTGATTTGCTTATTCTAAGTCAATTAATCCTGAGGACATACTTGTGGAAAAAATACTATAACATCTCCCATTCTATACGCAAGGAAACTGAAGCTTAGGAGTTTAAGCAAGTTGCGCTAGCTGACACAGCTAGTAGCTACAGAATTTGAACCTAGGTGTTGTGGTTTCAAAGCCCATGCTCCTTTCTATCTCCTTTAAAGGTGATCTTTCTCTCTTCAAATGCTACCTCCAAGTTCAAAGAGATCTCTCCTTCCTCAGTTTCATCCTGACTCATCTTCTTTCTTAAGCTTTTTAAGGACAGTCTCATAATGTTAATCCTTTTACAATCTAGCAGAGGCCTCAAAAGTAGGTAATATTTCAACCAGTGACTGAATGAATGATTAAAATGGACGGACGGATGGACGGACGGACGGACAGACGGAGTGGGTGCATGGACCAGAAATTCATTAACATCTCTCTTATCCTTGTAATACAACAGTACTAGTGAAAAACTTCGAACTTTAGGGTTAAAAACATTTAACCATAGAGCAAGGATTTGAGTCTCTATTTACACTAGTGTAATATCTGCAAGATTTTCATTAGTATTTTTGAATTTCTTTAGTTGAATTTTTGTCTCTGTACTCTTTAAAGTATAATTAGAGTTTATAAGAAATTTAAATTACACGTAACACTTTAAAACAGTACGTTAAAAATGTCAAATTTCAAATAAAATTGCAACTGAGTTTAATAATAAAAAACAAAATTTTCACATATCACCTCAGAAACCACCATGTTAAATGAATTCTCAAAAGGCAATAAGTTGCTATTTAGTACTCAAAAAACCTGGCAACTTCTAACCTGCTATTCATTAAATTGTACTTTAAAACATATCGTACACTTGGAGAATTTTAATTTTGGCTTGTAAAACAGTATTAAGAATTTTCTCCTGTAATTTGGTCAGTAAATTGTATTAACCGTTCTTCTTGCCCTCTCTAGGGTGAGGATAAAGAACACTCAGTGGGTGAAGACCCAGGGAAGGCGCCATCCACGATAGGAAACAGGCTGATCACTCAGACAGTAAGACTGGGAGTCAATGACCAAATGGGATTCCTTGGCAGATAAAGTCTGACAAAAGATTGGTGTGTGGCGGGAAGGTGGTAGGGAACCCTGTGGTCTAGGGGGTGGGATAGTTATCATGTCATGGGGCACCAATGATAGCAGACAAGTGAGAGAACCCAGTTGAGAGACAAGGATGCTGAGTACTGGATGATTACTCTGAGCAGAAGCAGCTACCATCTGACACGTACCTACTACGTGTACAGCCAATACTAGATGTGCTACATGTATTATCTGCTTTAAGCCTCACAACCACCCTCTCAGGTAGGTACAATTATAATAATGCTCTGTGAACTGGACTCAAACGAGGTTAAGTAAAATAACCAAGGTCTCACCAGGGCATGCTGGACATGAGATTCAAACCTCCACGGGCTAGCTCCAAAGGTCCTCTATACCACTCAGGTGTATTCTACAAAGTTCCACTATAACATTAAGGTGTACACTACAAAGTTCTATTCCACCATTAAGATGAATTCTAGAAAATTCTACAACACAACTAAGGTGAGTGCTATAAAGTTTTATTATATATAATGGGTTGAATTGTGTCCCCCCAAAATATATGTTGTAAATCCTAAACCCTATACCTGTAGTTATAATCCCATTTGTAATGTTAAGAGGCCATATTAGGGTAGGATGTGTTTTAAGTCAATGACCTTTGAGATGTAAAAAGAACAGAGTAGGCAGAGGAGCAAGCAGAGATGGGGGAAGATAGATGTCATGTTACATGAAGATCCCAAGGAAAAGAAGCTAGAAAGAGAAAACAAGGACCTTCCTCCAGAGCTGACAGGGTAAAAAACACTTCCCCTAGAGCCGGCGCCCTGAATTTGGACTTCTGGCCTCCTACACCGTGACAAAATAAATTTCTGTCCATTAAAGCCACTCATTTGTAGCATTTCTGTTATAGCATCACTAGATAACTAAGACACTATACCATCAAGGGTGTTCTAAGCTCCTCTATGCCATGAAAGTGTACACTACGAACTTTCATTCTACCACTAAGATGTACTCTATCATGTCCTTGCCATGAAGTTATCTTCATATCACAAAGATCTACTTAACCACTCTACTCTACCACTAAGACCTACAGAGTACACTGGATTTGATTCTAGGTTGTCCAGATAACTCACTAGGATAGCAGAAGATTCTGGGAGCAGACCTATCCAAGAACACATTGCACATTTTTTCAACCTTCTTTTGGGCTATCTTTCTTTAAAACTGGAATGTAGCAACTATGGCAAAGCAATTATGAAATCTGAAACATTTAAAGGACAATATGTCTTAAACCACATAGCAGTAGAACATGTAAAAGAAATTGCTCCTAATGTTTTGCAAAATTTTAGAAATAATTACATTAATTTGTAAAAGCACACACACACAAATGTTATTTGTCTTGCAAATTTATACTATAATTTTCCCACATCCAAGAATAAATGTGAAGTAATATAGGCCCACAATCCCTTATCTGAAACATTTTCAATTAGTCTTATCTGAAACATATTGAACTAGATTTTTTTTTTTAATTCAGAATTTATGGGTTTTAGCAAATCCATATAATACCCCAAATAAGATATGGCGCAGGATCCTGTATTCAAATATTAATATTTCTGCCATAAAGTATAAAGATTCACAATAAGTGAGATAAATAAGCTTTTTGTAAAGCTTCACATTGTTTCATGTCAGGTTTTGCTACTGAGTGAGTTTGCCAACAATTTATCAACAAACTTTGCATTTTCAGAGATTTTGGGATTTCAAAATTGCAGACAAGGTATTTTGGATTAGCATTTCCTTGAAAAACCCAATGTCATATACATTTTAAACTTGGAACTTTGTCAAAAAGTGCCTACACTTCAAACTGCATCTTAGAACAACTACGCATTAATTTCGTCACTCATTCATTCATCCACCCACCCATAACAAATGTGACAACCTTCAGAAAATAAGCCATTTAGATCTTTTCATACAATACTTGTTACTTATGAAGCTGGGGAAGTTTTTCTTCCATAACTTTTTCTCTATATCGCTTCTCTGTTTTGAGACATATTTCCCTTTTATGGTGATCCGGGGCTTCTCAGCTTGGTAATGTCTTAGCTCTCACACAGCTCTCCAGCTTCCATCTTTTCATATAGCATCCACAGGTCCCTGCTATTTGCAGGAAAAAAATAAAATAAAATAAAAACAGTTGCATAGAATGAATTTCAACTCATGTTGAACCTGTTACCAGGTAGAAACCCCAGGTTCTGCTGGGCGTGACTTATATTGGCCAGTGAACAAGAGACCAAGATGGGAAAGCAGAAATGCACATTTATTTTGTTGCACAGGGAGGGGAGTCAGTCATAGCTGCTGCCTCTAAGACGGCTCAGCGACGGCAAGGGGGAAGGTTACTTTTTTTTTTTTGTACTATAGATGAAGGTTTACAGAACAAACTAGTTTCTCACTGAACAGTTAGTATATACGCTGTTTTATGACATTGGTTGACAACCCCATGACATGTCAGTGCTCTCCCTTCTTGACCTTGGGTTCCCTGTCACCAGCTTTCCTGTCCCCTCCTGCTTTCTAGTCCTTGCCCCTGGGCTGGTGTGTCCCTGTAGTCTCATTTTGTTTTATGGGCCTGTCTACTCTTTGGCTGAAGGGTGAACCTCAGGACTGACTTCATTACAAAGCTAAAATGGTGTCCGGGGGCCATACCCTTGGAGCTTCTCCTGTCGCTGTCAGGCCACCAAGTCTGGTCTTTTTTTGAGTTAGAATTTTGTTCTACATTTTTCTCCAGGTCCATCCAGGACCCTCTATTGTGATCCCTGTCAGAGTAGTCAGTGGTGGTAGCTGGGCACCATCTAGTTGTACTGGACTGAGTCTGGTGCGGGCCGTGATAGATGTGTTCCATTAGTCCTCTGGAATAATCAGGAAGGGTTACTTTTAAGGGATTTACAAGTAGGGAGTTCATATAAGTTACATCAGCAATTTTCTTAACCATACTATGCAAGCGCAATGGAGTTTACACATAACTTCATGCATCACCAGGTCAAGTAAAGGAACTAGGATTCTTATGCAAAGTTGTGGGGCAGGCCAAACAAAAGAGGTAGGATTCTAATGCAAGTTTCAAGGAAGGCCAAGCGAAGGAGCTAGAAGGCTAAGGCAAAGTTGTGGGGCATGCTAAGCCCCACAGCCTTTGGACTTCTGTCTTGAACTCATGTGTACCAGAGTAGGGCTGTGCTCCAGGGGGTTTTCAGTGGCTGATTTTTCAGAAGTAGATCACAGGCTTTTCTTCTGAGACACCTCTGGTGAGCTCAAACCTCTGACCTTCCGGTTAACAGCTGAGTTCGTTAACTGTTTGCATCACCCAGGGACTCTGCTATTTGCAGAAGGAGGAGTAAATTTATATGGTCTGGTCTGAGCCTTTACAATACCCTAGTTACTCTAAAAGCAACAATTAGGAGCTTACAACAAGCAAGATGAGTAACATTTCTCCATTTTAGAGAAGAAGAAAACAGGACTTTGAGAACCTTAAAAGCTTGCCACAGCTGGCAAGTAGTGGGACTGAGATTCAAACCCTGCTTTTGCCCTTTCTCACACAGCATCCACACTGCTAATTCAACTGATGGTCCCTTCTGTGCTAAAAGGTAAATGGCTTAATGCGTTACTGCTCCTGAAGGCCGAATCTGAGGCCATGCGGAGGGCCTTTTTCACTACTCCTCAAGTGACATGGTATGCTCCCCACCATTACCACCTGACAACAGCTAGGCTCCATCTTATAGAAATGGGAGAAACAGAGTCGACAGCTGAGGAGGAAGGCAGCGAAGTGGGATATGAAAGAAGAAAGGGAAGCTTAAAAATCAATAAGGCTTTTTCCAGTTTTTAATGCTCACTGAGATAAGATGTTTAAATGTGTCCCCTAAACAAGGCAAAAGGCAAAGTCTGAAGAGGGAGGAAAATAGAACTATCATAAAGAAAAGAGAGTTGTCCTTTCCCAGAGGACTGGTCGCCTTAGCAGCATTCTTCTGAGAAGCCATTCCTTTACAATCCAAATAGCAGAGCCAGCACAAAGCAGCTCCCGCAGCGATAAGGAAGCGTCCCCGCAGAGTGTCGGAATAGCAGAGGCTGAAGAGACTGCTAGTCAGAGTAGACTCTGGAAGGCAGCTGAACGGTGAGCCCAGGGCTGGCATGCACATGTGACTTGATGCCTGGACAGCACAGCAGAGGGCAGCACAGGCCATGGGCCAGAGGACGTGACCTTGTGGCCCTGCAGGAACCATCATAGGATGACCATGTGGCCCTGGAGGCAACAGAACAAGGCTTCCCTAGTGCCAGATCCACTACATATCCTGAGGAGCTGTGACAAGGAATTCTTGTACCCCACCTCCAGATATTCAAATTCTGTAGGTCTGAAGAGGGGCTTCAGTGGGTACTTTTTAAAACACTCTGGAAGATTCTGATTAGTCAGTTTGAACAGTGTTTCTGAAAGTTGCAGCCATCTGGGAATGTCACAGCCACTTGTGGGGACAGATTAAAATGCATATTCTTGGGCCCTGGGCAGAGAACTGCATAATCAGATTCTCTGGTGGGGGGGTGGGGTGGAGCTCAGAATTACATTGAAACAAGACAGCCTTCTGGAGGACTCTGGTGTGCTCTAAAGTTGGGAGATCACTGCTTTCGACTACAGCATCAAGTATACCTGGGGGACACAAAGATTTTCCACAGGCCACACAGACATGAATAGATTGAAGGAATCATTTTCTAGATCCTCAAAATTTCATATTTACCCTTTCAAAACTGATCTGCCCGAGAGTATTGCCTGGGCTCCTCTCCACCACTCCTCCTCTCCCTGTCTCCCATCTTTTCATGGCCATCTTTCTCCCCCCTTAAAAGAGAAAAGCCTATAAAGGAGGTGTGTAGTGACTACTGTCCAACATCTCAATCTCAATCCAATAAGCTTTTGTTAAAAACTGTTGTCATGGTTGTTGTTAGCTGCCAGTATCCCCATGATGGGTTGCTTGTGATCCATAGAGTTTTCATTAGCTGATTTTCAGAAGTAGGTGCCAGGTCTTTCCTCCTTAGTCCATCTAGTCTGGAAACCTGTTCAACATCATAACAACATGAAGCGTCCACTGACAGATGTGGGGTGGCTGCACAGGAGGTACTTTGTTTTGGAACCAAACCCTGGTCTCCCACATCGAAGGTGAGAATTCTACCACTGAACTACCACTGCCCTCTTTTATGAAAAATATGGGGCCTCCAAAAAAGAAGAGAAAGGCACACTTTTTAACTACTGTGAATCTTAAAATGATGCCTTCTTCCTGGTGCAGTGTGAGTGGGGAGACAATTCAAGAAGAAATAACTTCTGAGGGAGAGTCCTGGCGCAGCTAAGCAAAGAGAACTTTGCTAAGAAGTATAGAAGGCACCTCTTTCATACTGGTAACACACACAGCAAGGCTCCATCTATGAACTCAAGAGTGAGATGATTGTTAAAAATAAAGGTTTGATTGTGTTTTGCTTGATTTGGGGAAAAAATTAGATATTTTCTGCCCCCCACCCCCCACCCCCCCGCCCCAATACGCTTATTTATCTGACTGGTCTGACAAAAGGAACCTACTAAGACATGGAATATATAAATGGACAATGGCCAGACCAAATGCAAAAATAGAACTCTGACCACACCTGCAGCATCAAGTCCAGAAAGTAGCTATCAGCCCCAAATGGCCAGGACTTGATTATTGACTGACAGCTTCCCTAAGTTTGCACCCCCACCCTGCTTCCAACTTAGGACCAACGGGAAGAAGTCAGATATGCTCCCCTAACCAATCATATCAGGAGCCCTGGTTGCTCAATGGTTAAGCACTCAGCTGCTAACTGAAAGGCTGACGGTTCAAACCAACCCAGCAACTCTGTGGAAGAACAGGCCTGGTGATCTGCTCTCAAAGATTACAGCCTAGAAAACCTTATAGGGCAGTTCTACTCTGTCACATGGGGTTGCTATGAGTTAAAAATCAACTGGATAGCACCCAACAATAATAATCAATCACATGGCGTGCCCTGCTTCTAGTTAGCCTGCTTACTGCTTCCTCATGTCAACAGCCTCCAATTAGGACCTACTTGAAGCCTTCTCCCTTTTCCACTACTAAGCTTTCCCACCCCTCTCTCTGCCTTTGAGTCTCTGCCAATTCCAAGTAAAGGAGCCTGACTCCCTTGCTATAAAAAGCTCCGAATAAATAGCCGTTTCTTGTTCTCATTTGGGTGGTTTCATTTATTTCCACGCTATGGAAAATGGCTAACATTTCCATGGATTGAATGCATTAAGTCTGCAGCTCCAAGGCTTTTAAGAAAATATATAAATACAGTCATGTGCCTCGTAAATCCCATTCCGGCAATGTCTAACCACATATACGTCCTCGGTTCCATAAGGTTGTAATAGAGTTCAGAAATCCTGATAGGAGAATGGCACACAACAGATGTAACCAGACTTGGTGAATACAGCAGCTTCCTATACACGTGTATCTCATGTCTCCTGTATACAAAGCAATTGCGCTGCCAGGTGTTTAATTGTATAGTACATATATAACCTATAACATGTATGTCTTGATATTCATAATAAATGCCTATGTTACTGGCTTACATATGTACTATCCTATATTTTCTACCATTAATTTGATATGAATTTTCCCGATTAATAAATAAACAATTAGTACACATACTGTTTTGTTACATTGATTACCAACCCAACAACATGTCAACACTCTCCCTTTCTTGACCTTAGGTTCCCCATTACCAGCTTTCCTGTCTACTCCTGCCTTCTAGTCCTTGCCCCTGGGCTGGTGTGCCCCTTTAGTCTTGTTTTGCTTTATGGGCCTATCTAATCTTTGGTTGAAGGGTGACTCTCAGGCTTGACTTCATTACTGAGCTAATAGGGTGTCCAGGGCCCATACTCTCAGGGTTTCTCCAGTCTCTGTCAGGCCAGGAAGTCTGGTCTTTTTTTGCGTGTTAGAATTTTGTTCTACATTTTTCTCCAGCTCTGTCTGGTACTCTCTATTGTGATCCCTGTCAGACCAGTCAGTGGTGGTAGCCAGGCACCATCTAGTTGTGCTAGACTCAGTCTTGTGGAGGCTGTAGTATTTATGGTCCATCAGTCATTTGGACTAATCTTCCCCTTGTGTCTTTGGTTTTATTCATTCTCCCTTGCTCCAGATGGTGTGAGACCAGTGGAGTATCTTAGATGGCTGCTCAGAAGCTTTTAAGACCCCGGACGCTACTCACCAAAGTAGAATGTAGAACATTTTCTTTATAAACTATGTTATGACAATTGAGCTAGATGTCCCCTGAGACCATGGTCCCCACAGCCCTTAGCCCAGTAATTTGGTCCCTCAGGGAGTTTGGAAGTGTCTGTGGAGCTTCCATGATCTTGCCTTGGACAAGTTGTGCTGACTCCCCCAGTACTGTCTTACCCTTCACCAAAGTTACCACTCATCTATTGTCTATTTAGTGTTTTTCCATCCCCACCTCTTCCCTCCCTCGTAACCATCAAAGATTGTTTCTTTTTGTGTGTAAACCTTTTCATGAGTTTTTAGAGTAGTGGTCTCATACAATATTCATCCTTTTGTGATTGACTTATTTCATTCAGCATAATGCCCTCCAGATTCATCCATGTTCTGAGATGCTTCGTGGATTCATCATTGTTCTTTATCGTTGTGTAGTGCTCCATCGTGTGTATGTACCATAGTTTGTTTATTTCGTTCACTCGTGGATGGGCATCTAGGTTGTTTCTATCTTTTTGCTATTGTGAACAATGCTGGAATGAACACGGGTGTGCATATGGAAATAGATCACATTTTAAATAATATTATTTACATTCAGCACCTCATTTAATCTCATATCAATGCCTTCCAGCCAAAGGCCACCAGAGACACAGCTGCCATTCAACAAAGTTGAGTTTATTGGCCCATTGCAATGAGAGAAACTACACGCCATGGAGAACTGTGGGGCGTCTCAGTTAAGAGGATACTAGAAAGGACTTATAGGATTTGGGTTTGCATTTAGGTGATTTTAGTGTGTTGAAGGAAAATGAACTTTGCTCTGGGCTGGATGCTGTCAAGCAGAGTAATTCTGTGACTAAGTATCTTACTAATTAATCAAGATGGTGGGAAGAGAAAACAGAGCTAGAACTGTATTGAAAAGAAGCGGCAGTCACTGCAATTAACCCTAGAAAGCAGATGTATGGTAATTTTTGTGCTTTGGACAATGTTCTTGCCATTTGTTTTGTTTTCTTAGTATTGTTTTTTGGTGATCAGACATGATTATGGAGTGGTCTTGTCTTGCTCCATCATGGTCACAGAGCGGCCTTGTCTAACTTTGATGTTCTGGGAAATTCTTTATGGGCAACAGGAGAACACAAGGCCTGCCTGGGAGCGCCACACAAGCTCTTGGTGTCAGAGGCTTTCTCACTTACAATAATTCTACAGGGTAAGTACCACTATTATTCCCATTTCCCAGATGGGCAAACAGAGACTTACAAAGTTTAAGCAACTTGATTAAGGTCATAAATAAAGAACACTAGAGCCTTTACTCCCAACTACTACATTATTCCACTTTGCCTTGCTATAAATGCTGCGAGGAAATAGTGGTTCCTTCTGGAACTACATGACTGAAGACAAGGGGTAGAACAACCACAAGGAAAGAGGACTGGATAAACAATCCAAAAGATGCCCACTATACTACAAATGTGTTCGAGGGAACTAGTAAGTAACCAATCAGTAAACAGCTTGTAGTGTTACTCTGCTAATATATATAGGTTTCTTTTATTGGTGTCTAAAGATCTAAGGGAGTCCCTGAGTAGTACAAATGGTTAACACACTCGGCTGTTAACTGAAAGGTTGGAGGTTTGAGTCTACCCAGAGAGGCCTTGGAAGAAAGGCCTGGTGACTTATTCCTGAAAAAAATCAGCCATTGAAAACCCTATGGAGCATGCTTCTACTCTGACACACATGGGGTCACCATGAGTCCGAATCAACTTGACAGCAACTGAATAGCTGGTTTAAGGATCTAAACAAGGGATCAGATTCAGTGGTGAAAGCATCAACACTTGAAGACAGGAAACCCCCATGGAGCAACTGGACATCCGTGACTCTGAAACCTAGGTAGGAACTATGCCCCATGAGGACTCCCATAAATAAATGCCAAGAACTGGCGGACATGGCACAGGAAAGGAACAATTCTGGTCGGAATAAGTCAGTTTCAAATACACAGCTTAACTTGAGTATATGGCACAATTTTCTTGTTAATTCATGAAAGAAATGATTTTAGGAGATGTTTCTATCCATGTTGTCCAAGAAGAAGAAAATAGCATATAGTCTGAGTTCTCTGGGCCTTGTGATTCAGCAGAACAAAGGAATGGCTTCTCAAAATCTTTTTTAAGGGATATGAAAAAGTCAGAAATAAGCATTTTGTGTATAAAGGGTATTGTGCTAATACAATGAAGACATGGAAAAATTAACTGATTCATCTCAAAATGGAGTGTTTCATAACAAATGATTATGAAAATCTTCAAGCTTGTGATTTCCACATGTATCTAGATTCTTCTATTAGATTTGTGAGCTTTAGCATGTTATAAGTCCAAAGCAACAGGTTAAGACAAAATGGACATGTCATTTATTCAGCGCACATAAACCCGAGTACAAAGAACAGAAGAATTCCAATAGTACATAAATACTTCTGTGCAAATATATTTACTTTAGCATGTGTATGTCATATGGATCTAATGCAAAAGGTGAGTGGGGGGGAGAAATTACTTCATGTTTGAAAAGAATGCCTTAGAAACTTTTTAGAAGGATTCAGACTGCTGTAAAAATGCCAAAGCTATTTAACTATGAGCTGTATTTTCCCAAGAGATCTAAAGTACTTACACAATTAAAATAAGTACCTATTATATTAAGTAGCAAATTAGACTTCATACGCTAGAGTTACTTTGCCGAGACTTGAAATCTGCAGAGTAAATACAAAACAACAAATAGAAAGGGATCAGATGGGCAAATCTTTTCTATTAAGAACCCTACTCATTTTAAATAAATGCTCGGGACTGCTGATAGATTAAAGCTCAACAATTAAAAACCTAGGTGTGTACACACACGCATACACACACACACATCAAACCCCAGACTACGGGAAGAGTTAGTTAAGAGTCTTAGTAGTAGCAACAGCAACCAAAATAACAGTAATGATAACAATATATCTGTCCTTTGGGTATCAAGAGCTTTACAAATAACAGGAACAATTTAAAGACTTCACATCTCTAAAATGATCATGTGGCTGTATGTAGAGTCCATTCTGACTCATAGCAACCCTAAGGACAGAATAGAACTGCCTCCATAGGGTTTCTAGGTTGTAATCTTTACTGAGAGTCCTGGTGGTGCAATGATTAAAGTGCTTGGCTGCTAACCAAAGATTGGCATTTAGAACTCAACAGCCGCTCCTAGGGAGAAAGTTGTGGCAGTCTGCTTCTGTAAAGATTTACAGCCTTGGAAACCTTATGGAACAGCTCTACTCTGTCCTATAGGGTTGCTATGAGTCAGAATCAACTCCATTATGGCCATTTTTTTTTTCTTTTCTTTTAATCTTTACAGGAGCAGATCACCAAGTCTTTCTCCCACAGAGTTGCTGGTGGGTTTGAACAGCTGAAATTTACAGTTAACAGCTGAGCACTTAACCACTGTGCCACCAGGAAGTTATAGTTCCCTAACAAAGACAATGACAACTGTCAATATAATGTTACCACAACTCATTGAAGAGTGAAAAGTTATAACACGGCTTTTTCATTGAATGTGGCGGTAATGTCCAGCATTAATTCCATGAGTTAGGTAAGAGCAAGAAACGCTCACATTGGGTTCACAATTGCTATTAAAAAAACAACAGATTTATTGTGGTGTAATTGACATACAACAAACTGCACACGTGTAAAAGGTACAATCTGATAAATTTCGGCTTATGTACGCACTGGTGGAATCATCACCACAGTCAATATGATGAATATATCCATCATCCCGGAGAGTTTCCTCATGCTTCTTTGTAATCCCTTCCTTCCTCTCCTCCGTGCCACCACCCATCACCCCCATCCTCAGGCAATCACTGATCTGCTTTCTGTCACTATGGATTATTTTGCATTTTCTAGAGTTTTATATAAATAATGTCCCCTGCTCCCTTCCTGCTTTCCTCTTCCTTTCAGCCCTGTACTCCAATCAAAATCACAGTCCCTCAAAGCAGGCTCCTGTCCTCTTCACTGGCCAGCAGTGGGGAAGAAGACAGGGTTGTAGAGGAATGAGCATGAGTTCCTTGAGGCCTGTGGTAGGGTTCCAGTGTGGCGCTGAGGGTGAAGACGTACATCGAGTCTGTTACAAGTGCTTTAATCCAGCCAGCGGGGCCTTTGGCTTGCCTGTGGCCACACTGTGGGTAGACAAGTGGACTGTGGCTGCTTCATGTCAAGAAGAGAGCAACCCCTTTCAGAATTTGATTCTGCTTCAGCCAAAGCAAAACCAGGCTGCTTCTTATAGGTTTGTGCCTGCAAGCAGGGCCCTGCAGTGGCCGTCAGGTCCCCTGTGGACATTCAGAGACCCAGAATAAGGAAGGTGGACCATCTCCTTGTCTACACACTCCAGGCTGTTCTCCACCCTCTCCCTCCACTCACTACCACCGAATAGTTGCTGCTCAGGGCCAGCCTAGTGGCCTGGGAACAGCACAGAAGCAAGATTCTTCCCATTGCCCTGTTCCCTTCCTGTGCTCTGCAGGGGGTAGGATGGGCCTGCTGGCTGACCCTTCTCTATTAGACTCTCATTCTTGGTGGTGAGAGCCCACTTCTTCCCTGGAGGCTCTGGTAGGAGTGGGCATCTTTCTCAGCCAGGCCGGGCATACAATGTGAAGAATGCCCAATTCTTTTTCTTTTTTTTTTAATAATTTTATTGTGCTTGAAGTGAAAGTTTACCAAATCAAGTCAGTCTCTCACACAAAAACTTATATACACCTTGCTAGTAAAATATTCCCAATTACTCTCCCCCCGCCCTTTTTTTTTTTAATGAGACAGCCCCCTCTCTCCCTCCGCTCTCTCTTTTTGTGTCCATTTCGCCAGCTACTAACCCCCTCTACCCTCTCATCTCCCCTCCAGGCAGCAGATGCCAACATAGTCTTAAGTGTCCACCTGATCCAAGAAGCTCACTCCTCACCAGCATCCCTCTCCAACTCATTGTCCAGTCCAATCCCTGTCTGAAGAGTTGGCTTCGGGAATGGTTCCTGACCTGGGCCAACAGAAGGTCTGGGGGCCATGACCACCAGGGTCCTTCCAGTCTCTGTCAGACCATTAAGTCTGGTCTTTTTATGAGAATTTGGGGTCTGCATCCCACAGCTCTCCTGCTCCATCAGGGGTTCTCTGTTGTGTTCCCTGTTGTGTTCCCTGTCAGGGCAATCAATGGTTGTACCCGGGCACCATCTAGTTCTTCTGGCCTCAGTATGATGTAGTCTCTGGTTCATGTGGCCCTTTCTGTCTCTTGGGCTCGTAATTGCCTTGTGTCCTTGGTGTTCCTCACCCCTCTTTGATCCAGGTGGGCTGAGACCAATTGATGCATCTTAGATGGCTGCTTGCTAGCGTTTAAGACCCCAGACGCCACTCTTCAAGGTGGGATGCACAATGTTTTCTTAATAGATTTCATTAAGCCAATTGACTTAGATGTCCCCTGAAACCATGGTCCCCAAACCCCTGCCCCGGCTACACTGGCCTTGGAAGCATTCAGTTTATTCAGAAAACTTCTTTGCTTTTAGTTTAGTCCAGTTGTGCTGACCTCCCCTGTATTGTGTGTTGTTTTTCTGTTCACCTAAAGTAGTTCTTATCTACTATCTAATTGGTGAATATCGCTTTCCCATCCTCCCTCCCTCCCCCCTCTTGTAACCACAAAAGAATGTTGTCTTCTCAGTTTAAACTGTTTCTCGAGTTTTTATAATAGTGGTCTTATACAATATTTGTCCTTTTGCAACTGACTAATTTCACGCAGCATAATGCCTTCCAGGTTCCTCCATGTTATGAAATGTTTCACAGTTTCATCACTGTTCTTTATCGATGCGTAGTATTCCATTATGTGAATATACCATATACCATGCGGGTTACAGGTAGTATTCCATTGTGTGAATATACCATAATTTATTTATCCATTCATCCGTTGATGTGCACCTTGGCTGCTTCCATCTTTTTGCTATTGTAAACAGTGCTGCAATAAACATGGGTGTGCATATATCTGTTCATGTAAAGGCTCTTATTTCTCTAGGATATATTCCGAGGCATGGGATTGCTGGGTCGTATGGTAGTTCTATTTCTAGCTGTTTAAGGAAGCACCAAATCGATTTCCAAAGTGATTGTACTATTTTACATTCCCACCAGCAGTGTATAAATGTTCCAATCTCTCCACAGCCTCTCCAACATTTATTATTTTGTATTTTTTGGATTAATGCCAGCCTTGTTGGAGTGAGATGAAATCTCACTGTAGTTTTGATCTGCATTTCTCTAATGGCTAATGATCGTGAACATTTCCTCATGTACCTGTTAGCTACCTGAATGTCTTCTTTAGTGAAGTGTCTATTCATATCTTTTGCCATTTTTTAATTGGGTTATTTGTCTTTTTGTAGTTGAGTTTTTGCAGTATCATGTAGATTTTAGAGATCAGACGCTGATCAGAAACATCATAGCTAAAAACTTTTTCCCAGTCTGTAGGTAGTCTTTTTACACTTTTGGTGAAGTCTTTGGATGAGCATAGGTGTTTGATTTTTAGGAGCTCCCAGTTATCTAGTTTTTCTTCTGCATTCTTAATAATGTTTTGTATACTGTTTATGCCATGTATTAGGGCTCCTAACATTGGCCCTATTTTTTCTTCCATGATCTTTATCATTTTAGATTTTATATTTAGGTCTTTGATCCATTTTGAGCTCATTTTTGTGCATGGAGTGAGATATGGGTCTTGTTTCATTTTTTTTTTGCAGATGGATATCCAGTTATGCTAGCACCGTTTGTTAAAAAGACTGTCTTTTCCCCATTTAACTGTTTTGGGGCCTTTGTCAAGTATCAACTGCTCATATGTGGATGGATTTATGTCTGGATTCTCAATTCTGTTCCATTGGTCAATGTGTCTATTGTTGTACCAGTACCAGGCTGTTTTGACTACTGTGGTGGTATAAAAAAAAAAAAAAATACTTTCTAAAATCAGGTAAAGTGAGGCCTTCCACTTTGTTCTTTTTCAGTAATGCTTTATTTATCTGGGGCCTCTTTCCCTTCCATATGAAGTTGGTGATTTGTTTCTCTATTTCATTAAACAATGTGGCTGGGATTTGGATCAGAATTGCATTAAATGTATAGATTGCTTTTGGTAGAATAGACATTTTTATAATGTTAAGTCTTCCTATCCATGAGCAAGGTATGTTTTTCCACTTATGTAAGTCTCTTTTGGTTTCTTGCAGAAGTATATTGTAGTTGTCTTTGTATAAGTCTTTTACATCTATGGTAAGATTTATTCCTAAGTATTTTATCTTCTTGGGGGCTACTGTAAATGGCATTGATTTGGTGATTTCCTCTTCAATGTTCTTTTTGTTGGTGTAGAGGAATCCAACTGATTTTTGTATGTTTGTCTTATATCCTGATACTCTGCTGAACATTTCTATTAGTTTCAGTTTTCTTGAGGATTCCTTAGGGTTTTCTGTGTATAAGATCATGTCATCTGCAAATAGAGATACTTTTACTTCTTCCTTGCCAATCTGGATGCCCTTTATTTCTTTATCTAGCTTAATTGCTCTGGCTAGGTCCTCCAACACAATGTTGAATAAGAGCGGTGATAAAGGGCATCCTTGTCTGGTTCCCGATCTCAATGGCAATGCTTTCAGGCTCTCTCCATTTAGGGTGATGTTGGCTGTTGGCTTTGTATAAATGCCCTTTCTTATGCTGAGGAATTTTCCTTCTATTCCTATTTTGCTGAGAGTTTTTGTCATGAATTGGTGTTGAACTTTGTCAAATGCCTTTTCTGCATCAATGGATAAAATCATGTGATTCTTGTCTTTTGTTTTATTTATGTGGTGGGTTACATTAATTGTTTTTCTAATGTTGAACCATCCCTGCATACCTGGTATGAATCCCACTTGGTCATGTTGAATTATTTTTTTGATACATTGTTGAATTCTATTGGCTAGAATTTTGTTGAGGATTTTTGCATCTACGTTCACGAGGGATATAGGTCTGTAATTTTCTTTTCTTGTGGTGTCTTTACCTGGTTTTGGTATCAGGGATATGGTGGCTTCATAGAATGAGTTTGGTAGTATTCCATCCTTTTCTACGCTCTGAAATACCTTTAGTAGTAGTGGTGTTAACTCTTCTAAGTTTGGTTGAACTCTGCAGTGAAGCTATCCGGACTAGGGCTTTTTTTGGGGGGGGGGAGTTTTTTCATTACCTCTTCAATCTCTTCTTTTGTTATGGGTCTATTTAGTTGTTCTACCTCTGTTTGTGTTAGTTTAGGTAGGTAGTGTGTTTCTAGGAATTCATCCATTTCTTCTAGGTTTTCCAATTTCTTAGAGTACAATTTTTCATAGCAATCTGATATGATTCTTTTAATTTCAGTTGGGCCTGTTGTAATATCACCCATCTCATTTCTTATTCAGGTTATTTGCTTCCTCTCCAGTTTTTCTCTTTTCAGTTTGGCCAGCGGTTTTTCAATTTTGTTGATTTTTTCAAAGAACCAGCTTATGGTCTTGTTATTTCTTTCAATTGTTTTCTATTTCATTTAGTTCAGCTCTAATTTTTATTAGTTGTTTTCTTCTGGTACCTGTTGGTTTCTTTTGTTGCTCTCTTTCTATTTATTCAAGTTGTAGGGATATTTCTTTGACTTTGGCCCTTTCTTCTGTTTGTAGGTGTGCACTTATTGATATAAATTGGCCTCTCAGCAACGCTTTTGCTGCATCCCAAAGGTTCTGATAGGAAGTGTTTTCATTCTTATTGGATTATATGTATTTCTTTATTCCATCCTTAATGTCTTCTATAATCCAGCCTTTTTTGAGCAGGGTATTGTTCAGTTTCCAAGTGTTAGATTTCTTTTCTCTGCTTTTCCTGTTATTGATTTCCACTTTTATGGCCTTATGGTCAGAGAAGGTGCTTTGTAATATTTCAATGTTTTGGATTTTGCTAAGGCTTGCTTTATGACCTAATATGTAGTCTGTTCTAGAGAATGTTCCATGTGCACTAGAAAAGAAAGTATATTTGGTTGCTGTTGGGTGGAGTGTTCTGTATATGTCTGTGAGGTCAAGTTGGTTGATTGTGGCATTTAGATCTTCCGTGTCTTTATTGAACTTCTTTCTGGATGTCCTGTCCTTCACTGAAAGTGGCGTGTCGAAGTCTTCTACTATTATTGTGGAGCTGTCTGTCTCACTTTTCAATGCTGATAGAGTTTGTTTTATGTACCTTGCAGCCCTGTCATTGGCTGCATAAATACTTAATATGGTTATATCTTCTTGGTGTATTGTCCCTTTAATCATTATATAGTGTCCTTCCTTATCCTTTCTGATCGATTTAACTTTAAAGTCTATTTTGTCAGAAATTAATATTGCCACTCCTGATCCTTTTTGATTGTTGTTTGCTTGATATATCTTTTTCCATCCTTTGTTTTAGTTTGTTTGTGTCTCTAAGTCTAAGGTGTGTCTCTTACAGGCAGCATATAGATGGATTTTGTTTTTTAATCCATTCTGCCACTCTCTGTCTCTTTATTGGTGCATTTAGTCCATTTACATTCAGGGTAATTATGCATAGGTATGAATTTAGTGCTATCATTTTGATGTCTTTTTTTTTGTGTGTTGTTGACAGTTTCTTTTTCCCACTTAATTTTATGTGCTGAGTAGATTATCTTTATATATTGTCCTTTCCTTATATTTGCTGTTGATTTTGTTTCTGCTGAATCTTTTTTTTTTTTTTTTTTCTATTTTGTTTTGATAAGAAGGATAGTTTGTCTCCTTTGTGGTTACCTTATTATTTACCCTTTTTTTTTCTAAATTTAAACCTTTTATTTCTTTGTATCACCATATCTTCCTCTCCATATTGAAGGTGTATATTACATTTCTTAGTCCCTCTTTATTTATTTAATGTCATCTTCTTTTATATAATAACATCGCTGGTACCATATTTTGAGCTTTTTTTTTTATATACTCTTGCTTTGTTTTTTTAGATTTCCCTGTCTGGGTTGACTTGTGGTTGCTCTGCCCAGTGTTCTAGTCTTGGGTTGATACCTGATATTATTGATTTTCTAACCAAAGAACTCCCTTTAGTATTTCTTGTAGTTTTGGTTTGGTTTTTATGAATTCCCTAAACTTCTGTTTGTCTGGAAATGTCTTAATTTCACCTTCATACTTAAGAGACAGTTTTGCTGGATATATGATTCTTGGCAGACATTTTTTTTCCTTCAGTTTTTTAAGTATGTTATCCCTTTGCCTTCTTGCCTGCATGGCTTCTGCTGAGTAGTCTGAGCTTATTCTTATTGGCTCTCCTTTGTAGGTGACTTTTTGTTTATCCCTCGCTGCTCTTATAATTCTCTATTTTTGATTTTATCAAGTTTGATTATAGTATGTCTTGGCGACTTTCTTTTAAGATCTACCTTATGTGGAGTTCAATGAGCATCTTGGATAGATATCTTCTCATCTTTCACGGTATCAGGGAAGTTCTCTGCCAACAAATCTTCAACAATTCTCTCTGTATTTTCTGTTATCCCTCCCTGTTCTGGTACTCCAATCACTCGTAGGTTATTTCTCTTGATAGAGTTCCACATAATTATTATGGTTTCTTCATTTAATTCTTTTATCTGATTTTTCTTCATATATTTATTACTGCCAAGTGATTTACCTTCAAGTTCAGAAATTCTAGCTTCTACTTGCTCAATTCTTCTCCTCTGACTTTCTATTGAGCTACTTCTGTAATTTTATTGTTAATCTTCTGAATTTCTGATTGCTGTCTGTCTATGGATTTTTCCAGCTTATTCAACTTTTCATTATGTTCCTGAATAATCTTTCTAATTTCTTCAATTGCTTTATCTGTGTGTTCCTTGGCTTGTTCTGCATACTGCCTCATTTCCTTCCTGATGTCTTGAAGGGCTCTGTATATTAAACTTTTGTATTCTGTATCTGGTAATTCCAGGAATGCACTTTCATTTTGAAGATCCCTGGATTCTTTGTTTTGAGAGCCTGTTGAGGTAATCATTATCTGTTTGTTTATGTGACTTGACATTGACTGTTGTCTCTGAGCCACCTGTAAGTTATTGTATTAGTTTATGCTTGCTTACTGTGTCATAGCTTCTTGCTTTGTTTTGTTTTGGTGTACCTGTATGGGTTGAGTGAGCTGGCTTATTTTTGCCTTTGGAGCTCTGATGTCCTGTCCGCAGATGGCTAGAGCTGTTAACTGGTATATCAGTCTAGGAGTCCATTCAGTTTTCTTGTATGAATTCAGCTTAGGTTTCCAGGTAGCTGATCATCAAGTGTGTGGTACAGGCTCTGTCCTAAAGTCTTAGAAGGACAGGGGTGATTGGCCTATATATCGGTATCTGATTGCAGCAGGGGGTCATGCTCTGAACAAGGCAGGGGGCTGAGAACCGACCCCCAAGTATCTCTGAGGTAAGTGTATTCCTGTTCCCTAGGGTGTGCAGGTGGGTGGGTTCTGCAGAGGGACCATGGGCACCCAAAGTTTTTGGTTTTAAGGACTGGGAGGTACCAGTTATCTTTGGACCCCTGTCACGGGTGGCTGGGTGACCTGAGTGGAGCTACCAGTCCTTAGGTCCTTGATGTGGATAGGCGAGGACCTTGTTTAATAGGCAAAACAATGTCAAACATCAAACACCCACCTCTCCACCACACAGCTGAAACAGTTGGAGTCTGCCAAGAAGGGCCTATTCTCCCAAAATAGGCCCACACAGGTCCATGCAGAAGGGAAAGATGCTCAAAGTCCATGGACTGTTTGTGCCTAGACAGGAGCCACTTCTGTCCTGAGCTCCCCCAGTTAGTGGAGCTAGCAAATTATCTTTTCCCCGAACTGCAAATTTTTTCCTTTCCCAAGGCTGGAAGGATGGCTCTAGGTGCTCAACAGTGCCTATCTCAGGCCCAGGGAATTTAGCCGCTGAAGCCAGCATGGGGGGTGGGGGGGTGTGGTAAAATATACACAAGTACTTAGCTTTTGCTGACAGCGCCGTTCTTCTCAGGTTCCAGAGGTGTGAGTAGGCTGTGTGGCTGGCTGCTTCTCCCTGAGGAAACTATGCCAGAACACTAGTACCACCCCACTGCCACTGCCACTCCGGGAATGGTGCCTGAGGGCTCCCGGCAATTCAGGTCTAGTAACTCCTCTCTAGTAACTTCTGAACAGTCTCTTCCTCCCCCTGCCCCTCAGTTCATTTTCTAAGCTTGCCTTTGAAGCTCAGGTTCCCAGATTGTCACAAATATACTCCTTTCACTTGTTTTTTCAGGTCTTTGTTGTAAAGAGGGCTCACTGGAAGTGTCTGTGTATTCAGCCATCTTGGCTCCGTCTCTGCCCATTTCTTACTGTTACAGTTTGATGTGGACTCACAGCTGCAGTGGTATTTTAATCAGTGCTTGGCTGTTTTTAAATAAAGTGCATACTATTATCTTGTTCCATATAAAATATATTTACTTAAAGTCAAAAAAAAAAAAAAAAACTTCCTCTCTTCTCTTTTTCCTCGTCAGTCTGGCCTCTTTCACCCAGCCCAGTTAGTTTGAGATTCTTCCATGTTGTTGGATGTATCAGTAGTTCAATCCTTTTTACAGCTAAGTAGTATTTCATTGGAAACCCTGGTGACATAGTGGTTAAGTGCTACAGCTGCTAACCAAAAGGTCAGCAGTTCGAATCCACCAGGCGCTCTTTGGAAACTGTATGGGGCAGTTCTACTCTGCCCTATAGAGTCACTGTGAGTTGGAATCAACTCGAAGGCAACAGGTTTGGTTTTTTTTTTTTAAGTATTTCTTTTTATGGAATGTACCATGATTTGTGCATTCATACTTTAATAGATATTTGGGTTGTTTCCGGGTTTGGGTATCACAAATAAAGATTCTAGATATCCATGCACAAGCCTTATAAGGAACATATGCTTTCATTTATCTTGGGTAAATAGAGTAGAATGGTTAGGTTATATGAAAGGCTATATTTAACTTTTTAAGGAACTCTTTTCCAAATGGTTTGCACCATTGTACTTTCTTAGCAGCACTGTATAAGAATTCCAGTTCCTCCACATCCTTGTCAACATTTGGTACGGTGGGTCTTTTCAATTTTAGTTGTGTCAGTTGGTGTGCAGGGTATCATGGTTTTAAGTTGTATTTCCTTAATGACTAATGATGTTGAACATCTTTTCATGTGTTTATTTGCCATCTTTATCTTCTTTGGTGAGGTGGCTGTTCAGGTATTTTGCTCATTTTTTATTGGGTTGTTTTCTTATTACTGATTTTGAGAGTTTGATATATATTCTAGTTATAAGCCCTTTAACAAATACATGATTTGCAAATATTTTCTCCAAGTCTGTGTCTTAACTATTCATTCCCTTAACCATGTCTTGAAGAGCAAGATGTTCTTAATTTTAATCAGGATTGTGAATTATATAACGTGCACCTAACAACACCAGCAAGCAATGCCTTGAGGTTTTGACTCACATTGTTGGAATAACCGTGGCTTATTAGTGTTATTGGGAAAGAGATGCAGATGAAAAAATTAGCAAGGAAAGGAGAAGGTGTCACCATGCTGTTGTCCACAGACTACCACCAGGGAATTAAAACTCAGGAGAGATTGGTTGTGAGAGGTTCTAACGTTAAGATTTCCACATAATGAAGTGGTGGTAGAAGTCCTCCTTCAGGCAACGAGCCTCCTTCCTTGGAGAGCAGAACCTGAAAAACTCTCTCTTCCAGTCTCCTGGTATTTCCCTAAGAGCCCTTTCTTTTACTTGATGCTTCTATTTCTCCTTTGACGGTTGTGTTCCTGGTTCCTAGGCTCTGTCAGTCAAAACTGTCAAATCTATCAAAACTGGAAACACTTTCACCCTCTTGTGAAATTCCTCATATTCATAACAGGTACCTCTTTAAGACCTGTATTTTCCAAGTGACAACCTCAGCTTTTTTCTGTATTTCTCAAGCCCCAGGGGATCCCATGTCTTTCTTAGCAGGCCCTGTGCTACTGCTGTGTTTCACACCTGTGTTCTCAGGGCCCGAGGAATATAAATGTCCACCACATGCGTTTCTTGATCAACCTTGTCACTTCTCAAAATTTGAAAGACTTAAGCATTAGTTGGCTTTGCTTCTAGAATGGGGGCCCAAATATCCTTTTCAGAGACATCATTTACCAAAGCATTTGATTGTGATCCTACTTTAAGTAATGTGCCAGTCCCTATATTATGGATTGAATTTGCTCCCTCAAAATATGTGTTGAAATGTGGGACAGTTCTACTCTGCCCTATAGGGTCACTGATTCAGAATTGACAGCAATGGGTTTGGTGTTTTTTGTATTGTATCTGTGCATGTAATCCTGTTTGGGAACAGAGTTTTCTCTGATATATTAATGAGGCCATATCTGTGTAGGGGGTGTCCTAAACCTAACCAGTTCTGAGTTATAGGCAGCAGCATAGACACAAAGACAAAGAACAGAACCAGAGGAAGACAGATGCCATGTGAAGATTGCCAAGGAACTGAGGAATGCTGGGACTACAGGAGCGGGAAGAGACAAGGATCTTCCTCCCCCTGAGCCGATTTAAAGCCTTCCCCTAGAGCCAGTGCCCTGAATTCAGACTTCTGGCCTCCTAAACTGTGAGAAACTAAGTTTCTGCTAAAGCCACCCACTTGTGGTATTTGTTACATGAGCACTAGATAACTAAGACATCTCCCTCTGCTCTGGCTCAGAAACCAGGCAAAGAAGAGGGAACATACAGGTCTGAGAAATTGTATACGTCTTAGTCATCTAGTGCTGCTATAACAGAAATACCACAAGTGTATGGCTTTAACAAAGAGAATTAATTTTCTTACAGTTCAGTAGGCTAGACATCCAAATTCAGGGCATGAGCTCCAGGGGAAGTTTTTTTCTTTCTATTGGCTCTGGAGTAAGGTCCTTCTCGTCAAATCTTCTCCTGGACTAGGATCTTCTCTCTGCAGAAACTCTGGGTCCAAAGGACATGCTCTGCTCCTGGTGCTTAATTCTTGGTGGTATAAGGTCCCTAACTCTCTGCTTTCTTCCCTTTCATCTCTGTAAGATAAAAGGTGGTGCAGGCAACACCCCAGGGAAACTCCCTTTACATTGGATAAGGTATGTGACCTGGGTAATAGTGTTACAATCCCACTCTAATCCTCTTTAGCATAAAATTACAATCACAAAATGGACGACAGCCACACAATACTGGGAATCATGGCCTAACCAAGTTGATACACACATTTTTGGGGTGACATAATTCAATCCATGACATACACCATCCCACCAAGTCTGTATCCTGAAGCCCTTGTCTGTCCGGCCGTGAACTTGCCTGAGCTTCAGACACAAGCCTGCATTTCTCCTATTGCTGGCACTGTGGGACCTCCTGCCCATCGTCTCTCTTGGAGCTGCCCTCGTGGTACCATGTGCCTGCTGCTCTAAGGCATCCGGTGGCACTGGGAGATAGAGGCTCTCAGATTTCCTCACCCTCAGAAAGGAAGACCTGTCCCAGGGATGTGTGGTATCTATTGCTTTGAGTAGCTACTAAACTTTTCTGAACTTTTTCCTTCTGAGTGATGTTTAAATTATATGACACAAAATCAAGGTTTTCCTTCTGTAGTTACTTCACACAAAAATTGAGCTAGCCTTGTTCTCTTTCCTATTTATATAAAACCATTTTTGTTATCTACGTCCTTGTCTTTTTCTTTATGAGTATTTTATGTTGTCTTAATGCGTATTTTTATCTTCAGTATTTCACCTTGAGAAGTATTATAGGAATGAGGGACAAAGAATGATAAATATCCCAGCACACTTTTACTTCTGAAAAACAGCACAAATACATCTATTTACTCATCCCAAAGAAGCCCTGGTGGTATAGTGGTTAAGAGCTCAACTGCTAACCAAAAGGTCAGCAGTTCAATCCACCAGCTGCTCCTTGGAAATCCTATGGGGTATTTCTACTCTGTCCTATAGGGTTGCTAAGAGAACTGACTCGATAGCACCTAAAAACAACAACCCATCCCAAAAGGAGACAACAGAGCTTAGGGAAGGTTCTCTAAGCCATGCACTGACACTCACATAGGGACTAGATTCTGTGTCCCTGCACGTGCCAGTCACGGGTCAGTGCCGGCAAAACTGATGGTCTAGTCAGAGTGGGGGCAGAACTCTGATCACGATCAGTCATGTGTTCCTTATTAGTTCCTTCCCTTCCATGTCTACTCCTGCAGCCAGTCGAGCTAGGCTTGAGGTTAGCCATGATGTGTTAAACCAAAGTCATAAAGGCCAAGGGGAGATGTTATTATATTCAGGTTCTCCAAAGGATTCAGTGGGGGAAACAATGTTATTGTTGTGTGCCATTGGGTCAACAGCAACTCCCACAGTGACCCCATAAGACAGAGTAGAACCGACCCACAGGGCTTCCTGGGTTTAATCTTTATGAGAACAGACTGCCATGTCTTTTCCCCCCACGGAGTCACTGGTGGGTTTGAACCATGCAGCCATGCACTTAACCACTAGGGCTCCTTGGAGGACGCAATAGTATGCAGAAATAGGAGAGAACTGCATGAGGCTGTAGATGTTGTCATTACGACCTATACCTGCCAGGTCAACTACAAGCTCTTGATTTAATAGGACAAAGACAGTCTTCCCATAGCCTCAGTCCTATGAAGCCAAGGTGAACAACTAAAAAGAGGAAGGGAGAATCCTCTGGCCAAAATACTTCACAAAGTTTAGTACTTTAATTTGAAGGGCTTTAGACATTCTTTCAGTGCGTAGTAAGTCTTACTTTTTTATATATATTAGTCTACAGCTGACTGTTCCTACAACATCTTAGTGATAGGGTATGAGTGAGAAAGAAATGGTTAGCAGTGCTAACCATCCTTCACGCCAGATAAAAGCTTGGAGATGCAACCTCTGGTGCTTTCCCATACCTCAAAGTCCTTTCTTTAGAAAACTAATACCATTGGCCCAAATGTGAAAAACATTTTAAAATTAAAAACAATTTTTTAAATAAAGAGATAACAGAAAACTTTTAAAACTAAACTTGAGAACTTTTAAGGGCCAAATAAAAATAAAAGTCACTGTAAGGTACATTAAATAAATGAAGCTTGTAATAATGGAATAAAAGAACAATGTGCAGATACTAAAATAAATAAGAGAAGCTAGATCATGAACCCTGAGATCTGAGTTGATGTTGGTCTTGGTAGCACTGAGTAAATATTTATTAAATACATAAACATTAAAAAAAAATTCACCTGCCAAAAACTATGTTTTTGAAAGGAGAAAAAAGAACTTAAGCTAAGGATATAAATAAAGAAAACCAAAGTAAAAGCTAGGGTTTGAAAAAAGAGCGGGAAGACGAGAAGGGGAGAGGGAGAAAGAGGGAAGAAGAAGAGACCACGAGAAAGAAAGATGGAGAAGGAAAGGAGGAGAAGGAAAAATAGATAAGCACCATACTTCATGACAATGACAAACTCTAAAAACAAACCTAAGGTGCTGATTAACATGGCAGAATATACTCAATGAAAAGCAAAAAATAAGCCCCCCTCCCAAAAAAAGAGAAAAGAGAAGAGTAAAAGCCTCCCCGTACGAGCCTGTGAGTGGTGCAGTTTACTTAGCTTAGCTGCTACCCAAAAGGTTGGCAGTTTGAGTTCACCCTGAGGGGCCTTGGGAGAAGAGGCCTAGTGATCTGCTTCCCAAAAATCAGTCATTGATAACCTGTGGAGCACAATTCTATAGGGTTCCAATGAGTTGGAATCTACTCTATGGCAACTGGTTTGTTTGGTAGGCATTCCAGTAACGGGTTTCTAATCATCTCTTTGCAGGGAGGAGGGAGACTTATTTATTTCAGATGGCCCACTTTAACCTGGCTCTAACACTTCCACTTCCTGACTTGGAGTAAGTTATTTAACCTCTCTAAAGAAGCCTCAGCTACATTACCTATAGAACAGAGATAGTAATGTATACCTTATAGGTGTCAGAATTAAAAGAGATAATGAATGAAAAGTACTTACACGTAGGAAGACCTTGGTGAACACTATTATTTTATTATTACATACCCCATCTTCCCATCCTGGACCACAGCTGCATGTAACAGAATGCCACAGTGGAGCATAACTTTTGATATATTTAGCCAAGTATCTCTTGCTCATTCAGAAATAGACTCCTACCCTTGAATGCCCCAGCAGCTCTGGTAATCAGTAGAGCAAGGCTGGCCTCCTTGCTGTTCAATTCAAACTTTTCTCAATGTCTTTAAGTCAAATCATATATATCAGATATTATCACAGAGAACTGTTCTTGGTGGCTATTGAGTAATGATAACCACAAGCTAACACTAAAACCCCCCAGTAAACCCCTACCATCTATTGAGTATAATATAGGCCTAACCCTGTACTAGGTATTACTACTGGAGCCCTGGTGGTGCAGTGGTTAAGAGCTCAGCTGCTAACCAAAAAGTCAGCAGTTCAGATCCACCAGGCACTCCTTGAAAACCCTATGGAGCAGCTCTTCTCTGTCCTATACGGTCACTATGAGTTGGAATCAACAGCAATAGGTCAGTATTAGTACTAAGGGTCTTCCATGACATCACTGAGTCACTGAAGTAAACCAACCTTGAAAGCCCGAAGTGAGCCAGTAAGTTTCCTTTTGTGTTTAAGCTGCTTTGAGTAGGATTTTCTGTTGCCTGCAACCAGATGCAGCCTGTAAGATCCACTACACATTCTATAAGAAAGGGAATGCCTGTTTTTGACTTGAATTACATATGAGAAAGCTGTTAAGAGTGCTAAAAACAACATATTCAAATTTTAAATACTTTTTGAAGTCACATTTAGGAGCTATTACCATCCTATGAGCTACAATTTGGCTTCAGGTTGTTTTTGCAGGAAATGTGGCAAGCTGTGTAAGTTAGTTTATTCAGCAATTATAAGGGGAGGCTTCAGTGTGCTGTAATTGCTGTACTATAGAAGCCAATTAGCATAGGGTTAATACCAGATGAACAAGAAAGATAATATTAGGCAAATAAAAAATGCAGTAAGCAATGTGTATAATAGTGCATTGGTTTTATTGGTGGCAGAAAAATTCTTTCATTTGTAAAAGGTATTTGCCATATTTAACTCAATATTTTTTTCCTAAGCTTTGTACGTTTTTAATTTTTTTTTCAAAATCTTTTTTTTTCCTTCAAATACTAATATCCACCATGGCTGCATCTTATTCTGAAGGGAAAATCGGAAGTCTATCAACAGGTTCTGCCCAGGGTGTTTCAGTCACCGGCGCCTTTCTTCATGAAGACTCTATTTAAAAAAGAGAGGAAGAAAATAAAGTTGAACCCTCAAATTAACTTTTCCATAATTTGTCAAGATCCATTTCTCTGAAGCTTCTCTTTAAATGTGAAGTGTCTGTATAAATAGCAATAGATCTCAAGTAGAATAAATTGGATGTTGCTATAATTTATAAACATAATTTCCATAAAGTGATATGTAAACAAAAAGCAAAATCTTACAAAAAGATAACTTTTTTTTCTTCTAGAAATTGTTAATTAAAGTATGTCTCCCTTTATTGCAAGCATGTTGATTTCAGGAACCTGGATTCACTGAACAGTTTTTAAAGGAGGATGACCTAAGGAATAAAGAATATGCAATCTACCAATGAGCCTCTTCTCTGCCTACTCCCCACCTCCACTTCCCGTTGAGTATCTCTGCTTTGGACTGTTCCATAATTTTACAGGTCATTAACTGCAGGTTGTCACCTCCCCGCCCACTCCACCTGTATCAGGTCCCACTCTAGTTGAAACCACTTTGGGTGGTGACAACAGAAGGAAAAAAGAAAAAAAAAAACCAAACCAAGTGCCGTCGAGTCAATTCCGACTCACAGTGACCCTACAGGACAGAGTAGAACTGCCCCATAGAGTTTCCAAGGAGTGCCTGGCAGATTCAAATTGCCTACCATGTGATTTGCAGCTGTAGCGCTTAACCATTGTGCCACCAGGGTTTCCACAACAAATGGAGCTGAGATAAATGGTAAGAGAGGACTTATTTGCTCCAGTCTGTTTCAGCTTCACGCACAAAAGACCACTTGGGCAGGGACTGGTGGGGTTCCCACGGCTGCGTACAAACAGCTCATAACTCTTCCCTAAATTAATAGTCTCCTGCTCAGAAATTAAAGCGTTGTGGGTACTATTATCCTGTTCTGCTGGCATCATGGAGTTCTCTAACAGCTATCTTTATAGTGACTATTTCTCTGACCTTGATTTGGAGAATTTTTCAAAGGAATGATGGACCAAATTGTCAAAAAAAAAAAAAAAAAGATTTAAGAATGCATCTCTTACCAGCTAAAAATGCTGTTAAAATCTGGACCTTTGAAAATAAACAAATACTGATTATTTACATAGTAGTCTATGCTTTAATTTTTTTTTTTTTTTAGTCTATGCTTAGCCATTCGTTCCCATGCATGTTTCTGCTTAATACGTGGAGATGAGGCCTGAAATTGAGATTCAGTATTAAGTGCTGCCTTGACATCTGGTAAAATCGGAGGGCCTCAAATGGCCCTCTCTGGTCCCGGGGATCAAGTCCACTAGACAAAAAATGTTCCTCATCATGGGGACCAGGCACAGTGTCTGCTTATCCCCAAGTAGCAGGCTTCATTTCCCTGCCAGCCCCTGGAATTACTCAAAAAAAGCCCAACGGGACACGGGGATCATCCCATCCTCTTGTTATACAAACCTGCCTCCTACTGCCTCTGTTCACTCTGTTCCTGAGTACAATCCTCCACATGCCCTCCTCCCCTCCACTGTGTGGCCCTGCATGGTGTGCGGTGTTCTCCTCCCCCACGTTGCAAGTATAAACCAAAAAAAAAAAAAAACCGGACCCGTTGGCATGGAGTTGATTCCAACGCATAGTGACCCTACAGGACAGAGTAGAACTGCCCCATAGGGTTTCCAATGAGTGGCTGGTGGATTTGAACTGCCAACCTTTTAGAGAGCAGCCGAGCTCTTAACTATTGCGCCACCAGGACTCCTCACTGCAAGTATAGGTGACCAGTATTGTCCAGGGTTGGGAGTCGTGCATTCGGCCATCCCCAGAACCCTAGGGCAGGATCCCTTCCTCACCAACAGGGTGAAGAGGAGGTGAATAAACCACATGTGAAACGATGAACATCATTCTCTCATCAAACAGATGAGAAACTAGATAGGAAGTTCAAAGTGAGTCAGTATTTATCAAACCTTCATTTATCTTCAACCTCTCTGGCCCTGGGGAGCTTCCTGCTGATTTGTCTTATAAACTCCTCCTACACAGTTCAGGCATTTCTCCCTTTTCACAGCAGGATATAAAAATCCTAACCACGCTTCCTACTGGACCACTGCAGCAGCTTCTTAGATACTTTAATTCATCCTACACTCGAAAGTCACATTCCTTAAGCTTGATAGCACCAAATTCAAACTCTGTGTGTGTCTAAAGCCATACTGTTCCATCACTACCAATAAATACTTTTAATGCTTACTGTTTTGGTTCATACACTCTGTTGTAGTCACTGAAAGTTGCTGGCTGTGGACTCTCTGCTTCTTCCCCTTCTAAGCCTTCCCCCACTTTTAAAAAATATCTTCAGAAGACTCACCACTATTGTGAGAATGAAGCTTGAAATTTATTTCTAAGGCCTGCCCACACCCTATCTAGCTCCTAAGACTCCCATCTGTCAGGAACCTCTCCAAATGCACACAGCTTTGGTCAGTGTCACTGACTAAAGAACTGCATGTAATTTCTGTATTCTCTATCTGTTCATATTTTCAGCTTGTCTGTAACAATTATGACATAGTTCTAGAAATAGAAGTCTGAGTCTTGGGTTCCATCTCCCCTCCTGGCTCTGATCTGACTTGCCACAATTTCTTTTCAGATGTGGACCTATTTTCCCACATTACTCTGAAAGACCTCCTTCTCTCAATTAGCCCTGACTCCCAGGTATCTCCTGCTTTCTTAGCAGCTGATGTCATCCTTAACACCAGGTTCAAGTAGAATTCAATTCTCTCTTCACCTTTGGTGAACTACATGTGTGTAAGGGCAGGAGACTTGCAAAAAAAAATTTTAGGATAATCAAAAGAATGTGCAAAGTACACTCCTTAAGCTTTATTTAAAAATATTGTTTAAATGAACATTTACTGAACAGCTACTATGTGTCATTTATCATTTAGTGAAGTATTGAAAACATAAAAAGATCACGATTATAAAATTATGTTTTCTTAAAAGAGACTACAAAGCACCTTAAGTGTATCTAACTATCATGAATAATTTTAGACATTAAAACCTTAGAAACATTTTAGTATATATTAGAAGTCATGCTTATAATCCTCTGAAAGTCAAATGGCTACCTCAAATGTGTATCTTCTCTTTAAATGTTTGTTGTCATTATTAGGTGCCAGCAAGTCAGTTCTGACTCATGGAGACCCTATGTACAACAGAACGAAACACTGCCTGGTCCTGCATCATCCATTTAAATGTTTAAGTTAATGGAAACCAGGAATGAGAAAATAAAAATATCCCAAGAAAATAAAATATTGAATTGTGTGACAAAAGCAAAAATTGTAATTGTTATTATTGCTTCATATTGCTAAAACTTCCATTCAAAGGGAGCCCTGGTGGTGCAGTGATTAAGAGATCGGCTGCTAACCAAAAGGTCGGCCACCAGGCACTCCCTGGAAACCATATGGGACAGTTTTACTCCTTCCTATAGGGTCACTATGAGTCAGAATCGTCTCAATGGCAATGGGTTTGGTTTGGTTTTCCATTCAAAGATAGCATATCAAACAATATTTAATTCTACTTCACAGTCTTTTATAGCACATTTTTTAATTAAAATGAATTATAAATTATCTCCATCAGAGATCCCATGTGTCTTATTTAATTTTTTTTTTTAGGGTGAATTTTATAGTAGGAGGTTTTTTTTTTTTTTTTTTTTAATTATATCACGATGGGACTGCCTCCCAAAATCAATTTTTTTCTCCATTAATTAAAAAAATATATATTTCATTGTGTTTTCAGTAAATGAGGTTCCTATTTAACAATTTTTACACAAATTGTTCTGTGATATTGGTTACAATTTTCACAATGTGTCAGCATTCTCATTATTTCCATTCTGTTTGCTCTGTTTCCATTAATCTAGCTTCCCTCCTTGCCTTCTCATCTTTGCTTTTAGGTAAATGTTGACCATTTTGTCGCATACAGTTGATTGTTTACGGGAGCACATTACTTATGGGTGACACCGTTTATTTTCTAAGCCAATCTGTTATTTGGTTGAAAGGTGACCACCAAAAATAGCTCAGTTCCAAGTTCAAAGGATATCTCAGGGCAACAGTCTCCAAGGTTCCTCTAGTCTCTGTTGGTCTAGTAGGTCTGGCCTTTTATAGTTCTACATTTTTCTCCCTTTCTATCTAGGACCTTCTATCGTGTCCCTGATCACAACAGTTGGTAGTGGTAGCTGAGCACCATCTAGTTACTGGTTTCAGGTAAAAAGAGACTGTGGTTCGTGTAGGTTATTAATCCTGTGGACTACTTCCCTCTTTGAGTCTTTGGTTTCCTTTATTCCCTTTTGCTCTAGATGAGTAGACAGTACTTGTATCTTAGATGGCCACTCACAAGCTTTTAAGACCCCAGATGCTACTCCACAAACTAGGATGTACAACATTATCTTTATGAACTATGTTATGCCAATTGACTAAGTTGTCCCACGAGACTATGGTCCTTAGCCATTCTACCCAATAACCCAATTCTGTGACTTGTTTGGATATGTCTAGGAAGGCTTCATAACTGTGTCCACCGTGTATTTTATTATATATGTGGATATATATGCAGCACACACAAACATGTATACACATATGCCTACAGATACACCTATAAATACATGTGGATTTACTTGCATGGGCCTCCCAGTGCACATATATGCATACATATGTAATCACACACATTTTTGGTTGTTTTTACTGTTGTTGCAGAATTGTATATGTTAAAGCATTTCCAGAAATTGTCCCTTTTTCCTGTGTATTTCTTAGTGTCTTCATTTACCTCGGTTAAGTTGTGAAGACTTCACCATATTTAGTGGTGTCTTTCCCATCACCAAAAATAACAAGTGGTGGCGCAGCGGTTAAGAACTCGGCTGCTAGCCAAAAGGTCGACAGTTGGAATCCACTTGCCGCTCCTTGGAAACCCTGTGAGGTGCTCTACTCTGTCCTATAGGGTCACCCTAAGTCGGAATCAACTTGATGGCAATGGGTTTGGTTTTTTGGTACTAGAAAGTGATTCCTCCTCCTTCCCCTCCCATCCCTGGTACCATCAAAGAAGGCTGAGTTCTGTGTATATATCTATTCTTGACTTTTTATAATAGTGGGACCATGTAATATTTGTCCCTCTGTAATTGACCTATTTCACTCAGCATAATGTCCTCTGGATTCCTCACTATTCTTTATAGTAGTGTAATATCCTATTGTATGTGTGTACCACAATTTGTTTATCCATTCACTTAGGTTGTTTCCATCTTTTTGCTATTGTGAACAATGCTACAATGAACATTGGTGTGCACATGTCTATTCATGTCACTGTTCTTCTATCTCTTGGATATGTATCTAGGAGTGGGCTTGCTGGATCTCAAGGTATTTCTATTTCTAGCTTTCTGAGGAAGCACCATACAGTTGTCCATAGTGGTTGTACCATTTTACAATATCACCAGCAGTGCATAAGAGTTCAAATCTCCCTACGACCTCACTGGAATTTGTTGTTGTTTTGATCACTGCCATTTTTACAGGGGTGAGATGGTATCTCATTGTAATTTTGACATGTACCTCTCTAATGGCTATATGGTCACTGAGTCAGAATTGACTCAACGGCAGCGGGTTGGGCTTGTTTTTTTAAAAGACTAATGATCGCCAGCATCTCTTCACGTGTTTGTTGGCCGTCTGAACGTCCTCTTTGGTGAAGTGTCCGTTCATGTCCTTTGCCCATGTTTTTATTGGATTGTTCGTCTTTTTGTTGTTGATGTTTTTTATATATGTTAGAAATTAGACCCTTGTCAGTATGTTGGTGCCAAAGATTTTTTTCCTAGTCTGTAAGTTCTCTTTTTACTCTTCTGGTAAAGATTTCTGATGAGCATGAGTATTTGATTTTCAGGAAGTCCCACTTATCTAATTTATCTGCTGATGTTTGTGCATTTTTAGTTGTGTTTAAAAGGCTATTTATGCCAAAAATTAGGTTTTCTAGTTTTGTCCCTGTGTTATCTTCCAGGAACTTTACACTTTTAGCTTTGACTTTAGGTCTTAGATGCATTTTGAGTTAATTTTTGTGCACAGTGTGAAATATGGATCCTGTTTCATTTCCAAAAATAATTTTCTTGTTGATATCAGGAATCCAAAATTTCTGTGTCACACATTTCCCATGTCAACAGTACAACTCAAAGCAGGCATCTGGGCACAACTGAAATTTTGTTAGAGGGATCACAGAAACCTACTAAGACTGTGATGTTTGAATTTATTGGAACACTTCCAACTGTACTATTTGATGTGAATAAGCTCCAGTTACCCACAGCAATGACTTACAATTTAAGTAGCACATTCTTTTCTCCAAAAGAATTTTTTTACATTCTAAAACCAGGTGCTATCAAGTTGATTCTGACTCATGGCAACCCCATGTGTGTCACAGCAGAACTGTGTCCCACAGGGATTTCAGTGGCTGATTTTTGGAAGTAGATTGCCAGGCTTTGTTCTGCCTGAGGGTGGACTCGAGCCACCAACCTTTAGGTTAGCAGCTGAGCATTTTAACTATTTGCACCACCCATGGACTTTGAAATTTTACATGGAATCTTGATATATAAAACATATCAAAGAAACTAAAGAAGAGTTAAGAGGACCAAGGGATTTCTCAGTTTTCACTTGCCTTTAACAGAGATTCAATTATAAGCACACTGAGCCTATTTTAAAAATGTAGGCTCATCTTGCACAATGCAAAGTTGCTGATGTCCTTGTATACACTTTGATTTTGCTTAAAAATAGTCCTGGACATAATGAGGAATCATTTGCTCAGATTTTACATGCTACAGAAAAATGCCCAGAGCTGGGCTATAGCTCTTCTATGACAGTGTGGACAGTAGGTCACACCTGCTTAATTGATGAGGTCTTTTATTAACTCTGGTGGCACAGTGGAAACCCTGGTGGCATAGTGGTTAAGTGCTATGGCTGCTAACCAAAAGGTCAGCAGTTCAAATACACCAGGTGCTCCTTGGAAACTCTTCAGGGCAGTTCTACTCTGTCCTATAGGGTCACTATGAATCGGAATTGACTTGACGGCAGTGGGTTTTTTTTTTTTTTTTTTTTTTTTAATTAAAACACACAAAAAAGCCATTGATACAAGGAAAAAAGTGCTACATTGACTTGCTCAGGTAACTAAGAAGTCAATTAGCATTAGGCTTCCACTCTAGAGAGAACTACTACATAAGGGGCTAAGAGTTAGAAATTAGAAGAAATCATGTCTTCACTTAGGATGACAACGAATTTTTAACCAATGATGACACTTCGGGGAAGCTGAAGGAGATATAAGGCTCTAGAACAGTAATGTCTAACAAAAATATAATGTGAGATACATTTATGTTATTTGTTGGTGTCTGCTGTCAAGTTGATTCTGACTCATAGTGACCCTATATGACAGAGTAGAACTGCCCTATGGGATTTCCTAGGTTGTAATCTTTATAGGAGCAGATTGCCAGGTCTTTTCTCACACAGAGCAGCTGGTGGGTTTGAACCTCTGACCTTTCGATTAGCAGCCAAGCACTTAACCAATTCACGGGAAAAAGTAAAAATAAACAGGTGAAGTTAATTTTAATAATATATTTGTTTAATACAATATATCCAAAATATTGTTATTTCAGCATGTAATCAATACAAAAAATTATTGAGATATTTTATATTCTTTTTGTTCTAAATCTTTGAAATGTGATGTGTATTCTTCACGTATAGTTCATCTCAGTACAGACTAACCACATTTCAAGTGCTTGACAGCCATAGCTTGTTGGAAAATCTGAGAATATCACTTAATAGGGGCAAAACACAATGTGGGTAATAGCATAGGAGAATGAATAGCTGAAAAGAGGTACTGAGAATAATTTCTAAAAAAACTCTCAATCATCTTGCTACTGAGAAGAAGAGACTGAGAAAAAAGATATAGTTACATCCAAAATAATCTTTAGAGTGATTTATACCAACGCTATCATGGAAGAACTCTATTTAAAAAAAAAAAAAAGTTCAAAAGTACTGGAAATAGTGACAAAACAGAAATGTTATCTGAGATAGAAAAAGTATTTCCTACCAAAAATATAATGGGAAATAAGGTCTTTCTTCATCACAAAGAGATACCTTAGTTTGGTCCCATAATTCCCTATCTTTTGTTATATTTCTCTTCTTCCTACTGAAGATGATTTTCAGAGAGCAACTCTCTTCCTTAAGGTCTGAGATGAAAGCTTCTGGGTAGAGACATACATCCCACAATTTACATTTCGACAAGCATTCATGTTATCTTTATTCAATTCCTGGGAATATACTATGAAATTTCCTTTTTACTAAAAAGGATTGTAATTAATTAAACAAAAATAAACTCAATTACCCAGGTTGGTATTTATTTGGTCCTTTGTTTTCTCGTATCTCTTGCTTTCAAACTTAAGTCATTTCACTGACTGTCATCACCTCCATTAGAGGAAAAGAGTGAATATACAAGGATAGCATTTGTGCAGAAAGGTTTGGTGGAAAAAGAGTTTGTAACTATAGGATCATCTTAAATACTTAATGATTGTAAGCAGTTTTAAAACATCCGTTTTTTTTTTTTTTCCCTATGTATACAGGTAGTCCCCAGTGTGTCTTTAAGAATTTGCAGGTAAGTTGACCTCCAGACACCCTTCTAACTCAGTACTGAAGTTACTCCTGAGGTTCACCTTTCAGCCAAAGATGAGACAGGCCTATAAAACAAAATAAGACTAAATGGGCATACCAACCTAGAAGCAAGGATGAGAAGGCAGAAAGGGACATGAAAGCTGGTAATGGGGAACCCAAGGCCAAGAAGGGAAGAATTTTGACGTGCCATGAGGTTGGCAACCAATGTCACAAAATAGTATCTGTAGTAATTGTTTAGTCAGAAACTAATTTGCTCTGTAAACCTTCATCTAAAGCACAATTTAAAAAAAAGAAAAAGAAAAAGAATTTGTAGGTAAGTTGGAATGGGTGTATAGGGTTCTTATTTAGCCTTACTTCACTGCAAGAATAGGCTAGAAGCCTTTTCAATGATTCAAAAGCTGCACACACAGCAAGTGAAGGTGATTGCAATCAAGAATTTGTTGCTAGTAGGGACTGGTTCATTTGTGTCAAAGTGAGAGCAAATTTACATAAGATTAAAGGACGAGTAAGCTTTGTCTGTAAGCTGGATGTTCAAAACTCAGGAACTTACTGTATTATCATACAGGAAAAAAAAAGCTCTGGAAAGGTAACAAGAGTCAGAATAGCTAATTCTGACTTGAAGAGTTGTAGAGAATTTAAAAAGGAGTTGGTATTTGAAACTGGACTTGAAACATAAATAAGAAATAAGAACAAAGAGCTTTCCAGACAGAGTGGATAGCTTGTGCAATAACCTGCAGTCGTAAAACGGTGTCCCAGGTTTGAAAAATGGTGAACAGCTCTGCGTGGCTTCGCTGTTGAATATGTCGGTGAGAAATGGCAAGGGGTTAGGCTAAAGAATTAGACTGGGGCCCATTTGGGACAAACTGTGCAACCTTTACAATGAAATTTAAACCTTATTCTGAAACAATGGGGTCAACCTAGAATTTCAAGCAAGAGACTGCTATATCCAACTTTAAAAAAATGGTTTCAGAAGGGTGGTGTAAAATTACTCTGGAGATAGTACAGACTAGAGGTCAGGAGTAAAAAATAGTTTAGAGGCTATAGTAATAGTCTACATAAGACACGATAATGATAGGAATCAAAGTTGTGGCAGTAGGAATGCTGCCAAATACATGAAAAATTTGAAAAGACAGGCAACGAATTGAAAGTGGTAAGAGACAACAGAAATCAAAGATAATTAAACATGAATGGCATTTTTTGTTATATAGAAACCATCCCACAATGTCAACTTTACCTTTTTGGGTTAGTTCCGAGCCCGGGGAGGTTGGTAAAACTGCTGGGTGGGCCGAGTTGATCGTCTTGGCTGGCCATCACCTCCTCTGCGGAACTCCAGAGTTTGGTCGTAGGTGCCTTCTTCCTATTTGCAAACAGCAGTGATTTAGCATGTTCAACATAGCTCCAAGTTTACTAAGTCCAGTACCTTTTATGATATACCCTATTAAGCTGCTCTGGGATTCACATCTGTCAACTTTTACAACAGTGGAAGGCAGGGGAAGGAAAAAAAAGGCAGGGACAGCATTGAAACTTTTTTGGTCTATGGTAATAGAAGAATGAAATTTCTAGTGATAAGAATCAAATTTAATTCCAGAAAAAGAAACTATCTCCAAATAATAACAAGACTATCTCATCAAATGATCTGACACAATGTCGTAAAAACACAGAAAAGCAACTGTTATCATAAAAATCTTGAATATTTGGGCTTCTAAATATTTCTAGATATCTATCCCTTGGAAACTCTATGGGGCAGTTCTACTCTGTCCTTCCTATAGGGTCGCTATGAGTTGGAATCGACTCGACGGCACAGGGTTTTTGGGTTATCATGGAAACAGATTTTAATAAGATATGGAAAAGAGGCTGAAGAGGCAGCTGTATGTCCTTAACTGATGAAAACTCCAACATCCTTAAGAATCTTTTATCTAGAGACAGGAAAAAATAATGGGTTGGGATGAAAGGGAAAAATACAAATTACATGTAAAGAAAGCTTCATGCAACACGGAAAGATAACCACAGTTAAGACACAAAACTATTTTCTTCCTTTTTTTCTTACTGAGGGGGTGATCTACCAGCTTAAGGAATAGCATGAGAAAATTAGGGTAAGTAGATTAAACAGCAGAAAGAGTATAGTTAATTATAATATTTGAAAAGGACTTAGAAGCAACAGAAATGTAGCCAAAAGCCACGCTGGTTTCTTACTGAGTGCTGCCACCCTGTTATTCTGGTGTTTTTAAATTAATGCAGCTATAAGTATACTTCCTTTAGAAACAGAAAAAAAAAAAAAAAAAAAATTTGGCTCTCAATTTCGTTTATGGAAGAGACATCATCTATTTCACTAAGTACTGAGTTTAAATTCCAACTGAATTTTCAGAGCACGATAATTTGCATGATTTTAGAAATTCACCCTATTTCTTCCTCCTCCTCACTTTATCTTTGAATCTTCTTCCCTTTGACCCTATTAATAGCATAGAAAATAATATGAAAGGCTGAGTTCTATTCTTAAATTTTTACAGATCCAACTACTGCAATTTTGCCTGATGGAAGTAGAAAGATGCTAAAATAATCTGATCAAATCCTGTTATTTGGCAGTGATATTTAATATTCGGCATAGATATAACTCTCGTTACTAAGCATCCTCTACAGTATTCTTAAAAAGAACTATTATTTCCACTTCATGTAAAGGAAACTGAAGCCCAGGCATGCTTTGTGACTTTGTCCTAATACTTCTCAGGCAAACTTAGGCTTTGAATTCAAACACTTAAACCTCAGTCTGCCTGTAAAAGGAATAAGCTAATAGTAAAAAATGAATGATCACTCTCAGGAGACCATCGCTTCCAAAATAAGAGAATGGTGAAATCTGACAAATAACTGGTATGATTTAATAGCTACATTTTAGAGACAAAATTCCAGATTAACTTTCTTTCCCTACGCCCTTTTCCTTATCAATCAATCTCAAAATGTTTAGAAGAATCAGCTATTGAGTCTGTAATTTAGCAAAGCAATTAAGATGCAAGAAGAATGCAAAAGTGTTCAGGAAAGAAGAGGTTTGTTTTTTATTATTCTGGTCACTGTTCTCAATGGTAATCACCAAATATTATAGCTACATTTGAAAAGGAGCTATTTAATTTTATGACAAATGACAATACCTGAAGCTCTGCATATTAACTGTGAAGAATGAAAATATATTTGGTATACAGGAGATGAGGTAATTATTTCAGGAATTAGAATGGAATGTTGTTTTTCTCCACCCTCAGCTGTAAAACTGGCTAGAGGACATCTAAAAATCCATACACTACCAATAACATACACTGTGAGGTGGGACACAGCATCTGCTCAGCGAGCAACCTGGGTTTATATATAAAAAAAAAAAAAAAACGCAGTGTAGGACACTACTATTTGAAAAGCTGTCTCTACCATGTTTAAAATATTCACAGAGCGTACTATTTAGAATCAATTAAATGGCTTTATAGAGATGACTGACCATGAGATTTTTCACATTATTTGATGTCTTCACAATCTTCTTAAAGTGGAAGCCAAAAAGATGATTCTGACGGCCTGGTTTTTGGTTACTGTCAAAGACACAACTTGTGTCTTTTCAACTTTTAAATATTCCTTCTGCAGAGCAGTTGAGGGCAAACCTTGTTGCCCACAACAACCACTTCTTTAGAGTCTATAGCTAGCAATTTTTAGCATCTAACGAGTCTCTTTTCCTGTTTAGTGTAACAGCCAGATCAATTTATAAATCAGTTTATTTTATCTTGAGTCTTCTTTGAATAATATTTACATCTTCTTCCTCTTCCTAGCCTATCTTCTTCCTTTAGATTTCAGTACTCTGTATGATTTAAAACTCAAATAAATAAATAAAGTTCATGTGTTCACAAGCGTATTTTTAAAATCTGACACTACTTTAGGAGTTGAAACAGTCTTTGAAGACCACATCCCCCTAAATCTTAGAGATGAGCAATCTGAAAATTCAGAGAGGTAAATGATTTGCCCAAGGCCACAGAGTTCATGAGTGGCAGAGACAGGACCAGGAGGATTTTGCTTAATGGCTCTCAGGCCAGGTTTCTTAAAAATGCTTGTAATAACTTCATAAATTGAAACCAGCCAATGTCATCCTCACATAAGCTTTTGAAATTTAGAACCATTTTATTGGAACTCAGATTTTTGCTCACCTAAACCATGTTGTTATCAGATAAAACCTGGTTTTAAAATACCAAATAATATTGAAAACGTGTCCTTTTTTTATTCCAATATTCACTAGTTTATTGCTCCTTTTAATGCAAAATTTCAAAATGCAATCATCATTGTGATATCAAGCATGAACCAAGTTATATACATATATATATGTATATATATACAGCACCAGTGCAAAGAGGAGATACACAACTTCATCTATAAAATGCATTTGACAAGCTACAGCTACACTGTCATTAGTGCTCACTGTATCTGGAGTGAGCACAAACACAGGCAATCACAAATTTCCCCGTTTACCAATAAGCTGGGTTACAAAAGCTCATTGCAAATCAGCCACTTGGAATCTGGAACACGCTTCAGTCGGAGGTGGGAAACATACTTAAACAGAGGTCGGGTTCTCTGTTCTGCAAACAGTAGAACTTAGTAAGATGAAGCACAGCTAAGTGTACAAACCAGAACTGTAAGGAACGGGCTAGATCTGTGGTTCTCACCTGGGGGCGATTTTGCCTCACAGAGGGCATACGGCAACAAAATTCCTATGTGAGGCAAAATCACCCCAGGTGAGAACCACAGATCTAGCCCCTTCCTTAGAGTTCTGCTTTGTATACTTAGCTATGCTTCATCTTACTATTTGCAGAACAGAGAACCTGACCTCTGTTTAGGTATGTTTCATACCTCCGACTGAAGTGTGTTCCAGATTCCAAGTGGCCAATCTGCAATGAGCTTTTGTAACATGACTTATTTATAAATGGGGCATCTAGAGACATTTTGGAAACCCTGGTGGCATAGCGGTTAAGAGCTATGGCTGCTAACCAAAAGCTCAGCAGTTCAAATCCACCAGGAACTCCTTGGAAACTCTGTGGGGCAGTTCTACGCTGTTCTACAGGGTCGCTATGAGTTGGAATCGATTTAATGGCAATGGGGTAGGGGTGGTGAGAGACATTTTTGGCTGTCACAAGTGGGGGTGCTACTGGCATCTAGTGGGTAGAGACCAAGGATGCTGATACACATCCTGTAATGCACAGAACAGCCTCCTACAAGAAAGAATTACTGGGCCCAAAACTCTGATAGTGCCAAGTTGGACTAGGCAAAGTAAGAGGAAAGGAAGCTTCCTATTCCTAAGGTCTAGGGCAACCTGGGGAAGAATATGAAATTCTGTAAGTTTAGTTTTGGCACCCTTCCCCACTTTTCTTTCTGGACATTTCTTCTTCTGCCTCTGCCTCTAGGGCCTAAATACTGACCCAACTCTCTATGGAACTTTTTGTTTGGCTCTATTTGGTGACAATACTTGCTGTGCTCTCCCCTGTTCCAGCTATGTTCAGACTGACTTAATGAATTACTTTCTCTTAAAATAACATTCCTTCAGCATTATCCCATGGCCATACTTTGAGGAGACATTGTTAAGTTCTTTGGTTAGTAGGGATTCTCCTTGTAGAAAAACTTAATATTGCCACCTGTCCTTCAGTAGCTATTTTCCTGTAATTTAGCGAATTTTGTCTAGTTAGCTCCTTTTAACAGAATTTGTATAGTAGTCAAAAAACATAAACTCAAAAATAATTCTTGAAATTTAGAACATTTTGAAAAATAAAATACTAATGAGTACTTTTCTCCTTCAGGGATTCACATATGAACCACTTAGTCTGTGAATTTCCAGGCCACTTTTGCCTGTGTGGTTAGCTTGTATAGTCAGTTTATAGGGATAATTTAAATATAAACCCAAGTAAACAATCATTTTAAATACAACTCTGGTTTCCTAAACATCATGTAAGTAATTCTAAAAGTAAAACTTAGAGTATTTTTAAATGATCTATTTCAGATCAATTATACCAATATTCTATTAGAGTAACTGAAAATTGAAAGTCAAAGCTAAAGTGGCATCAGCTCTTCTGTAAAGATGCTGGACAACACTTGTGCACACGAAGGTTATAGATTATCATCAACACTGAACCTCAGTTTGCCAACGTGTGTTTAAGAAATAGGTTGCAATTCAATATATATAGTTCTACACAAACCAGGTCTTTGATAGCCTGGAGCCAAAGATTAGAAAACAGGAAGTTTTATAAAGAACACTTAGTTCAACTAACTCAGAGGCTATTGTTTGCTCAGGCAGTTCTTACCATAACCTAAGCTAGAACACAAGTCTTCTGATTCATAGTTTTATCTGTCCTTCATTACACTTTCAAGTCATGAGGGTATGGTGCAGAGGCATACTACATTTCAGAACTGGACTGGGAATCAGAGATAATCTATCAGATGTAAAACTTATTATTTTGGTAAATGTGACAGATTTCTTTCAGATGAAATTTTATGTAGAATTGCAATTTAAATAGATGAGCTCAGGTTACAGTGAGTGTTTTAATGTGTGTGTGTGTGTGTGTGTGTGTGTAAAGGAACACCCCCTTGGCTTTTTCTTCCTCAATCCCTACAAGCTCTGAAGACCCTAATGTACAAAAAACAAAACAAAAAAAAACTCTGACCTAGTTCAACCTCTCCTGCACACTAGGGCCCAATTAAGCTAAGTGACTTGACTAATAATACAGGAAAGTGAGGCAGTGGAAGAATAGGAACTGGAACACAGGCCTCTGACTCTTGAATACAGAGCCCTTTCCCCTTCACCTTCTACCACAGAGAAAATCTAAACCTTTCTTTTGATTCCTACAAATTAAACGTCTCATTTGATAATAAAAACTCACCTTATATACCTAAATGAGGGAAAAATTATGGTTTCATTAATATATAAGAGAAAGATATTATACACGTTTGAAATACAGTAAATTTTATGACTAATTTATTCTACTTTTTGAAGCTTTCTGCAAGATTAAATTCCATTTTAGAATAAAATATAATGGGCTATTACAGTCTCCCTTGTCCCTAGAGGCTCTAATGTACCATCTCAAGTAATACTTTATTTAAACCAAAACAGTTTATGGCCAAAAAAAAAAAAAAAGCAAAACACAGATTTCAAGACAAAGGAATATCAACTTAAAGTTCTAATTGCTAAAAAAAAAAAAAAAACTGTTCCAAAATGCATGGCTGGCATAACACAGTGCTTTCATTGCTGTATCACGAAGAATTTCAGGAGGGCTGTGAGACATTTCATTGATGTTCCGATTATTTCTTTTTAAAAAGCATATTTTCTAAAATCGCATTAAATTGAAATTGGTGATTCTGTAAAATCAAATTATGAAATCACCTGAATACCTAGCACAAGGGTTTGTTTTATTCTATGCTACACCACTGAAGCACAATTTAAGGCAACTAAACTTTAACATGGAAGAAAAACTGGATTTTTAAAAAATGTTTTGAGTAGTTTTTTTCCTTGTTTTTATTTTTATTGTACTTTAGATGTTTACAGAACTAGCTTCTCATTAAACAGTACACATATTGTTTTATGACACTGATGAACAACACCATGACATATCAACACTTTCCTTTCTCAGCCTGGGTTTCCTGTTACAGCTTTCCTGTCCCCTCCTGCCTTCTAGTCCTTGCCCGTGGGCTGGTGTGGCCCTTTAGTCTCATTTTGGAAAAACTGTATTTTCAAATGACAGTAAAAGCAAAAGCAGTACTATTTGCTGGGTGTTTCCTCTATCATGGCTAGGGTTTTCTTTACTTTTATTTTCTACTTTAATACCATCTATTTGGGGCAGTTTGAGCACTCAAAAATTCAACTAAATATCAAAAAGCTGCATTCATATTTTAAGTAGGAGAATATAGTGCCAAAAAGAAACTAGGAGTGATGTCATCTTTATTAAATTTCAAATGAGAGAAGTTATATATCCTCTTTCATTCAAAAAAAAAAAAAACAGTTTATTCACAACTTGGAATTAAAAGAAAGGGAATGAATATTTTTCTACTATGTGCCTGGCATTTTGCAAACTATCTCATTCAATCTTTGCAATAATGCTTTGAATTACTCAATGGCATCATCTTACAGATGAAGAAACTAAGGCTCACAGTAACTCACCCAGAGTTATGCAGTCAGTAAGTGGCCATGCTGCAATAAGTCCCTTCAATCAGAGAAGGGGGCTCAGGCTTCCTCCAGCAGCCATTGCCTCTGCACTGCTCTGTATTCTTTACTAAACAACAACAAAAAAAACAAACAAACCCACTGCTGTCGAGTCAATTCCGATTCATAGTGACCCTATAGGACAGAGTAGAACCGCCCCATAGAGTTTCCAAGGAGTGCCTCGCGGATTTGAACTGCTGACCTCTTGGTTAGCAGCCATAGCACTTAACCACTACGCCACCAGGGTTTCCGTATTCTTTACTAGAAAGTGCAAATCTGCATTTCTGTAACTTCCACCTGTGTTCTCTAGTTGAGTCTGTTTTCTTTCCCATATAAAAGACTTTTAATTATTTAAAAGCAAATATTATAACTCTTCTGTCTTCTAGAAATAAAAAGACAATTCCTAGAACCACTTGTCAAATACCATTATTTCTAGAATCTCCATCATCTTGATCATTTTTCCTTCATATATTTTAGTTTTTCACTATTCTATGTACCCTGTTAAGAAGCCCTGGTGGTGCAGTGGTTAAGCCACTGGCTGCTAACTGAAAGGTTGGTGGTTTGAACTCACCAGTAGAAAGTACCTAGGAGAAAGATGTGGCAGTCTACTTCCATAAAGATTTACCGCCTTGAAAACCCTGTGGGGCAGTTATATTCTGTGCTATAGGGTTGCTACGAGTTGGAATCCACTTGACCGCAACTGGTTTTGGTTTATGTACCCTAGTACTCAGAACAATATTCCATGTACGGTCTGCCTGGAACATGATACTATTATTTCTTATGTTGAGGACACTCCGCATGAATCTTTTAGTGCAATCTAACTTTGCTTTAATGTTTTACAGCTGTGCAGTCACTGCTTGCTCATATTGCACTTGTCATCAACCGAAACCCCTACAATCTATTCTCAGGTCCGCTTCATTCTCTATGTGTCGAGAATTATTTTTCCAACCTAAACACAAAATATTAAATTTAACCCCAGTTTAAGGCTGTGCACTAACGGAAAATATTATTTGGGCACTGTATTACCACTGGTATATTCTTAATAACTATGTAATACTACATCAGGTTTTGCCAACAAGTGATTTATTTTGGTGACTTATTTGTCTTTTTTGCAGAGTAGAAGTTAGATATCTACACAACCAAGGGGCTAACGATTAGGTCAGTAGCTAAAATGTAGTTTAATCTTAAAACTAGATCCCAGTGATATTTAGAAGATGACATGAGAGTCTCAGTTCAAGATTAAATGTTTTGTACGGGTTTAGCAATGAAATAGTAGGCTAACAAGATTGATTTTTTTCTCACACTATGTAAAATGCTTTCTAGCCCCTTGAGAAATACCGGCCGATGCCTCTCGCCACACACATCTTCACATCTCTCTGTAAAGTACTCTAAATTTGTGAGGAATTCAGATTGAATTCATAAAGTGGGTAAAAGCTTTATGAGAACAGCAATAGCTACCACATACTTAGTACAAACCTCCTGCTATGCTAGACTGTTTTTTATACTCATTATTTTATCAAACCCATATAAAAAGCCTTAAGTAGGTCAGCATCATTTCCCTCCATTTACAGGTAAGGTGTAAGATCACGGGGTATGATGGCAGTGAGTCCTAAACCTGAATTATCTGCTCTGCGACATATTAGTTTAATTATTTTAAGCAAGTTACTTAATGGCTCTAAACCTCTGTTTATACTTTTTCTTGTGTGTAAAATGGGAATACTAATATATTTTTCACAGAGATTCTGTAGAAATTAAATGAATTAGTATACCCCAATAGTTATACATGGTACCCAGAACACAATGGGTACACTTCGATTATATTCAGGTTTTGAACAGAAACAATTTCAATCTTCCCGTTCTCAACCATTTATACCACTCTACCTCAATAAGTTTGCAGGGAAGTAACATACCATCTTGATATTAAATAAATGCCTATTACTCTCAATATGTTTAGATTTATGGATTTTTCCTTCACATTGATATTATAAAATGTTCAGTATATAAAGAGTTAGCTTTTTTTTTTTTTTAGTCATTCTCTTTCCAAGTTTAGGAGAGCTTTTCAATCTTTTTTGATGGTTAGATGACTGAAGGAAGAGGATATCACAAAGACTTTGTCCAAGAATAAACAGAGTAAAGAATTTCCAACAACTTCAGTAAAGGAAAATTATAGTCTGAATCAGGTGATTCGTACTAAAGGTGCTTTCTTCTTGGCAACGCCAGTCATGTCTTAGCATCAAAGTCTCTGTCTTTCACAGGTGGAGAAACTTTCCTCACTGGGGCTACCGTGGTTTTTTGGGCAGTGACTGTGCACTGTCATCCCTAAGGCTCCCAGGCATCTCCCCTGTTTTTTCATTCAGATTCTCAGGCCTGCTCCATATTGCTTCAACTGTCTTCTCACATCCCCACTTCTTACTTCTTCCCGATACTCATCTGACTTCCTCAGTCATCATCCACTACAAGTGATTTTCAGCAACAGGTCTCAAATCAACAATCAGACAAAGATAACTGACTCTAAGCCACGGCTAAAACAACAGCAAGAACAAATGAGGAGGGCATGATGTCTCCGGAATAGAGTCCAAGATTTTCTTGGGTTTTTCAAATACTTAATCTGTATCTTTCTCAAAAGTATTAAGGTAAAATAATCAACTCTTTAAAATTCTGAATTCATCCCTAAGATTATTTAAAGTGTGCTCTTCTGTCCAACTAAAAATCCTGCCCCCTCCTTCCTCCCTTCCCGATGGTGTGCTCACACCCTCCCACTCTTTTTCTCTCTCATACACACATCACACACACATCTCTCTCTCTCTCACACACACACACACACACACACAATGCATAGGTCACTGATTAGGAAGTGCTTACTTTGCCCAAGGCAAAATCGATCCTCTGGACTAGAAGGGTCAAACGATAATACCTATACTGTTCAGAAATTTGTAAGACTAAGGTTTACTATAATTAAGGCTCAATGAGAAATCATAGATACTAAGAAAGCTCATGGTTTTCTAACAGTATATAAACTTCTAGGTATAAAATGTATGATACGATATTCAAATTTTACTTTTATTATCTCTGAATAAATGCATGACAGTATTTTAAAAGCTGAAGTGAAGTAAGGGAGGAAAGCCTGCCCAGAGTTAAACACTAATTTATACAAAACCTGGTTTTGACAAGACTCCTGTCAGTGTCAAGCAGCAGGCACACTGACAGCAGGACGACTGAAAGGCTTTGTGCTGGAGCTGGAATACAAGTCACCCATTTATGAAGGTGGTTACAAACTGCAGAATTTCAGAAGTGTGAAGGAAAATGGTTTTTCATAAAGAAAAAAGATGGGATATTTTCTAACTTTGCAGGCAATACCGTTAGCTTAAAGGAGCACAGTTCTATCATTTTGTGAGAATACTACTTTACTTTAAAAACATATTTGCGAGTTTTTATATTAAGACTACATTTTAAGGGTCCTAATATACAATTTCCCTCATTATTCTAGTAATATTAAAATAGCAAAAAGAAAAAACAGGAAAATAAAAGGAAGACCATTTAGTTTGAAGAAAACGATGGTGCAAAGGAGTGCTTTAGGTTTCCTTCCAACTGGGACAATTGAGGATGGTACCCAACTCTCGATTTGGCAGTTTCAATCAGTAGGTGCTGCTGTAATCCGGGATTAATAAACATCACTTTCAGGAGGCTAACAATAAGGAAGGCTGCTCCTTCCAAAGCTTTGAAGGAGAACTAATGAAATGGAACCAACATCAAGAACCTATGTGCCAGGCATTTCAGTCATTCAGTGACTGAACAAATAATGCTTATGAGCCGCTACTATGTTCCTCACAACAACTCTATGAGGCTGCAGAGTTTTATTGCTATTTTTCAGAAGAGAAAACAAAACTGAAGTTAAAAAAAAATTAACATATCTTGCCCAGGCAATGTTGGACTGTAAAGTCTGTGTTCTTTCCAAATATCCCAAAGGATGGAGAGGCTGAAGCAGAGAATTAGACTGATAATGGTTTAACTGTTACAAGATTTATATAGAAAGATCAAAATCGAGTGCTTTCCTTCTCACTTATATTTTGATATATAATTAAATTAATAAAAGAAAATGGATATGATATCACATAGATGCTATGGTCTTACTGTAAACACAAACTGTCCACAATGCTACCTACTCTGAGTGACTCAACTGTGAGAACAAACTACACTGAAATGGCTACAGTATCAATAGTAGCTACTATACTTCAAGGAATATACACAAGAGCTCAGAAGAATGGCTGGTACAAAGTTAAGTGTTCATTAAAGTTAGCTGTTTTTATTACTTCACAAATGTAAAGTTCCATTCTTTACAATGCCTATTACAATATATAAACAGTGTTTCTTTTTATTGCTTTAAGTCAAGCAATTTGGCTATGTTATCCCAGTGAGTTATAAAGGTTGAGAACCTAACATACAATGCTAAACAAGCCTTTCTGTGGCACTTTACATTTACAGAGTGATTTTACAATTATTGGTGCTAATAGCCAATGCAATACAAAAGAGAGACTGAGAATCTGGTCAATTAGCAATATGTTCATTTTTCTTCCAAGGAAGAAAAGAACCCAGAGGCAATCTTTTTTACTGGGACGAATTCTACTAGCTTACCAAATACAGTAATCATCTTTATAAAATTATTCAAGTGTAAGGGTTTTCTCGCCCTAGTTTTCTGAAGACATGGAGCATTAACTTCCCCCAAGAACACGGCTACTGAGAAGGAAAGTATAGTAAGTAAGGCAATAAAACTCACCAACACAAAGATTTTCACGACTGTACGTTCCAGATATTTATCCTCAGAGGCTTGGCTGAATACAAATGATTCTGTTTTGTATACTTAACTCGCACGTACTTAAAGTCACTTAAGAATGTACTACTAGAATACACGTTAAGGTATATTCATCAATTTCATAATACGGTAAACTGCACTGTATTATTTTTCTCAGCTCTCTGTAGTTTTAGTGAGAAACTGTAAGTTGTTTAGGCTATTTTTTCAGGATCATTACCAATGTATTGAAATAGCGGCAATTAGAAAGAGATCCAGGGATCATGATTCCGTAATAGTTTATAAATTAACTCAAAGATTGTGAAAAGCATATTACCTGGTTTTCTATTTGGATTTTATTTTATAATCCCAATGCTAGTGGTGAATAACACTTTATAACTGATGTACACAAATTATGATGAACACATTTTTAATATTACACATTTAAAACTGTGTTCTATGTTAAGAAAATCTCCCTCCATGAATAGGTCAATAATGATGGTTAGTTCAATAGACAGGCTAAATGCCACGGGATTAAACAGCAGCATTTTATTTTCTACTTGATTTTCTTACTCTTCTTACTGATAAGCCACCCTAAAGAAACAATTTCATAAATAACAATTTAGTAGTCCCCAACTTACGACATATTCAAGTTACAACATATCACACTCATGATTTTTTTTTTTTTTTGATACAGCTTATCATTAATAGTGAAGCCCTGGTGGCACAGTGGGTAAGAGCTACAGCTGCTAACCAAGAAGTTGGCACTGCGAATCCACCAGCCACATCTTGGAAGCCCTATGGGGCAGTTCTACCCTGCACCATAGGGTTGTTATGAGTTGGAACTGACTCGGCGCAACGGGTTTGGTTTGGGTTTTATCGTTAGCAGTATGTACTACATACAATGTTGTAGCATGTAATTTGCTGATGTTATTGTTCTCAGATGTTCACTTGCAAATGTTCAATGTTACGATTTACTGTTCAAAACACTGCTGTATAGCAGGCTATGCCAATAACACTGGAAACTGGGAAAAAAAAAGTAGTATTAAACTTAGGTCAGACTGACTTACAACCTAGTCATTGGAACAGAACCCCATCATAAGTCGGGGACTACCTGTATCACGGTTTTCAAAACACTGCGTCTGTCTCTCAGTCTCCCTTGTGTTGCACACACACATGGTCAATATGACTTAGAATGTTCAAATAACTAAATTTTTATTCATTAATATATCAATTCCTGACATGCCTATGAGCTCAAGAAAGCCTGAAACTTTGTTAACATTCCTAGGATTATATTAATGTTAATAGAGTCTAAAACCAGCTTCATGTGGCATTTTCCAATACTGAATTCTGTCGAGGTCCTAGGGCAATGGCATAGACATTGCGACATGCAGACTTTCAAAGACCAGGTTCCCAATGAGAACCTCCACTGAAAACTGGCTGAGTGGTTATTGTTAGCTTTTACTTAAAATATAAGGAAAGGTCTTCTTATTTGTGTATTCATCCACCTAACAAACTTTCCTTGCAGCTACTAAAAGACCAAAATTAGAGAATGAACTGTTACGGAATTCTTTGAGCATATTTTTTATTATTATTATTTTTAAAATAGCACCTTTGTTGAGAGGGGCAGAACTCACATACCATAAAATTCATCATTTTAAAGTGTGCACTTGGTTGGTATTTAGTATATTTACAGTGTGTGTAACAATCATAACTATTGATTTTAGAACATTTTCATCATACCAAAGAGCACAATTTTTATAAGGGTTGGGAACTTTTGCTGTAAAAATAAATACATTCTTGGCCAGCTCCCTCTCCCATTCTCCTGGGCAGTTTCCAAATCTTTACACCTCTTTTCAAAATCCCCCTCCTATTTTTGACTTCACTACTTTCAACAGATGATCTCCTTTTACTTCACAAAGAAGAGTTCATTACTCAGAAATGACTCAGCTTCCTGCCCTGAAATCCAGCAATTTACCCACATCCACACCTATGATCATTTCTTTTTTCTCCTGTCTCTAGTTCCTCAACATGCCCAAAGTCACATGTCATTGTACCCCACTTCCTCACCATGGCCTGGGTTCTTCTCACCCTTGTACCTGTGTGCCTCTCTCTCTCTGCCTCCCTGCACCTTTGATGTACACATGCTTGGGTTCTTACCTTGACTATTTTCACAGACAAGATCTTGAAAGTAGTCTACACTCCATCTCCATTCCCTTATTTCCTACTCACTCTCGAGCAACCACTAGTCAGCTTCCATGTCCACTATTCCATTAAAAGTGCATTCTACAGTCAATAAATCCAACAGGCACTTTTCAAGTCTTATCTTCCTTGACCTTTCCAGCATTTTATATTAGCAATTCAGCAGTCTTCCCCGCTTCCCAACTCTTTGTCCTCTCCGGCTACACTTTCTCAATTATACTTTCCACCTCTCAAATGTGAAATTTCCCAGAAGTTTGACCCCAGTTCTTATCTCTTCTCTCTTTATACACTTTCCTTAGGCAATCTCACTCATTCTCTTGACTTTTCTGTAGACTATAATGACTCTGAAGTCCTAATTTCTTGCTTTAGTTATTGCAAAAACTGGTCTCCATGTTCTCTCCTTTCACTGAAATCCATCCTCTGTACTTCTCTTAACACAAAGATCACATCATGACATTTCACTGCCTAAAGTCCTTCATTGGAGTCACTGTCCTGAGGGATAAATCCAAACTCAGTATAAACTGCCTGATCCTTTATCATCTGATCCCTGCCTACCTTTGCAGTCTCATCTACTGACACTTAATAGAACAAACCTATGATCCTACCAGCATACTCTGCTCTACAGTACCCTCCTACCTTTCTTGCTTTCTCTATTCTCTCACTTCCTTCCTCTAGGCTAGGTCTTAATAGCCCTTCAAGGCTTTCCAGATTCACCTTAAATTTTATTCATTCAGTTTTAACAAATACGCACTTGAGAGTTCCTATGTTCTAGACACTGTTCTGGAGGTATTAGCTGACTTGGAGTCCTTATCCTCACATTGATTCTACTTAATGGAGGGCTGGAGAGAGGATAGGGCTATGAAGAAAATAAAGCCCGGTGAAGGGAACAGGAAGTGTGTGTGAGGCCACATTGCTTCTTTATAACAAGATAGTGAGGGACACCTCACCTCTTCTGTGAGGCAGTTCCTGACACGATTCACTTCAGGCTGAGTTGAGTATAACCCATCTGTGCTCTGTTCATCACAACCTTATTGCCCTGTCCTGAAATGGTGGTGTTCTTGCAGGGCTCTTCCACTTGTCTGTGATTCCTTGAGGGCACGGACTGCTCATCTATGCATTCCTGTTGTCTAGCACATACTCTTTCTAAGGAAATGTGTTGTCCCAGGCACTGTTCTGGGTGGTGGAGATAAAGGCACATAGTAAGTGCTCAAAAAAAGTTTGTTGAAATACATTAATACATTTTTGAAATCATAATAGTAAAAACCTCAAATATAAAAATTTCACTTTATACTTAATATTTAATTGTGTATCAAATACTAAAACAGACCCGAAGTGTCACACGAAAAGGGTTTTAAAAATAGGAAACATTACTTTATAGGTAGTGTGTCTGTTTGGGTGATGAAAAAGTTTTGGAAATGGATAGTGGTGATGTCTGCACAACACTGTGAATGTAATTAATGTCACTGAATTATACACTTAAAAATAGTTAAAATAGTAAGTTTTATATTAAATATAATTTACCACAAAAAAAGATATAAACTATAATTACACACTAACATATTCCCAAAACTGTGAGTGGTAGATGAATAAAGATTAAATAAACATTTCACAGGAGAAACATATTTGAGCTGCATTTGAAAGCACAGGAGACTGAATCCTGAAAGTCTGGAGGTATTCTGGGAACAGGATCAATAAGGGAGAATTTGCAAGGAATTACAAATACGGTTGCACGGCTAGAGTAAAAAGTTGGTGCTAAGACTTTGTATAGGTAAGTCTATCGGTCTGTAGGAGTATTTTATGCACTGATTACAGACAGAACAAGCATTTTATTATGAAAAACCATAATCATTTACTGCTAACCTTATTGATGGCAAATGGGCAAATAAGAAATTCAGAAGTGATTTTTTTGTCTGTCCTATTTGTTTTTATGCTCATTTTTTGGACCCTTTTTGCAAATCTCAGTGATTTATTTTTAGACTAAAATTCCCTTATTATCAACTTTCTTCTTGCTAATTTTATTTTGTCTGCTTTTACTTTTCTAAATTAAAAATGCAATACGGAGTTACAGAAAATTTCTAAAATTCAAGAAAATGTGTATGTTTATCTATCCACTCATCTATAGACACATACATACACACTTATATGTAGACTGCACACAATTCTATCCTAAAACAATCATTACTTTGAGTGTATCATCAATCAAACCTATCAATTGCTTTTATTTACTTTATCCCCGTGATATTATACCCTTCATAATGATCTTACATCAAGCAGCTGTATAGTATCTAATCCGGCAGATGGATGATAGTTTGCTTTATCATTCTCTTACTGTTGGACATTTAAGTAGCTTCTAGGTTTTTACTACTATAATAATTCTGCAATGACCATCTCCCAGTAAATAGCTTTTTTTCCTTTGAATTTCCCTAGGAGAGATTAACAACTGTGGGATTACCGGTCTTATTCGTTTAAAGAGTATGAACTTTCAAGGCTTAGAAAAAAAATCAGAAGGATCATATCGATTTACACTGCTATCAGCAATGTATGAGTACCTATCTATATCACTTTGCCAGTATATGCTATCATTTAAATTTTGTCCATTAATGCATAAATTAAAAATTGTACTTAATGGATTCATCTGCATTTTTTGGATTACTATTAGAGTTCAACATTTGCCTCTAATTTTTAAAGTTATAAAAGATGGCACTGCTACTTCAGCAAGAAACCATATTGAGCACAAGTCAACAGTTCAAGCCCATGAAAATTAAAAAAAAAAAAAAAACTTTAGCAAAGTTATCCTATTCACTTAATCACATGAGTAGCTGTTATTGTGCTGCATGGTATCAGGCATCAATGGCAAGCAGTTCACCTAAGTGGCTAGCACTACTATTACTTACACATAGCCAGACCAAGCATTCTTCGATTGTAGAGAAGGTTTGGATCAAGCAGGGTCACAAGCTCTTCTTATGCCCTCATAAATATCCCTTAATCTGAACCCAGATGTGACCAGAAGGTGAGTTGTCTTTCTTCCTTAATACATGTACCTTCTGACCTATAAACTGAGCATCCAGTAAAGACAGGCTTTATAAATTTAGTTTAGCTGAGAGTAGGCCAGCACTAACTTTACTGAGAGGCAAAAATGAGGCAAAGTCAGATATAATGGAAAAGAGCTGACCAAAGAAAGAGCTGCCAAATCCCTTGTCTTTTCTCTCTCTGGTTACTCCTCAGGTTAAGGATCTAGGTTTTTAGTGAAAACTCTGAAGAACTTTGAACTCTGACCTATTTCTATCTCCTTATCCTCAGAGAAAAAGAAAGGGCTAGAGGCACTTTCATATTCCCATTTTCCCGGTCAGCCATACCAACTACTGGAACAATGGACTGCATAAAAGGATTTAAGGGACTTCCCTCTGCCAAAACCTGTCTCCCCAACACTGAATTTCCAGGCACTAGAGATTTTTTGATGTTTTTAAGCACATAATTCTGGGAAGATTAAAGAAGGTAAAAATGGCAAGGATAAAAAAGAGGTAATAGTGATCCATACTCTAGCAAAAATTAATTTAATCACCCTGGTTTTATATTCTTAGAATACTTAATTCTGATGCATGCAGAGAACTGGAATAAAAGCGTGGAGAAGACACAAAAGGAAAGGAGTTAAGAAGTCATTTCAGATTTCTTTAAAAATGTATAGCTGAGGGTACCAGACTTCAGAAGGATAGGGAAGATGAAAAAGCTAAGCTTATGATAATAAAAATTTATGTTTCTATAGACTTTGAAAGTTTAAAAAGCACATTTACATGGATCATATTACTTAACCGTCACAACAACCCTGTACTGAAACTGAGACCCAGATAGATTAAGTAACTTACCCAAAGTCACATAGGTAGTAATTGGCAGAGCCGGGACTCGAACCCAGGTCTTCTGATTCCTCCTGTGCATTTTCCAGCTCCCCTGGAGCTGAAGCAGGGGCAAAAAGGGAGGTGGAAGTAATTTGCCCAAGACCAGCCTTGAGCTTTCCTCTTGTTTTAAAGGCCAACAAGAGCAGACATTTAGCTCTCTCGGTGACCCTTTTTCACCAAATCCTTCCAGAGTAAAGTATATAGAACCTGAAAGTGTTTCTCAACATTGAAGCCAAGAATGGCAGTAAGTAATAAACAATGTCAGAAGTATTTTTCACCATACTTTGCCAATTTTGTGAAATTTATTTGAATCACAAGGCATGGTAATTCTCATTTCAGAAAGTAAACCTTTCTTTTTTTTTAATAATTAAAATGGTTCAAAGTAGGTAACTTTTGAAATTTTATTTAGTGGTTCCAGTCAAGCCTTGTAAATTAAAAATTACAACATTATAAAAACTATTTTTAAATCTGCTTACGAACCAAGCTACCTACTTTAACTTACTCTGTGGCCATTGTTCTCCCATCCTAATCACCCTTCCTTAGTGATTATTTTCACTAACCAAACCCATTTTTTCTGTCGAGTCGATTCCAACTCAACACAACCCCATAGGATGGAGTAGAACTGCCCCATAGGGTTTCCAAGGAGCGCCTCGTGGATTTGAACTGCTGACCTTTTGGTTAGCAGGTGTAGCTCTTAACCACTACACCACCAGGGTTTCCATTTTCACTAAAGCAATTATAAATCATTAGATTGGCTAGAAATTTCACATATTCAGTCTTTTCATAGCCAACTATAGACATTTTCAACAAATGGGAGAGTATATACATTACCTTCTTGAGATATAAATCTTATATTTGTTTCTAAATTACAGCTAAAATGCTTTTAATCTAACCCTTTATAATTAATTTTCTATAATAAAATTTAGACTTTCCAGTGGCTAGTTTGTTTCTTGAATAGTTTCTTAATTTTTCTTAAAGGAATTATATATTTTAATTTCCCATCTTTACTATTTATACTTCTCATAAGTTTCAAGCACATTCAATAAGATATTTTTATTTTATTTCCTGTACTAATGTCCTAAGAATACAGGAATATGACTTAAATGGACTAGGCACGCTACCAACTTTTTATCATTTCTAGGTCCTTTCGTAATGAGTTCTAATACATCTCAATAATGGTCTCTAAAGGTCCTTCCATTTATGAGAACTACTATCGGTAGGACCGAGTACAGTGTAAGCATTAACACTAATCATGACATACAAAAGATCAACCAGGGGTATTAGTGCTCAAAGCTTTTAGAGGCTTTTGTACTTTAAAAGATGGTCTATTTAACTGGACTTTATTTGAGCATCAGTCCTGTCTGGTTTGGGTTATATCCAACCCAATTCTTAAAACCACCTGAAAACTTTAAGATGAACAAAAAGGAATGCAATCCCACATAAAATAAAATAAAGGAGAAAAAGGACAAGGAGGGAGAGGTGAGATAAGAAGGATGAGAGAGAGGAAGCAAAAAAACAACAAAGTGGACCAGGTAGAATGGATAAAAAATTTAGACTAATACTCACAAGCTCTTGAATATGTCTCCCTTATCCCTTTGCTTTAAGACTTCAATTCCATACTTTGAAAATCTGATTTAAGTCAAACATTCTTTTGATTATTACCCAAATTTAGGAATTTACTGAGAAAAATTTCTCACTTTATGAGAAATTTTTCTTCACATTACAAGTCTTATTTAAGAATACAATTAGCATTAACACTTAAACAAAATCAGAAGTCCATACATTTTAGAATTTGAACTAAAAAGAAAGAGAAGTGAGCTGACTTTCAATATTCTTCATTGTATAATAAACGGTGTTAGTCAGACACCTGACCCTAATTCCCTAATAACGTGAGCTGGGAAAAGTGGGCATACTTAGGCAGAATGAAAATGCACTAAAAGGTTGCTACGGTTAATACAAGTTTTGAGAAATCACTGTTGGGCTTTCCAACTTATTTTTTTGGCACTATACCATTCACTTACCATGCCTAAAAAAGTTGCAGTCAACAACTATTCCAACAATGGTTCCCAGACTGGAACTCACCCAGTCTGATGGTGAATTTATCATTATTTTATTAGGTGGCTTCTTGAAGGAAAGAAACATACTGCCTACTCTTCCTTTTAATTCCTTGGGCGTATAGCCCACTCTATTTTCCAAACTGCCTTAAAAACTTCGGTACCAAAAAAAAAAGCATTCAATGAATAATTTCTTGAAAAAACACCATCAGGCTTGATGTTTGAGGAAGGACTCTTCAATAATAAAGGTGGCCACCAGGACATATCAATCACTGAACAAATAATTACTGATCTCCTTCCAATGTTTCAGCTACCAAGCCAGTTTGTGTGCTAACTCAAAATTCTGATCCCATCAATCTCTAAAAGAGATGGTACTTACAGTATCATTACTGATTATTTATAGAGTTCTTTGCACTTCCACTAGCTATTACCCAACAGTAAATTGTGCCCTAGTTTATAAATTACAAATGCCTGGAAAGGGGATGTTTCTTGAAGTAATATTTCTCCCCTGCAGATCTCTCATGTGAAAGATCCTCAATTCATGTGATTTACCAAGTAGTATCAGGAAAAATAAGAACAAGAGATCAAGAGCAGTCAAGTGCTTGTTTTTCAGAAGGCTTTGAATAACAAGCTTTAAACTAAAACAATGACATTCAAAGGCTTCAGAGAGAACACACTAGTCCATTAGTAAGAGCAATACAAATGTTGAAGCAAAGCAGAATTTTTGCCTCTTAGGAGGAATTCATTTGCTTTGACACTTTATTTAGTAATAGCCAGTGCCAGTTCACTTTAAAAAAAAAGGGGGGGGGTGAGAGGAGGATTTTGATTTTTTCTTATTAGATTATTGGGGAATAATAAATAGAAAACCCAAATAAAAAATGAACCTATGCTACTGCTGGAACATATAGACATCATGTGGGTTATTAGATGGGAATTACAGAAAAGGACAGCAATACTACGAAAGCTACCATAGGAATCTTGCAAGTGACAAATTCTGAAAACTGTTACATATTGAGTTAAAATAAAACTGAGTTGTCTATAATTACATCTGGAAACCTCGGTGGCGTAGTGGTTAAGTGCTACGGCTGCTAACCAAAGGGTCAGCAGTTCGAATCTGCCAGGCGCTCCTTGGAAACTCTATGGAGCAGCTCTACTCTGTCCTATAGGGTCGCTATGAGCCGGAATTGACTCGACAGCACTGGGTTTGGTTTTTGGTATAATTACATCTAAAATAAAATTTTTATTATCATATAAATTTAATACTACTGCTCATGGCCCTTGGAAATCCTGGTGGCGCAGTGGTTAAGAGCTACGTCTACTAATCAAAATGTTGGCAGTTCGATTCCACCAGGCACTCCTTGGAAACTCTATGACGCAGTTCTACTCTGCCCTACAAGGTTGCTATGAGTTGGAATCGATTCGATGGCAACGGGTTTGGTTTTGGTTTTTTTTAACTCATGGCCCTGGTGGCTTAGGGTTAAGTGCTCAGCTGCTAACCAAAGGGTTGGCAGTTCAAACCCATCAGCTTCTCAGCGGGGGAAAGATGTGGCGGTCTGCTTTCATAAAGATTACAGGCTTGGAAACCCTACAGGGCAGTTCTACACTATCCTACAGGTCACTATGACTTGGAATCAACTTGATGGCAACAGATTTGATTTTTTGATTTACTAATGGCATAAATACTTAGAAGGGACATAAATATTCAGGAATAAATTTTGTTCTCTATTCATAGAAAGGTAAAGAATGTATTTGGAACATGTTTGAAGAGAAAGTGCTTTTTACATATTTTATCTCATAATAAAAATATCGTACTGTACTACTACTAATAACAGGTTTGGGAAATCCCAAACAACACTTTTTAAAGATAAATTTTTGCTTCATTTTACAGATGGGAAGTTTGAAAACTAGAAAGAAGCTAGTCAAGATTACCTATCCCCTATAGAATTTACAGGGTCACTATGAGTTGGAATCAACTCAATGGCAACTTTTTTGGGGTCATCTAGAAAGAAAAAAAAAAAAAAAAGAGTTCCGTGAGCAAATAAGTTTGTGAAGCACTAAACACTATACATCTCTCAGTTGGAGATTTAAAATGTTACTGGCTCCAAGAAGTCCTATAATAAAAAAGTGTACTTAACTGTTTTAATCCAGGATTTTCCAAACTTATTTAACCAAAGAACACCTATTAACAAGAAAACAGAACTAGAATATGTTCTCAGAATATGCTTTAGAAAACTCTGAGTTAGATGGGCTAACTTTTTATACATTACATACAAAGAATTATATGGATATATAAAAGACTTAGTGACTTTTTATAATGTCTAAGCTAGAGCTTCTTCATTACGCTTACTCTAAACCATACAGATTTTTTAAAAGGCAAATAAAATGTACTCACTGTTGCAGTACTTCCTTTCCCTTCTGGATGGAGCTCTCAGCCAATGACAGGCCACTAAGGGAGTTATTTCAAGCCAAGGTGTAAAATTCTTGCAAGTAGTTCCCAAGTTTAACGGAACTGGAAGCTCTATAACACCTGAGTGTTTCTCGCTAGGAGAGAGATCAACTTCGCTCTTTTCCTAGAGTGTGATGGTGAAACCTATTGTACATGATTCCAGAATAAATAGCATACTTATCCAGTAAAGTTTAGAAGAACTAGGATCAGTAGTAAGGGTAATCCGTATACATCAAGAGACATCACCAAACGGAGGTAAAAAGAAAAAGTTAAAAAAAAGTCAAAAGGATACAATGATATTTAGAAAACAAAATAAAAACTGAGAGATATGACCAATAAATAAGATGATGGTAGGAGTACAGAGAAACAGTATTAAGTAGAGACACAGAGATGACTACATAACAGAAAGGACAAATGACAACTCACTATGGCATGCAATGAAATATGTATCATAAGTCCACTTTTAGCCCTTCACTATCAAGGTTCACCATCAAGGTTCACCATCACTGCCTACAGGAAAGGCACTGTGGGAGCTCCATCTGAAAGGGAATAAAGTCTACGGGTACAATGAGCAACATTATTTTTCTGGTCCTTTTGCAGACGCAAATGGATGAGGCTCAGAAAATTCATCCAAAATTAAAACAACTGTATTTTTTTTTTTTTAATCAAGAATGCCTCTTTAGAACTATAAAAATCTTTGAAACATACTGACATGAATATTTATTCAAGACATATGACCAATATGAGTGACATCTCTGGGAACATAGAAATAAAAAAAAAAAATCCTCAGTTTTATTTATTTTACTACTTCTTTATTTCCTGTGCAATAAGTATACTAGCAAATCTTTTGAATACCTTTGCAAAGAAAAGTTAAAATTTATTGCAGTCTGAGATGACAGCATCAAAAGTTTCTATAAGTAAACAAAAAGACGAAATTCACAGAGGAGAATAAGCCTTGGGTTTACCGAATCAAAAATGTCAAAGGAAAAAATTAATTCGCCTGACAATTCTGGCCCTCTTCAACTATGAATCTCACTCTTAAGACCTCCTTAAGATTACTTTGAAGGAAAAATCAAAATTACATAATAGTCAATACAAAGGTAAAGTATTATGAATCTACTTCTTAATTACCCAACTCCATATATTCATAAGTCCACATTTTGGGTTGCCATTAACAAAGGGGACACTAAGAAGATAAAAGATTAACGTAATATCTATTGGTATTATTCATGTATATAAAAACAAATGTGGTAGATTTTTAAACATTTAAGCTAACCTAATACTTTTTTTTAATACTTAATATTAAGAATATTTAAATAATTAGAAGCTTAAATTGTTTTATGAACGGTGATTAAAGTTAAAAACACATCTGAGTAGTATCATTAAAATTACTTTAAAAAGAAAAGATAGTGTCTCAGGTAATACTAGATACTAACATTAAAAACATGCTAGTACTCTGCCATGTTATTTCACCTTCAGACTTATCTCACTTTCAGAAAAAGGAACAGGAAATAATAATATAACCTCATACTTTCATTGTTCAGTAAAGGAAAACTCAGATTACCCAAAAACCTTTTAAAGATATTTTTACATATAGTTCATTTAAATAGATTACAATATGTTATCAGATATCAAAATTCAAACAATACTTTATACACATTCTTAAAATAGCATATCATTGTCTTAGTATTAATTTAAATAGTTAAATAAAATGTTGCTATTCAATAGTAGTGTAGCTGGGTCTCAGTCTCAAGACATACCATTCCATTTAGCTGTCAGGAGATAAATTTGGGTTTCGAAAGGTAGATATGAATAGTATTTAAGTGAACATATTTATGCATACGGAGTATACTGACGTCAACAGCTTTCGTATCTCCAGTAGAGCCCTTCTGTATAATTCACACCTCTCCTGTGTGAACTGTGAGAGATTGGATAATAGATGGAGAAGAAATAACTACACTTACTATAGTAAACCAAACTTTATTAAAAGAAAGCTTAAAGATATTGCATGGAATTCCAAGTTCCATGGCTCACAATTTGAAATGTTCTGAAATGGGGCTAAACTAGCCATACAGCTTCATTCTGATTTACGCTGTGTTTATGTTTCTTTTTTTTTTTTACAAAAGAAAATTGGCACTGCCCATATAGCTCTCTTTGAAAGCAAAGTTTCCCAAGATATGTATGGCAGAACAAAAAGTATTTCATTATTTCAGTGACTTTAACCAAATTGTGTTTTTAATGCAGAAGTTTAAGTACAGTAAAATATAACCAATAATTTATTAAAAAATTTATCAGCAAGAATAAAAAGCCTTCTGGATTATAATAAATAGGTGCTTGCACTTTTCACTGAATACTAATTGGCAGAACCTCATTGTTGTAGAATTCTAACCGTCCTTTGAAGTAAAATGGTTTCTATAATAATTGTCCTCTTTTAACATCTATTACGATTTTTGATATCAAACACAAACTAGATATAACCTAATTTATCATTACAGCATGAAAATTATTAACATGACCTTGGTTCTAAAACATTTAGAATTCATTTTTAACCCATTAATCTATTTATGACAACTCTCAAATCTGCTTCCTCATTAAACAGGCTAATTTTTTTGTTATGTGTTTCTCTTTAATATCTCTGTTAGTTACAGAAGAATTTATGGCTCTTTATGAATGTTATGTGATTTGGAAAAGGTAACTTTCAAGCACGTTTCCCAGAACACCATGATAAAACAAATTTTGTGCAATGTTACTACAAAAATAAAACTTGAGATTGGTAAGTTCCCTTTCTTAATGTATGATAGAACTAAAACACATAACTACCAAAAAATAAAATAAAACCAAAAAGAAGCCCTCATAAAAACAAAATTGACTTTTAAATAGAGAAATAAAACAGATAAGTCGATAAGAACTTTATAAATACATAAAATTTATAGTGAAGTAATATCTTTTTCCACTACAGTAATTTTATCTTCAAACTAAGATGGAATAAACAAAGACCTAAAAATTATTTAAATTATAATTTTAGTAAAAACAGAATTTTCCCCATTTCTACTTTCTTTAATACCTTAAAAGTTAAGAAAAAAGTCCCTAGTAAATCATTTAAGTTTGTTTCATAAAACTAGAACTATAGCTTTCTTCTATCTTTGTGCAAAGGGTGGAGATTTTTTTGTGTCTTGCTCACCTGGAACAGTGCCCGGCATCTGATAGATGTGCAATGAATAAATGAATGTTCTACAGAAAAACATTTACGATAAGATGGATCATCTAAAAGACAGTAACAATCTACCTGTCACTTTCCAGAGACACTGCCCAAGATGATGGGTATGTTAAGGTCTTAGAACTAACCATTATCTACACAACCACAATTTTTCTTGTTGAAACTGTTGAACAGTCATCATTTGCTGATACCAAAAAGCAGACACTATGAACTTTTTAAAAGAAAGTTTGGAAACCAGCATGTTCTAAAAATTTTCCTGAGACATAAAGGTCTCAGAGGAATCAGGCCATGAATATACTTGGAAAATCAGGAAGTACCTTTTTCAGGTTTAGGAGAGCTTTTCAGAGGCAACAGCACCTTAGAAACACAAAAGGTTTGTCTGAGCAGCAGCAGCACTGTATACTTCCAAATTGCCTGTGGCATCTTTTTACTGGTTTCCTGGTATTAGTTTTAGAATTAAAAAAAAAAAAAAAAACACACACATACACAATTTGGAAAGTGCCTGTAGGGAGCATAAGAAGGTTTTCTTTGCCTTTAATGGTTTCTCATGAAGTGGTCAGAAATACAAAACAATATTATGGTTTTCTTTCTATATTATTTGACAAATAATAAATGAGATTCTATACTGCTTCATTTACTTTGTTAAAAGAGGAAGTCCTCTTCTGTTCAGAGAACCCATTCTTTGAAAAAGAGAAATAAATTAGAGCATTTATCCTGGTGTTAAAGAATGAGCTGTGAACCTCACATTACGCGTAATAATTAGGGAATTCATTACAATAAAGGCACTAAAATTGTGATAGATTTCCAAAAGAAACGAAGAAATCTAGCTAGCATGGAAAAAAAAAAAAAGAAGGGTAAAATACCTAATTATTTTGGTAACACATCATTTTGGAGGAAATAAAATATTTAATCATAATCAGAACATATATTTCAGCTATCTAAAACATCATTGCTTAGTGAGTATGTTCTGGAAGTAATCAGGTGTATCCAGATGGAAGCAGAAAATAAATACTTGGCTTACTGAGGCAAATAATTCCTAGACTTCATGAGAAAAACATTAACACTTAAAGAACTGACTTGATTTTTATTTCAGTTTTCCATACAACAGACTGTTAATTTAGTCATTAAGCCTCTTACTAGTTCATACTTTACTTGAAAATTTATTCTTTTACTTTAAAGAGACAATATAGGCAATTTATTTCTATAAAGGCTTTTGGTAAACAAGAGGTTTTCCAAAATCTTGTGCCAATAACAAACATAAACCTTAATAAACAATACCGTACCATTTCACAATTAAAAATATTACTGCACATAAGTAGTGCAAGAGTTAAAAAATCAGAAAATCCATAATCCATAGTGTGAGTTAATAACAGTGCTAAAGCATCTAACAACTTCCCTACATCTTGCAGCCCTTCAATTTTTCCAGTATGACTGATCAATTAGTGTTACCTTATTGGTAAAATAAATATTTTTCTTTGTATAATTTGGTACATTGATACATAAATATAATTAACTTAAAACTTGTTTCCCAGTGAAAAAAATGTTCACAGAAAAAGTGTTCACAGACCCCAACATCAATACTTTTAAAAGCTAAGAGAACTGTACACTAACTCTAACTTAATGGTCTCAACATTGTATTTCCTAAAGGCATATACACAGACACACACACACACGCATACACATGCACACCTATTTTTAAAAAATGGAGATGGATGAAAATATGTTAAGCTGGTGGTGGTTTCAACATTTCAAGAAGGAGGTATTTCTCTCAACTAATTATTCACGCAAATAAAGAAGGCTGATTTTATCCTCAGAAGTGCATGATCCAAAAATGTTTGTTTTATTATACTCTGCAGAATCACGAAATGTCAACAATCACTTGATTATCTATAAGTAAGAGAAAAGAAACGCCAGAATCTCCAACAGAATTAGAGATCCTATCCTGCTTCTTTCTGCAAAATATTTCAAACACCTAATAAAAAAATTTTAAGTCAACTACAGAAAAAGAAAATAGATAAGATAATGGCACAATAAAGCATAGATGAGTAGTCACAAACAGGTAGGAATATAAAATTATTGCTGTGGTTCAGAATAGAATCACTAAATGGGCTGTGACAGCTAATACACTTATTGCCCAGCTAAGTTTATACAGACCTAAAATCAAGGGTAAAGCAATGAGGACTACATCAAGGGGGGGTAAAAGAAAAGTCACTAACTGCAAAAGAAAATGATCACTTCAGTAGCAAACACCTCTGAATGGAATAGCTACAGTGAGAAAAAAACAAATGTGCTCATCAGTTATGGCCATCCTGGAATAGAAAAAGGGAGGAGAAAAGAAATGAAGTAAAGAAAAACTATAATTTTTTCTTTAGGGAGAGAAGAATAAAATTAATTTCTCATTAAATTTTCTAAAAAAAGAAAAACTAAATAACGTAAGAATTCTATTTTAAACCTTTGACCATAATGGCTAAAAACAATTGGGAGCACATGATGAATAGCAAACCAGGACTCAACTTCTAGAAATATAGACTCAATACATAAGTACTTTGCCATCAAAACTAGATTAAAATGTATTACTGGGAAAGAGAATACAAACAGCCATCATATGAAAATCAGAAGGGTAAAACTATGGTTATATCAAGTTTCTCTGAGAAAAGAAAAGACGTAAATTAGAAATTGATGGGATGTCAGTCTTTCAGAGAAAAGCAGTTAGAATTTAGAGAATTAGAGTGAGGGGAAAGAATGTCTTAAATATATGAACCATTAGCAATATTATATGACAAAATATGAAATGATAGAGTATCTAGAAAATCACAGTTTTTCTAGAAGAAAAAGGCAAAACAGTGACCCAAAATATAGTTACTGTTAGTACGTTTTCTGTTGTCTTATTGAACTTTTTTGGGAGGGCGGAAGCACTGAGGGGGTGACAGAAAAATGCAGACACCAAAACTAAAAGCAGCTTATGGGAAAACAATGTATGTTTCAATGATGAAGGCTACTGATTGTCTGAAAGATATAATTTTCTAGCATTTTTTACATTTTAAGGGAAACAGGAACAAATTAGGCTTATAATGACAAGTTTATTAACAGCTACCCACCCATTTGAGAAAGGAAGGAAATAAGAAAAACTTTATGAAACTAATTCTAATATGGCTTGTACCCCTGATTTTGCCTAAATGTAGTTGAGAAACTATATATTGTCACATGTATCCTATATAAAATGGACTCCATTACATCAATACATTCTAAATTACATCATCAAAGATATCACACAGCTTTGACACAACATTCAGCAACAAAATTATCAAATAATTATTAACAGATATTTATAGTTGATTTATACATATACATATATAAATATGTGTAGTAAATGCAAAGTGAATTCATTTATAATTTAAAGTTTTCTTAATTTTACATGTAATTTAAATAAAAAACAATATATATGTATCCAACAGAGTTTAAATTTGATAGCTGCTGGATATAATTTAGTCCAATTTAAAGTAACAGCTCAAGAAAGAACAAAATATGCATAAAAACCCATTTTACACATACAAACAAATCTTGGGCAATCATGTAAATATGGGCACCTATTTGCAAAGCATAATACAACAAAGCATTATACAAGAAAAGTAATTCGAAGTACTCATTTTTTACTGTAGTTTGGTATAATTATTAAAATCAAGTTTTACTTCAAGGGTAGCAAGTTTTAAGCAAATTCAAAATATTTTTCCACTTGCATTTTTTTATAAGTATGGCTAATCTTTTAGAGCTATATACTTTCTTCAAAATAGCTTATGCCTTTGTACAGAATTTGGATCACGTACCCATGCCTCTGTTTGAATGGGCCTGATGTTGCTTAATAGCACCTCTTCATAGTTTCCATAATCAATGAATTTAACAACTGCTGTCATGCCCGAAGAATGGAGAGCTTCAACTTCTGCTCGGTAAAACTGAGGAGACAAAAAGGAGTTCTAAATATGACAATCAATATTGTCAACAAAGGGCAATATCTGACGAAAATGTAAATTCTCAAAATGTTATAATGTGTAATACTTTTAAAGGTAGAAAACACACCTGTGGATAATCACAAAGGTGGCTAAAAAGAGAGAAATTCTCTCATTCATATGAATTCCCACATATAAACAAAAAGATTTCAGAACAGAACTAGAGGGTCAGTCCAAAAAATCCATTGCCATTGAGTCGATTCCAACTTATAGAGCCCCACAGGACAGAGTAGAACTGTCCCATAGAGTTTCCAGGGAACAGCGGTGGATTCAAACATGCCGACCTTTTGGTTATCAGCTACCAGAGCTCCAGAGGGTCAGCAGAGAATATTCACATTTTTTTTTTTTAATGGATGTAAAAAGAACTAGTACTATGTTTTATTGTTACGCACCGAAGTACTCTGAAGAACATTGGTTAAGACAATTCCTATATAAACCACCACCCACTGCCGTCTAGTAGATTCCGACTCATAGCGACCCTATAGGACAGAGTAGAACTGCCCCATAGAGTTTCCAAGGAGCGCGCCTGGCAGATTTGAACTGCAGATCTCTTGGTTAGCAGCCGTAGCACTTAACCACTACACCACCAGGGTTTCCAATTCCTATATACTAATCAGAATATATGACTAAAAAGTAATTTATTTTAAAAACAGAAATACATGACAAAAATAAATGCCAAAGAAGGCTTATTAACTCAGTCCTCACAGGCGGCCAGGGTGAGGTAGGGGTATTGGGGAGCGAGTCAGCACATTACTTATGTCCAGGATTTATAGGATTTGAAGCACTGCACAGCCAGAAACTTTATTAGTTGAACCATGCACATTACCAAACTTACAAGAAACTGATTTATATAACGAAACTATAATTTAAGAATTTATCTGTTAAAGTAACTGGAAGTAGGTCATCTAATTGGAGCAATCCTCCAATATACATCAACCCATTCAAGACCCCAATTCTAGGCCTCAATGTTGCTCAGTGAACACAAAATGAAAACAACGAATAGTTCACTCTTAAGTATTTTCTTCATGCTAGTGTAGTTAAGATGTTCTACTATAACTCTATCTACTCTAACAGTATTTCTTAATAACAGGTTCACCAGAATCAGAAAATGTTAAAAGCAATAAAAATTCTTATTCTCCACATCCTTCTAAAAAATGAGTTGCCTCCTCTGTACCAGGAAAGAGTCCATTTTTACCAACTGACTAGCATATTTAATACTACAAAGGTAATAAATTAATCTATGGTGTTCCCTTCTTGGGCCTGGATATTAGCAAGTTTAGAGACACCGTGCTGAACTGCTAGAGTTTTCCTTTTCTTAGAGTTTCTGACATATATGCACATCGCTCCCCTCTTTTACTTCTCTCCCCAACTCTTTTGAATTTTATGAATGTTTTGATTCTTTCTGGACCCATGCCTCAATTTTAAGCCTTCTCAAACCATGTCAATTCAGGGAAGTTCAACAAACACTATATCTTAGTAAAACAAATAATCTGACTTCATTTTAGGTACATACAGCTTAATAAAGAAAAAGTGTAAAAAATAACTTCTATATAATGTGGAAAGTATATTAATAGAGGTATAGTGATAGGGGCACTTAGTAAAGCTTAGGGGCTCAGGAAGAAATTCCTGCAAGAAATGACAATGGATGAAGAGGGTTTAGACAAGTAAAGAATTAAGAGAAGGGTGTTCCAGGAAAGTTATACGTACATAAAGCATGATGATGAGTATAGGAAACAACAAGTAGTTTAAAATTAATTATAGTATATAAAGTGAGAAGAAGGGTCATTAGGCAGGACAAGAACAGAAAAGGGCCAGATGGTGGGGGCTTTGTATGCATCCTAGAGTCTGTAATTACTCTACAGGTGAAAGATTTTAAGTAGGGGGAAATGACATGGTCTAAGACCAGGAACACAGTGCTAGCAATTTTGTGATAAATATGAGAGGAGTAAGATTTAAAGCAAGGAGACCAATTTGAAGGTTGTTACACTATTCCAGTTGAGACAGGATAAGAGCTAAAGTAGTTATGGCAGTCTAGAGGTAGGAGAACTGCCTAATTCTCGACTTGTTCTACAGAAATAAAGCTAGAGAGAAGGCAAGGTATTATAAGGATGTATTTAAAACACAGATTAAACAAATTAATTAACTATCTCCAAAACATCATTACAATGCAATGAAGAAGACTGTGACCAAACCAAAAAAAATCAGCTGCTGTCGAGTTGATTCCAACTCATAGCGAGCCGATAGGATAGAGTAGAACAGCCCCATAGGGTTTCCAAGGCTTTAAAGAAGCAGATTGCCACATCTTTTCCCGAGGAGAGGTTTAGGTTAGCATCTGAGTGCTTAACCATTGTACCATCATTCCTCATTTTCTTTATGACAGTTATACCAATTCCTTTTCCTAAATCTCTACCCATAGTCTCTGGTTAGAAAACTCCAAGGCATTTAAAAGCTACATCTTAAATTAGGTGGTTTTGGCAGATAACTAATTTCACCTCTTTTACAGGGTATTTGTTTTAGTATTTGGTGTAATCTATTTAAGAGTCACAGACCCTGCCCTCTACAGTGAAAGTATACATCTAATTAAACTCAAAGTGTGACCCTGGAAGATGATCCAAATATTGTAAGAATACTCTAATAGCCCAAAATGTTTTGGGAATGTTAGGTACTATCTTTCCATATTGTTTTGAATATATTTTTTTTAGAAACCCTGGTGGCGTAGTAGCTAAGTGCTGTGGCTGCTAACCAAAGGGTCGGCAGTTCAAATCTGCCAGGCGCTCCTTGGAAACTCTATGGGGCAGTTCTACTCTGTTCCATAGGGTTGCTATGAGTCAGAATTGACTCGACCGCAATGGCATTACAGTTGGATTAAGTATTATTATTGTTTTAGGCAATTACAATTAACAATAAAGTTTTATTAATAATATCATCAGGTATTTGGAGGCATTTGGGTAATAGTACAGTCAGAACTATATGATATATGCCAGGCACCTGGAACTTAGCAGGTATTTAATCATGGCTTGTTGAATACTCAATATTTGTTGAATGTACTTGTCTGCTGAGTCCAGTATTTGAATACTTTGAAGACTGCTTCTCTTCTCTGCTGTTTATTGGTTCTGATGTCTCTGTCTCTCTGTGTGTGTGTCTCTCTCTCATCTTTCTGTTTGTTTTTTAACAATACCTCATAATTTTTATTGGATGTCAGATATTGTGGAATGTCTGATTTGGAAAAAGCACTGAAAAGAATGCAAGAGATTGTTGATCATGGGAATATAAAAAGGTAATGAGAGCCAAATGAAGGTTGGAAAATACAAATATGTGATACCATTCCAAGAAGATAAGCGATTTTCTCGAGCTCTACTTGGTAGCCTGGATGTAGGATGAGGAAGATAAATAGTTGCATTCAAGGCTGGTATTCTATAAGATGGCAGTGATGGAAAGACAAAGGACCAAGAAGATTGAGAATATTTACTAGGGAATGCTTGAAACGACTGGTCTTGTATTTCAGTCTGACAGCTGGTCAGAATATTAATGCTGGATTATTAAAAAATGCATGTGAATATATTCTAGTATCTCATCCTAAAACAAACTAGCAAACCCTCCTTTGACTCTCACACCTGCTTCCAGATAACATCCATTTCTCTTGCTTCTCTTCAAAGGCAAACTTCTCAAAATAATTGTGTACATTTTCTCAGCTCCTATTCAGGCTGCAATTCCAATTTGGTTTCTGTACTCATTCCTCCCTCTGAAAACTGTTCTTGTCAAGGTCGCCAAAAACCTTACACTGCTCAATGCAGAGAAGAGTTTTCCAATTTTCATCTTAATCAAAATTTCTGAGAAGCATCTGGCACAAATGCCACCCTCTGTAAGGTAGGCACTGTTGGCTTGATAATCCAACACCAATTTCTCCTTTTCTTGCCTCTACCATGAACCTGAAAACATTAAATAAAAGTAATCCATTACTACTGAAATAATTTTTTTCCTGAATTTTGGAAAGTAAATAGTCTGATTTGGGATGGTATTTGGTTTCCAATTCTCCCTTATAGCCAGGAAGTGACCAGGAAGTGGAAATACTTGGGGCAATGAGATTTAAATAGAAGTTTGCTGGTATTTCCGGAAGATTTTTACTTCTCTGAGAAAAAAATAAAGGCAAGACACAGATAGTATTGTCTCCTCCCCTTCTGTCAGCTTTCAATAAAAACTTTACAGCTAGACCATTACTATTCAACATCATATAAAAACCTTAAAGCCTATGCTATCTAGCTGTACCACTCTATGCTCCTTGTTGTTACCATCAGCAAACACCATGTTTATGCCTCATCATTCACGTTGAGTCCTGGCTCCCAATTCCAAGTCCTGTATATCCTTATAAATTTATATTACATTTAATTCAATTATTTAATTCTGTAGCCTTTCCGTTCCTTGAAATCTTTGCCATTGCTACCTCCACCACTCTCTTTAGCTACACATTCTCCTGAGCATATCCTAGATCTTATCAGCTGGAATTACTGCACCTATTAAACATTAATTTCAGTATTTTCTGTTTGACTTCATCATCCCATCCACCCAGGTCTGTTGCACTTTAACTCTCTTATGTCTGATTTTATTACCTTGCTGCTATCTTCAGTCCCCTTACCACTATACTTTTCCTTACATAAATGGACCCTCTTGTATTAACTATTTAACAGTCAGCAAGTAATTATGAAAACCCTACACTGCGAGAGGAGCAGGGCTACAAAAACCAGGCAAACCTAGTCCAGCCCTCAAGCATCTTAAACCTACAGCAGGGGAGAAAGATATCAATCCAGGAATCAAAAACAAAATTATTTAAAATTGTGATAACTTCTAAACAATGAACAAGCCACTGATTGAGAAAGAATAATGCAGGAGAGAAGGTGGGGCAGATCAAAGGCTTCGTCTAGGAGGTGATGTCTGAGCCAAGCCCTCAAGGATCAAAAAGGGTAGTTCGTGAAAGAGCATGCTGGGCAGAAAACGTTCACAAAGACCTCCCTCTCTGAGGGTCTCTGGGTCCTCCTCCCCAGCCCGTTCTTACTGCCTTGATCTCTCTCAGTCAGGCTCTTTTACATGACCCATCGTATTCTCCTTGCCCTCACCTTCTGTCTTCCCCTTTTCTTTTTTCCTCTTTTCCATTCGACTAGAATATAATGTGAAACTAAAGAATATTTACATTATTGGTTTTATTGGCTTACTTAAATAATTAATCTTTCTGCTTTCTTCTTTTTTCAAGTAGGCCAAATATATACATTTTTAAAAATAAATTTAAAAGAAAAATGGCTGAATTTAATTCTGTGCCACTCAATTGATTTTTTTCTTCATGAATCAGTATAATTTACTAGAAAGAAATGCAAACATTAATGGTTCGGTTGATGACAAATGAAATAAAGCTCAACTTCACTTAAGCACTTTCACAGTACTTTTCTAATACGTAAACTAAAACCAAATCTAACCTAACCAAATCTTATGGGACAGATATTTCCCTAAATATCTATCAAAAAAGGTTAGATACTATGGGTTTTTTCCCCTCTTCGATATATTATATATCTATCTGTTCAGAGGCTTAAACAGGTATAATTCGAACAAAATTCACAGCACCAAGGTGCTGGCCTTCTATGAAGTTCCACTAGAATGTTGTATTTATTAATATTAGCGCACAATATCTTTATAGCAACCATACCTTGTTGTCTTCCCAATAAAGTGCAAAACATTCATCTCCAGGTTTCCACATTTTTGTATACTCCATAGGAATAGATGATTCTATGACCTTCTCTGGTTTAATTGGCCCAGATCTTCTTTTGGGCCCACTATTATAAAATATCTTGTCATCATAGGGAGTAGCTGGGATGGGTCCTGCTGGCTTAATAGGTCCTACTCGCCTCCCCTTCAGTGGCATTTCTGTCTCTCCATTTGGAACACCAATGAAGCTATTAGTTCTGACAGGATTCTGGTGATCAGTATTTACATTAAAATGTTTTTCAATTTTTACACCACCAAAAGCTTCGTTATTCATTGTTCGTGCTTTTCTGTCATAAAAATGATCAGGATTTGCTGGTTGGTTTTCTCTTTTCCCACGTTTTTGATTATTATAATCTATGGATTCTTGAGGAAGCGGATCTTCTTTTGCCTCTGCATAGAATGGACCTTTTCCTGGTCTGCTTTGCATAGAGTTATCTCTTTTTTTAAAAGCACCACCATTGTACTGAGAGCTTGAAGGATATGAAGTATCTTTAGTTCTATCATATCTAGAATATGGTCTATCACATTTGATTCTCTCTTCAGCCCATACTTCAGATACTGAAGAAGTTGGTTTTTCGGAACCTCTGTTTCTAGGTAATCCACAGCCTTCGAAAACTGACTTTGAATTTTGGGTGTCTCTTTGGAAACGAGGAGGCTTTTCATTTCTTAGCTGCCTGGTATCATTTCGAGGAAGATGTCTTGGTTGGTTATTATCTCTTACTCCATTCTGTTCCATACTCGAAAATCTATGTTGTCCCTGATGAGGCTGCTGCGGCTGTGATTTAGGTTCTGAAAGGTAAAAGTATATTGCATGCATATTACAATAAAGGCTCAGCATTAACATTAATTCATTTAAAAAGCCTAAAAATTATTATATTAATGCAAAATTAGTGAACTGCTATCTTAACATCTTCCCACCTCATTATCTTAATCCCTCTCTCATTCCTTAGAGTACAATACTTTTAATGTAGACCTTCCCGGTTAGGCACCTTAAAAAAGTAAAGAAATGATACGGATCATAAAAACTGGTGGGTAATTCAAAGGCAATTTGTCTTTCTCTTTGAATATTTGTATTCTCAGAATATAGCTATATGTCCTATTTTGGTAATTCATTTCCCAAAACGTTAATGAAATAGAACTGTAAACTGCTAACTCAGAAGTTGCTATGAAACAGCGCAAGTACAATCCACGTTCAATTCCTTTCTGAATCCCGTTACAATACAGAAATGTATAACTCTCGCAGTCAGTCAAGCTCTAGCCTTAGCAATACTGTTCTTTCCCAATCTTTCTGGATATCTGTTTGGATTACAAATAGATATCATACTACAGAAAAGAGTTGATCATTATCTTAATCTAAGTAATTAAGTAAGAGCAGGCACTATTTGGAAATAAAAAAAAAGAAGGTTTGAAAAACTCTACTAAGCATAACAATGCAGACATTGTCAAACTTAAAACCAAAAGCAGTAACATGGTAAACATACTCATAGATATTTTTATGAGTCAGCATAGACTTGAAGGCAATGGGTACAGTATTTCCCATAGTGTTTTTTTTATTCTATTTTAATTTTCACTGCATCATTTAGACTTTCTAGCTTCATTGTTTCCCACAGCTTATCTATAACATTATTACCAAAGACACTGATAGGTCTTTGGTGTACATGTCTTCTTTCTCATGTCATACACCATAATCAACATGCAGTCAGGGACGGTTCTTATATTTCCTCAGTGTCACAAGAGGGGCGCTAAGACATTTTCCATGAGATTATTTCCTGCATGACAAGAAAATTATCCTCTTTGACCTCTAGGTACTAAATGCCAAAAGCACTCTCCTTTTTTTTAGTTCCCCAGTCACAGTGGCCACCAAAATGGTCCCCATACATTTCTAAACACCCACCGGAGGCAAAAGGTATCAGATGAAATGCTTAGAACAACAGGGATAAAAAGAAGACGCTTAAAGCTTCCAGAGTGTCGAAACAGATCACAGATTAAAGATCAAGACTCAAAATAGCAATAAATTTCTCAACAGAACCACCAGAAGCTAGAAGCCAATCGAACAGGCTTAAGATACCTTTAAAATTGAGAGAAAAATATTTTCTAAGTAGAATTCTACATCCGGAGAAATTATTAATTGTGATAAAAGATAGACTGTTTGAGTATACAAAATCTCAAACACTAACCAAGACCATTTAAAGTTAAAGAATATTTTTAAAAATCACTTTTCTCCAAAAGCTTTGCTTCATAAACATAATACAAATATCACTTCTGAACAATTGTATTCAACATTAAATGTTTTTTAGACAGTAGAAAAATGGTCAACTTTATTTTCCACTGGCATTGTTCATTGTCCTGAGGTAAGGATTTTCAGGAAAGCAAGAATAATAGAAAATATAAAAAGTACATAAATTAACATTTTCAGCAGAAATAATGTTTGGTCATTTGTTCCAGAAATTATTAAAGAATAAAAACAGCAGTTTCTCATTCATGAATATCTACTATATATTAGGCACCACACATTACCACTTTATATGCATTATCAATAGTCCCTAGGGTAGTCTTATGATACAGATGTTATGGGGTTTATTTAACACAGAGAGGTAAGGTATACTGTATAGTGAACTAAAGAAATTTTTCCGTTTCCAAAATATATCAAAAACAAAGGTATTTTATTTGCTGCCAACTAAGTTTGAATAGATAATTAGGAAGCAAGCTTTTCAGATGTGCTATGTTTAGGGATCAATTTTTCTTAAATTATTACAGTTAAGGCCCCTGACATCTATGATGGCAGGTAGAAATAAATTAGATAGTGAGAGTAACTCATATGCTAGACTACAGATAGGGGCTGAGTAATAGTATGTAGACAATGAAGTCTTCAACTAGGTTTGGTAGGTGTGGGAGAATTTGATTTACTTGTTCCAGAGAAAAAAGGAAAGATTTCCTAACATACAATTTAAATTTCTGTGGGATTACAATGAAGAGCTGTATTAACAAAAATTACAAAGTTTCTTCCTTTGGTTCCAGACTCAATATACCTATAGAATTCCTGGACTTTTCTATCAATCTGCCATAGTTCTCACCAACCTCTAATAGCTCCTTTACATACTCAATCACTCTCACCCACCAGCTCTGTTATATCAAAAGTACTACCCTAGAAAAGAGGGCAAAGGATTCAAATATGGCTTATTATTTTTAACAAAGAAACAAACAGGCTTACGGAAATGCCTGACGGGGGGAATATCATTCCACTTAACTCCTTTATTTTCAATTTATTTAATGGATAATGTACATTAGACTACAGGGATAATAAAAACATTTCATTTCCTTTATTACGCTGACTCAACATGGTGAATCTTCTTTAAAAAATAAGAATAAAATAAACTCACTGAGGTAGAAGATAAAATCGTGCTTAAAAAAAAAAGATGGTTTTTATATACATCAATTTCATTCCAAAATGAAATAACAGTAAGCCAAAATGGCAGGGACTTAAACTCCCCACATTCAAATGTATCATCATTCTCAGGTTCCCTTAAACTCAATACCTTTTATCTAATGGTAGTTAAGTAATGAAGTCAGGTATAAAGGAAATATTTTGAAACTGAGCTTATCTTTGAAATAACTAACAGAACATACGCGATCACTAAACTATGGAAAGGACCATTTTAAATAAATTAAGGAGTATCTCCCTTATCAAATGGAGACACAGCTCCTCAGCTGTTCAGTCAGAATCTAGTTGCTCTCTACCACCTTTCTTGAAGAGACATGATTCCAAAACACATACGATACTGCTGACCTTTTGTTAGCAGCCATGGCTCTTTAACTACTATGCCACCGGGGTTTCCACACAATACTAATCAGCACCGTAGAAAACAAAACAAACATAAAACCAAACCAGTTGCTCTCAGTCTAATGTTGACTCAAGACGACCCCATTTGTTGTAGAGCAAAACTGCATTCCACAGGGTTTTCAAGGCTGTGGCCTTTCAGAAGCAGATCTCCAGGCCTTTCAGAAGCAGATCTCCAAGACTTTCACTCAAGGCACTCCTGGGTGCGTTCGAAACGGCAACCTTAATCAAGACCATAAGCCATGTCTGAGGTCACTCGAATAATATATACACCAAGATATTTTTCAGTCTAGGTAGCAAAATAAAATGAATTCTTGGATTTTTTTTAATGCTCCAAAGTGGAAAGATACTAAAAAAAAAAAAAAAAAGGCGGAAAAAAAGGAAATGGAAGATTAGCAAAAGTGACAGAAAAGTTAGAGTACCAAATGGATTTATCAAAAAATAGGCAAAGCTTTGAAAACACCTAAAAGATCAAAGTGATAAAAGCTCAAATGAGAAAACTAGTCAAAGAACACTGCAAGAGTTCAGTCTGACTTGAGATAAAATGTTCCTAGTATATCAGATCACCAGTTTCAAAATGGATGATGTTTACAAGATAATTGATTACAATGTTTTAATCCTCATGATTTGAAATGCAAGAATCATTAAGAATGGATTTATTAATTGCCACAAATCATTTGAGCCTATATATCAGTATGTGCTGAATTAATCAGACAGCTTAAAATATTAATACTTCTTTGCAGTATATCCATTCTCCAACAGCAGCTGTACCTGCATTTTATAGTAGGAAAATAGGTACATCTTGTTTCCCAAGACTATTCATTATATTCTGGGACACCTACCCAGACAGGGAGAGGCTTAACAGGTACTAAAATTTTACTATGTGCCAAACTCTGCATTAAAGGTCTTTTGCCTACATTACATCATGTAATTCTCACAACTACCTTGAAGGGCAATATTATTATCCTTATTTTACAAGTGAAGAAACAAAAGTAATGTGCCTCAGCTAAGTCTGCAGCTAGAAAGTGTTGAAGCTAGGATTTAAACTCAACCCTAACTGAAGCCAAAGCCCATGACTTTTCCAGGATGCCAGATGGCCTGCCTGGAGAAACAAAGCAGAATGTAACCAAAAACATGCTAGCTACAATTTTATCACCTGCATCTGTTCACTTCTGGTGAGATGCAGAAATCACAGTCTCTTTCACATAATCTCTGATGAGCTGAAAAATAAATTTCGATACCAAGGACTGCCAGGCTCTGGTCTCAAATTAACAGTCTCTTTCCATTAATGCAGGCAAAAAAAAAAAAAAAAAAACCCTATTAACAGCTGAACTGGTATTTAGAAGCTCACAGGCTGGCATTTCGCAAATCGCATAACGCATAGGATGCAACCTCCTCAGCCAGACTGCACAGGTTTATATCTGGCTCCGCCACTACTAATTCCGCAATCTTAGGCAAGACATTGAACTTTTCTGAGCCTCATTTGTACAGTAATAGCTTCTACCCCATAGGATTAACTGAGAATATATATAAAGCACTTAGAATTGTACCTGGCTTTAATAAGTACTCAAGTAAAGCAGTTTAAGATCCTTGCTGCTAACCAAAACATCAGCAGTTCAAATCTACCAGCTGTTCCTTGGAAACCGTATGGAGCAGTCCTACTCTGTACTATAAGGTTGCTACGAGTCAAAATAGATTTGATGGCAACAGGTTTGGTTTTTTTTTTGTTTTAAATGTTAGCTGACATTGTTATTATTAGTAGTATTACAATTATGCAAACAATCAAAATTAATTACAACAGAGAAAACCAGTACTTGGATGATATTATGGACTGAATTGTGTCCCCCCCAAAATGTGTGTCAATTTGGCTAGGTCACGATTCCCAGTATTGTAGGGCTGTCCACCATTTTCTGATCTGATAATTCTGTGTTATAAACCCTAACCTCTAGGATGTTAACGAGGCAGGACTCAATCTACAGGGTTAGGTTGTATCTTGAGTAAATCTCTTTTGAGATATAAGACAGAAGCAAGGAGAGACAAGAGGGGCATCATTACCACTAAGCAAGAATAGCCAGAAGTGGAGTGCATCCTTTAGACCCAGGGTCCCTGCACTGAGAAGCTCCTATACCCAGGGGAAGACCGATGACAAGGACCTTCCTCCCGAGAGGGCAGAGAGAGCTGGAGTCCTGAATTCAGACTTCTAGTCTCCTAAGCTATGAGAGAGTAACCTTCTGGTTGTTAGAGACATTCACTTGTGGTATTTCTGTTTTAGTGGCACTAGGTAACTAGACAGATGATAAGGTGCTTCCCTACTCACACATCCCCACTACTACCAATCTTTATCTTCAGGATCCTTAGTTTTAGTTTTTTTTATTTTCCCTTGTTGAAAGCAAGGCAGGAAGAATGCTTTAATAAAAACCCTTTATCATTGAACTATAATTTATATATCATTAAGATATTTTTTTTAAGATATATAAAAAAATTAAAATTATATTCTAATACTGTTTTATAACCAATTTTTCCCTTAAAATATCTTACGAACATACTCCAGATAATAAAATTTCTTCTATATGCCATTTAAGATTTTTCTATATTAAAAAATATTAGAAATATTTTAAAAGTAGAAATTACCCATAATCCTGTCATTACAAAACATATAGAATAAAAATTCCATCCTCTGCCAATTCAATCCCTCCCCTAGAGGTAGTCACCATTAACAGTTTCAAGTTACTCTTTGTTTTTATATGATTTCTACAAATATAGCTATACACATTTCATTTAGTTTTATCGCAAAAGAAGAGAAATGGAATCATGCTACACCTCATGGGCGGCAATATGCTTTTAAATTAACACTACATTACAGGGTCGCTATGAGTCAGAATGGACTCGATGGCATACAACAAGTACAGCATGTCATTTAATATCATATGCTTCTTTTAATTAAACGAGACTACTTTAAACATTATTACAGAGTAACCAGGTGATGGGTAGGGTCTGAGTCTTACTCAGCATTGTTTTCTCCAGTACCTAGTAACTATATAAGGTCCCTGGGTAGTGCAAACAATTTGTACTAGACTATTAACATTAAAGTTTGGCAGTTTAACCCACCCAGTGGTGCTGTGGAAGAAAGGCCTGGTCATCCGCTTCTGTAAAAATTACAGTAAGGAAAACCCTATGGAGCAGCTCTACTCTGTAACACATTAGGTTGCCATGAGTCAGAATCAACTTAAGAGCAATGAGTTTTATTTTGTTACTATAGAATCAGGCAAACAGATGGCACTCAGTAAATATATGCTGAAAGAAAAATTACAAAAAACACTAAGAATGGAATGAGTCCCCAGGTTTATAATTACCACCTGTCTAACACTGTCATCTGGGCTTAGCTAAGGATACAACAGTGAAATAGAAAATGTACTTATCCATCTTGCCTTCTGTACAGGTTTGCATCAAAGTGCACTGATGCAGATTTAGACTGAGCTCGATTACAGAAAAAGACCACATAACATACAAAAAAGGAAGCTTATAAAAAGCCATCTCTGATTTTTCCTAAAGAATACTAGGCTGAAAACCAAATAAATTACTTCTCCCACTTCACAGTAATGTGACTTTGACAAAGTCACAAAGGGTCCCAGTTTCCTTATCTGTAAAGTGTGAATGATGCTTATCAGAGGATTATGGTGAAGATTCAATTTGAAAATGTATGTAAAATTGCTTTCTCATGGGTCAATACAGGATTTTTGGAATTAGACTCACTTGGAATTAAATCCCAGTCCTACCACTGAGCAGCTGCGTGACTTTGCCAAACGGAACGATGCTGTTTTCCGCTTTCGTTCATTCAGTTATTATAGCTACTGAGTATCGACCACAGACCGGCGTAAGCGCTGTTCCAGTCACTACCTGTGAAGCAGCGGGTAACACGTATAACCTTTCTATCCTGTGGCACTTCAGTTGTAATGGGAAGAGACAGACAACACGCTAAGTAAACACTGCAAATTACGATAAAGCTTATGAAGGAAGTAGTCTGCTACGATAAAGCTGGGAGGAACAGGGTACCCCAATTTAAAGGAAAAACTTCCGTGAGGAAGCCGTGCTTGAGTGGAGTCTTAAAGAAGGAGGAGAAATTGGGAATGCAATGACAGTAGGGAAGATATTCTAAGCAGAAGGAACCACATACACAAAGGCCCTGGGCTAGAAACCTGCTTCATGAGATATGTTCCTGAACAATCCTTTGCAGGGAAAATTCTAAGTAAAAATATTTCGTTGTTAGTTGCTGTGGAGTCAGTTCCAACTCACGGCGACCCCATGTGTGCAGATCAGAGCTGCTTCGTAAGGTTTTCATGTCTGTGACCTTCTGGAAGCAGATCATCAGGCCTTTCTTCCGCAGCACGTCAGTGGGTTCAAACCACCACCCTTTCCACTACTGGTTGAGCAATTAACTGTCTGCACCACCCAGGGAGCCAAATAAAACATAATCATCATTAATTATTAATTATAAAGAGAAAAGTGTTATATATTCCCATGCCCCAAAATTGATGTCTATTATACCAAAAAAACCCCACCAAATTCCAGGAAAAAACTGGACATAAGAATTAACGTTAGTTATAAACTAACTTGATATATTAACTAACTACTTGATATATAGTTGTTTTCCTGTTCTCATTAAATCCTTTCTTAGCTATGACACATCTCATACTTAACACTAAGCTCACAAGTAAACATATTTATGATACTCAGTGTTCATAAAATTAATTTTTAATGTTCCAAGCCCTCTTAAAAAGAAAAAAGTAGAGAGAAAAGTCAATGAAAAATGAGAGGGCATAAAACACACAATCTTTGCTGCTATAAGTGAACAAACTGCGAGAACTCTGAGAAACGCTTAATGCCACACATTATCAACAATACAACCACAAAGATGCCCTTCTCCAGCCATGCTCACAAGGCATGAGAAATCCAAGCAGTTCCTTACAAATTAAAGAAAAAAAAAGACAAAAATCTCTTAAGCCAAAGTTGGAGAAGTAAAAACAAAAAACATTACCTCAGCATATGATTATATTATTACCCCCCTTTTTACAGACAATGAAGTTAAAGGCCCAAAGTCACACAACTAGCACAGGGTTGAGCTGGGATTAACCAGTCAAGCTCGCAGCTGTTAGCCATCCTGTGCCTTCTCAACCAACAAAGCAACCATTAACGCTAAAACAAAAACAAACCCACTGCCGTCGAGTCAGTTTTAACTCATAGCAACCCTACAGCTCAGAGTAGAGCTGCCCCATAGGGTTTCCAACGAGCGGCTGGTAGATTTGAACTGGCAACCTTTTGGTTCGCAGTCGAGCTCTTTAATCACTGCACCACCAGGGCTCCACCGTTAACTCTGGAATCATTAAATCATTAAAGACCACATCATTGTGAGTTACCTTTAGTATTTCTTCATGGAAATCTGATTAGAATTACCAGAATAATAAAAATCTTTTTTGCCAGGTATAAAAAAAGCACTAATTGTTCCATTAGATGAGAATACATCTGTCTGAGTAATTTGGGTGATTTTCTTCCTTTTCCCTCCTTACAAAAAAAAAGCAAGAATATAGTTATTTCAAATTACATACATAAAATATGCCAATTTGATTGGACAAATTTTAATTTCTCTTACCCTTCTAAAAATGTTACAAACAAAATTATGTGATGTTCTCTTCAGAAGACGCTTCTAGCCAGAGTTCTGCCTTTTCTCCATTCTTTACTAACAATTATTCTAAAACAGAGCTTTGCTTCCTGGTAAAAGTAGTAAGTCTTGCTCTGAACATTTTTTAAATTTATTATGAACATGCACACATCCATGCCTGCACAATGCCTACAGGTGCCCCAGGCTGCTTCCGTCAGCCCTCTCCTTGGGTATATCACCTTAGATTTCAATTCTTCTGGGAGGTCCTTCTTACCCAGCTCCCATTAAGACAGTCAGGCACCCCTCCTGTGCCACGGTAACCTCCCAAGTAGTACCACCAAACAGAACTGTCCAAATCTCTCTCCCTTGCTAGATGTTAAGATCCCTGAGCTGTGTTTTGTTAACCAATATACCCTTTCTAGCACAGTGCCTGGCACATGATAAGCCCCCAACTGATACTGTAGAATGAATAACTGGACCTCTTCCATCATTTCCCAGAACAAATATGGGTTGCTTCACCAACAAAAACCAATTGATTTTTAAAATACAACTTATTCATAATTACTGTCTACCCATGCCGCCAGAGAAGTAAAACCTCTTATGGTCCTTAGTCTCTGTGCTTTCATGATAACTTCAAGAGGAAAAACGTTATCTGTGTCAGCCCTGTTAGGGAAAATTAACACATGAGATGAAGACATGGGATATGGTGACATTTCTTTGCAGATTCCATCATGTTCCTTGTAGCTGGCTGTATCTGATCTTAGCATCACAGCTCTTAAACCTAAATGCCGTAACATCCAAAAATATAAAGAACCACTGCTTATTTCCTTCCTTTCAAGCAAGCTTGGTACATAAATAAGTACTTCTAGTCACACTTCTCTGCTACAAAACTTGTCAAATCGGATTACTTTCACCTGCCTAACATGTCCTGTACATAAAATAATACAGGAGTTGTTTAAGCGAATGTAGCACTACACTCTTCTGTCATTCCCACATGACTCACTGCCATTGATGCCTCCAACTCAACTGCACAGTGGTGGGGTTGGGGAAGTCAGGGAGAGCATCATTGTTGATAAAGCTGGCATTTATGCATGAAACGCTAAACTCTAGGGTCAAAAACTATCTAAAAATAAAACCTGTGTTGTTTTTGCTTTAATTCAAATACGAATGTTTAATGAAAAAAAAAACACTAGAAAAAATGAAAACTAAACATACAGCATTGTCATTTATTATCAAACTTGTAAAAACTGAAAGGATGATGTATCAGAATAATTGAAAATGGCATACAAAAGGCCTCAGTCAAGTGCAAATGTGATATTTAACTTGTGTAATCTTTCCCTCCAAGCTAAATACTATCTTTCAGGATCACGAACTTCTTGTTTCTGTAACACATGGGAAGGGCACAGACGGGACAGCCTGCCTCTGCTCTATGATGTCTGGGGCCTCTACTAGTAAGATGCACAGGTTGGGAGTACTCAACAGCGAGTGCTGGAACCATCTGAAGTTCCAATCACTAATATGTCCAGTGCTTGGGAAGACTGGAAAATTAGGACTATTAACTGGGGGCCCAACTTGTTGCCTCTTCATGTAACCTTTATGTACATAATAGATGTTCAGCTTCCTCACAGCATGGTTGCCTCAGAGGTGACAGACGTATAAATTTGGAGACTATATAAAAATACACATCATCTTTCTGTTATGTCTCTCCTTTAAGCAGTTCTTAAATTGTCACAGGTATATTAAGCCCCACTAGTATTAAAGTGTTTGTTCCTTAAAGCCATATTCTTGTCCTCCATTATTCCAATCGATCAGCTATACAGGGAAATGTAATGTTATTAGATACAATTAGACATAAATATATACCACACTCAACATAAGTGATCCTTTTTTGAGGAAACCCTTCACAAGAACATCAAGCCTAACACATATACATATTCTTTCTCTCTCTCTCTTCTTGACCTAGTTTCCTGCCTTTCCAAATAAGCTATTACCATTATACTATGTTTCCTTCCTGCAAACTCTATTCTTCAGTCCTCAGAATTCCAGCTGGGGATCTACAAGCCAAACTATCTAAACTGACTTGAAATTTGATTCAAAGAAAATTAAAAAAAAAATCCATCAACTATCAAAGTCTGCAATTTGATCTGAAGTACCCATCAATCATTAATATTGTCTTTACATCTGCTAACATCTAAATATACTATTATATCTAGATATTATGTGGCATTTGGAATTATATAGTTCTGTTAAGCAAGATAAATGCTACTTCTCAAAAAATCCACAAAAGGAGAGTAATGGAAAGTCAAAAACACAGCATATGTAGTGTAGTCTGAATTCTGTCCTGCCAAAGAGAAGAGCCAATTCAGTATTTTAAGCAAGGGGGTTGTTGTTGGGTGCCGACTCACAGCACTCCATGTGATAAAGTAGAACTGTGCCATAGGAGTTTTTTGGCTGTAATCTTTACGAAAGCAGATTGCCAGATCTTTCTCCACAGAGCCGCTGGTTAGCAGCCGCACGCTTAACCATTGCACCACCATGACTCCTAGAAAAGGGTTAGGCAGGGTCAAATTTGTGTTTCAAAATATCATTGGCGGCAATATGAAGGGTGGGATGATTAAACAGTAAAGAGTGAGTGGAGCAGTAACAACCATAAAATACAAGTGGTTACATAGGTAGATATGTATGCATATATGTGTATAGAAAGGTATATGTGTGTACAAATGTGTACATGTATATGTGTATCTGTAAGCATACGTGCATACATGTTTGTGTGTGCTGCACATATGTTCATATATATAATAAAGGACACAGGGGGCACAGTCACAGGTACTTACTTCCCAGATGTAACCAAACGCTTCACAAGATTGGTTTACTGAGCTTAAAGGCTTAGGACCATAGTTTTGTGGAACAAACAGCTCAACTGGCATAACATAGTCCATAAAGTTTATGTTCTACATCCTGGTTTAGTAAGGAGTATCTGGGGTCTTAAAAGCTTGCAAGCAGCCATCTAAAATACAACTACTAGTTATAGAGCAAATGAGAAAGAAGGAAACCAAACACTCAAAGAAGAAACTAGTCTACAGGACTAACCACCTACTTGAACCACAACCTCATCTATCCTAAATCCAGAAGAACTAGATGGGCACAGCTTCCACTACCAACCATTCTGACTAGGAACACAATAGATGGCCCTGGAGAAAATTATAGAACAAAACCCAAATTCTTTTTAAAAAGGGTCAGACTTAACTGGACCAGTTGAGACTAGAGGACTCCCCAGGTCTATTGCCCTGAGATACCCTTTAAACTTTGAACAGAAACTACTCCCAGGGGTCACCTTTCAGTTAAATAGCAGATTGGCTCATAAAATAAACAAAATCACCCATCAGTACTGTGCTCCTTAAAAAAAAAAAAAAATCATCTTATGAAACCAAATAGTCAACATTTACCCTAAAGCAAAGATGAGAAGGTCAGGCGGATGGAGGCAGGGAAGCTATATTAATGGAAATGGGACAATCAGAATGGAAATGAGAATGTTAACACAATGTGGAAAATGTAACCAATGTCACAGAACAATATGTATAATAAAAAACAAAAACCAAACTTTTGCCGTCGAGTTGATTCGGACTCATAGCAACCCTATAGGACAGAGTAGAACTACCCCATAGGGCTCCCAAGGAGTGGCTGGTGGATTCCAACTGTCAACCTTTCGGTCAGCAGCCAAACGCTTAACTAATGCGCCACCAGGGCTCCAAACAATATGCATAGAAGTTGTTAAATGGGAACCTAATTTGCGGTGTAAACTTTGACCAAAAACACAATAAAGCATCGAAAAAAAATAGTGGAGGGTTGATGAGGACCTCAAGTAAGGCAGTGGGGGTGGACATGAAGAGATGATGAATGTAGGATGCTGTAACTGCTAGTAATAGTGATGATGATGATGATGGCAGGAACTATCACATGGAGGCCTATATGCCATGCACTGTGCTTAGCACTTTGTATGCATTATCTCATTTGATCTTAACAACCCTCCAATGATTCTTGCTACCCGATAAGGTAGTTGCTATTTACTACTTTTCCATTTCTTGAAGAAATTAACCTTTAAAAGATTATGTAACTGCCCAAGGACATACACCAGTAAATACAAGATTTGTGAGTTAAAGTAGTGACATAATTGGTTTATTTAACTGCCCCCAGCATCCTGAGAAATATTTTTTTTAATTACCTTTTACCCCATATTAGAGATGAAGACTGGACATCAGGAGCTGTAGTGCTTTCTCTGAGTCTTTTGGGCTCCTATTCCAGCTACACACCAATGCCATACACACCCAGCGGGAAAAACTCAGTTGAGCTGAGGGGATCAATAATTATATGACGAAAAGTATTTACCTTTCCCCTAAAAATGTTGCTTGCAAAATTGAGATGTATCTTTTAATTAGCATATATTTATACGTCATTATGTCATATACATTGGCTTTCTGTTTTACCTAGAGGTACCTGGGCCAATCTTTGCTATCACATGAAGACAGTCAGTCAACATACAGACAGCAGAATTCAGAGATACAGGAAATCTTTCCAGTTATACGAATCAATAAATTCCTTTTTTGCTTATTTGGGTTCCTGCCACTTGCATCTTAAAGCACACTAATACAGAAACTGACGCCAGGACAGAATCTAAAATGTGAAACTTGTTTAGTAGAGGAAGGGTGCAGGGCATTGCAAAGTTCCCTCATCCCTAACAGGAAGCTGGCAATTCTTGTTCTGCAAAGTTAAACTGCAGCCCGTTTGTCTAAGACCATCTGACTAATGAATCTGATGCTTTAGAAGACTTGGTATGAAAATGTCAGGATAATGAAAAGTGTCAGTTACTTCTGACAGCCTTCAGTAAAAGTCCCACAAGAAAGAGACAAGCTGGTCAGTTTGAAAGCAGAGATGATAAGGTTGCAACTAGCCAAGAGAGGCTCTTTCCAACTCTAAGCCAAAAAGAGAATCAGTTAATCCTGTCCCTTAAAGGATTACAGAATTCTATGTCCCACTGAATAAAAGAAGGCAGGGAGGAAACATAGTGGTAGATGAGACTGGATATGGGAAAGCAGGAGCGTGATCACTTACAGCCTTCTCCAACATTTATGAATGTCTTGAGTTCTTTAGCTCTTATGTTTGTATAACTTGAATCAACATTTTTATTTAAAAAATCTCTACTATTTGGATTTTGTTCATCTTTTTCTAAGTGTTTGCACTTTACATAATTGGGCCATACTCTGTATTCCACTTTCCAAAATTTTGATACAAAATTTGAAAAACAAAATAAAAGTAATCACACATACTTAATTTATAAAATAAGCTATACCAACAAGGGGAGTATAAATTTGGGACAGTTATTCTGCCCATTTTTTTAATAAAGTCTTTATTCCTCAATCAGAATATCTACAGATAGCAAATTAAGGTTGGCCTGTTGTTATACACAGAAAGCTAAACCAGTAAAGTTATTGTCTCGAGGTATCCCTTCTCCCTACTATCAGGCCAACCTGCTATCAGCTCCCGCGACAATGGAAAGAACCAAATCCACTTGTTCTGTCCTCAGGTGAAACTTAAAATACATATTCCCATTAGCCATTATTTCAAATGGTAGTTACATATCACTGAAGTGACAATATTGACATGAAAATATACTTAAGGTATATTTCAATATTAAAATCTGACTTTTGAGTTCGCCTAATAATCTAGCCATCAATTATAATATCTATTCTATAATATCAAATTACAACAATCTATATATAAGAGGTGTTTTGAACACAATCTTATCATAAATTGATCCAACCAAATCTTCCCAAACTGACATCAAGTCATTGTACGTTACACAGAACACTTTAATTAGTGAATACTCTTGGAAAACAGCATAATCCAACCTCACTTTTTCAGACTATTGATACAAATTTTAACTAGAATCACATTAAATCCAGTTTAAAGATACAACAAAAAAGTTAATGCAAAGAGAAAAGTTCTAAGAAAAGTAGATGCGATAATCAATTATCTCTGATGGAACTTTTATAAAAATCAGATATAAATATAAAGAAGTAAGAACATTCTTTGCTCATTTAGAGAAAATAAAAATATTATGAAAGTCAGTATGTTATTAATCTGGATTAAACGTGTTAGAAAAAGCCACATTCTTAAGAGAGAGACTTCTTTTTCAACAAACCTGACATGTTACACAGAATCTGATAGGACAGAACCAAGTCCACGCAGCTCTAGACTTAGCTAATTATTCTGGGTAATAAAACTAAACGAAATCCTCAGAAAACTTATATGGATACAAATAATTGAAGCACAGAAGTTGCATTATTCAACTAAATTAGAAACAAAAATCTGAAGACTCAAAATACATAACTGAATCAGAATTACTTCCTTGCAATATCAGTGTTCTCTGTAACAGTTCTGTACAATGATGCTAAAGATATGAACGTAAATAAAATTTATAAGATCATAACTCTTCATTAGCTATCCAGAAGGCATTTAACCACTGAACACTACGAAGACTCCATTGTCAAAAGCTTTCTAGGTTTTCCCTACAAAAATGCTCAACATTTTTTCCCATCAATGAAGAGTTAATTTTGGAACATAAGACATGGAACAATGACCAAAGGAAGGCCAAAGTAGAGATTCAATGTTACAAAGGTAAAAGTGTATTATGGGCTTTAATTTCAATTAAAACACACACACACACACAATACTAAATCATAAAAGAAGCATAAAAACAATTGCATAGTTTACCCCAACCGTTTTTTTTTTTTTTTACTATTAACCAGTTCACCTAGAATACTGTATCTATGAGGGTGAACCAAGAGAACATAAAAGACATCGACAAGCACAATAATTGTCTGTCTATATAAAACAAAATAAAAACAAAAAAATAAACAGTTGCCATTGAGCCGATTCCAACTCATGGGGACCCCATGTGTTACAGAAACACTCCATAGGGTTTTCTTGGCTATAATCTTTACAGATCAGATCACCAGTCCTTTCTTCCATGACATCACTGAGTGGGTTCAACTATCAACCTTTAGGTTAGTAGTTGCCTGCAAACCATTTGTACCACTCCGGGACCTTCTGTCTACTTACGTACACATATCAATTTACTGTTTAGCCATTTGTGCCCATGTATGTTATCATCACCAAAAATGATGTCAACGCCATTAAAGAGAAAGTTTAGGATTAGAAAAGTTGCCACTGACCAAATCAGCTTCTGGTCAGACAAAAATTTACAACAGTGAAATAGCAAATCAGCAGTGCTTTCAAGTCTGATTGAAGTATGCAGTAGCCATTGAAAACAACTGACTGGTCTTATTTTGGAATATAACTTTGAAATAAAAGACTTTTATTATTACAGATTACAATAACGCCAAATCATGTCTTACCACTATATTCATGATAGCTTCTTCTAAGCCCTTATATTCTGCTGTTCAGCACTGTTTCAGTTTACACCAAGTAAATGATAAAATCCTTTTTAACACTATTCTTACCACTCTTTAATTTGTGGTGTGTTCTCTTTCACAAACTAAATAGTAAGCTTCTTTGGGGTGAGAGCTACAATATCTACCTATTGTCTTGAATTTTGAGAATAAAGGATTTTGTTGTATTTTGTATCCCTAACACTTGTCACATGACCTAGTACACACAAATACAAAATAAAATTCTACATTTAAGGAATGAAGAATTCCCTACAATACGTCCAATTGAGTTGCTGTTGTGCGCCGTATCGAGTCAATTCTGACTCACAGTGACCCTACAGGACAGAGTAGAACTGTCCCATATGGTTTCCTAGGTTGAGAATCTTAATCCTTATCAGTAACAAGAACCAATGGTACTTGTCATGGATTGAATTTGTTCCCCCAAAATATCTGTCAACTTGACTAGGTCATGATTCCCAGTATTGTATCACTGTCTACCATTTTGATATCTGATGTGATTTCCTTATATGTTGTAAATCCTATCACTATGATGTTAATGAGATGGATCAGCAAGGCAGTTATATTGATGAGATATACAAGATTAGACAGTGTCTTAAGCCAATCTCTTTTGAGATATAAAAGAGAGAAGCAAACAGAGAGACATGGGGGCCTCACACCACCAAGAAAGCAGCGCCTGGAGCAGAGCGCATCCTTTGGACCTGAGGTTCCTCCACTGAGGTGCTCCCAGACCAAGGGAAGATTGATGACAAGGACCTTCCTCCAGAGCCAACAGAGAGAGAAAGCCTTGTCCTGGAGCTGACACCCTGAATTTGGACTTGTAGGCTACCAAACTGTAAGAGAATAAATTTCTCTTTATTAAAGCCATCCACTTGTGGTATTTCTGTTATAGCAGCAGTAGATGACAAAAACTGAAGGAAGGAGCCCAAGCTGCACTAAGGGTGCTGGCGACAAACATGGAATATAACCTATGACCTTTATAAATTTATGAATTCAGGAAACTGTAAATATTTGAACAAGCTCTGAAATTTTCTCCAAATCCAGAGTTACATGTTCCTGTGATTAACATACAGTAGAAACTAATACCCCTTTCAACTTACATTAGAATTTTCTGCCATACTTGGTAGCCATTATTCTCAGAGAAGCAAAATTTTTATTCTTCCCTCAAAGTACTTTATGGTATGGTCTTCCTTGTAGGAATACAGATATTAACCAGCTAGTAAGACTATTATTCAGATTTACGCACCAACCACTAATGCCAAAGATGAAGAAATTGAAGATTTTTACCAACTTCCATAGTCTGAAATTGATCAAACATGAAATCAAGATACATTGATATTTACTGATGATTGGAATGCAGAAGTTGGAAACAAAGAAGAAGGATTAGCTGTAGGGACATATGGCCTTGGTGACAGAGAAACGATGCTGGAGATCTCATAATAGAATTTTGCAAGACCAACAACTTATTCATTGAAAACACCTTTTTTCAGCAACATAAATGGCAACTATACATGTGGATCTCACCAGATGAAAAATACAGGAATCAAATTGCCTACATTTGTGGAAAGAGATGATGGAAAAGCTCAATATCATCAGTCAGAACAAGGCCAGGCGCTGACTGAGGAACAGACTGTAAACTGCTCATATGCAAGTTCAAGCTGAAGCTGAAGAAAATCAAAACAAGTCCATGAGAGCCAAAGTATGACTCTGAGTATATCCCACCTGAATTTTGAGACCATCTAAAGAATAGATTTGACGCACTGAACACTAATGAACAAAGACCAGACAAGTTGTGGGATAACATTAAGGACACTCACATGAACAAAAAAATAAGACTAAAATGGATGCCAGAAGAGACTCAGAAACTTGATCTTAAACACAGAGTAGTCAAGGCAAACAGAAGAAACAATGAAGTAAAAGACCTAAACAGATTTCAAACAAAGTTCAAGAAGACATTTTATTAACACGATATTCTGTATTTACAAACATATTCTAATTTTCTGTTCCTCAGAAGTAAACCTGTCTAACAGTGATGTTAGGGTTTGAGTGTAGTATTCAGATACTTGGTGTCATGAATTGAATTCTGTCCCCAAAACACATGTGTCAACTTGGTTAGGCCACGATTCTCAGTATTGTGTGATTATCCACCATTCTGTCATTTGATGACATCTTCCTATGTGTTGTAAATTCTATCACTGTGATGGATTACTGGCAGTTATTTTGAGATCTACAAGACTAGACAGTGTCCTAAGCCAATCTCTTTTGAAATATAAAAGAAAGACATGACCAGTGAGAAGGGGGGACCTCACACCACCAAGAAAGCAGTGCCAGGAGCAGAGTGCATTCTTTGGACCCAGGGTTCCAGTGTGAAGCTCCTAGTCCACGGGAAGACTGATGACAAGGGCCTTCCTCCAGAGCCGACAGAGAAAGCCTTCACCTGGAGCTCATGCCCTGAATTTGGACTACTAGACTATGAGAAAATAAATTTCTCTTTGTTAAAGCCATCCACTTGTGGTATTTCTGTTATAGCAGCACTATATGATCAAGAAAGAATTTGGTACAGGGAGAGGGGTGCTGCTCTAAAAGATACCTAAAATGTGGAAGCAGTTTTGAAACTGTGAATGGATAGAAGACTCAGAAGGAAATGAGGAGAGCTGTTACACTAGAGATGACACAGACAGCAAGAAGCAGCAGCAGAGGACCGGCAGCAGCAGAGGGCCAGCAGTGGCAGAGAAAAGGCAGCAGCAGAACCAGGAGACCACTGCGAGACAGCGTTGGAGCTGACCCATGGAGTGACAGAGCTGAGTGCCTATGTACAGGAGGCTTCCTGGTGGAGTGGGGTGCCTCTGAGCACTTATCAATGGAGCTAGACTTGCCGACCCACAGAACAAGAGAGCTGAGTGCTTTCCAGACAAAGTTTACTGGCAGAGTGAGATGACTCCAGGCACTTACTGGTAGAGCTACAGAGCTTTCAAACACTTGCCCGAGCAGGGGAGATGTGGGCATGAGGCCCGAGGGCCGAGAGGCCAAGGTACCAGGAAGCAAAAGCTGAAGAGACAAGGAACGAAGGAAGCCAAGCTACCTCAGTCTCAAAAGGTATGGCCTCAACCACTTGGGTTTCAAAGGGTGGAGCTGTGGCCTCTGGTGTTTCTAAGGGTGGAGTCACCACTCAGACAGCCTAGGAGAATGGTGCACTTTAAGCCCAGGGAGCAGAGTTGCCATCCCAGTGGGACTAGAAGGCTGAGCTGAAGCCCAGGGTTGAGGGGTCTCCACTCAGAATCTGGAAAGTGTGGCCAATACCTAGAGTCTGGAGGACAGGGCCATTGTGCAAATTGTCTCAGAAAACAGAGGATTATTTTCAAAGCCTTGAGAGCTAATGTCATGTATTCTGTCATCTTGCTTGGTGCTGGTTATGCCATTTTTCCCTCCAATTTCTCCTGTTTGTAATGGAAATATCTACACTGTGGCTATTGTACCACTTTGGAAGCAGATAACTTATATTCTAGATTTCACAGATGAAATTTTTGGATTTTGGTCTTGGAGTTGATTTAAGACTCTTACGATGGTATGATGGGGTGAATTATGTTTTACATGTGGCAAGGACATGAATTTTTGGGGGCCAAAAAAAAAATTTTTTTATTTTTTTTTAAAAGGGTAGGATGTCATGGATTGAATTGTGTCCCCAAAAAATACGTGTCAACTTGGTTAGGCCATGATGCCCAGTATTGTGTGATTGTCTGTCATTTCGTCACTTGATGAGATTTTTCTATGTGTTGTAAATCCTATCACTATGATGGCTTAACAGCAGTTGAGATCTATAAGACTAGATGATGAGATCTACAAGACTAGATAGGGTCTTAAGCCAATCTCTCTTGACATATAAAAGAAAGAAGTATGCAGAGAGACAGGGGGACCTCATACCACCAAGAAAGCAGTGCCAGGAGCAGAGCGCATCCTTTGGACCCAGGGTTCCTGAGCAAAGAAGCTCCTAGTCCAGGGGAAGATTGATGATAAGGGCCTCCAGAGCCGACAGAGGAAGCCTTTCCTTGGCGCTGATGCCCTGAATTTGGACTTTCAGCCTACTAGACTGTAAGAAAATAAATTTCTCTTTGTTAAAGCCATCCACTTGTGGTATTTCTGTTATCCCACACCACCACAGCAGCACTAAATGACTGAGACACTTGGTTAATGTGTTCAGCTGCTAACCAAAAGGCTGGAGGTTTATGTTCACTCAGAGATGCCTCAGAAGAAAGGCATGGTGATATAATTCCGAAAAATCAGTCACTGAAACCCTACAGAATACAGCTCTACTCCAACACACATGGGGCTACGAATCAGAATTGACTAGACAGCAACAGGTTACTTGTATTCAGATAATTAACTTTGATATCTTTTTCCGAGTGCAATGCTAATATTACTTCATCTTGTTGGTATACGATACATCTTGTGAGAACTGAAGCATTGTAGGCACATTAAAAAAACCAAAAAACCCACTGCTGTCAAGTCAATTTCAACTCATAGCAACCCTACAGGACAGAGTAGAACTGCCCCGTAGAGTTTCCAAGGTGCCTGGAGGATTCAAACTGCAGACCTTTTGGTTAGCAGCTGTACCACTTAACTACTACTACATGCATAGGTCATAGTAAAGTTCCCATTCTCATTTCAACTTCATCATGATTTAGGACACATTACAGCAGTCTAAAGCAAATGTAGGAGGACAGGAGGATAAAGGAAATGAAAGGAGCTCTGATAGGATAGTACAAGAAGCAGCTGTGACACGAATATCAAGGGGCCCAGAAGAAAAGATTTTAGAAGTTATCATTGTATTCAAGTAATTTTATTCAAGTATTGTCTTGTTTAAAGTACACTATCTATCCCTTTTACGATAAGTCCTATGAGGGTAGGGTGCGTGTCTGTATCAGTCAACGATGTAAACCCAATGCCCAGCACAGTACCTGTCACATATAAACTTGTTGGCATGGAGTCGATTCCAACTCATAGCAACCCTGTAGTACAGAGTAGAACTGCCCCATAGGAATTCCAAGGATCAGCCGGTGGACTCAAACTGCCGACCTTTTAGTTAGCAGCTGAGTTCTTAACCACTGTACCACCAGGGCTCCACACAGGAGTCAATAAACACTTGTTAAATGAAGAAATACATAAGTGAATGAGAAGCCATTAGGAAACCCATGGTGAATGGAGAATAAACAGTAAGGTGTCTGCCACTATGATGGGTAATTTTAGGGCCCTTGAGGGGTAAAGAGGTGGACAGCAGGGAATAGGGTAAAGAACACACAAAAAGGGATCCCATAAGAAACTGAGCTTGTAAGTTAGGTACATCCCTTAATTCTGTCATATTTCTAGTAAGGTAAAATTAAGATGGTGATAAAAATCAAAAACTTCAGAAATTGTGATGCAGACCAATGGACATATCAGAAAACAAAAGATATATGAATATACAAATGAGATGTTCTATTGAATTCAAAGACTGGTTTAGCAGATGAGACACAGGAGCTTGTTTTCATGCATGGTATGCAGAATTCTAAGATGGTTCCCAAGAGTTCCGCTTACTAGTATACATGGCCCTGTGTTCTCCCCATTTTGTGAGGGTGGGCCAGACCTGTGTCTATGATGGGACTTCACTCCCACGATCAGGCTATGTTATATGGCAAAGGTGAAGGGTTACGCAGATGTAATTAAGGTTTCTAATCAGTTGGCTTTAAGATAATCAAAAGGGAGATTTTGCTGGATAGTCCTGACCTTTTCAGCTGAGCCCTTTAAAAGAGGGCCTAAGGTTCAGTGTCAGGAAGAAGTCAAAGAGACTTAAAGAAGCAGCAGAGACCATCTTGCTGATCTTAAAGATGCTGAAAATTGCCTATGGAGGAGACTGTGTGGCAAAGACCTGAGGGCAGCCTCTAGTTGCTGCGACCAATTTCTTGGCAACATACAACCTGAAAATTGGGACTTCAGTGCTGTGACCAGAAGAAACTGAATTCTGCCAACAACTGGTGGGCTTCGAAGAGGCCCTGGAGCCTCAGGTGAGATCACAGCCCCAACTGAAGCCTTGATTTCGCCAGTCAGTTCCTGAGCAGAAGATCCAACTAAACTCCTGACCCATAAAAAATATGAGATGATAAATCTTCACTGTTCTAAGCCACTAAATTTGTGGTAATTTTTTACAGAGCAATAGAAAAGTAATAAAACATGTTTTACAACCTGGAAAATATCGATCTTCATGTTACTGCTTACAAATCTCATCTACCTCAAACATTTGTTTTCTGAAACAATACAGTGGCTTTTTATATAATTTACAAAACAAGCTTCAATTTTCATGAACTCTGAACACCTCAAATTTGTTATAAAAGCATTTTACCTCTGAATTTATTTGGTTTTTTTCAAAATATACCTGAAAGAGAAAACTGAATGTAAAAGTATATTTGCCTCATCTTTTGCAATCATATAAAAAAATAATTTGCTATTTTAGGAAGTATTTACAATTTACTATGTTCTATCCCTGATGGCATAGTGGTTAAAAGCTTAGCTGCTAACCAAAACGTCAGCAGTTCAAATCCACTAGCTATTCCTTGGGAACCCAATGGGGCAGCTCTACTCTGTCCTAATGAGTTGGAATCAACTCGATGGCAACAGGTTTGGTTTTGGGGGTTTTTTTTATGCTTAGAAAAAAAAGATATGTACATATTTAACACATTTATTTCTCTTTTCAGTATCATGTCATACTAAGAAGAAATACATCACATTATGGGAATATATCCACTCGCCATGTGACTATTTCCATATAATATGTGATATGTTAAGAAGAGATAAAACCTTCACATTCAAAATAAGTTATATAACTTTTCATATATCTTATATAGTAATAAATATTCAAATACAGTAATCTGTTTTCATAGGTAATCTATAATCCCGATAAGAGTAAAGTTGGGGGAAATAGTTTGGTGACATTACCCATCATGTATTTAGGGAGCAAGACAGCCTGTCATTAATATTTTCAGAATTTAACCATTAAAACTTTCTTCTGTGTTTTTGTGCAATAAATTTATAATTGAATACGTTTATAAACAAACACCCAGAATGCAGGTTCACACTATCACTTGCTTTATTAAACCTTTTTTTATATAATTTCAAATAAGGTTTGAACTTAAAAGAAAAAAAAAAATGTAAGTTCACCTACCTTCCACATTCAAAGTTCCCATTTTAGACTCTAAGAAATCAAATAATGTGCTTGGTGCTGATGGCCTTGCACTTCCCAGGTCTTCTTCATCTTCAGATCTTACTCGTCCCCTGCCTTTTCCTTTACCTTAAGATTTAAAACAAAACATACATATTGTATATGTAAGAACAAAGGGCGAAAATACACTGAAACATAATCAGCAATCATTTTAAGTAGGATTTTGTATATACATTGTTTCAGATATTTTTGTATATTCTATGTCTTTTATAATAAAAAGGTTTCCAAATGATTATAGTAAAGTACCTTTAATCTTCTAAGTGATCTATACAGAAAGTTGAATTTGTTCATGTAAATTGGTTTTTAAGGAAAAAAAGCATTCATCCACAACTTTTTTCTGCAATTACCAATTTTTTTTTAAGGAAAATACGAGATTGGGACTTAAAAAAAAAAAAAAAAATAATACGTTTGACCAAGCAATGATTACAGAATGACAGATATTAAGTATAAGTTATGTTCTTGTTAATTTTTAGACGTTTACTGAAGGTTCACTTACATATACAATTGGCATACTTTTAGAAATAATTAACAGAACTAGGTAGTTTACATTTCCTGAAATCCTCAAAACAACCTTGTGAAGTAAGTCACCATTAGAACCACTTTATAGAAAAGGAAGACAATGAGACTCAGAGCAACTTGCGCAGGTCTTTGTGGTTCCAAAACGGGTGCTTCTGCCATAATACAACAATATTAAATAAATTTATAGCCCTCACAGCAATAACTTCCAACATCTGTCTATAAAACATAGTCCTCTGAAAAGCTAACAATACTGACACACTGCTTAATATGATACCTCTCAGAGGTGGACCCGTAACAGGTTTCTGCTTATTGCTATTAAGAAGTACATTCAATGCAGCTTCTAAGTTGTTGCCATTATCCATAAGAGCTTGCCGAGACGCTTCCTTACTGAAGCCCATTTCTGTTATATGCTTCAGAGCCTTCTCATCAACCTGTAAGGAGGGAAAAGAAAAGCTATGCTAATTGATGGCCCATAAATAATGCAAGCATAACTTTTTAACTATATATTGTCTTTTAACTAAAAATTACAACTTATGCTTATGGAAGAGATGTCATACTAATACAACATTCATTTGCCGCTTTTTCACACAATAGTGAAAGAAGAATCTTCATACGTGTGGTTGTGCCTTGAGTATGCTCTGACTGCTCAAGTTCTACTGTAAGTGCAAAAAATACATGAATTGTCAGAATAAAGCCTTTGAAAATAATATAGGCAGTGGGGAGAAAATTACCCAATGAAAAATTTTCAAGGTTGATATTTCTCCATCCTGGAAAGGAAATGTTGTAATTTATACAGCATCTCTCCAAAAATACAAAGTATAAGTTGAAGCTAACCAAACGGTACCACCTCTGTAGATTGCGCTGCTTCTTTACTTCCCATCACTTCAGTGTTCTGCTCTATATTTCATAGCGATCATTTGTATAATGCTTTCACAGCCTGCACCCCAAATAAGGAAGTCCGCTTTACAGATGCCAGAATGCAAAATCTCCTGGAAAAATCTAGGCCTAAGCAGAATTCAAGAACCCCTTTAATAACACAAAAATAGCCCCATGAAGAAATTTCTTGGAAACCACAGCCAGCTGAGAAAGACGTATCCTTAACTTTTGTGTATGTAAGAGTCAGCGCAGACAGGGTTAGGGTAGCATGTGCAGGGCATGCATGCTGCGACTGCCCGCTCTAAAGGCTGGGCAGACACTGATAAAGGAGAGCACTTTTCCCAAGCCCTGACTGTTTTAGAGTCCTTCTCAACAAAGGAGCTACTATCAATTGACCAAAGCTGGACCGTAAGGAAAAATCTATTTACCATACCTGCTGTAGATATGCTAAAGAAAATATAAGAAGGCCTGGACATCAAAACTATAATTCATCCTTCCTACTGAAAACTTACTATGAACATATAAAAATAACCAAGCCTTCCAAAAGCCTTTCCTTCTCCCATTTATCTCCCAAATAAATATCTAATTATGAGTATGGCCCCTACATAGAACTTGACCTACGAATACTTTTACTGATCAATTAATACTCAGCCTGTCTCTTGGTATAACTTATTTTGCCTTTCACGTTGACCTCATATGCACTTAACCAAACTCTTAGTCTGCCCAATTTCTACGTTTAGTCGAGCCTTTTCCTTCCTCAGATATTGTTACCTGGGAAGCTTTTAAATTTCCAAATGTAATCCCACTTTGTTTCTTAATATATCTATACATATATATTATGTATTATACACATATACATACACAATAAATATAATTCATACACATATAAATATAAAAGACATAAAAACAGATATCATAACAAAAATAACAGTAGTTCTCCCTGATTACTGGAAATAGAGGTGATTTTTATCTTGGTTCATTTACCTTTGTTTTCTAAATGAGTATGTACCATTTTTAAATATATAAAAAAATTAAAAATTATAAAGTTTATTTTTAAATTCCCAATATGTCAAACGAAACTTTAATAGAAGTTCCTAAAGGATTCCAAATTAGCTTCTTCGAGCAAGCAAATGATCAACAAATACCTAGTATACATGTGAATGGAAAGCTTTAGTCTCGGCTGTCAAGGAAAATTTCTGAGTGACTTCAAAAGGAGAAAGATGAAAGGGCAAAGCTAGCGACCAGAAAAATGTACAGAGGGGGGTTTTCTGGTTCACTTTAGATACAGTAATCCCTCTATTACAAAATATCGTATTATACTCAAAGGTGAGATATGACTGAAAAGACATTCTCCCGCCATCGTACGGCTTACTTCACTAGGAATAAAGAAGCACAACACTTGCTAAGGTATTTACTCTAATTAATTACACATACATTGCTCTGAGGGTGGAATAAAAATGTAACCATTCATCCCTCCCTTTGGCATCTCTCTTCTCCAAACCCCTTTCCCTTTTCTTTAAGCAACTATATTCAAAAAGGAAAACATCTCCCAGTACAAAGTTTCTATAGAGCTTTTAATCTAGGTTCCATACAAAACAAGACTGCTTTCTAGAAAACCTCAAACCAAATGAAACAAAATGCTGAATGTTGCGTGAACATGTCAATGCATAATTTTTCCAAGACCTATGACCACAGCTTTTATCACCTTCTCAAAAACACTTAAGAATCACTGGTCCATTGGAAACACTTTGAAACTTGATTTTAGCTCTCTCATCAACAAATTGTAGTACGGGCTTACTCAAATTAATATTCATATTAATATAAGATACCATAAAATCTTAGATGCAATTTAAATACTACTGGTCAAGGCAATAAAGAATAATTTGTAATTTTTAGTAATGTTATCTATCATGTCTTTGGCAAGTTTTTTATTCCACTGACAAAAAGGAAGAAAAAAATAAATAAAAACCTGTAACATATGGAGAATAAGCTGAGCTGAACTGTCATACTACGTTAGGGGAAAACAAGAGAAAAAGATTGGTTCAGGGTCATACACAGCATCTGTAAGCATTATGCTTATAAGATCTGCTTTGTCGAGGTGTAATATACTAATGCTTAAGAGATAGCAGTGCACCTATACTTTTATAACATTAAAAAAGAAGAAAAAAGATACTAGTGCAAAGTACCTGTTGCCGCTGAGTCAATTCTGACTTACAGTGACACTACAGGATAGAGCAGAAATGCTCCATAGGGTTTCCGAGGTGTTGGTGAAGCATACTGAATATACCATGGACTGCCAGAAGAAGGAACAAATCTGTCTTGGAAGAAGTACAGCCAGAATGCTCCTTAGAAGTAAGGATGGGGAGACTTCGTCTCATGTACTTTGGACATGTTATCAGAAGGGACCAGTCCGTGGAGAAGGACATCATGTTAGGTAAAACGAGAGGGTCAGTGAAAAAGAGAAAGACCGTTGCCTAGATGGATTAACACTGACTGCAGCAATGGGCCCAAGCATAACAACGATCGTGAGGATGGCGCAGGAGGCACCACCAGTGTCTTGTTCTGTTGTACACAGAGTTGCTATAGTCAGAATTGACTCAAAGCCACCTAACAAGAAACAACAATCATTACAGAAGCAGGCTGCCACATCTTTCTTCCTTGGAGCAGCTGGGGGGTTCCTATCGCCAGCCTTTCTGTTAGCAGCCCAGCATTTAACCTCTGTGCCCCCAGGGCTATGAGAGTAGCTAAAAAGTATCACCTTATCTTAGTGACGTCTGCATATGTTGCTAGAGGCTGGCTGCCAGCACAAGGGGTTTAAATCATCATGTTAATTTCTTGAAGAGGAGATGGCTTTGCTTCAGATCAGGGATGAGGGACTCAGGTTTGATAAAACTCTCAGGGCTTAAAGTTAAATTTGTGCCATTGATCATATTCTGTACAGTATTTATAAAAAACACCACCAGCCACTGCAGGATCTTAGCTATATCAAATGTTTCTATAATTCTACTGTAACACTACTGTCATATTTGAGGCAGGAATGATTTTATTACAGTTGAACCTCCAACCTATAGTGGAATAAGAGAGATATCTCCTATTCCTGTCTAATCTATTTGTACCTGGGTGGTGCAAATGGCTCCCTTAAGCTACTAACTAAAAGGTTGGTAGGTCTAGTCCAATCAGAGATGCCACAAAAGAGAGTCCTGGCAATCTACTTTCAAAAGATTACAGCTATTGAAAACTCTATGGAGCACAGTTCTGCTCTGAAACACAGGGGGTTGCCATGGGTCAATGGTAGCTTTCATGGTTTGGGTTGTTGTTTTTTTTTCCCTATATTTATCTTATATTTAAATAACTGGATTTTACTAATATATTAACATGACAATCAACCCACTATAGTAAATAAAGGGAAAAATTGTTAAGTGCTTGTACGGATTTTATTTAGCCTTTAATTATAAAAAATTTCAAATATGTACAAAGTAAACAGAACAGTACAATGAACTCATTACCCTGCTTTAATGATTATCCACATATTTCACCTATACTTCCACCTACTTCCTCACATTCCAGTATTATTTTTTACAGTTCTTTACTTTAGATTAAATTTACACATGTTGAAACGCACTTACCTTAGCTACGTAATTCCACAAATGGTTACACCTTGTAACCCACACCTCTACCATGATGCAGAACCTCACCTTCTCTACAGAAACTTCCCTTGTGAACCTTCCAGCCAATTCTTGGACCCGCCCGACCACTGATCTAATTTTTTTCACTACAGATTAGTTTTGGCTGATCTGGAACTTTGCATCACTAAAATCATGGAGTACCTGCTCTTGTGTCTGACTTCTTTCAAGAGGAATGTCTTTCAGATTCACCCTGCCTATATCAGTTCCATTGTTTTTATTGATGAATAAAACTCCATTGTATGAATTCTCCATTATCCTACTGACAAACACTTAGAAACAGACTTGCTGGGTCAAAGGACAGATGTATGTTTAACTTTATAAGAGACAGTCAAGCCTTTAACAAAGTGAGTGTACTATTTATCATATACATCCCTACCAGCAATATATGAGTTTCCATTGTTTCCCAGTCTTGCCAAAGTTGTGTGTCCTTGGTCTTTTATTTTTATATAATCCATTTTATTTTTTGTTATTGTTGAGGACACAAACAGCAGAACATCCGCCAATTCAACAATTTCTGCATGTGCAATTCAGTGACACTGATTACATTCTTTGAGTTATACAACCACTCTCCCCCTTCTTTTCCAAGTTGTTCCTCCTCCATTAACGTAAACTCACAGCCACCTAAGGTTCCTATCTAAACTTTCAAGTTGGTGTTTTCAATTTGATCCCATATAAATGGATCTTAAAAAAGCACAGTACTCAAGACAGCTATTCTTCACTAGTTAAGTTAAACTATTGTTTGGTTTTAAGAAGACTTCAGGGGATATTTTTGGTTTAAGGTTTAAAGACTATCTCAGGGCAATACTTTCAGGGGTCATCCAGCATCAACAGCCCCAGAAATCAGGATTCCATGACAAGTTGAAATTCTGTTTTGCATTTCCTCATTTGATCAGGATTCTTCTACAAAATCTTCTATCAAAAATGTTCAGTAACGGTAATCTGGCACCATCAGTTTTTCTGATTGCATTGCAAAGGAGGCAGTTGGACATAGAGGCAGTTAGCTACACGTTCCATGTCCTCCTCCTGTTCTTAACTCTCTTTCTTCTTTACTCCAGGTGACTAAACACCAATTGTTGTACCTTAGTTAGGCACTTGCAAGCTTTTAACACCCCAGGCACCATGTAACAAAGTAGAAGGTAGAACAGAAGCACTAAACACAATATTAGGCCATCTATCTGAGATATCTTATAAAACCATGACCCTAAACCTCTAAACCAGGAACTAAATCCCAAGAGGTGTTTGGCTGTATATAAGCAGCCTCAGCAGTTACTCTTTAATTTTTCTGTCATTGAAAATATATCTATCACACAATATTAGGCAATTTATCTTTTCAAAGGGGTATAACTTATCGACAGGAATTACATTAATCAGCAGTGTAGGGTTAATTAATGTCATCTTTCCATCATCGTAAACTGAAACTCAGTACTCCATAAGCAATAACTGCCCCTTTCCCTCCCTCCTGCCCCTGGTAACCACTAATAAACTTTGGTCTATACATTTGCCTGTTTTTGTCTTTTTATATAAGTGAGGTCATACATTAATTGTTCTTTTGTGATTGATTTCACTCAACATAATGTCTTCAAGCTTCATCCATACTGTAGCATGTATCAAGACTTCATTTATCTTACTGGCTTAGTAGTATTCCATTGTATGTATGTACCATATCTTGTTTATCCATTCATCCACTGATGGGCATTTACATTGTTTATACCTTTTGGCTATTCTGAATAGTCTTGCAATGAACATTAATCTCTGCTTTCAAAGTTTTTGAGTATATACCTACAAATGGATATGCTGAATCATGTGGCAGTTCCGTTTCTAGTTCTGTGAGGAACCTCCACAGTTTTCCACAATAGCTGTACCATCTTGCATTCCCATCAACATTTATTTGTTATTCTTTTTATCTTGGCCATCCTTGTTATTTGTTATTTACCCTTTATCTTGGCCATTCTAGTGGGATTGAAATGGTATCTCTTGTCATGGTTTTGATTTGCATCTGACAGCTAATGGTTTTAAGTCAGATTTGACTCAATGGCAGCGGGGTTTTAGGCAGCTAACGACATTGAGCATCTTTTCATGTGTTTGGTGGCCACTTAAATGTTCTCTCTGGTGAAATGTCTATTCGAATCTTTTGCTCATTTTATGATTGGGTTATTTATCTTTTCGTTAAGTCGTCAAAATTTTATGTATATTTTAATTAGTAGATTCTTATCAAATATATGGTTTCTAAAGATATTCTCCCAGTTAGTAAAGTCTTTTGAGAAACAAAAGTTTTTAATTTCTAAGAGGTCCCACACCTATTTATCTTTTGCTGTTTGCATTTTAGTCATTATATCAGATAATCCATTGTTAAAAGCTAGGCCTATTAGCCTTGCCCTTGCATTTTCTTCTAAGAATTTTATGGTTTTAGTGTTCATATTTAGGTTCTTTATTTTGAATCTGGTTTTGTGTATGGTGTGCAACATGGATCCTGTTTCATTTTCCTGAAGGTGGAAACTCAATTTTTCCAAAACCATTTATTGAAGACTCTTCTTCGTCCATCAAATGGCCTTAGTACCCTTGTCAAAAATCAGTTGACCATAGATGGGTTTATTTCTGGACTCTCAATTCTATTTCATTGGTCTATGTGTCATTTGTTACACATTGTTATACCACGTGGCACAGTGGTTACGAGCTACAGCTGCTAACCAAAAGGCTGGCAGTTCAAATCTACCAGCTGCTCCTTGGAAACCCTATGGGGAAGTTCTCCTCTGCCCTATAGGGTCACTATGAGTCAGAATCGACTCGATGGCAATGGGTTTGAGTTATAGTATGCTTTAAAATGAGGAAGTGTGAGTCCTCCCACTTTGTTATACTCTTTCAACATTACTTTAGCTATTCGGGGCCTCTAGTCATGCCATATAAAGTTGAAGATTGAGTTTTCCATTTCTCAAAAGAAGGCTGCTGGAATTTTGATCAGGATTGCGCTGAATCTATAGACTGGTTTGGACAGCACTGATATCTTAACAATATTGTCTTCCAATCCATGAACATGGAACACCTTTCCATTTATTTCTTTTTTAATCTCTTTCAGCAGTTTTATTAATATTCATCATATAAGGCTTTCACATCCCTGGTTAAATTTAATCCTAAATACATTATTCTTTTAGATGCTATTGTAAATGGAACTGTTTCCCTAATTTCCCTTTCATATTTCTCATTGCTGGTGTATAGAAACCCAACTGATTTTTCTTTGCTGACCTTGTGCTAAATTCCTCTGTTAGCTCTAGGGGCCTTCTTATAGACTCCTTGGTATTTTCTATATATAGGATCATGTCATCTGCAAATAGAGATAATTTTACTTCTTTTCCAATCTGAATACCTTTTATTTCTTTTTCTTGTCTTACTGCTCTGGCTAAGACTTCTAACATGATATTGAATAGAAGTTGTGAGAGGAGGCACCCTTGTCTTGTTCCCAATTTCAAGGGGAAAGCTCACAGTCTCTTGCCATTAAGTAGAATGCGGGCTGTTGGTTTTTCATGTATGTCCTGAATCATACTGAGGAACTTCTATTCCAATCTTATTGAGAGTTTTCATCAAGATAGGGTGTTGGATTTTTTCAAACGCTTTTTCTGCATCCATAGAGATTATCATGTGGTTCTTTTCCTTTGCTCTACTGATTGTGGTATATTATGCTGATTGATTTTCTAATGTTGAACCATCCCTGCATTCCTAGAGTAAATCCCCCTTGGTCATGGTGTATGGCTCTTTTAATTTGCTGTGGTATTCTGTTCGCTTGGATTTTGTTGAGGATTTTGGCATCTATATTCATAAAGGATATTAGCCTGTAGTTTTCTTTTCCTGTAGTGTCTCTGTCGTGTTTTGGTATCGGGCTTATGTTTACTTCATAGAATGAATTAGGGAGTATTCCTAATTTTTCTAACTTTTGGAAGAGTTTAAATGGGACTCGTGTCAAATCTTCTCTAAATGTTTAATAGAACTTCCTAGTGAAGCCATGTGGTCTAGGACTTTTTTTTTGTTGTTGTTCTTGAAAGATTTTTATTGTTGTCCTTTTTTAATTTTAGCCATTCTAGGGGAAGTACAGTGGTATCTTATCGAGGTTTTAATCTGCATTTCACTAGTGAAGGAGTCCCTGAGTGGCACAAGTAATTAATAGCTCGACTGTAAACTGAAAATTTGTAGTTTCGAGTCTACCCAGAGGTGCCTTGGAAGAAAGGCCTGGTGATCTGCTTCAGAAAAATACAGTCACTGACAACCCTATGGAGCATAGTTCTAGTCTGACACACATGAGGTTGCCATGAGTCAGAGTCAACTTGATAGCCACTGGTTTCATTTTAATGACTAATGACGTTAGAACACCTTTGCGTGTGTTTACTGGCCATTCATGTATCTTCCTTTGTGAAATGTCTGTTCAAGTCTTTTGCCCATTTTGGGAAGAAGGAGTGGCAAATGTGGGGGAGAAGGACAAAATAACTGTCTTAGTTACCCAGTGCTGCTATAACAAATACCACAAATGGTTGTTTTTAACAAACAGAAATTTATTTTCTCACAGTTTAAGAGGCTAGAAGTCCGAATTCCGGGTACCAGCTTTAGTGGAAGGCTTTCTCTGTGAGCTCTAGCGGAAGGCCCTTGTCTTCTTCAGCTTCTGTTTCCTGATTTCTTGGCGATCTCCATGTGACTTAGCATCAATCTTCCTCCATCTCTGCTTGCTTGCTAGTCTGTTTTTTTCTTATCTTGTAAGAGGCTGACTCAAAACACACTCTATACAAATTCTCTCATTAACGTAACAAAGACAATCCACTCCCAAATGGCATTATAATCACAGATACAGAGGTTAGGATTTGGGGGACACAATTTAATCCATAGCATTCCATCCTTTGGTTCCCAAAAATTCATGTCTTTGCCACACACAAAACACCTTCACCCCATCACATCATCGCAACAGTCCAAAGTCCATCCTGGGGCAAAATTTATCTTCATCTGTAAACCTGTGAAATCTAAAATATAAGGTATCTGCAGGTATTTTTCTATTTTCTGTAATGATTTTTCCATTACAAATGTGAGACATTGGAGGGAAAGAAGGGATAACGGGCACAAGTCCAAAATCCAGCAGAACAATTTAAATTAGCTCTAAAGGTTTGAAAATAATCCTCTCTTCCCTGAGACCATCTAGGCAATAGCCCTACCCTCTAGACTCTGGGTGTTGGCCATGCTCTGATTCTGGGTGGAGGTTCGTTGGCCCTGGGCTTCAGCTCCACTTTCCATGCCCACTGGGAAAGCAATTCTGCTCCCTTGGCTTTGGGCAGTCCCATTCTCATCTTTTTGAGTGGCAACCCCACCCCCCCGCCCTGCCACCCCTTTTTTCCCTCCAATTTCTCACATTTGTAATAGAAAAATCATTACAGAAAACAGAAAAATGCCTGTTCCACGATTGTACAGGCGTGGTTCTTCTGCCCCTTGGGCATGGCAGCTCTAGCCCCTCAGCTTTGGACAGCGACCCCATTCTCCTGGCACACCTTAATGGCAGCCCCACACTCCGGAGCCGAGCTGGCAATGATCTCACTTTTTGAATCATAGGAGGCTGTGGTTCCACCCTTTGAGATCCAGGAAACCATGGAGAAACCCATTGAAACTTAGGAAGTCCTGCTTCCCTTGCTCCTTTCAACAGTTCTGCTGATCTCCAAGCTGCTCCAGGGAAGATCCTTTTCTTTTCTTGGAGGACAACAGATGTAGCTCCTTTGGCCTGTTTCTGTCTGTAGAATTCCAAGAGGCAGATAGTATTCCTTCCTTTGTTCTTTCTCTGTCCCCTTCAGTCTAAACTAATGGGTTTTCTGCTGTAATAGTTGATTAGACCCATCAGTCACAGGCTAAATCTCTTTAACAAAAGATTGTGCAACCACATCCTTAGTGAATATTCTAGGACATGTGTCCTCAGTTTGCAGAACAGAATTTTCCAAATCTTTAAGTTCTGTTTTCATTTTGCACAGTTCATCTTTAAGTACATCTCTTTCCTCTCACATTTTACTATATAAGCAGCAAGGAGAAATCACAAGGCACCTTTAAGATCTTGCTTAGAAATCTCCTCAGCCAGATATCTAAGTTCATCACTTAGAAGTTCTACCTTCCACCAAACATTTGAACATAATTCAAACAAGTTCTTTGCCACTGCATAAAAAGCTTCACCGTTTCTCCAATGTGCAATCACACGTACGTCATTTTGTTTTAAAGCCTCACTGGAAGCACATTTAACGTTCACATTTCTAAAAACATCCTGTTGCAAAAGCCATATGTATTCTCTAAGATGACAGAGACTTTCGCTATAGCTCACTTCCTTCTGAGCCCTCACCAGAATTGCCTTTGCTGTCCATAATTCTACCAACACTGTCTTCAAGGCAATCTAGGCTTTCACTGTTAGGTATCTTAAAACTTCCTGCCTTTACCTATTACCCATTTCCAAAATCACTTCCACATTTTAGGTATCTGTTAGGGCAGCACCCCACTCTTCCAGTACCAAATTCTGTTTTAGTTCTCTAGTGCTGCCTGTAAAACAAGAAATACAGCAAATGTGTGGCTTTAAAAAACAGAAATTTATTTTCTCATAATTTAGGATGCTACAAGTCTAAATTCAGGGTGCTGGCTTTAGGAGAAAGCTCTCTCTCTGTCATCTCTGGGGGACAGTCCTTGTCTCCTCAGCTTCTGTTTCCTGGTTCCTTGGAGATTTTCATGTGGCTTGGCATCTACACTCCCCCATCTCTGCTAACTTGCCTGCTTGTCTTAATCTGCTCTTTCTATATCTTGAAAGAGACTGACTCAGGACACACCCTATACTAATCCTGTCTCATTAACATAATAAAGACAATCCATTCCCAGATGGTATTATAACCAGAGGTATACAAAAAAACAAACCAAACCTGTTGCCATCAAGTGGATTCGACTCATAGCGACCCTATAACCCAAACCAAACCCACTGCCGTCGAGTCGATTCTGACTCATAGCAACCCTATAGGTCAGAGTAGAACTACCCCTTAGAGTTTCCAAGGAGTGCCTGGCGGATTCACACTGCCGACCTTTTGGTTAGCAGCCAAGCTCTTAACCGCTGCACCACCAGGGCTCCAACCACAGGTATAGAAGTTAGGATTTACACTACATAATTTTGGAGGACATAATTCAATCCATAAAAATAATAAACCCCAATTATTTAAGCTAATCTCAAATATTCTGTAAATCATCGGAATTTACTGAACCTCTAAATGTAGAGGAAAATGAATTCTCTCCAGCTCCCCTTAGATCTGAGGACAAAGACTAAACCAATACAATATACCAGAAATGTCTTTGACTCCTCCATTTATCTTTAAAAATTCATTTTGCAAATGAATCCATAATGCATGCACATTGTATAGATATTTTTTTCCAAAAAACAACAAAAAAAATAACTTTAAGTAAAAGTTGAGAAAAGACATGGGGAGGGCAGGGAAGGACTTTGGAGAGGTTGATAATTATGTTTTTTGATGTATCATCTTTTAGAATATAATTTGCACTGAGCAGCTTCAATTAAATTTTATAGTTTTTTCATCAATCCAATCCAAAAAACATTATTCGGACATTAGAAATTTAAGTGAAATGGAGTTTTAAGTACATTATTTTTCAAACAATCCAAGTTTTTCATGAGTTACTTATAATCCTTATCTTAAAAAAAAAAAAAACTTTCTTAGAGTTGTAACACTTATCCAAAATACACTGAACACATGCCATTAGTGATCATAAGAAAGAATAAGTCATAACAGCTATTAAAGAACGTGTTAACTTTATGCTTGGTTTTTTTAGCCTTACCAGTTCTCTATAGACACCTTCGTGTTTCCCTTCAGGTTTGGTTGACTTTTCCTTCTGTAAAACTTCCCTATTTCGGTTACCACCAGTGCTTATATTGAGATTACTTCTAGCACCACCGCCGCCTCCTCCAAATGTCTTGGTCTTTAGATAAGAGAAAGGTAAAAGACATATAAGTAAATAGTATTTTAAAATAGCTCTACAGATAACTAAAAACATCTAGTAAAACTGAAGTAGTTAAAAGCTTCCTAATTATGATTTAAATGAAAAGTGAAATGTTACTCTTTTTTGACGGCACAAGTATCTACTAGCCATAATCTCTTCACAAATCCAAGTCAAGCAATAAAAAAATTACAGGATTAAAATCTTGAATCTCCCTAAGGCAAATAATTAGAATAAACTTACACGCAGAACAATACAGAGAAAATAAAATAATCAATTATCGTGCATATCAGCTGTCAAAATGATTCTAGGGAAAAATACTTGGCAGGTATCATGAGGCCTGGGTTACAAATCCATCTACTTGGCAGGGATACCTTTAGCAAGGCACCAAATTCTAGGAATCAGTTTAATTATGTTCATGGTCCAGTATTATAATCTATGATCTTAGAAAGTGAGTAGAAACAAGATTACAAAAAAATTAGCATTGGATTAAAATTCTTATTATTATTTTATTATTTTCATTAATTATATAATATTCTATTTTTTTACAAACTACATCTAAATTTCTATATTTCTTATTTTCCTGATTATTTGAATCATTATATATGTGCTACAATTTGATTTGAACTAATTTTTTGTTTTATCAAACTATTCTGGAAAGACTACAATATAAGGAACACTGGTTTGGAAAGACACAAATCCTTGATTGAAAAGCAACCCATTACTGTTACCTGCATAACATCAAATTAAAAATCTGGTTATACAATATCTTTGTAGTTCTGATCTAATAAGAGAGGATGAATTTAAGACTAGATTTTTTATGAGATAATGACCTACATTTTTAAATGTATTTTAAAATGATTACACTAAGAAAACATCTAAGATATAGTTTATATAATATTGACATTTTACAAATATTGACAAATTACATTAAATCTGATGAAACCACAAAGAAAGAGAGCTTGAAAAACAGAAAAATGTTAAATAAGCATTAACAGATAATACATTAAATATCTTTATTAGCTGATACACCACAACATTTAAAATTAAAACCACATCTTCAAACACCAGACTCATTATGGGTTCATTCAGTTTTTGGTACAGAGTTCCCACAAAAAAAAAAAAAAAGATCTGAAATGTTTCGACAGTCACTACTTGTGTAACTGTAAAGAAAAATGACTGTTCATACAAGTGTGATAAACACTTATTTTTCTTTATAATTACACAATTACTATTGAAACATTTCAAATCTATTTTTTATATATAATGTTATTGTTGTCGTATGTCATTTAGACTACCCCAACTCATAATGACCCTATATGACAGAGTAGAGCTTCCACATAGGGCTTCCTAGGCTGTAATCTTTACAGGAGCAGATTGCTAGGTCTTTTGTTCTGCTGATTGGCTAGTGGGTTTGAGCCACCTTACGTTTCGTTAGCAGCCAAGCACTTAACCATTGTACCATTAGGGTTCTGATTTTTATATACTAGTGTAATAAAGGAAACCCTGGTGCTGTAGTGGTTTAGTGCTATGGCTGCTAACCGAAAGGCTGGCAGTTCGAATCTTCAGGTACTCCTTGGAAACTCTGCGGGGCAGTTCTACTCTGTCCTATAGGGTCGCTATGAGTCAGAATTGACTCGACCGCAGTTTTGGTGGTTTTAGTGTAATAAAGATGGAACCTGGTGGCACAGTGGTTAAGAGCTATGGCTGCTAACCAAATTGTGGTAAGTTAAAATCCTCCAGCCAGCTGTTTGTTGGAAACTCTACAGGGCAGTTCTACTCTGTTCTCTAGGGTCGCTATGAGTAGGAACTGACTTGAAGGCAACAGGTTTTTAGTATGATAAAAGAAGCCCTGGTGGTGCAAATGGTTAAGAGTTCTGCTGCTAAACAAAAGGTTGGTGGTTTGAATTCACTTAAAAGCTCCTCAGGAGAAAGACCTGATGATCTGCTTCCATAAAGATTAGAAAACCCTATGGGGCAGTTCTACTCTGTCATATAGGGTCATTCTGAGTTGGAATAGACTAAATGGCACATAACAACAACAACAACATACTAGTGTGATACAATGCTTACTGGGACAAAACGTAGCATATTAAGAACATAGTCACTTAACTTCCACAGAGTCTCAGCTTTCATCTGTAAAACAAGGACGAGAAAATCTACCTCGCTGGGCTATTGTAAGTATTAAATGCCATGATGGATATGAAGAGCTTAGCTCAGTAACCGGCACATGGTAAATACTCAAGATGGCAATTACTGTTTTTGTTATTACACTAGAAGACAGTTATATGAAAAGGCTGGAGCCTGACCTGTTCCAAACTAATTATATTTCCAGAGTTTAAATACAGTTAACTCCAAAAGTGCCTTTTCTTTTGGTGCCAGTAAAATAGTTCCATCTTCTGGATGTATTTTCTCATTTTTTTCTTTCCATTTTATAAATTAAGGAACAGGATAAACAGCATTTACAGAAATGCCTTCTAATGCTTTAAAACAGTTGTTATTCATTAAACATGTAAGTATCTACAACAATCACAACTTAAATATTACCAGTAAGGTCTCAGAGTTGTCCTTTATGAGCCACATCATCTTGTCCATATTATGTCAACTAGGCAATTATGACACCCTCATGATTGTGAAACTCATGTGGGTTCTTAACGTTGCCTAGCATCTTACATATTTCCCCAGCCCATTCTCCCAATCTTCTAGACCACTATTGTCCATGTTCTCACCTTGCACCACTCCCACAACCACCATCTTGGTCTAAGCCACCATCATTTTTCACCTGGATTACTTTGATAATCTTGTAATGTGTCATAATTACTCTCTTCCTACTCTATGTTATATTCTGAACATAGAAGTCAGAATTAGCCATGTAAAACATAGGTTCAATGATGTTACTGCTCAAGAACCCTCATTTCTTTATGAATAAAAGCCAATGTCTTAACAATAGTCTACAGAGCCCTACATGATCTGACCTCCATCTTCTCTCTTGACTTCATCTTCTACTAATCTTTTGCTCTCTCTGTTTACACTGGCCATGTTATTGTTCCGTGAACATACACCCCTGCTTTAGAGCTCTACCAATGGTTTCTCCTTCTACCTGAAACATTCTTCCCCAGATAACCACATAGTTAATTCTCTCATCTCTTTCAAGTCTTGGATTAAATCTTACCATTTTGAAGCCTAATCAGATGACTAGTTAAAGCTGCAATCTGCAGTTTACTTATTTAGTATGTCTATATTGTTTACTATCCTTTCTAAAATGTAAACTTCACAAGTGCTTCAATTTCTGACCATCGTATTTTAAATTATAGCTCCCTGTCCCCATATACTGGCACTCGTGACTCCCAGTCCTACCCTGTTTTATTCTTTTTGCCATAGTAATTACTACCTTTTAACCTACCAAATAATTTACATATTCATATGTTTATGGTCTGTCTCCCTTACTAAAAGGTAAGCTTGATAAGGGCAGCTATCTGCTTCTTCATTGATTTAACCCATTGTTATCTGTCTGTTCTGTTCACTGACTTAACCCACATATTTAAAAAGTTCCTGGGATATACTACTAGGTTCTCCCACAAATATGTGCTAAATGAATTTGAATAAAGGAATGAAAATCATCATTTGGTCATGGGCAGTAGGTTCCACCAAATCTACATAACTGTTTAAATGGGTGGTCATAAAACATCTTTTCAGAACAATTCCACTGTGATTTCGGTATTCAGATACCCAGATTAAAAACATATATATCTTCTACTATACTACTGTTGTTAGTAGGTGTTATTGAGCCAGTTCCAACTCATAATGACCCTATGTACAACAGAATGAAAACACTGCCAGTCCTCAGCCATCCTCACGATCATTGCCATGCCTGAGCCCATTTTTGCAGCCACTGAGCCAGTCCATCTCATTGAGGGTCTTCTTCTTTTTCGACGACCCTCAGCTTTACTAAGCATGATGTCCTTCTCCAGGGACTGGTTCCCTCCTGATAACATGTCCAAAGTATGTGAAACAAAGTCTCTCTACGCTTGCTCCTTGCTCCGGGTGTACTTCTTTCAATACAGATTTGTTCATTCTTTTGGCAGTCCATGGTATATTCAATATTCTTTATCAACACCATAATTCAAAGACATCAATTCTTCTTTGGTCTTCTTTATTCATTGTCCAGCTTTCACATGTACATGAGGCAAATGAAAATACCAGGCCTTGGATCAGATGCACCTTAGTCCTCAGGGTGACCTCTTTGCTTTTTAACACTTTCAAGAGGTCTTTTGCAGATTTGCCCAAGGGAATACATCGTTTGATTTCTTGACTGCTGCTTCCATGGGCATTGATTGTGGATTCAAATAAAATGAAATCCTTAACAACTTCAACCTTTTCTCCTTTTATCATGATGTTGCTCATTGGTTCAGTTTGATGATTTTTGTTTTCTTCATACTGAAGGCTGTAGTTTTTGATCTTCGTCAATAAGTGCTTCAAGTCCTCCTCACTTTCAGCAAGCAAGGTTGTGTCATCAGCATATCGCAGGTTGTTAATGAGTCTTTCTCCAATCCTGATGCCCTGTTCTTCTTCATATAGTCCAGCTTCTCAGATTATTTGCTCAGCATGCAGACTGAATAAGTAGGGTGAAAGGATATAACCCTGATGCACACATTTCCAGATTTTAAACCATGTAACATTCCCTTGTTCTGTTGAAATGACTGTCTCTTGATCTATGTACAGTTTCCTCATGAATACAATTAAGTGGTCTGGAATTCTCATTCTTCGCAATGTATTTCATAATTTATAACCCACGCAGTCAAATGTCTTTGCATAGTCAGTAAAACACAGGTAAACATCTTTCTGATATTCTCTGCTTTCAACTAACCAAGAAGCTGGCAGTCCGAGTCCACCAGCTGCTCCCTGGAAACTCTATGGGGCAGTTCTACTCTGTCCTATAGGGTCACTATGAGTCAGAATCAACTCAATGGCAAGGGGTTTTCTATTATATTACACATAGATTTAGTCACAGAACTATTACTGAGTAACTTTGGGTTAGTCCATTTATATCTTTAAGCCTCCACCAACTTTGTAACATAGCAACTGAGGAGTTGTTTTAGGTTTAAAAGACTATGCTTCTTTAATTATCAAATGTTTATGGGAAAATACAATGTGATTAATTATGATTTTAAAAAAATGAAGTACGTTACAGTATGTTAACTACATTCCAGTAAACAGCTGTAATAACACAATATAGCAAAAAAAAAAAAATGAAATGATCTAAATGTAAATCAAAACAACTTTGCAACAATCAGTAAGAAAATGATACACACCTAATATCCTTACTCTGAAATGCCATAATTTTAATAGCTTTTTGGCAATGAAGAAACACATTATATGTAAGTTGTGTAAAAGGCATTTTCGGAAATGTTAAAATGATTTTTTTTAACGTGCCTTAGGATGGAGTAGAATACTAAAGAACACCAACCACATTTACTGAGAGCTTTGAGCAAAGGAATGACTGACTACCTGTGCCAGGTAGTATTCTAAATGCTTTCTTAAAGACAATCAATCTTAATTCTCTCAGTGATTGTGTGAAGTAGCTATCACTTTTATTTTCATTTTATAGATAAAGAAAACTGGGACACAAAAAGCCAAGGTAACCAACCTATCCAAGCTGGTATAGGGTGGCTATGAGTCAGAATCAACTCCACAGCAACAGGTTTTTTTTTTTTTTAAATACCTCTAGGCTGTCCGACTCCAAAGTTTGCGTTCTTGGCAACTTACACTGTGTAAGGGGGAGGGGGAGAGCTTGCACTCAGGAAGAGGAAGAGACTGGGTGGTGACATTCCTCAATAAGATGGTCCCTATGTAGTTAAATGTTAAGCCAAGGAAATGGTCCCAATAGGGGTCCCTAACTTGATAGGGTCCTTAACTTGGTAATTAAACGGTAAGCCAAGGAAATAGTTCTACAGGGGTCCCTGACTTGGCTGCTGCACGTTAACAGGGAGAGATAAGAGAAAAAGGGTATAAAACCCTAAGAAAACGATTATCGGGGCTCTCAGGCTCTCCCTCTGAGCAGCCCGCTTAAGGCTCTCTGGTCAAGTGCACTTTCACTATTAACCCTCTGCTAACTAATAAAACCCCTTGCTTGCTTGGCACTTTTTGTCTCAATGTTTGAATTCTTTCCTACACCGAAGACAAGAACTGAGGCATTTTCTCCGGTAACAGATGGACACACCACAGAAAGAATAACCAAAATTCAAGAAATCTCCTACTTAAACTTCAAGTTTAAATAGGAAAGCAGTTGTTACCTACACTTTATTAGTAGTTCTGAATAAAGAAAACCATATTTCAATCCTAATGTTAAGAAAATTCTGTCTAGGAAAAATTCATGTGCTAAAATTTCAAATCCTAAAAATCTATAAATAACTAGAGAAAAGACATATTCCAAATAAGCAAAAAATACAAAATAATTAAAGCCATTTGGCTATTATTAAGTATATGATGTAACGTGTGTGTATGAAAACATATATAATCCAAAGATAAAAAATTATTTTTTAGTGTACATTAAATGGAATTGATGAAAAAAAAAAAAAAAACTGACAGAAATGTTAAAACTTGATCCACTTATTTACCCTCTTGCATTTCTCAGAAGTTGACATTGCAGGGAGAAATTATCCTGAAAAAAGTGGCATTTGGCCCAAATAGTGATCGGTAACCCTCTGCCATAATAGAAAGTGTTCAACTGTAACATCATTAAAAAGAAAAAGAAGAGGGTGACAAAAGTGTGGATTACTAGTAAGAGTTGACTTACTGAAACAGGCAAGGTGATTTCAGAAAAACAACATCTGAGTAAAATGTGTAAGCTTAAGATCCTATAAGGCGGCGGGGCATTTTCTAATTATGGCATTGGCAAGAAGAACAATGTCAAGGGTTTGTTGAATTAGTTATGTTAAAAGAAAGTGATGATTACGAGTAATCTAAATGAAACAATGATGAGAAATAAGAGAAACTTGTAAGGATTAAGTTTCTTACTTCTTTGCTCTTTGCAACTTCTGCAATAGCAGCAGTCCTTTGTTTTTCAAATTCATCATTATCATTTGAAGGTTTGACAGGCATTGTAACTTGCAGTGTCTTTCTTCGATCAAGTTCTCTGCTATCCACTTGGGCGTGAGATACACACTTCTGGTAACAGTAAATAAAAATAAATCAATTCAGTATTTCTAAAAAGATCCACGGTTTTCATTACAAAGTAATACTTCTTCAAAAGAAATGTTTATACTTCTTTCAACAGCTAAAACCCCATCTAAAATACAAATCTATCCCACAGACTTAAAAATAAAGGGAAAAAAACAGAGTAATATAACTTAAGAAATATAACTGGCAAATACAATTAAAGCTATACAAAAATGTGACCACCTAACATTTGATAAACATTTCAAATACTTATCTAGCCAAGTGTTCTAAGTTTCATTTTAGGATATAACGACTTGAAATAATTTTAGATTTAAACTATTTGAGGAATGGGTAGTACAGTTATTTTAACATATAAAAGGATGTCTCTGAACTTTTAAGCCAAAAGGTTAAAAACATGCCCTCTCCCCTGCAGGCTGCAATGATTTTTACTTTCAGTTCCAAAAGGTAAATTAAGACAGCATTTTACTGCTGAAAAATAAGGTCTTCACTCCAATCCTAACAGTAAAAAATCAAATAAAATAAGCCTCTTCTCAGCTCATTAACTTAAAAAAGGAAAACACCTTCTCAAATTAATATCTCCAAATACAGAGTAAAACCTGTGAGAGCCAGAACTCGATGGGACTGCCTTATTTTTCTGGGTCTCACAAGTTTCCGCTTTTGGCAAGGTGCAGTCTTATCACTTTTCTATTGCTCTATTTTGTGGAAAATACTTGAGTTTTCCTTTTCTGACAGGTTTCCCCCTTACACAGGTTCCAGCTTTTGAGGGTTTTACTGCAGAGATTTTCAACGAATATAAATATATCCTATTGATACAACCACCATTATCTGTTTGTAACCCATGTACAAGGCTGGGATAGACTGAAGAGGAATTTTTCAGAATGGACTTCATAAACAAACAATACGATCAAACTACACCTTTATTACATGTCTTAACCCCCCCCCAAACAGCTATAAAATGCATTTCAAATTCTTGAAAATCATTAGAACATAATACTCTTGGGGTAGGGGGAGTTAATTAAATATCTTAAGCCATTTATGAAACAGAAATATCACCAGGATGTTTAAGGAGAAAATAATTTTCTGAAAATTTAACATTTATTATTTCTCCAATATACATTAACAGAATTTTTGTACTGTGCTCATTCTGAGAGTTTTTATTATTCTGTGAGAAGTGAGAACATCATCACCATGGATCACACCATATCTTTTACCTTGACTACCTTTTGTTTTAAAATCTAATAAAAATCAGCATATTTTTAAAATACGTCCAAAATAGCCATAATGCAAGTATGATCTTCAATTAAATTTGAGTAGATACTATCAGAAGTTTTTTTAAGAGAATTTTGGTCAACTGATTCTACCCACTTAACATCTCAATAACTTCAATATCTTTTACTCATACCAAAATAACAAACAAAATTCCTTCTGTAGAGGTGTGGGTATTTACTTTCTGCCTGTCACATCCCCAGCTCATGTTCACTCTTAGCCAGCTCTCTCCAAGGAAAATAAAGAGGAAACCTAAGACACATTATCAATAACTAAATTAGTGGTATATCATGAGGCAAAGCACAGCTTCAGGGATTGTTCTCTGATTTTTTAAGGATAAAGCAAGGTGGGGCTGGAGGAAATTGTTGGGGATACAAGTTGATGCACAGCATAGCCAAGAAGACATATGATATTGGCCAGCTAAGGAGCTACCTCAAGGTAGCATTATGTACCAAAGGGGGTTGAAAAATAGGGAATAAATAATCAAAAAACTTTTAGCTTGTGTGGGAAAAGCATCAGGGCTGTTGTGGTTGAATGGAAAATGCCAACTGGAAATAAAATTAAGTCCCTGAGATATTTATTTAAATCAGGAGAGAAGAACATGATGTTGGAAGGGACAACTGGGACAGCAGGCCCACCTAATGTGCCATCCCTCCCTTTATGTCTGTATTCAGTTATGTTTTTATTTTATTCTCACTTTTATTTATGTCTTATCCCTCTATACCACTTTTCTCTCAGTCTTTTGTTCTTACTGAACAAAACGAGAAATTATAGCATGTTTTAGTCTTTTGAATTTTTCTCTCAACACTCTCAATTTGATCTTAATTCGTTGAAAATTGCTCTTCAGGTGTAGCTCTTAATTGCTTCTTTCAGTCAACAACTCTTGAGAAAAATCTACACTAACAAATAATTACAGTAAAGTTATTACATTCCTTGTACTTAATATATTTCCATATAATTCCCACAATTCCTGAATGAACAGTTCAGCACAAAACTGAACACAACTTGAAAACAAATGAAAACCATTTTTCCTGATTAAAATTTATCTCCCAATGTGAAAGTGATTACCTGTCCAAAAGGCACAAAAGGAGGTGGTCCACCTTCGGTTCCAATATTGCTTCTATTATGTTTTGACAAGCTCTGTAAGACAAGTGAATCATTAAAAAAAGATTATACATAGAAATATATTTACAACACGCATAACATACTGGGGAGCCTGGTGGTGCAGTGGTTAAGAGCTCAGCTGCTAACCAAAAGGCTGGCAGTTCGAGTCCACCAGCCACTCCTTAGAAACCCTATAGGGCAGTTCTCCTGTCCTATAGGGTCATTACGAGTTCGAATCAACTCGACGGCAATGGGATTGGTTTTAGTTTGGTATAACATACCAGGAATCTACTTCCTTTAATAGATTTTTACAAGAAACTGGAAAAAAAGCCCATTGCAAATTATTTCAAATTACATATTTGATTCCTAAATTCAATAATTATCCAAAGGTTTCCCCCTCATCTTCCCTTACCTAACATATATTTGCATGTAGTTTTCAGAAATATTTTTCAAGCTGTGTCCCCAAAGAGCAAACAGAGTTAAAAAAAATACAAAAAAAACCCTCCTCAACAAGAAGTCAATTAAAAGATAACAAATTTTGGTAACAAGTATTTCACTTTAAAGCATATTAAAACTATAACCTGACATAAATATTGCATGGTTATTAATGTTCAAATCTGGAAATTATCTTTAAAGTTTCTGTATATACAATCTAATACTAAACATGTACTGGAAAAGAAGGTTTCTGTTATAGTTTACAGTATGAATATTACTTTAATTACAGTAAGCTAATAGGGGAAACCCTGGTGGCATAGTGGTTAAGTGTTACGGCTCCTAACCAAAACGTCCGCAGTTCAAATCTACCAGGCACTCCTTGGAAACTCTATGGGGGCAGTCCTACTCTGTCCTATAGGGTCGCTATGAGTCGGAATTGACTTGACGGCAATGGGTTTGTTTTTTTTTTATCCTTAATAGGGTATTGTTTTTTTAAAATAATAAGATTAAATATTTCACTGTTCATCAGTAAAAATAAAATTTCAAAACCCACTGATTTTAGTATTTTCTCCCTAACTCTTAATTTTAGGATTAGAGAGACATTAACGTATTGTAAAAATGGGAAAAAAATCCTCTTAGCAAATGCAATTTCTGATAAAAAAGTCTTTCAGGAAGACTCCTTCCAGTCACCTATTCCTCTTGTATCTTTTGTTTTTGAAGAGTTAACAAATATACCATGCTTTAAGCATTAGTTGTTTAACACGATTTCAACCCTTTGTGCATTTTTCACAGTTATCATTACAGAATATATATTTAAAATATGACCTATATTATTAGGTAAAATATAAAGTTAAAAAATCACTGTGTGCACTTCCAAGCATACAGCAGAGCTCCCACATTATGGAAAAACTATTATGTAATTTATGGAGATTATATAAAAAGCTGTATAAGACAAAAGACAACAGTGGCATTCAGTTTATTGAGCAAAGAATAATTTAAACTGTATAGGAATACCACATTTCTTTACAATCTGTATATATAATATTAACCTGTATATATAATATTAAAAATATAATTTTTTTTTTTAATCAGCAAATGCAGAAAATTACATGGGAGTGCTTTCCATGGTTTTAATTTAGATATAAGAAAAAGATCATTCGACAGCTGTAAAATCCAAAAACCATTGCCATGGAGTCTACTCTGACTCATGGAGACCCCATGATTCAGAGCAGAAGTGAGCATAGGGTTTTCAAAGGCTGTTACCTTTCAGAAGCAGGCTGCAGGCCTTTCTTCCTAGGTGCTTAAACAATTGCACCACCCAGAGACTCCTAAACAGCTATAAATCATTTCAATTTATAAGTCCTTAAAAAGGATCACACATGTTGCCAATAACAGCATCTCTCAATACAGGTTATACAATTAAAAAGATGCTACAGGACCTTACTTCGTAGCTCCCCTGATGAAGGTATAAGAACCACAGTTAACCTGCCTCTAAAAACAACTAGACATCTGGACAACATATAAGGAACAGCTGTTTTAAGACACAGGACAACAGACAGTACAGGGCTGTGATTCCCGAGAGAAAGGAAAACACAAGGTAGGCTCTGGCTTTCTGCTTGGAGGCATGACACAGACAGAAAGCACAGAGAGCTAAACTGAGGGCACAGATATCATAGTTAAAAAGGCTGAGGCAACAGGAAGCTGTGGGGCAGAGTTTCCTAAAGAGAAACCTTTATAAATTAGGCACTCCTGAAATCTGTATGGGAGTTCCCTTGAGAACTAAGTGGAGCAAAAAAACAATATGGAGTTGTAAAGTGAAGGATTCCCATAGCTCCCACAGGGTAAAGAGACTTTCCAGCTCTGACCACCAGCAGTGAAGAGTTGTTGCTGATCATTCAGAGCACTGAGTCAAAATCCAGAGGGCTAAACAATATTTAGGGTCAAGACTACTCAAAATACCTCTTTCAAAGCTTTAGTGGATGTCTTGAAGGGATCAAACTTATCTGCCACACACAAGTACCTTACTGCTTACCAAAGCTAAATCCTATACTTGCTGTTATGAATTGAACTGTGTTGTCTAAAAATGTGTGTCAACTTGGCTAGTTCATGATTCCCAGTATTGTGTGATTGTTCACCATTTTGTTATCCGATGGGATTTTCCTATGTGTTACAAATCCTATCTCTATGATGTTAATGAGGTGGGATTAGCAGCAGTTATGTTAATGAGGAAGCACTCAATCTTCAAGATTAGGTTGTGTCTTAAATTAACCTCTTTTGAGATACAAAGAGAGAAGTGAGCAGAGAGACATGGGGACCTCATACCACCAAGAAAGTAGTGCCAGGAGCAGAGCGCGTCCTTTGGACCCAGTCCCTGCGCAGAGAAGCTCCTAAACCAGGGGAAGATTAATAACAAGGAATGTCCAGAGCTGACAGAGTGAGAAAGCCTTTCCCTGAAGTTGATGCCCTGAATTCTGACTTCTAGCCTCCTAGACTGTGAGAGAATAAATTTCTCTTTGTTAAAGGCATCCTTTTGTAGTATTTCTGTTATAGCAGCACTATGTAGGACATTTGCTAAAGGAAGATAACAAAATCTAGACACTCAACAATAACCTACATCAGAACATCACAAAAACCTACCAGGCATGCTAAAAAAGAGGAGAGCATGACTTGTACCTATTTTAAAAAATTGTAGAAACAGAGCCAGAGATAAAAAAAAAAAAAAGATGACAGAACTAGCAACAAGTGTGTTATGCAGCTATATCAACTATGTACAATTATTTAAATAAAAATATTAACGCCATGAGACAAAATACGGAAGATATATAAAAGAATCAAACGGAACTTCCAGAGAAGAAAAAACTATCAGAAATGAAAATCTCATTGGATGGAATTAAGAGCAAATTAGACAGTGCAGGAGTAAAGATCAGTGAACTTGGAGGCAGAGTAATCGAATCTATCAAAATGAAATTAAAGAGAAAGCCCTGATTAAAAAAAAAAAATGAACAAAACTTCAGTGACTTGTGAAAAATAATAAGCAGTTGAACATATATATATTTGAAGTCATGAAAGGAGAGTGGGGGAGTGGACAGAAAAAAAATATTTGTAGAAATAATGGCCACAGTTTTCCAAATTTGATGAAAATAATAAACCCACAAACTGAAGAAGTTCAATGAATAGCAAGCAGGATAAAGAAACACATAGGAACCATACCAAGGAATATCATAATCAAACAATCAAACTTCTGAAAACCAATAAGAAGAAAACGTCAAAAGTAGGCAGAGAAAAGGCATACTATCTAAGGAGGATGACTATAAACTTTTTATCCTTAAAAAATAAAGGAAAACAGTTTCGGGGGGGGAAAAAAAGCTAAAATACTTCATCACCAGCAGATCTAAGCTACATGATACACAAAAAGAAACTTGATCTTCACAAAGGAATGAAGAGAGCCAGAAACAGTAAATTTGTCAGTAAATATAATTTTTTTAAATTTCTTTAAATGCTAAGTGACTGTTTACAGGAAAAAATAACAATGTTTCATGGGCTTATGCACATAATAACTTCTACACATATGTTTTTATCAGCATTATTTATAAAAGCCTGAAAGTCAGAACAACCCAATTGTCTATCAACTGATGAATGAATAAAATATGCTACATCCATACAATGGAATATTATTCAATAATAAAATGGAAGTACTGATACATGCTACAACATGGATCAATCATGAAAATACTGTGCAAAGTTAAAGAAGCCAGTCTTATTTCTTTCAGATGAAATGTTCAGAATAGGCAAATCTAATGAGACAACCACTAAATTAGTGGTTGCCTAGGGCTGGGCATTTAGGAAAATCAAGGTGTGGCTGTTAATGATACAGGTATTTTTTTGTGGGGTGATGAAAATGTTCTAAAATTGATTGTGATGATTGTGACACAACTCTGTGACTATACTATTAACCACTGAATTGCACACTTTAAACCTGTAAATTACATGTTACAGAAATTATTTCTCAATAAAACTGTTACCAAAAAATACAAATTATCTGAACACTAATTAAATGACAGAGGTTGTTAGTTTGGATAAAAAAGCAAGGCCTAATTATGAAATCCACTTTAAATATAATGATAAAAGAATGGAAAACCATATACCATACAAACACTAAGAATAAGAAGGATATACCTCCAAACACTGAACAGAAAAAGCCATATCATTATCATACAAATTAGAATTCAAAGACGGAGTATTTCATAATGGCAAAGGGGGAGTTCATTACAAAGCTATAAGATACCTAAATGTGTAAGCCCCCTATAAGAGATCTTCAAAATATATGAAGCAAAAAATAATAAAGATCAAAGAAAATAAACTAAACTAATAAACTAAACCACATTAAAGTGAGGAGTTTCAAACTTTCTCAGTAATTAAAGGAAGGAGGAGCGAAAAAATCAGTTAGGATTTAGAAGAATTGAACAATACTATCAGCCAAGAGTCCTTGGCCTAATTTATATTCTAGAACACTCCATCCAACAACAGAATGTACATAGTTCTCAAGTATACATGGAACATTCACCAAGACAGACTTTGTGCTGGACCAAAAATCAAGCCTTAATAAATTTAAAAGCATTCACATAATACAGAATAAATCCTCAAACCATAATAGAATTAAATCATAAATAAATAATCTAAAAGATATTTGAAATTTCAAAAGTATTGGGAAATGAACATTTCCAAATGATTCATGGGTGAAAGAAAATATCAGAAGGAAAAGCTGGATTGAATGAAAATGAAAATATAACATAAAATTTGTATGATGTAGCTAAATAATGTTTAGAAAATAATTTATAGTTTTAAATTCTTGTATTAAAAAAGAACAGTCTAAACTTAATATGAGATCCATCATTTTGAGCAGAAGTGTCAGGTAGGTTTTGAAATTCATAAACATCAAAAATTATATGGTCTACAAGTAAGAGGCAGAGGTGGTATTCCATTGACAAATAAATATTACAGTATTATGCAGTATTCTTTAAAATTTTTTCTAGCTTCCTCACTTCTTAGATAAGACAAAGACTACAGTTAACACCTAGTAAATGAAACTCAGAAAATGACGACCACATGCTAGCTGTGTAGTAAATGTAGCAAGAGCATGACATCGCATTCTATCACAGTTAGGGTCCCCTCCCAACTGTTCAAGCTTCCGCATGTTGTCTGAAGACATCTTGAGAGCCTGTGTCAAACGTCTCTCTGAAATTCACGTGCACTACATGTCTACATTTTTTTCCCCTAAAACAAGGTTTGTGTGTGAGTGGGCAAGTGGAGGAGGCAGAAGGAAGTTAATCAGAATCACACGGTAGAGAGTTTTTTTCCAAACCATTTCTCTATCACTGCCACAGTGAACCACTGTTAACTGGCATCAGTATATTATCTTCCTCAGGTGTGTGTACATATAATAAATGTGAAATCATTCAGTCTCCAGAAGTAAAAATAATTTGAAAATATTGATATTTTTGAGACTAAACACTGTGATCACACCTAAAAATATGATATGCTAGAAGGATCATAGATTTTGGAATCCAACGTACACAGTTTAGAAACCCAGCTGCTCCTGTTTCCTCATCTATAAAATGAGTATGATAATACCCACCTCATGAAAAACAAAATACATATAAAGTGTACACCGAAATACCAAGCACACAGTAGATGCTTAATAAAAGTAGCTCTTTGTTACGGTTACTGTTAAGCATCCTACTAGTTTAAACAACAACAACCAAAGAATAAGAAGAGGGGAAAAAAAAAAAAAAGAATGTAAAGGGAACGGTGCAGGGAACCCAGGAAAAAACAGGAGACTTAATTAAGAAATGTATGAGATGATATCTAAATAATAGAGAAAACTTACTACTATTCTATTTTCCTCTGGAAAAAGTACATTAATATGAACATTAACAAGAATTAAAACTAACTAAATAAAAATATATATTAGTTAAAAAATATCAAAATGAAAAGTTAGTCTAAGTATAAAGAAAGTATGTAGCAAAAAAAGTTCTGTCATTTGGGGACACTAAAATGTTACAAAATTATACTACTTTGTAAATTATATCTAGTACAGAACATCCTTGAACCTGTCTTTGTCAAACATACAAAAAGCATTAAGCTTTGAGTTTTTTCTTCACCTTTCTGTAGCCATTTGCCATTTAAACACTTGCATGTAGTTTAAATACTGCCCGATGCTCTCTTTTCCTATTTATTTTGTCAGAATATTTAGAACTCCCTTCTTTTTGAAATGAAATCCATGGTTCATGATTTCCATCTGTACATTTGTTAAGGGATCACCCACCTGCCAGATGCCCAAGTAACTGAGCTCTCCATGGTTGCTACATTGCTATGGTTACCAAACCAAAACTATAAACATCATAGAGAACTATAACCACATTAGGGTATTTTCAAATTCTCTTTAAAGTAGATTTTTACCATCCCCTAACAAGGAATACTAACATGGCTTTCAGGAAACATATACTACAATATCTGAAGGATGATTAAACTGTGTGTGTGTGTGTGTGTGTGTGTGTGTATGTGTGTGTTGGGGGTGAGTGAGGCAGGTCCTTCAAATGCTTAATGTTTAACTGACTTTACAATTGGTGACTCAATTGGTAGAAACATTATGTAAGATATTGCTCTGATGAGAACATTTATCACACTTCAAAAATCTCTAATAACAACAATAACATATCAACTTATGAAAGGGTCACACGAATGGGTGGAATTTCTCAAGAAAATTCAAGTTCACAAACTTGACTATTTATGTAAAAATATTAAGCCACTTCTGAATTATTTGTTTTGTGCCATTTTCAATTAAACAATGGAATTGTGGGATATTATCTGATACAGCCCAAAATATAGCACATTAATACAGTAAACCTGTGAAAGCTGGAATCTGTGTAAGGGGGACACCTATCAGTGAAGGAAAACTCAAATATTTTCCACCAAAATAACTGCTTCAGCCTAATAAATATCCTCTGAAAGCTAGAGCCTGAGAGATGGGGATGGAATCAGAAAACGGTTGGTATTGCAACCTGAATATGAGGACATGCAGATGCAAAAGCAGGAACTAGTCCCAAAAAGTACAAGAGTCAGAGATAAAGGCAAAGTCTTCCACTTCCTTTCGCACTGTTGCTGCGCGTGAGTGCGTACTGTGCATCGCTACCGGTGTCTGAATACATCTGTTCCTTATAGTTTTGCCTTTTTTTGTTCTTTGTTTTTTTGCCTGTAAATTTTTCCAGCGAAGAACATCCATGAATTTGGAAGAAGGTAAGAGATAATAATAAATTTCTTTATTTTCATTAAAATCTAGCAAAGCACACTTTTTTCCCCTTGTCTTGAGAGGTTTTACTCTTTTCCTGACCTTTAATTTTTAGTTTTTCCTTTAGCTATTTTATTTTGATACATGTTATTACAATTTTCAAAATCTACCCCATTTTCTTGAAACTCTTCCCTTCAAAATTTCTTGTTTTGCCCAGAAAATAGAGAAGCATTTCCTCACTTAGCACGTTCAGTGTCTGTACAAAAGCAAAAACATTCTTCTCACATCATTTTTTTTCTTAAATATTTCACTGAAGTGTGCTAACTTTATCATGAAATGATGTTAATAGTGTTCATCTTCTTCATTTTGTTCGAGATATCCACATTTTCGAGATCATAAACTCCTTAGTTTTTATAAGAACTTCTTTCCTTCTTTAAAAAAAATTTTATTCCTTCATAGCCACAGACAGAGAGTAGAAATGCATCTCTGAAAGTAAAGTTTGAAGTTGTCAAAATGATAACCAAAGAGAAAAAGACCAGCAAGGAAGGTGTAATTAAGTTTAAGTGTGGCAAAATGCAAATTTAGTCAATTACCAAAGAAAAGGATAAAATAAGTGAAAAAGACATGACCGGCACCAACATAAACATCAAGAAAGGAAGGAATGGAAATTACGCACAAATGGAAATTATCCAGAAATCAACAAATCTGGTTTTGAGTGGTTCCTTCAAACCTTTGCCAAAAATATTCCCATTTCAGGGCCTATCCTGCAATCAGAGGAGAATGAAATGGTGACACTTTTAAAAGTTGATGGATTCTCTCTCCAATGGGTGGCTTCAGAGGCTCAAAAAGAAAACATAGCATCACTTGCATGTAGCATGTGGGGAGTCAAACAAAGTTGACAAAGACATTGTTCAAAACTGCTTCACAAAATTAAGAGAGATCATAAGGGGTTACGATTCTCAGACATCACAGACATGAATGAGACTGCTCTATTTTACAGGGTAATGCTAATAAAAAAAAAAAATAAGACCCTGAAAATGCAGGGGGTGGGGAATGCTTATGGGGTCACTTTTTGAAAGAGTGGCATACCATCCTCTTGATCACCTTTGCAGATGGGACATTTGAGAAACCATGGGTAACTGGAAAGAGTGAGGAACCACAGTGCTTCAAAATACTGAAATTAATTAGCTTTCAATAGAATGGAAACGAAATAAAAAAGTTTGGATGATGGAAGCAATTTACAAAGAGTTTTTAAATAAACTCAACAGCAGCACAAAAAAACAAAATCAGAGCATTCTTTTGTTTGTTGACAATGCTACTTGTCATCGGTCACTGTCTCTGTCCAATATTAAATTTTTTTTCTACCATCCACGATGTTGGTCCTATAATACCTGGATAATGGCATTATTCAAAATATTAAAGTGAACTACAGCAAGTTATGTCTTCAAAAAGTGATTGCCAACATTGAGATGTGTATGACGGCATCTGAGATTTCGGGGAAAATCTATGTCCTTGATGCAATTTCATTTCTTAAGCAATTGATCAAAATGATCAAGGAAGAAACCATAAGAAAATGCTTTAAGAATTGTGGTTTCTTATTTAGCAGTGGTGATAGTATACAAAATGAAACCGTTATCAAGCCTGATAACATCATACAGATTCAAGATGCAATAAATGACATTTATAGTGATGTTTCAGAAAATAGGGTCAGTGCTACATCATACACTGATATCAACAAAGAAACTGTCACAGGAATGGACGATGGGAGCCAGAAAGAAACTGTAGATGAGCAATCTGGAGATGATGAGGAACTACCATTAGAAGAGCCAGAACCTTTAAGTCAAACACAAGTTATCAGCAATATAAAGGCTTTGAAGGAATTTGAAAAAGATAAAGGAGGCCTAGAGTTTTTTGATAAGTATAGACTTAGAAATTTATTCCATCAAAAAATCAAAACAAGCTAAACAGTTGACATTAGATGTTTTTATTAAAAAGTAACTTTTACCTATATCTTCGAGTAGTATATGTACAAATCTGCACATAATCTGAATAAACGTGTAAACCATAAAAAAGTTTCTTTTTCTGTCCTATAAAGTCACAAAGGTGTTTATGAGCTGGGATTCTTAATAGACAGCGATAGAAAAATGGTTAAGACTGCCCTCTGTCAGTGGTGGAAAACTGGCAAGACCCAGAAAAACAAGGCAGTCCCATCAAGTTCTGATTTCCACAGGTTTCACTGTGTCATAATAAATGACTACTAAGGTGTAAGGATGTGCCTATAGCTCCTTATCCATTTAACCACCCCCCGCCAACACAAACAGAGTAATTTCCAAACTAAGAAAACAGGAAACAGTACTGTATAACATTCCAGAAGCTTGGTATATTGCCCCGCCCCTTGGCTCACTTCAGACAGCAGACAAGTTTCGAGAGTGGCACAAGAACACCAGTTTTCACTCAAAGATAATTAACCTCATGTGCTTTGCAATTCATTCATTCCACAAATATTTTTATATGGCCTATGACAGGTAAGCTGAGGGCTACCACTCTGGAGACAGAGTAGGGGATAGTAGGGGAAAAACAGAACAAAACATGGGTTTGGATTCTACCCTTTCACCTATTAGCTGTCTGAACCCAAAGTAAGTTATCTACCATTTCTGAAGGTCAATTTTCTGATCTATATGGACATAATACCCTCTCACAAGACCCATGTTAGGAAGATTAAATGAGGTATATATGCAAGGGCCCATAATACCTACACATTGTACAATAAGTATTTGTAAACTTGAACAAAGATAACACAAACAACAATGTTGACCTCAAGAAGCTTAAAATCTATTAACGGAAATAAGAGACGAACAATTTAGCGCTAGGTGGAAAGCAATATACTTCATAAAATATGGATAAAATATTCCAAGAATTCAATAACAGAGCAACTATTTTCTGAATGCACCACCTTGTGAAGGGTTTAAAAGCATGGCGAGGATTTGGCCATGCACAGATTACAGTATCAGTACTACCAAAAAAAAAAAAAAAACCGTTGCTGTGGAGTCAATTCCGACTCATAACAATGCTATAGGACAAAGGAGAACTGCCACATAGAGTTTCCAAGGTGCACCTAGTGGATTTGAACTGCCGACCTTTTGGTTAGCAGCCATAGCTTTTAACCACTACACCACCAAGGTTTCCAATCAGTACTACCCATACCAAAAAAACAAAACCAGTACTAGTTGCTGTTAGATCAGCTTCAACTCATGGTAATCCCATGTGTGTCAGAGTAGAGCTATGCAATAGAGGGTATTCAATGGCTGATTTTTTGGGAGTAGATTGCCAGGCCTTTCTTCCGAGGTGCCTCTAGTTGGACTCACAATACTTCCAACCTTTGCTTGGCAGAAGAGCATGTTAAATATACCATCCACAGATTCCACGGAGAGATCAGGAGAGAGAAAATAAAATGAATAACATTAAAGTGGGAAAACCATTTTTTCCCCCCCAAAATCATAACTGAGGGAAGCATAGAGAATCAAAGATTAACTAGTTCCATTCGGCTAGAACAAAATTTATGTGAAAGAATTTAGAAAATTAAAAAGCTAAACTGGAATTAGGACTAGGTTATAAATGGCCTTGAACATTAAGTTAAGGCATTTGAAATAAAAGTGGGGTATAACATGCTCTGAGCTATGTGTTTTGGCAGAACTTCACAAAATACACTGTTGTTGTTGTTAGGTGCCGTTGAGTCGGTTCCAACTCATAGCAACCCTATGCGCAACAAAACGAAACACCGCCCCCGGTCCTGAGCCAACCTTACAATCACTGTTATGCTCGAGCTCATTGTTGAAGCCACTGTATCAATCCACCTTGATGAGGGTCTTCCTCTTTTCCGCTGACCCTGTACTCTGCCAAGCATGATGTCCTTCTCCAAGGACTGATCCCTCCCTGATAACATGTCCAAACTATGTAAGACACAGTCTCACCATCCTTGCTTCTAAGGAGCATTCTGGTTGTACTTCTTCTAAGACAGATTTGTTCGTTCTTTGGCAGTCCATGGTATATTCAATACTTTTCGCCAACACCACAATTCGAAGGCGTCAATTCTTCTTCAGTCTTCCTTATTCATTGTCCAGCTTTCACATGCATATGATGCAATTGAAAATACCATGGCTTGGGTCAGACGCACCTTAGTTTTCAAGGTGACATCTTTGCTCTTCAACACTTAAAAGAGGTCCTTTGCAGCAGATTTGCCCAATGCAATGCGTCTTTTGATTTCTTGATTGCTGCTTCCAAGGCTGTTGATTGTGGATCCAAGTAAAATGAAATCCTTGACAACTTCAAACTTTTCTCCGTTTATCATGATGTTGCTCATTGGTCCAGTTGTGAGGATTTTTGTTTTCTTTATGTTGAGATGCAATCGAAACTGAAGGCTGTGGTCTTTGATCCTCATTAGTAACTGCTTCAAATCCTCTTCACTTTCAGCAAGCAAGGTTGTGTCATCTGCATAACGCAGGTTGTTAATGAGTCTTCCTCCAATCCTGATGCCCCATTCTTCTTCGCATAGTCCAGCTTCTTGGATTATTTGCTCAGCATACAGACTGAATACATATGGTGAAAGAAGGCAGCCCTGACGCACACATTTCCTCACTTTAAACCAATCAGTATCCCCTTGTTCTCTACAAACAACCACCTCTTGATCTATGTAAAGGCTCTTCATGAGCACAATTAAGTGTTCCGGAATTCCCATTCTTCGAAATGTTATCCATGGTTTGTTATGATCCACACAGTCGAATGCCTTTGCATAGTCAATAAAACACAGGTAAACATCCTTCTGGTATTCTCTGCTTTCAGCCAGGATCCATCTGACATCAGCAATGATATCGCTGGTTCCACGTCCTCTTCTGAAACCAGCCTGAATTTCTGGCAGTTCCCTGCCCATATACTGTTGCAGCCATTTTTGAATGATCTTCAGCAAAATTTTGCTTGCATGTGATATTAATGATATTGTTCTATAATTTCCACATTCAGTTGGATCACCTTTCTTGGGAATAGGCATAAATATGGATCTCTTCCAGTCAGTTGGCCAGGAAGCTATCTTCCATATTTCTTGACATAGAAGAGTGAGCACCTCCAGCACTGCATCTGTTTGTTGAAACATCTCAATTGATATTCCATCAATTCCTGGAGCCTTGTTTGTCGCCAAAGCCTTCAGAGCAACTTGGACTTCTTCCTTAATTACCATTGCTTCCTGATCATATGCCACCTCTTGAAATAGGTGAACATCGACTAATTCTTTTTGGTATAATGACTCTGTGTATTCCTTCCATCTTCTTTTGATGCTTCCTGTGTCATTTAATATTTTCCCCATGGAATCCTTCACTATTGCAACTCAAAGCCTGAATTTTTTCTTCAGTTCTTTCAGCTTGAGAAGTGCCGAGCGTGTTCTTCTCTTTTGGTTTTCCATCTCTAGCTCTTTGCACATATTATAATACTTTGTCTTCTCGAGAGACCCTTTGAAATCTTCTGTTCAATTATTTTACTTCATCAATTCTTCCTTTTGCTTTAGCTGCTCAATGTTCGAGAGCAAGTTTCAGAGTCTCCTCTGACATCCATCTTGGTGTTTTCTTTCTTTCCTGTCTTTTCAATAACCTATTGCTTTCTTCATGGATGATGTCCTTGATGTCATTCCACAACTCTTCTGGTCTTCGGTCAGTAGTGTTCAATGCATCAAATCTATTCTTCAGATGGTCTCTAAATCCAGGTGGGATATACTCAAGGTCATATTTTGGCTCTTGTGGACTTGCTCTGATTTTCTTCAGTTTCAGCTTGGACCTGCATAAGAGCAATTGATGGTCTGTTCCACAGTCAGCCCCTGGCCTTGTTCTGACTGATATTGAGCTTTTCCATCGTCTCGTTCCACAGATATAGTCAATTTGATTTCTCTGTGTTCCATCTAGCGAGGTCCATGTGTATAGTCACCTTTTATGTTGGTGAAAGAAGGTATTTGCAATGAAGAAGTCATTGGTCTTGCAAAATTCTATCATTCCATCTCCGGCATTGTTCCTATCACCAAGGCCATATTTTCCAACTACTGATCCTTCTTCTTTGTTTCCAACTTTCGCATTCTGATCGCCAGTAATTATCAATGCATCTTGATTGCATGTTTGATCAATTTCAGACTGCAGCAGCTCATAAAAATCTTCTATTTCTTCATCTTTGGCCCTAGTGGTTGATGCATAAATTTGAATAATAGTCATATTAACTGGTCTTCCTTGTAGGCGTATGGATATTATCCTATTACTGACAGTGTTGTACTTCAGGATACATCTTGAAACATTCTTTTTGACGATGAATGCAACACCATTCCTCTTCAAGTTGTCATTCCCAGCATAGTAGACTGTATGATTTTCCAATTCAAAATGGCCAATACCAGTCCATTTCAGCTCACTAATGCCTAGGATATCGATGTTTATGCGTTTCATTTCATTTCTGACGATTTCCAATTTTCCTAGAGTCATACTTTGTACATTCAAGGTTCTGATTATTAATGGATATTTGAAGCTGTTTCTTCTCATTTTGAGTCGTGCCACATTAGCAAATGAAGGTCCCAAAGGCTTTACTGCACCCACGTCATTAACGTCAACTCTACTTTGAGGAGGCAGCTCTTCCCTAATCATCTTTTGAGTGCCTTCCAACCTGGGGGTCTCATCTTCCAGCACTACATCAGACAATGTCCCACTGCTATTCATAAGGTTTTCACTGGCTAATGCTTTTTTTCAGAAGGAGACTGCCAGGTCCTTCTTCCTAGTCTGTCTTAGTCTGGAAGCTCAGCTGAAACCTGTCCTCCATGGGTGACCCTGCTGGTATCTGAATACTGGTGGCATAGCTTCTAGCTTCACAGCAACACGCAAGCCCCCACAGTATGACAAACTGACAGACACATTAGAAGTTGGAAAAAAGAGAAGTGGAGAGACCAGTTTTAAGAATACTGTAGTACTCCAGGCAAGAGATACTAAAGATCTGAACCACAATACCGCCACCCATCTGTCAGTGTGTCATAGTGTGGTGAATTACGTGTTGCTCTGATGCTGGGAGCTATGTCACTGGAATTTCAAATACCAGCACAGTCATCCATGGTAGACAGGTTTCAACGGAGCTTCCAGACGAAGACAAGGAAGAAAGGACTGGTGATCCACTTCTGAATATTAGTCAATGAAAGGCACGTGGATCACAACAGAACAGTGTCCAAAGCATTTGCTTTGCACATACCATCAGGAAATATCAATTGCTGAAGGAAGACATCATGACATCATGACAGGTGAAGTAGAAGGCCAACAACGGGGTGTGGGAGACCATCAGTGAGAGGGACTGGCTCACTGGCTGGAACAATACACTCAAATATGCTGGCAATCATGAGGATGACGTAGGACTGGGCAACACCTCATTCCGTTGTACATAAGGTGGCCATGAGTCAGCATCAATTCAATGGCAGCCATCTCTTTAAATGACAATAAGGGCAATGGAACAGGATGGGGGGCTCATATAAGAGATTTAACTGCAGCAGTTCAGTAGAATTGGTTATTGAAAGCAAAATAGAAAAGGTACCGGGTGATCTAGATGACTGGGAGGATGAAGATATTAATGTAAATGAGCAAAACATCAGCTAACACAATGAGAAAGACAAGTACAAAAAGAACTTCGCCATCACAGTAAATTCAAACTTGATTTCAGTTGTATGCATGTGTGTATGCAGATGAGACAAATACATGTATTATATCCATATATGTGCATAACACTTCTTTTTTTTCTGCAGAAAGAATTATAAACAGATACACTACATGTAGCTTATAACTGGTATTCTGGCATTTTTGAAAATTTGTCAGTAAAGTATGATTTTTTTTTAAATATATAATAAAATGTAACATATACAGAATAGTCCTCAACTTGCAAAGGGTTCCATTCTGACGCCCTTTAAGTTGGCTCTGACATAAGTCACATGCCTCATTTTTTTTTTTTTTTTTTTTTTTAGTTTTCATTATTATTGCTTTTTATTATCAGTATTGTTATAAATCCTATCTTTATTTGTCCTTGGAGGCTGGCATGAAAATGATAAAATCAGCAAATTTTGTGGTGCAACACTGTACGTACAAACAAAAAAAATAGTCATAAGTGTGGTTTGTAATAACTTGAATACGTTGCAAGGGGGGACTACCTGTACTTATCAATCACATCTGTTTTAGAAGAAAAACATGCTTAGCAAAGGTAGTTCCTCTAAAGATCATCATGCTCCATTCTGTTCAACTATGACACAAAGTACTAATTTTACTATTCATACGAGAAAATCTCCTTAAATAAAAATAGGGAGTGCAACAAATTGTTTTAAAAGCTCAAACCATTCTTCCTGGTTTACACTTACTCTCTGTAACTCCCATTTCTCAATCAGGTGTTCCACTTCACCACCAAGAACTGTGGTATTGGAGTCGTTCAAGAGCAGGAATCCGTTTTTTATGTCAACAACGCCTGAGAGCTTAATTTTGGTTCCAGGTGGTGTGTTCAGGCTAAAACAAGGAAGAAAAAGTTAAAACATGTTGAAGTTCCTCCACAAAACTGGAATTCAGCCTCAAATTTAAAATGTGCTAACAGCAAAACTATTTTTCAGGAGACTAGCTATCACATGACTAAATCACCAGAGAAGGAGTCACGAGAACCACGTACGAAGTTGTCATTTTCTAGCTAAACGATGAAGAAATGAGCTTCAGTTTACATGTTTTAAAAAAATGTGAATAATAACTATTACATTTTAAAGATAGAATAAAAGGCATAAACGTACAATCCGCAATTTTTCCTCGAAGCTTTCACTGTGTGTTGCGAACATATACCCATTTTGCAAAATTAAATTTTGATTAAAAAACGACATATGATACATGAGCTACAGTAATCCACCCAAAATAACAGTCTTCAAAAAAAAACCAGTTAAAAGTCAAATGAGTTTTTTACTCTAAAGTCCATTAACTTTAAAAGGAATTTTCCACAACAGGTGAATAGTCACAGACTTAGGGCAAATATAACTCCTTTTGTAAAAACCAAGCTTACCCTTAAACTCTGAACCAAAACTATACTCCTGGAAGCCACTTTTCAGCCAACCAACAGACTCGCTCATAAAATAAAGAATATCAACTGCGAGTATTGTGCTCCTTTACAAACTAATCTAGATGAGATCAAGTGGTCAACACTTACTCTAAAGCAAAGATGAGACGGTAAGGGGGACAGGGATATTATATTACTAGAAACAGAACAACTAGAAACGGAATAATGAAGATGTTGACACATTGTGAAAAATGTAACCAATGTCACTGAACAATCTGTACAGAAATTGTTAAAAGGGAATCTAACTTGCTGTGTAAACTTGCACTGAAAATCCAATAAAATATTATTAAAAAAAAAAGTTTATCCTCCTACAAAAGTTCTGGTAAAGGAAACAATGGAAGGAACCCATCTTATCCTATAGTTCCATTCTAAAATAAAAGCACATACACAAAGGTGGGACCAAGATGGCAAACTAGCCAGAAGTTTCTACTGATCCCTCTTACAACAAAGACTTGAAAAAACAAGTGAACTGATTATATATTTCACAAGCTAGAAGCCCTGAGCATCAAAGGCAAAATTAAGGAATTGGTCTGAGCAATGGGGGAGGGCGAGATGGCGCAGAAACAGCAATGAGCTGCCGAGCCCACTCAATGCCTCAACTCCGATTCCTTGGCGCCGTGTTTAGTGCCACTGCAGTGGGGCTGATGGTAGTTCCCTGAGACACGGCAGCTTCAGCGAAAGAAGGCAAACAGAGTAGCACACCCCTCACCCTGTGGTATGTCTACAGTGGGGCTGGCTGCAGTGTTTAGGAAGCAGCTACTTCAGCGAAAGAAGGCAACCGATATGCCAGCACCCCAACACCCTGGTGTGATGGCAACGGGGCTGGTGGGGGAGTTTAGAACACAACTGCTTCAGCAAAAGAAGGCAAACATGGGACGCAGCCCCAAGCCCCTGGGGCAATGTCGGCAGGGACCCAGCCAGCACACAGAGGCTACACAGCCTCTAGAATCTGAGATAAAACAGCGTTCTGGACACAAGATAAGTGATTTTGTCTAATTTGCCGCATGTGGATCTAACAGCTCCTTCTTTTGAAAGAACTCTCTCCTATCTATCTAATCCCTCCCTGCTCTGCCCCAGATGGCTTCACTAACAGTTGATTTCCATGGGCTGAGATAGAACCTGCTGCACTCCCTGAGCCATTCTCCTAGCCTGGGAGAAAGAACAAATTAACGAATGGGGGGAAAATACTCTGTAGACCCCCCTAATCTGGAAGCTCAGAGCAGAAGCGGCTCCAGTCCATGCATAAGCGATCCACAGACTTTGTCTCTCACGCCTACGTGGATCCAGGTGGCTATCATATTGCAAGGGCAAATCTGTTTGAGGTCTGACAGTAACTGTTTCAGCTGTGTGGCGCAGAGGCAGGTTCTGGAGGTCTGATACCGCTCTGCCTATTAAACAGGGCTTTACCTACCCAAAGCAGGGGCCTGAGGGCTGGAGGCTCCATCCACACCACCTAGCCACCCATAAAAGGATAGTGGTATACAGGTATAAGCATTGGGTGCCTAAGGTACAGCTGCAGAGCCTACCCACCAGAGTGCTCTAAAGAACAAAGACACTCCTTCCTCACTGACACTTGGGAGAAAGCTGTCAGCCCCCTGCCTTCCTCAGAGTGTGACCCCTGCTGCTACCAGAAACCACTGCATACACCCATCACCACTGCTCCTCTAAGAGAGTAGGTGAGAGCCTATACCACACACTAGGTGAGCGACTATCAGGACACCTGAATTGAATCGATACAAGGATAGTGAATGGAGTCCTAGGCTCTTATACCTGGTAGTAGCTCTAGCCATCTGGTAACAGGATATTGGTGCTTCAAAGGCTCCAATAACCAAGTTAGCTCACTTTAGTAGCCTATCTGGCTATATTGAAACAAAACAAAGCAAGAAACTAGGACACAGTGAACAAACATAAAACAAATTAATACAATAACTTATACATGGCTCGGAAACAACAGTTGATACCAAATCAAACTCCCAAAACAGAGAATCCAGGACTCTCCCAGATGAAGATGTATTCCTGCAATTACCAGATATAGAATACAAAAGATTAATATACAGAACTCCTCAAAATATCAGGAATGAGATCAGGTAACAAACAGAAAAAAGCCAAGGAACACACATATAAAGCAGCTGAAGAAATTAAAAAGATTATTCAAAAGCATAATGAAAAATTTAATGAACTGCAAAAATCTATAGAGAGCATCCGGAAACTCGGAAGATTAACAATAAAATTACAGAATTAGACAATTCAATATAAAGTCATAGGAGCAGAATTGAGGAACTGGAATGCAGAATTTGTAAGATTGAAGATAAATCACTTGGCACAAATATATTTGTAGAAAAATCAGATAAAATAATTAAAAAAAAGAAACCCTAAGAATCACGTGGGACTCTATCAAGAAGAATAACCTGCAAGTGATTGGAATACCAAAACAGGGTGGGGTAACAGAAGATACAAAGAAAATTGTTGAAGATTTGTTGGCAGAAAACTTCCCTGATATCGTGAAAGATTAAAGGATAATTATCCAAGATGCTCATCGAACCCCATAAAAGGTAGATCCCAAAACAAAGTCACCCAGACATATTATCATCAAACTTGCCAAAACCAAAGATAAAGAGAAAATTTTAAGAGCAGCCAGGGATAAGCAAAAAGTCAGCTACATAGGCAAATCAATAAGTTCAGACTACTCGGCAGAAACCGTGCAAGCAAGAAGGCAATGGGTGCTATATATAAAGCACTGAAGGTGAAAAATTGCCAGCCAAAAATCATATATTCAGCAAAACTGTCTCTCAAATATGAAGGCTAAATTAAGACATTTACAGATAAACAGAAGCTTAGGGAATTTGCAAAAACCAAACCAAAACTACAATAAATACAAAAGGGAATTCTCTGGATAAAAAATCAATAATATCAGATATCAACCCAACACTAGAACACAGAACAGAGCAACGAGATACCAACTCAGATAGGGAGATCATAAAAATAAATAAAGATTTAAAAAAAAAAAAAACACTCAAAGCAGGAGGTCAGTGATGCCATTATGTAAAAGAAGACAATAATCAATAAAGAGGGACTAAATAAAGTAGACATAGATCTTCC